>NC_091796.1:101850000-102455833 GCF_041296235.1 Equus asinus | reverse complement strand
CCTACGGGAGGGAAGAAGCCGCTCAGGAGAACTAAGGCTATCCACTGCTTGAGCAGACCAGGCGTTTCTCTGTGCTCTCCATTTTCCAACTGGTAGATGGCAAAGCGGACTCTTCTGCCCTCTTTTTTTTTTTTTTTTTGAGGAAGATTAGCTCTGAGCTAACTTCTGCCAGTCCTCCTCCTCTTTTTTGCTGAGGAAGCCTGGCCCTGAGCTAACATCTGTGCCCATCTTCCTCTACTTTATATGTGGGATGCCTACCACAGCATGGCTTGCCAAGTGCTGCCACGTCCGCACCAGGGATCCGAACCAGCGAACCCCAGGCTGCCAAGAAGCGGAACATGTGAACTTAACCACCGCGCCACCGGGCTGGCCCCTCTTCTGCCCTCTTCGTACCAACTTCTTGTCAGCAGTTGGCAATGTTTATGTCTTCTGCATAGAAAAAGAGAAATTACCTGGCTGCTGATCTCTGTTATGACATATATCTTCATGGAGGAAGACGGGAGGGAAACTCACCAGTGACAGAGAAACCAGAGAAATATCCTGTCTCCCCTCATCAGGGAAGAAGGATGTCATAACAGAGAATCAGCCATGGTCTTACGTCCGTGCGTGCAAAACCCGCCATTCAGCAAGGCAGAAACTTCTTTAGATAACTGTTATGGAAAATAAAAGTGCTTGTAATGTGAATTCTGCTGTCACTGTGGTAATATATGGGTGGCTGTTTGTAAGGAAGGAAATATCACCCAGAAAAACATCTGGTTGATTATATATTGGTGGTGTCTCTGGCTTTGGCAAGCAAGGATGCCTTTTATTTATGTCTGTGTACACGTGTGCATATATGTTTAATATTTTAGAGCCCAAGGAGGACATGCCATTTCAAGACAACAATCTGGTTTTTCATTGCCGAGTGAGGTAACCAGAGAGGCCACATTGACCTGCAGTTTTATGACAATGCTTTCTACCCACTTCCCCTTCACCCAGAAGAAGACCCACAGCTAACAAATCACCCTGCAGGTAGCTGGGCCCCCGTAAGGCAGGAAGGAAATCTACAGCCAGTCCGGTTGCAAGAAAAGTAATTTTCCATGTCATGCATCAGCCCTTGTTCATCCTTCATTGGGAAATACCTTGCAAAGGAAAGATAAGACAGCGACCTTGAAGGAGGAAGTGTTGAAATGTGGCCAAGGAGGAAGGAAGGAGGAAAACGACAGTTCATGTACCTCCATGTCTCAGTTCTCTTTTGATGGCGTCAGACGGCATCTCCTTCAGTCCCCTAAGAAGCCGTCCAGACTACCAGTCCACCTTCCCTGGCCCGCTGTGAGCTTTGTCATGGCTTCTTGAACTGACATCCATCTGGTGAGATAAAGTCCCCACTGACCCTGAAGGTGGGGTTCATGCCAGATGTTCAGCCGGTTTGAGCCTCATCCATCAAACATGAATTCCTAAATATTCAAAATGTTGCTTAAGATATTCCTGCTTGAGCTTTGATGGGAAAACAGGCAGAGAGCAGTGCCAGGCCACTTGTTCTGTGTGAGGGCTGGATGGGAAGCCAACCCCATCATGTAGTGGTTAAGTTCACATGTTCCATTTCGGCGGCCCAGGGTTCACAGGTTAAGATCCAGGCACAGATGTACACACCACTCATCAAGCCATGCTGTGGCAGCATCCCACGTACAAAATAGAGGAAGATGGGCACAGATGTTAGCTCAGGGAGACTCTCCCTCACCAAAAAAGAATATATATATACACATATATATATACATGAGAATCATATCCAATCTAGAATCTATTCTCACAAAATGATGCCATGACAGTTAAATTCTCAAGCTAATTCCTGTACTTATTCTATATAATTTGACTGTTTCTGGAAAGAACTTCAACCAGTTTGCTTTAAAAGACACAGATATAAGAGAATGAGAAAAGAATCCAGTAATAGAGGACAAAACATTGCACTGAAAATCTAGGACAGGAATGGTTACAGTGGTGATGCACTAAATTTAATTAAGTGGGAGCTTCCTAGCAATCAAAGCAAAAATGGAAACAGGATAAGTCACAAAAGTTTCGTGGTTTGACAAAAGTTTCAAGAGAGACGAGAAATACTTCCTGGCACTCAAGTCTTTGGGGAATTGACTGTGGGGACTTTTCACGCAGTAGGCCATTCGATGAATAATTTCTCCAATAAAAGCTTTACAGAAGATACAGAAATATAATTTTTTATCCATGTTTTATATGACTCTATATTAGAGGCTTCGATGAGAGTGTCACTCTGGGAAGGCATTTCCGTGGGAATGGTAGGGGACACAACCCTAGGCCTTGGGCTAGCAGCACTGTACAGCTCTATCTACCAGCCACACTGAACTGCAGTGGCCTATTGCCCCCTCCCCATTTGAATTTCAAGGTCTTGAGAGTAACATTTGTTTTTTACTTATATTTGTATCCCAGAGCCCAACACAGTGCCTGGCACGCAGTGAGCATTTTTCTAGCAGATGCTGTATTAATGGTGCTCAGGTTGGCATGTCTCTTAGCCAAGATGTTGCCCAAGTGAAGCTCTGCTCAAAGATTTTCACCTGCCAGCCGGTGTCAGCATCACCTGGTGACTTTTCCTACAGAGACAATCTGTTGGGTCCTGCTGGCTGGGTCCCCAGTGTGACTCAATTCCTCATCTTCCTAGAAAAACCATCATTCGGCCTTTCCTTCATATCTGGGTTGTCTGACCAGCGAAGTGCTCACGTCGGCACCAGAGAGACTGAGATTGAAAGCCTTTTGTGGCTTCACCCCGTGAGGGTTTTTGGGATCGCTGGCTGAATTATCGGGTCTCTTCTACAGTGGATGCTGGGCGGTGTACGTCTCTTCTCAACGTGCATTCGGTGACCTCCTCCTAGTCGTTTAACATCAAGCACGGTGGGAGTATTTACACCACAGAAACTGCCAAACTCCATAAACCAGATTTAGGGTTCCTTCCAACGAAGAGCGAGTTGTTAAACGTTTACCAGCAGACCAGTGATGCCAGAGGAGGAGAAGAAAGGGGACGGGAGTAATGGGGAAGCAGTTCTCTAAGCTCGCCTGTCCAGTGTGCCCTTTAAATAACCCCAGATTCTTCTCTCCACTCAAAAATTTCACCTGGCTTTCCGATGGCTGATGAAGAAGTCAGCAACCTTTTTCTTAAAAGGCCAGATAGCAAATATTTTAGGCTTTTCTGGGCACACAGTCTCTGTCACAACTATTCAGCTCTGCTGTTGTATCATCAGTGCAGCCACAGACAACACATAAATTAACAGGAATATCTGTGTTCCAATAAAACTTTATTTATACAAACAGGTGGCGGGCCAGATTTGGGCCACAAGCCACAGTCTGCCAATCCCCGACCTAATACATGAATCCAAACTTCATCACGGCATTCAAGGACCACTAGGATTACTTCCTACACTTGCCAGCTGCTCCCACATCTCCTCCTCTTTCCCAAGCAGCACAATGGATTCTTCCTAAATTCGCCTCTTTAATTCGACGACTTTGTGCTTTCATCCGTCTGCTGCTCCACCAGGAATGTTGGCTCCTGTGTCTCCTTTTAAAACCCTCACTGCCCTTCAGGTTCATCTCAAAAGCAGCTTACATGTGTTGTTCCATTGAACCCCACCCGACCAGACACATAAAGATGTTTTTCTGGTTTGCACTTACATTTGCAATATAAAAATGCCAGATCACAGCCTCCCTGCTATGAGATGTGGCTTGTTGATTTCTCTCTACATCCTCTGAGCCCAGCACATTTAGTCACATAGGTGCTCAGTATTGGCTGGAAAAAGAAATTGAGATAATTCAGTTATGGTCTGGAAGATCTTCCTAAGTGTGGTACCACAACGAGACATCTGACAAACCATCATCAACGTTTTCCTGAATCTTCTGTGCAGGCCTAGACGTGTCATCTACTTGCTTTAAGTTTCCTCGGCTTTATCTGCTAAAGGAAAGAGTTATGCCCCTTGATCTTTAAGGTCTCCATAATCTAGAAAATATCTTCGTGGATCAATTCATGTCATTACCTCGATATTTTGACCCCTCCATCAGCAGAGGCCAAGGGACCATATAAAACTGCCTTTCCAATGCCGGCCCCTCACATTATGCCCTATTGATATTCTTAAGGGTCCAATATATTGTCTTAAAATGCATTTTATTACTGACAAATACTTGCACCATTGTCATGTTTCTACAATATATGAATCTGAGTAATCCTTTGAATTGAAGATCAAACTGAATTTGACCGATAATTATATAAATGTCACTAACATTTTTATTTTCCTTAAGGTTTTAGTTGATTGTTCTTCCATAAATCATAAGAAGCTGAAATGATTTAATGTCAAGTCCACACAGCTTTGCAAAAGGAAGATAGAAGATTCTATTCTTTGACTCAGAACTCCAAGCCAATTCACAAGTCAAATTTCCAGTCCGACACCAACTCTGAATTGTATAGTTTCTGTGGGGTGTGTTTTTTTAATGCTCATAAATCCAGAGGTCATAAATCACTCAAATTCTCTCTTCTAAATAAAATTTCCGTATTAAGGTCATTTTTCAAATAGGACTTTAACCTCTGTAGATGAGCTATGCCCAGAACCAAGGCCATAACCATTTTTTAATGTCAAGAATTCTGAAGAAATTCAGATCAAATCAGAATGTGTCGTCAATTTCTATAGTCACATAAATGTACACAAGAAACAAAATAAAAGGATTAGTTTAAAGAGATTGAACATCGGGCTTCTTTTGATATCATCGCTGTAGCAAAATCCAGACAGTGTTAGAGATGCCTTTGCCACTGGCTATAGGACCATCCAAATAGTCTTGAATTGGGCCAGGAAACATGCGCATGAATTCCCTCAGCAGAGGGAACATGCTCAGATCAGGGACAGCTGTTTGAGGCGTACAGTCACGGCCTTCAAGGGCTCTCTACCCGGTCCTCAAGGAACCCAAAACCGCCATCTTCCTCTCTTTCCTTCCAGTGTCCTCTTGTAGAGCCAGCATCCACCCCACCTCTCCCAAAGTGGAAAGAATAGGTTGATGCCCCTCTGCTGGTCTCCGAAATCACCTCTGAACTCTGCTGCCCAGGATTTCAATATCTTGTTATCTGTGCTTGTTTGTTGGCTAGGCCCCTCCTTTGGACTACAATCTCCCTGTGGGCAGGGACTGTTTCTCACCATTGTACCTTCAGAGCATTGCAGAGTGCACTTTTGAGACCGAACCTGAAGTGAGTTCGCTCACCGTTGTGCAGCAAGCTAATCTCTGACACCGGGCATAGTGGAAGAAAGTAGGAATTTTATTTTTGCACAGCGCTGACAGCACTGAGCAAGGAGAGAGGGCAGCTAACGCTGAAATCCCAAACTCCCTGAAAAGCTAAAAGGAAGGGTTTTTATTTGGGGTTTTAGGTAGGAGGGGGGAGCATATGGCCTTGCTGGTCGGAGCTTTCCCACCAGCCTGTCTTTGGCCTTGAGACTACTTGCAGACAGGAGGGAGCCCATGACCTTGCTGGTCAGCAGCTTCCCCACCAGCCTGTATCTCTTTGTGAGGAGGAGATAATGAATCCAGGTGCTTGTCCTTGGTGGTGTCTGTCTCCATGGAGGATACTGGATTCTGGAGCCAGGAAGCCAGAGAGTAAGCAGGAAATGAGTGTTTTGGTTTTAACCCCATATATGCTGGGTTTAATGTGGGGAAACTGATATTAGGGTTGGTATCACTTTTGAAAAATATTCAAATGAAATATTCCCAAAGGACACTTCCTTCTCCCTTTTCTGCCTTCCCCAGCTTCCATGATCTTAACTGGTGACAAAAGTATGAATGAAATTGGTTTAACACGCCCAGAAACACTATTCACTTCACAATGAGTTTCTGAATGGTATTATCCAGGAGGAAAGCATCTTGAGTTGTCTTCACCTGATAGAGACTGCAGTGACCACTCCACTTCCCGCAGGCGCCAGGGTCCAGAGCCTGGGTCCTTCCTGAGAGCGGAATTGCCAGCTAAAGCTTTACAGGGGCAGAGGACTTGAACAGGGGTCCGGAGGAAATGCATTCACATGGAAAGGACATCATCTTAGAAAGGAGCATGGATGTGAAGTGAGGCTCCTGGGGCTCCAGCCCTGGCCCTCCCAGAGTCACTGCCCCTCTCTAGGCCTCAGTTTTCTCATCTTTATAACGGCCACATGTGACATCAGTGCTTTTCAAGCATATTTTTTCCTTTGTTTTTGGCCAAAAACCATTGTTCAAAATGTAGCCCAACAGAGCGTGTCACTCTGCTTAAGGCAGGAGTGTGGAGCCCGAAGATGTGCCAATGCCCCCCACCCCTGACAACATTGCCTGTGGTCCCTGAGGAGGTCCACGGACCTTCTGAAGCTCTTTGAAACACAGTTTGAAACCACAATGCCAAGTGATTGGAGGTCCCACTGGCTCTGGCAGCCTCTCAGCTGTGATCTTTACCATCTGTGGCTAGGGTGGGCAACTGTTCCAGCTTGCCCAGGTCTGGGGAAGTTCTGGGGACGCAGGGCTTTTAGTGTTAAAACCAGGAAAGCCTCAGGCAAACTGGGCTGAGCTGGTCACTCTGCCTATAGCCAAACCAGACCATTTTTCTGTGCCCCAGGGAAGGACAAAGCCCTGCATTGCACGAAGCAGGGCGGGCTAGGACTCAGTGCCTTTGGGAATAGGGGACACACCAGACATGACGGAAGTCTTTTACTCAGTGCTAGGTCATGACATCGTGACAGAATGACGTTTGGAAAAGTTGACTGAATTTTCTTTTCCCTGCTCTCTTTGTCCTTTCTGCCATCCCATCAGTGACTTCCATGGGCTCAGGAGAAGGATAATAATGGCAAGAAATCAGAGAAAGCACTGCCCTGTTTCAGGAACCAACACTTTAGATTTGCAAGCACTGGGGCTTTGGGTTTAAAGAGTTGAAGGCATGAAGGACTCAGTCTATGCAATATATTTGATGAACAGTAGATTTTGGAAAAAGATCAGTTGTATTCATTTCCTATTGCTCCCGTGATAAATTAGCACCAACTTAATGACTTGAAACAACATAAATTTATTGCCTTACAGTTGAGAAGTCAGAACCCTGACTCGAGTTGCACTGGGCTGAAATCAAGGTTTCAGCAGGGCCATGCTCCCTTGGAGCATCTTGGAGAGAACCCCACTCCCTTGCCTTTTCCATCTTCTAGAGGCCACCTGCATTCCTTGGCTCATGGCCCCTTCCTCCATCTTCAAAGTCAGCAGGGTAGCATCTTCAAATCTCTCTCTGACTCTGACCTTCCTCACATCGCTCCTCTCTCTCTGCTTCCACCATTACATCCCCTTCTTCTCTCTGAACCTCCTCCTTCCCTCTTATAAAGACCCAGATTGGGTTCACCCAGATAATCCCATATACACTCCCCATCTCAAGATCTTTCATCTAATCACATCTGCAAAGTCCCTTTTGCCATGTAAGATAACACATCCATAGGTTCTGGGTATTAGGATGTGGACATCTTTGGGGAAGAGGGGTGTCAATATTTTGTCTACCTCAAGAGCCAAGCAACAACCTCAAATATTCATCAGGCTGGAGGAGGGGAGAGGCAGCAGGTCATAAGGAAAGGAGAGGTTCATGGGGCCTGAAATAAGAGGACTCAGGGAAACAATGTAGACAGATCGAGTTGGCATCCAGATCCCATCCAGCCTCAACTTGAGATCTTATCTGTTCCCAGTACCAGGGAGCTGCATGGGAGCCACATCCTGGTCCACAGATTGTCCCGTTTCCAACTGAGAGTGCTCTGCCCAAGGTCAGTGACCAGGACCCTCATTAGCCACCCTTGCCATTGATGTCCAGCAAGAACCTCTTCCCATCAACCACAGCCAATATGGTGCCAATTGACTATTCAATGGAGTAAACCCATCTCGAGCCCATGGCTCAGCCAGGCCCCCCATACAATCAACCCCATATGGGAAACTTCCAGGCTGAAGGCTGATGATGATTGAAATCTCTCCCTGAGAAAGAAGGTGGCACACGGAACACCGAGGAAAGGAAGGAAGGGAGGGAGGGACCAAAGAGGGACTAAAATAAGAAAGAAGGAAGAACTCCCCTCCCAATGCTTACATTTGGCTGGGCACTGGATTAAACCAGCTCAGCCTCATACCCAAAGAATGGTAAAATGTGGTCTTGTTACAGCATCATTGAGCTTATTAAACAAGAATCTTTATAAGCTCAAAAATATTACATTTCTTTTTGTTTCCTTTTTCCTCTGACTACTCCACCCCCTTCAAATTGAGTCCTCATAACATGCCTGCTTCGGGGTCACAGTGTTTGGATAAAAGAGTAAGGAGCTGTGGTGGGGACATGAAAGACAAGACGGACTAGAGAGATATATTAAAATGTGACAGACTACGAATCCTGGCCACTGAATTTTATTTCATCCTTTAACAAAAAGAAAACAATGGGTAGAGGCCACCTGTAAACGCACATCCCGTGCTCAGGGAACCTTGGATGAGGACAAAGGCCCTTGATAAGTTCAAGGTGCTACTCCCCTGTCTTATTTTCATGGAAATAAAAATCTCAAATCAAAAGCATCTGTCCTTTCCCTTGTATATGTCAAAACGTAATTGGCAACGGTTGGGGTTTGTTGCCTTTATTGCTTTTAATAGCTGTATAGCCACTGATTGCCCAAGCTGATGGTTAATTTAATTTCTGTCAATACAATATTGGGGCTGTCTGCATATTCAGACCATGATTAACTGCTGCGGAGTCCATAACACTGGTGTTATTATTACTGCATTTAACTACCTCTCGGGAGAAGACAAATTAAATTATGTTGAAAATGCTGTTGATTATCATTACGAACTTATTTGTAGAGCACAATTACTGATCTGTTGTAAAATAAATCAAATTTTTTATCATCTTGGTATAAATTAACTTTACTGTAGGAGAATGGAGAGTGGAGCCTGGAAGAGTTTGGGCCTCCTTGTGTAAGTCAACAGAGCACTGAATTAAAATAATAACCTCATATGAACGTAGTATTATATTTTAATAACGAGCTACTTCATGACCAAGAGCGCCTCATAGATTATGGAAGCTCAACAGCAAAGCAGCGAGCCAACGTGTGTCGTGCTCTGTTGACTCAAACGCGGGTTAAGGCCTGGGGATGAATTATTCTTGGGCTGTGACTCCAATTCATCCTGAAGTCACCACTCGAGTAATTTAAGGAAGGCAGCTTTTAAGAACACAATTACATTAATAGCTTACATGTGATCATCATTTCACTTTTGCCATCCCCTTATAATTTACTAGGTTCTCTTACCATAATGCAAGTTAGGCCAGACCCATTGCATGGGATCAATAAGCCTTAGCCTGTCACCTTTGCAACTGCAAGGAGAGCCAAAGTCACCAGGCCTGTGGGCCGAGCCTCTCAGACTCGCTGTCACAAAATTAATTCTAACACGCAAGCTTGATCTCAAGTTGCCCATTAAGGGCCAATGAAGGCAATAATATTGCGTGCTCCTTTTGCTATTATTTTGAGCAATTTCTGCACCTTTAAATAACTAAGTGGATCAAATGGTTGAGTAATTTGAATAAGAAATATGTACCACAGGGCTCTTTTATTTAAATACACATGGCTGTGTGGCATGGCAGAGAAACAGACTGGGAGTTTTGTGAATTCAGTTAAGTTCCTTCCCCACCACAGACAGCCTGATCTAGCACAAGATGACCAACCACGCTGGCCCTCAGTTTCCTCATTTGTAAAATGGGGACATTTGGATTTCATCGTTTGTCTGAGTGTATTAGTTTTTCTATGCTGTGTAACAAGTGATCACAGACTTAGGGGCTTAAAACAACACCCATAGGGGCAGCCCAGTGGCGCAGCGGTTAAGTTTGCGTGCTCCGCTTCGGCAGCCCGGGGTTCACTGGCGCAGATCCAGGTGCGGACCTACACACCGCTTATCAAGCCATGTTGTGGCAGGTGTCCCACATATAAGATAGAGGAAAGATGGCCACAGGTGTTAGCTCAGGGCCAATCTTCCTCAGCAAAGCGGAGGATTGGCAGCAGATGTTAGCTCAGGGCTAATATTCCGCAAAAAAAAAAAAAACCCACCCATATATCAGCTCAGCTCACAGTTCTGCAGATCAGAAGTCCAGGTGGGCAACCAGAATCACAAATGTTCTCAATAGTGACCCAAAATACAAAGCTCCTGCTCCATGGAGCAAAACTTCTCCTGGAGAGGGATCGTGTGGAAGGGAGCCACTGTACACCACATAGCAAAATATCCTTTGTTGGTGATGTGTTTCTCAGGTCCCTGGAGAGAGCATTTCTCAAAGGTCAATCCACCCCACTCAGATCCCAGCCCCCTATCATGTGACCAGGTCAGGCCCTCCCTCCCTTGTCTGCATTCTCATCTCCACTTACATATGACCCCTTGGAGAGATCCCTGACCCCCAGCTAATGCGGTTCCCCCTTTCCATCTCACTCCTTCATTTATTTGCTCTGTAATCTGAAATTAACCTATTTATGCATTTATAAGTGTGAGGTCTATATCCTCCACAAGATCACAAGTTCTGTAGCACCTAGCACAAAGCCTGACCTACACATTCATTCAGAGAATGTTTCACGCATGCCTAGTAGGTGCCTGGGAGTGAGAGTTGAGACAGAAAGTTGTGGCAAACACACCACAATAGTCAATTTCTCCTATTGCTGATTGACTGCAGGCTCTGTGGCTCAGCGCCATCGTGTCTTCCTCATTCTGGATCAATGAAAGAATTCCCCTCTGGGATATACTGTTCTCCAGGTAAGGGGAAAAGAGCATGGCAGCATCACACAATGGTGCTGAAAGCTTCTGCTCCGAAAAGGTGTACATCCCTCCTTCATGTTTCATTGGCCAAAGTAAGTCAGATGGCTAACCAAGCCTGAGGACCTTGGGAGCTATAGCAGACAAAAGATGTGTCCACCTAGAACCAAAGAATATGACCTTCGTTGGTTTTTGAAGATATAATCAAGTTAAGAATCTTGAGATGCGATCATCCTGCATTAGGGTAAGCCCTAAATCCAATGACAAGCATCCTTATAAAAGAAGAGAAGGAGAGGAGAGGTAGAGGGAAAGGTCATGTGAAGATGGAGAAGGAAATAGTCATGCAGCTATGAGTTAAGGGACATTAAGGGCTGCCATCAACCACAAGAAACCGAGAGAGAGGCATGGAACGGATTCGCCCTCACAGCCTCCAGGAACCAAGCCTGCTGACACCTTGATTTCAAACTTGTCGCCTCCAGAACTGACAGAGAATAAATTTCCTATGGTTTTAAGCCATCTAGTTTGGTAAATTGTTAGGACAGCCCAAGGAAATGAATACAGGGGTGGGAATTGCACAGTCTACCCAAAGCCCCTCATCTGTGCCTGGCACTTAGGATTCTGGTGGAAAGGACCAGCCCCTACACCAAGGAGCTCAGTCCTGGAAGTAACTATACCACTTGCCCATCTGAATATGGACTCTCACATGGCCCCAGTTCTCGCAGTTCAAGCAACCATTCTGGGTGTTTCCACTAGGTACTGCTCTGCCCACCTGGACAGGAGTTTCCAGTAAGTCACCAGTTCCTGTGTTGGCCCCAACCAGTAGACCTTGGCTTGACCACTGAGGAACAGCCTGGGACCGTGACCTTAGCTGGACCACTGAAGAACAGCCTGGGACCACGGAGCTAAAGACACCCAACCCAAATGCTTCTTGAGGAGGAAATCTGCCTCAGGGGAAGAGTTGCAACTCCCACACAAAGCTGCCCACTGCCTGGCACAGTTTGTACATGGACCACGGACATTCTGGCCACACGGGGACACAGAGCCACAGACAGCCTAGCTCTCAGCCCCGCCACAGTGACACTTAAACAATTATATTATTATTCCCTGGGACTAGCTCTGAGTGACCTTGCGAGGACTGAAGCCAGATTAACTTAGCTCCCTGTCACCAATTGGAACTGACGTGTCATTCATGTGAGAGCCGTACGTGCTAAAGAAATATTTCATTTGGGTAAAACGAGTGTGAGCTACAATATTGTCTTCTCTTCAGAGGAGACACCTCAGCCTTCAATCCGGCTCTAGATGGTGTCGGCGGGCTCTGGGGTGGGGAGGGGAAAGCTCAGTATCACATCACCTGCCAGCTGTTTCTGCAACACAAAGTGCTTGGTTCATAGACCTGGGCATAGGAAGGAACCACAGAGACTGGCTCCAACCTACTTTCTAGCTTTCTCTCGGAAGACTGGAATTGTCACATGGCTCCCCAGGACCAAGTAGGAGCTGAGACATTGCAGCCTGCATTCCAGCCTACTAGTATATCTAAACCTGAGTCTTCCTACTGGGTTCCAGTAGGATCTCTCACATACCCTCTCCCCCTGATAGACTCCAGTGCACCTCAGGTCTCAGCACAGACATTACTTCTTCGGCAGCACCCTCCCCTACGACGAAGACAGCATTAGGCGCATCCTCCCTCTCCCCTTCTCCCACCTCCACTCACTCCTGGCACTGCCCAGCTCCCTTTCCAACACTACTGAAATGGCCGCCTGCTCACCTGCCTGTCTCGGCATCTCCAGCGGGACCCGCACTGCTTCCCCGCTGTGTCCTTAGCTGATTGACACACCTGTCCACTGCATCAGTGAATGCATATGCACATGTGCATAATACATGTGCATAAACACGTGGAGAGCCAACTTCCTGGGTTTTAGGAATCAACTCCCAGATAGTTCCGTCCCCCTGAAAACTGGCCTCTGCGAGAAGACAGAAAAATCAGTTAAGGGAAGACTTCTCTCTTCAACAGCATTTTCTTCATCACCTGCAGCGAAACCTGACAACAAATTCACAAATCCAGACAGTGCTAAACCGTCAGTGGTCCACCCCTGACCCTCCCACTGCTTCTGGGGTCTCCTCTACAGCTCCGGAAGAACACCCTCCCATCCTGGTCCTGGGCTTGGGTCAGCCTCTAAGAAGGAGGGTGAGTGGGGGGCCAGGGCCCCCGGCGGCAGTTGCAGGCACATACAGAGGCCGCCTGGAGATCAAGGCAGCTCGAAGTTGACTTAAAGAGCCATTTATTTTGGTGCAGCTGACTGAGAGAGCTGGCCGGAGGTTTCCTGAGATTCTTGAGATTTATAATGGCCTCTGGGGGCACCCTTCGGAGCCCCCCACTTCCACACTGCTGCTGGACAGTCAGAGGGGGCTCTGCTGCCTTGCACGCCACAGCCCTCCAAACGGTTCTATGAGCTTCTAACTCCTTATGTTAAAACACCTCACACAGTTTTTTTTAAGACATAGGCAAGCGAATTTTGAATTTATATAGAAAAGTAGAAGCCCTAGATTAGCTAAAAAAGCCTTGAAAAAGAAGAAGAAAGTGGGAGGAATCACTCCATTTGATATTAAACCTCACTGCATACCTAGAATAATCAAGACAGCGTGGTATTGTCTGAAGGATAGACCCACAGATGAATGGAATGGAACAGAGACCCAGAAATAAGCCCACACAAATCAATTCAGAGGAGGAAGGATAGTCTTTTCAGGAGACGGTCCTGCTGCAATTGGGCATGCACAGACAAAAGAAAGGAAGCTCAGACTGAACCTCGCACCTCGTGCAAAAGTTACCTCGGAGCAGATCGTGGACTCAAATGTAAAATGTGAAACTATAAAGCTTTTGGCAAAGAAAAGAGAAAATTTTCAGAACTTGAGGCTAAGCAAAGATTTCTTAGACTTGACACAAAAATGTGACCCATTAAAAAAAGATAAATTGTACTCCATCAAAATTATAAACTTTTGCTCTGTGAAAGGCCCCATTAAGAGGATGAAAAGATAAGCTACAGACTGGGAGGAAATATTTGCAAACCACGTATCTGACAAAGAACTAGATATATCTAGAATATATAAAGAGCTCTCAAACTCAACAATAAAAAACCCCAAATAATCCAGTTAGAAAATGGGCAAAAGACATGAACAGATATTTCACCAAAGAAGATAAATGGATGGTAACTAAGCCCACGAAAAGATATTCATCATTAGCCATTAGGGAAATGCAGAGTAAAATGCACTGAGATACCACTACACGCCGATCAGAATGGCTAAAATTAAAAATAGGGACGTCACCAAGTGCGGGTGAGAATGTGGAGAAACTGACCACTCACAATTGCTGGTGGGAATGTAAAACGATACAGCTATACTGGAAAATAGCTTGGCAGGTTCTCATAAAACTAAATATGCAGTTACCATGAGATCCAGCAATTGTACTCTCGGACACTTATCTCACAAAAACAAAAACGTGTATTCATACAAAAGCTGTACATATATGTTTATAGCAGCTTTATTCCCAACAGCCAAAAACAACCCAGATGTCCTTCAGTGGATGAATAGTTGAAAAGACTGTGATGCATCCACACCACGGGATACTATTTAGCAATAAAATGAAAACAACTATTGATACATGCAACAGCTTGCATGAATCTCTAGGGAATTATGCTGAGTGAAAAAAAGCCAATCTTAAAAGGTTACATACTGTACGATTCCACGTATATCACACTCTTGGAATGAAAGAATTATAGAAACGGAGAACGGATTAGTAGTTAGCAGGTGTTAGGGAGGATGGTGGGGAGAGGCAGGAAGGCAGCGGATGTGACAATAAAGGGCAATACAGGGGTCCTTGTGGGGATGCATCTGTATCTTGGCTGTGGCAGTAGATACATGCACTTATAAAATTGCATAGAACCTGACACACACATACACACAAGTGAGTACAAATGAAATGGCAAATCTGACGAGATCTCTGGGCTGCATCCAGATGTTGTACTACAGTTTTACAAGATGTTACCATTGTGGGAAACTGGGTAAAGTGGACATGGGGATCTCCCTGTGTTATATAAAAATCTGCAATTATCTTAAAATGGAAAGTTTAATTATTCAAAAAACTTTTCATACCTGGAATTCATAATGACTGCTTTTTTTCTGACCAAATTCTAACTGCTACACAGAGGTCCCCACACCAAGCCTCCAAACAGTCTTTAATAAATACAGTTGAAACATACGGGTGGCTCTCCACTTAAAAGAAACACATGCCATCAGAAAGGCACTGAATTCTTTCTTCACTCTTAGAAGTCTTCTAGATCCATCCTATCAGTGGAAATGAATAAAAGATGGCAATTGGTTGCTTCTCTTGGGCTGATGTGCTATTTATTGCTTCTGGATATTAAACATACACACACGCATACACATACAGGCAGCAAGAGGAAAATGAAAAACTAAAAGAAGCCTTTCTCTATGAAAAGCAACAAAAAGTATTAGTCAGTATCTGCTTGATGCAAAATCCCAACGTTTGGCTTCTCATTTCTCTGTGCAAAACCTACTAAGATGCACAATAGATGTGAGCAAAGTATAGATTAAAAGCAGACTTAGAACTGTGTGTAGAAACTTAAATTGGATTTCTTTATGATTTAAGACGTGGTCGGCCATTCATAACTCATCACAAGCACATCTTCAGCTAATATAGTCAAACCAGGGCCACCCAGCCTTTTCTGCCCTGTGCAAGAAAGGCACACTCCAGGTTTGCTGAGTGAAGGAGGAGGGGCACAGAGAGGACGGAGAGCCTGCGGGTTTGTGTGTGTGTGTATTTACACGCACGTGGACATGCGGACAGATCATGCAAATGAGCACAGACCTCGGACCCCCAAGCCCTCTTGAAGTCAGTGTACCCTGAAATCAACCAGAGGCGGGTGAATGAGGAACCTCGTACTGATCTCAGTAAGTGTTCAAGTCAAGAACCAAGGAGCACAGGCATCAGTTGCTCTGGGGGCTTTGTGGCTCCAAGCTTGGAATTGATAAGGCTCACTCTGCAGATGGGAAACCTGAACAGAGAGAGAAATGGGTTTTCCCAGACCATTTGCGATGATAGGTTAGTGGTGAGCCCTCAGACGGCTCTTGAAGCTCCCTGACCACGTTCCTAACACACCACCCACCGACCTGTGGGCTTCTTTTCAGCTTTCTGGAGGTATAACTGACAAATAAAATTGTAAGATATTTAAAGTGTACAACGTGATGATTCGATATACGGATATGTTGTGAAAGGATTCCCCCAGTCGAGTTAATGAACACATCCATCATCTCACATATTTATCTTTTTTTAATCCTTTGGTGAGAATATTTAAGTTCAACTCTCGTAGCAAATTTCAATCACACGATACCGTGTTAACAACCTTAGTCACTGTTTTACACGAGATCCTCAGACCTCATTCATCTTAAAACCACAAGTTTGTTCCTTTCCCAACCTCTCCCTACTTCCCCCACCCTCCAGCCCCTGTCAACCACTTTTCTACTCTCTGTTTCTAGGAATTTGACTTTTTTTTTTGTTAGATTCCACATATAAGTGATGCTATGCAGTATTTGTCTTTCTCCTTCTGGCTTATTTCACTTAGCAGAATGCCCCCATGTTGTCACAGATGACATGATTTCCTTCTTTTGTAAGGCTGAATAATATTCCATTGCATCTGTGCTGTGTTTTAGTTGTTTCTTAGATGTCTCTCTCCCCCATGTAGCCCGTGACTCCTCAAGAGCACAGGTGGTATCTGATAAATTACATTCTGAGAGCTGAGCCCAGGGTTGGCCCAGAGTCATGGCCATATAATGGTGTATTGAGCGAAGCTTCTTGATTTCTAGTCCACTGTACTTTATTTTTATGTAAAGAATACCTTATTTTCTGATTATGAAAATAATACTGGCTTGTACCAATTACTCCTTGTATTTTCAGATTCATTCTTTGTGTTTTCCTGCTGTGTCTAGGGTCCAAGGAAGCTGCGTATATGGATTATGTTGCCTAAGCTTCCATGAACCCTGGGTTCTGATTGGCTCCTGTTAAAGGGGTGCACCACGGGAGGATCAGATGGCAGAAGGGCAGAGAAGTAGGATTATTGCCTTCCTCCCTGCCAGCCTTGGTTTCATTCCCAAAGTACAGGCCTGAGGGGCTAACAGCCTCCTGCTCTTCCAGTCACCAAGTGCGTCCCCATCTCTTATGGATTCCTTCGTAGTTATAGGGCTGTTTGTCAAATGTTCAGATTCTTTCTTCTCGACACTAGTCAAGAGCGTGCTTCCTGGCTTCCTCCTTGGGCAGGAGACCTGACTATTCCTGACACATTGATTGGCAATGAAGACTCACCAGAGACTCCTTTTTCTTTTGTCACAATGACCAGCAACATTTCAGAGAGAGGCGGTTCCGCAAGCCCAGACCCCAGAGAGAAAGCAAGGAAAACAATGCGAAGCCGAGCACAGGAACCTTTCCAAACAGGAGCAAGACATAAACTAAGATTCTGGGGGTGGTTGTTACTACAGGGTCATCTCACCTACCAGGACTAATACAGTGACCTTAACCCCAAACCTCTGCAAACAGTCGCTTCACCGAACGCTCTTCACTCCTCTTTGAATATGACATCTATTTCCTGCCAAGACTCTAAGAGGTAATGGCTCATTTTGGAAAATTTGAAAAATACAGAAAAGCATAGATAAGCAAATAACCAAAATCCCTACCACTCAGAGATAATCACTATAAGTATTTTGGCATGTTTCCTTCCAGTCTTTTTTTCTTTCTGTGTGTGTGTGTGTGTGTGTGTGTGTATATGGGTGGGTGTGTGTGTGTGTGTGCAGGGATGGGGGAGATGTGTGCATATTTCTCTGTGTATATATTTCTATGTTTTTGTACATAATCAAGATCAAATTATAATCAACGCCCTTCCTATTGCTGCATAACTTCTTCTGATAAGGTGAAAATTTAGAAAAGTGGTGACAATAAATTTAGCCAACACTGCTTTGACCTTGCTTAATTGAATTGACTGGTGCCCCAGAGACAAATAGCCAAGCAGGGCCAAACCATGCAGTGATCTGATGGCCATTTCACTGGAGCCTGTTTTTCTGCCAGGCTCTTACAGTGGGGAAAAGAATGGAGGAAGCTTTGCCAACGGAAAATAAAACATACGACCCCAGGGGAGCCAGGCACAATGGCTGCCCTGGTAGAAAACAAGCCATACAATGTCAACAAACAGAAAATGAATGGGGCCTGTCAGGAAGCTGGAATTTGGGAAAGGTCTAGTTTCCAGGCATTTTATGGTAGCAGCAAAGAAGTAAGGATAATTCACGTGCATTGTCAGATGAGCTCCTCTCAACACAGCCAGTCTAAAATGGCAGAATGAGAGCGTATTGTGCGGGCCAATGCTCGCATGAAGCCTTGTGCAGCAGGCTCAGCTGACCCCAGGAAAAGGCAGTGGACTGGGATACACCAGACCTGAACCTAAGTCCTACTCAGCCTCTACTTGAGTCATTCTTACAAAGATTAGAAGAGTTAACAAGGTTATAAGATCATTATGGGGTGGGTGAAATTCATACTCCATTCTCTCTGATCTCAAAGCCCTCAATGTATTCACTAGGCCATATTACCTCCAGAAGCAAATGGAGATGTAGAGAGAAGGAGATTACACCTCTAAGAGCTACGATTTTAGTTTGTGTGGCAGAGTCGGACAAGGTGTTCGCCAATCCTTTTTCCTCTAAGTGCAAGAAAACTACATTTCCCAGCTTCCCTTGCAGTTACACTGTGGTCACGTGACTAGTTCTAGCTAGTGAAAGGTGGACTGAAGGGATGTATGCACTTATACATCGAGGCTTTAGAATCTCCCTCTAGAGCCTTAGGCTACTCTCTCTCCCTTCTGTGGCAGAACCATGTGATGGAGAGCATCCACTTCCCTGTGTTACTGATTAGAAAAGACAGTCCAGGAAAGCCACCTGATCCACATAGGACTAGGAAGTGAATGGGAAATTAATGCGTGTGTGAGTGTGCGTTTTTGTTAAGCCACAATTTTGGGCTTGCTCGTTACAGCATCTAACATGTATTACCCTGACTAATACAATGCAGTACCTAAGACACACACAGAAAAAGTGTTGTTGACTGTGACAATATATGATAAGGTAGCTGGAAGGCAGGAGAGGTCAAATTAAGGTACATTGGAAAGAAAACATAGATTGTGTCCCGCTCATTCTGAGTCCTGTAGGATGTTTTTATAGTCATACTTCCACTCATTTAAAAAATACTTGGAGTGCCCTGGCATACCAGGTTTTATGCCAAAAACTGGGAATTCATTCACTCAATGGATACTCTGAGTCTCTACAACGACAAGGAACCTGGCACTGTGCTTGCGGCGGGGACTAAGATGATTAAACAGATATGACGTCTATGTTCTCAAGGTGCTGAGAGACATACATTTCTTCACCTAACAAATATTTATGGGGTACCCACCACAGGCAAACACTGTTCTAGACATTAGGAATTGATCATTACTAACTGAGATAGGGTTCTGGACAAAAGGTATTACATGGTTCCAAGAGAGCATATAGCCAAGGAATCTGATCTAGACTGTATGTGAGTGTGTGTGTGTGTATGTGTGGTGGGGGGAGTCAGGGAAGGCTTGTGAGGAAGGCACCTTTAAACTGAGATTTGGGAAATCAGTAAGATTCAATTGGGCCAAGGGAGGGAGAAGAAAATACTCCAGATGGAAGGGACAGCATGTGTGAAAGCCCAGTGGCAGAAGGGAACATGCCAAGTATGAGTAGCTAAGGGGCATCCAGTGTGGCTGGAATGCACAATGTGAAGAGGAGTAAATCAAAGTGACAAAGGTGGAAAGAAGTGAGATCACACAAGGCCTTGTAACACGTTCACAACTACGGTTTTCGCTCCAGAAGTATGGGTAGATATCTTGGAGGACGTTAAGTGTGTTGGGAGACAATATGTAGACACGGCGAAATTTCACTTATAAAATATTGTTCTGAGTGCATTGTGAAGAAACCGTTGGTGGGGGCTGGTGGGAATGTAAATAGACCATACTCACGGAACAGAGAGATTAGGAATAAACCCACACAAATCTGGGAACCTGCTACCTGGCAGATGTTATCATAGACAAATGAGGAGGGAGTGAGAAATTTCATAAATAGTACTGGAACAACTGATTATTCATCAAGGCAAAAACGAAATTTGGTTCCTTACCTCACACCATACATCAAAGTCAACTACAGATGGAATTAAGGCTGCAAGGTGAAGGCAAAAGACTGTAACACTTTCAGAAGAAATCGTAAGAGAGTGTACGCCTCAGGGTAAGAGCAAATATTTTAAAACAAAACTTTAAAAAGTACAAATCATAAAGGAAAATATTGATCAAATTGATTACATTAGAATTAAGGATACATATTCAAATATTTAGAAAAAGGATAAAAGGCAAACCACAATTCAGAAGATCTTCACAAACTCATAACTAAAAAAGGATCAGTATCCAGAATGTCAAAGACAAAACAAAACGAACCTACAACTTAATGAGGAAAAACAAATAAGGCAATTTTCAAAACATGGACAACTGTCATGAACAGGCAAGTCACAGGAGGGGACATATGAATGGTGAGTGGTGTCCAAACTCCCAACTTCTTTAGTCATCAGGGAACTGTAAGTTGACTTTTCAGTAAGAGAGCATTTGATACCCACCAGAGAGCAAAATTAAAAAATATGATGAGGCCAAAACCCATTTCCTCTTCTTCCTGGGCAGGGAGTGAAATGACATTTGTCAGCTGCTTGTGTAGGCAGGGGCGGCCACTTGTGTAAGTCCCAACCAAGGACACAGGCGCAAAGCCACGGGAGCCATTTTTAGCCTCGTCTTCTGCATGCGGATCAGGATGGTGACTCCCAGGGCAGCCTTGAAAGCCAGGTATTAAAAATAACAGAGCTGCCAATCAGCCTAGGGCCCTCAATGACAAGGCGGAGCAAAGTTGCCCCTACCAGGAACATCCTCCTTAGACTGTTATTCGAGGGAGAAATAAACTATTGTGTTCAAATCAATACACATTTAGGGTTTATATGTTACCACAGCCTATGCCACGCTCATGAATACAAAAATGTTAGCGATTTGAAGAACTGGGACTCCCATACATTAAAGTTGAACGTGTGTATACCTTTTGACCAGGAAATTCCACTCCTGGAGATTCTAGAGAAACACATTTGTGCCAGGAGTGTCTAAGAATCCTCAGACAGCACTATTTTGTAAAAGCAAAAACTGAAAACAATCCATCAACAAGACAATGTGCAGATACACTGTGATAAATACCTTGTGATATGCGTGTATCTGAATGCGCGTATATATGTCTGTGTATATACATATATTCTGCATATAGTTGCATATAGTCCTCTGAAAGTTGCCTGTTTCCTGACATTGTGTTTGGACTTTCACCCCTGATGAAAAGGATAGCTGTATTATCAATCATTTTTGTTGCTGTATAATATTCCTGTGTGTGTGTACGTGTGTGTGTGTGTGTGAATCTGCAGGCATAACTATGAGAAAAAATACAACTTTCAGAAGAATACATGGAGTATAATTCCCAAACCTGAACTCCATATGGTTCAGGGAGCACTCACTGTGAAGACACACAGAAGAACGATAAACATGGATTCAGCAGAATCGTAAACTCTGGAAGAGAAGAGTGAGGTTGAGATCAGGGAGGGCCACACACAGGGTTTCAACAGTCTTGGTGATGTTCTAACACTTAACCTTACACTGTGAGTCCATTGGGGTTGGTTTTTATTATTCTCTAGGTCTTATATGTGCCTGTGTATTCTTGAATGAAATAATACAAATAGAGAGCGTGAAATACACATACTTCGTTATGGAGGGGGCCAAGGCACACAAACCAGGAGGGTATTGCCATGGCCCAGGATGGGAGATGGAGAGCAGGGATCTGTCCAGAGGTATTTAGGGGTAAACATGGCAGGAGTTGCTGACCGAGTGGACATGGGTACAGAAGGAAAAGGAAGTGTCTGAGCGCGGCTCCTGGTGTCTGGCTTGCATACACGGATGAATGTCGGTGTGATTCAGTGCACTAGGGAGTATTAAGAGAGGATAAATTTGAGGGAGATGTGAAGTGACTCAGGAGGAACACAGAGCATGAGTAGAGAGCCAGAGGGAGAAGCAGGAACCCAAGATTTCAATGAATGAAGGCATTTCCCTCAGAGACAACAGCAAGATGGACGTGGAAGACGGGTCAAAGGAGCGGGACAGCTTTCCTTTTTTAAAGAAGAGGATGAGGTGGTGATGGTCTGGAAGCAGGAGTGCGCCTCTTCACCCTCAGGTACTTTAGGTCTGAGAATAAATAGAGAAGAGTTGCAGGGGAGACAGTTGGGGAGGAAGTCATGGGCTGGGGAGCCATTTCATCTGATACTAGGAGTTGAAGAAGAGAACGCCTCAGAGAAGAGGTGAGGAGGGATGGGGAATGGTCACGGTGGAGGGAGAGCTCAGAGAGCGCCAGGAATGGGGATTGGAGATGGGGGGCTTATGGAGAGTTGGTCAAGGAGAAGCAAGCACAGAGCAGCTTGGCTCCTGTGGGCTGGAGAGGTAAACTGGTGCAGAGATTACAGTCTCTGTTCATCTGGACTTGAGCGTAGCCGACCCAGAAGATGCAGGGTCTGCATTCCACGGCCTGGGATGGAGCTCGCTCTGGAGGCCTGCACAGGCGCAGCAAGCAGGTGGTCCCCAAGGCTGAGAGCTCTTCACAGAAAGGGCTTCGGAATGGAAGGAGAACAAAACAGATGCAGTCTCTGTCCTCATAGAACTTGATTCTTACAAAACACCAACTCATTGAACTTAGTCCCATCATCCCATTTTACAGTGGGGGAAACCGAGGCTCAGGGCATTTAGGAGGCTTGTGCAAAGCCACTCAACTAGAAGGCAGCAAAAATAGACATCAGCCTGTCTGACTCCACACTGCACCATCCAGCCTCAGAGAAAGTTTCTAAATAACAGAATACTTCGGCTGAGCAAACCAGGCCAGCGCTCCTGCCTGCACTGTCTGGGAACAGGCAGGAGACATCTGGAATTCTATTTTGGAGCGCCATCCTAGAATGCCCTTCTGTCATCCATTGCCACCTTCCCAACGCTGGGGATGCTGACATTTATATTTTTAAACCCCTTTTGTCAAAATTAATGCTAGCATTCCCAGGTGCAGGATTCTACCCCATGGAGCACCTGCAGAAGCAGGAATAAATTGTAAACAAAAATTCCCAGCATTACATAAGACATTAAAATTGGAACAAAAACTTGAATTTAAACCAGTTCAGTTCTGTCCCTAATAGCAAATGCTGAACAATAGAGAAACCCTTTTTCTATTCAAAGTCTTCCAAGAACAAAGGAAATTGTCCCCAAATAAAGCAATAACCTAATACCATATTAATAATAACCTTGCGTTTGCATAGCCTTCTTAACTTTACAAAGCATTTTTACATCTGCCATCTTGTGGGGAGGTGACTTCAGCCACAATTGTAGTTATTAAACAAAACCAAGAGTTTCTTATAAGGTTATATTTGAACAACCACCAATCTACTTTCCACATTGAAGCCAGAGTTAAACTTTCTCAAAAGCTGTTCTATTAAGATCACTTCTGGGTCATAAAATACCTGAATCTTCCTCATTGGCCCCAGAATGAAGTCAAGAGATCCTATGTGGCTTAGAAAACTTTGTAATCTGTCCTCTAATATTTTCCCAGCCTCATTCTCCTTCATTTCCTGGGTGGCAGTGTTGCCAAATGATTAGACCTCAGTATGGCCAGAGAACAGAGCTGGTTCTAATCCTGAGTGAGGACAGAGCTGTGTTCTAATCCTGCCTCTGCCACTTTGTGGCTGCACATTATTGAGCAAATCTCTCAACTTTCTGTGCCTTAACTGTCACATGAAATTAGCAGTAGCTATGGCATAGGGTTGTTTGGGGATTAAGTGTGATTAATTCATAAAATAGCATCTAGCGCAAGTAAGCATTTAAGGAAATATTAGCCACTGACGTTATTCTTGTTTGCGCTGCCACTCAGGCTGGAATGCCCATATCGCCTCTTCTCTCTTCCTCACTTTGCAAATTTCCTCTCACTGAAGAATGAGGTCAAATGTCTCTAGGACAAAACGATCTTCACTTTGCGTCCTGCAATGCCCTGCCTTGGCACCATCACCTTACGCCCTAAATATGCACTTATGATCCCTCTCTGCATTAGAGTGTGACCTCCTTGAAGACGGTCCATGCATGATTAGTTTCAATGATGTAAGAAACTGAGGTTTGTGATTCAAATCCCACGAAGTCAAGGGTGGAGGGCAGAACCAGCCCTTCCTACAATTGCCCAGGGCCCTCTTCAGCCCCATCCGGTGAAGACTGGCCCTCCCTTTACCCACATATTCACCCAGCAGCCATTTCAGGAGGGGGTCAAATGAAATGCATCCTCCTGAAGGAAAGAGCTTGCCTTTTGTCAAGCTCCCATAGTCAGGCAGGCCAGGAGAAAATAGGGTGGAGATGAGGGGACCAACTCTTACCACCCCCCATAGTGCTGGGCCGGCAGGCCCACTAGAGCATCTCACGAGATCGTCTTAGCCCACCAGCCCGATGAAAGAGAAAACCGAGGTCAAGAAAGGAAGTGATTTGCTCAAGGTCACACGGTCAGTAAGTGGCAGGAACATTTTTCTAAGCTTGGCCTGTAGGACACTTGAACCTACACTCTCTCCAGCACACAAACACTCTTCAAATGCCTCTGTGAGGGGACATTTCTTACAAAGCATGTATGTATACACACACACGTGCACACATACGCATCACCATCCCACCTGACATACACACATCCAGACTCCGGGGTAGAATTTGACCCAGCGATGCTGAGGGGCCACAGACACATTTGAACCTGTTCAAAGGGATTTGGAGTTCCTTAGGTGTGGACCAGAGAATTAAACTTGGAGAAATCCCTTTTCCAGGCCAGGGGAAGTCTGAATCAGCAGAAGAGGCTGGCACATCCTGGGGTAGCTTCACAGGCAACGGGATTTTCAGGTCAGCAGGAGGGATCCTCCTGTCCCCAGTAGCTTCCGCCACAAGGGCCCGCTGTGCTTGAGGGCATTCTTTGCAGAAAGCAAGTAACCTTTACAGGAGCTGTCTGAGAAAAAGATCCCAATGACAAGCTTGCGAGAGGAGGAGAGAGACACAGACTTACTGACAGGTTGGGAAATGGAGGTCAGTGAACTTGGCACTCCCCAAGCTCACTTAGCAAAACTCTCGGACACCAATACTGGTTCCCACCTCAGGGCTTCTCCTCTGAGAGAAGATGTCCCCTACCCACGCTCCAGGAGAGGGAGGGACCAGGCATCAGGAGAAGGATGCGGGTGAAGGAGAGAGGAAGGGTGTCAAGGAGCCCAGTGTCAACAAGGAAAAGAGAGGGAGTCACTTCCCTCTAAGAGTTTGGAGCCTTCTCTGTGAATGGGAACACCACCTACCACACAGAGAGTGTAGAAGGTTCTCATGAGGTTCTAATGCGGTCCAACATGGGGGAGGGCCTAGTGCAGAGTCAGACACAACACGGGTGCTCCATGAGCACCAAATGCCTTCCGTTTGTGCTTCCTGTAGCTTCAAACTCCATACTAAATATATGGGAAGTTCCCCAAGGGTAAGGATCATGCCATATACCCTTGCAGAGCCCAAGACAGCGTTAGCATCCAAATAGTATCATGGCATCGGCTATCATGTGAGCAATGGTGCCTCCCGGTCGTCAAAGAGCTCTCCCCAGCTCTGACAGAGTGACGAAGCACATGCTGCTCTTCGTGTTCCACTGATGGGGAGCAGGAGGCAGAGGGATGAGAAGCAACTTGGTAAGGGAGTCACCACAGGTAACTGTCAGAGTCAGGGACGAAAACCCAAGTCTTTTTGTGTTTTAATGAACTATTATTATTTTGGAATAGTTTTAGATATATAGAAAAGTTGCAAAGATAGCACAGAGTCTCCCCACCCCACTTCCCTTCTGTTAACAACTTACGTCACGTGGGATGTTTGTCAAAACTGAGAAACCATCACCGCTGCACTGCTGTTAACTAAACTCCAAACTTTGTTTGGATTTTTCCAATTCTTCCACTAATGCCCTTTTTCTGCTCCAGGATTCAATCCACGATACCACATTGCACTTACTCCTCATGCCTCCTTTGTCTCCTCTAGTTTGTGACCATTTCTCAGTCTCCTCTCGCTGTCTCATGACCTTGACAGTTTTGAGAAGTGCTCATCAGGTATTTTGCAGAATATTCCTCAACTTGGCAAAGTCAAGCCTTTAGACTACAAGGCTGGTTCTCATTTCGCTAACCCACAGCTGCCCCATTTAATGGAAAATTCCATGAAGCAAAAGATCCACAGAGAATAACTCTGACATCCTTGGTCGACCCCTAGCCATTAGGGAAGCACAGGGTGTACTGTGAGCATCTCCCTGCCCCCAGCACCAGCAAGACCACTTCAAAACGCCAGCCAGATCTGTCCAATAAAACTTTCTTTAATGATGTTCTGTATCTACACTGCCTGACATGGAGCCACTAGCCACATCGAGCACTTGAAGTCTGGCTGGTGAGACTGAGGAACAGAATTTCTAATTTTGTTTAATGCTAATTAACTTAAATTTAAATAGTCATTTGTGGCTAGTGGCTACAGGGCAGAGCTGAGCAAACCTAAAGCTATGTTAGACCTTGAAGAGAAAGGAGGTCTTGAGAAAGATACATTACCTTATTTAGACTGCTATTATGAAGAACCCACGATTAGGAATATGCCAGAAAGAACCATAAATCAGAGTTGGGCAGGAGGCATTAGAGTCCAGTGTTTCCCAAACTGAGTTCCTTGGAGACCTAGGGGTTCCACAGCACTGCATCAGAGGACAGGTGGAGGAAGGCATCTGGGATAAGAAGAGAAATTTGTGTGGTGATATAGACACGTGCTTCCCACCCTTGGTCATCCTCTTCCCACAACAGCTCTGCTTATATCTATGAAATAGGGTGAGTGACCGGCAAACAAGCAAACAGAAAATGCTATCTGGCACGTTTATTTTATTTACATATTTATTTAGCCTATTGTGAACTTGACAGGCAAGACTAAAGCATAGCCTCTCGCCCGTGCCCCCGCCCCCTCTACCCCGGGAATGAGCAGGCAGAATTGGTTGTGGACTTCCCACATCTTCATCTCAGAAAGGTACAGATGCTTTTTGTGTTTTAGGTCACTGAGACTAGCTAAGCATTCATTTACAAAAATAATGCAATATAATATTTTTGCACCCTCAGATCATAATCACATTTCTATCCTTTGGCAGCCACTGTTTGTAGACTACCCAGCAACCATCTCCCTATTTCTTCCCTTCAAGTGGAACCCCATTTTTACTTGGGATGGAAATGTGGCCAATCTCAGGTGAAGAATGACAATTGCTCTAAGGTGGCCATGAAAGCCACATTCCTCCTTACTAGATACTCTCTTTCCCAGCCTCCCTTGCAGCAAGAGATGGTCATGTGACACAGTCTGGCCAATGAAATTCAAGAAGAAATCTACTGGGAGGAGGGCTCTGAGAAAGATATTTTGCTTTCCAATCATAGGGATAGCCACAAAAAACTGCTCGTCACTCTCCCTACCCTAAAGATAGACATGATTCTTGGAATTTCGGCAGCCATTTTGCAGCCATAAAGAATATGCATGAAGACGGGCCATGAAGGACTGCAGAGTGGGCAGACAGACGAAGCCTGGGGCTTTGATTACATCACTAAGCTGCTGAATGATCCCTCGAATTGCCTATGTACAGTTTTTCCATCAAGTGAGATAAATATTTATTTTAAAACATCCTTAGCCAGCCTTGCTTTTACCAGCAATAAGACCTACCTGTTCTGTTCTTAGCTTACGAAGAGTATGTTGTTTGAAGACAGTATTCTGAGGCTGAGAGCAAGTTTGCAACCCTCTGATGTGGGCCAGTCTGCTCTCTTTCTGGATGACGAAGATGATGCTGAGAGAAGTGACTCTCACAAGGTCAAAGGAAAGTTAGTTAGTAGAACTAGGATAAGAACACTGGTCTCTTGACTCTTAATTCAGTGCTCATTCAATTCTATTCAATAAATATGATACCCAACAGCCTCCATTTTTGCTGGTACTCTGCCTCCCAACCTCTTAATTGGCTCCGGTCAACAGAAGAAGTGGAAGTCTGGGATCCTCAGGTTCCACAAGGACTGCCATACAAAGTGTCTATTCACCAAAGAGGGTGGCATAAACACATCCTTATTTTCTCAGAGGAATATGAACTTGAGTCTTTTCTTCTTTTTTCTGCCTTAACAGAAAAAGTAAAGCCACTGTCATTACCTGCACAGGAGATCATTTGCAAAATGATGGAGACAGATTTTAGAGTCCTTCAGAATATCTCTTCCTGTAGAAAATTAATTTGGCCTACTTTGTTGGCAAGAAATATTTGGAGGGGTGCCAAAAGACATATGGCAATCAATCAATGGGAAATAAAATAAACACAAATTACAGATTCTTGTTAGAAAGTGAATGTCCTGATATCTTGCTTTTAAAAGACAAACTTGCTCCCTTAGCCAGTTGGGCAATTCTAGCTTCTGTGGGTCAATGTTGCCAACACAAGACATAGCAAGTGGCAGATCCCAGAGCCAACTGGTCAACCAGAAGAGGTGGCAGAGGGGCCTGAGAATCCTGAATGCAAAAGGGAAAGCTCTTCTCTGGATACTCCACAGTCATCCTGGATGGTCTTGAGTTTTCTAAGACCTGCCCACTCTCGAGTCAGCTCCAGACCGCCCCAGAACCCACAGCTTGAGTCTCTGAGGTCTGCTGGCCACAGTGGACATTCAGCCCCTGCCCAGTCTGGAGCCCATCTTCACAAGGCAGGAAGTATGCCAAGAGGCATACCCAATCAGATGTCACAGCCTGCAATACAATCTAGTGGCTGTGTAGTCACAGGGAACAGGGTTCAAACCCTGACCCTGCCACCCATTTACAAGCTGGGTAACCTTGGGCAAGTCATTACATTGCTCATCCTCAGTTTCCTCGTCAAGAAAATGAGACAATAATTATACCTCCAACATAAGTTTGTGGCGAGGATTATATGAGATGGGAAGGGTTTGAGAAATAGCTAGTATTCAATAAGCCCTATCTAGTAGTATTAATTTTTCTGCTTCTACCCAGCTTTCTCTGAGATGAATACACCCAGGCGGCTACAAGGACTCCCTGAGATCTGCCTTCCATCTCTTCTTTGAAGCCTGATTGAAGCAAATCCAGGTGTCCCTCTGGACCCCCAGACCCCACTGTAGGGCAGACCCTGCAGCCTCTGTGGCCCAGAAGTTTCTCTCATCTCTCTCTTCCTTGGCCAGCTTTGTTTCAGACCCAAGGTAAGAGACCCAGAGGAAACGCTATGGCTGTGTTGCCTGATGTGGTCACCACTGGCCACAAATGTCATGAAGCCCTTGAAATGTGGCTAGTCTGAGTCGACATGTGCTGCAAGCACAAAATTGGTATCATGTTTCAAAGAGTTAATACGAAAAAAGAAGGCAAAATATCTCGTTAATGATTTTTTATATTGATTACGTGTTGAAACCACATTCAAACACATTAGGTTAAATGAAATATATTATTAAAATTAATTTCACCTCTTCCTTTCGGACTCTTTTCAACATGACTACTAGGAGATTAAAATTCTGTGAGGATCTCACATTAGGTTTCTGCTGGACAGGGTTGTGCCGGAGGAAGCTGCAGTGACCCAAAGATGTCTCCTGTATTAGTTTTCTGTGGCTGCTGTAACAAATTAATGCAAACATGGTGGCTTCAGACAAACAAACAAAAAAATATATTCTCTCACATCTCTGAAGACTAGAATTCCAAAATTCAGCAGAGCGACACTCCCTGTGGGGGTTCTTAGGAATAATCTGGTCCTTGCCTCTTCCAGCTGCTAGTGTCTGCCAGCAGTTCTGGGCTTGTGGCCACATCACTCTAATCTCTGCCTCGATCTTCACATCACCACCTCCTCTTCTGTCATCTGTGTGCCTCTTATAAAGGCACTTGTCACTGTATGTAGGGCCCCTGCAGATAACCTAGGATGATCTCCTCATCTCAAGATTCTTAACTTAATTATATCTGCAAAGAATCTTTTTCCAAATGAGGTCACATTCATAGGTTCCTGGGATGAGAATGTGGACCTATCTTTTGAGGCGCCACCATTCAACCCTACTCCTCTTTCCTCGGTGTTGATGACAAACCTGAGCTCTAATGGGCTTAGCCAGGTGACCTGAGGGGCAGGTACCAACCCTCTTCCTGATTGTGTCAGTGATACTGATAGACAAAAATCTTCACTGATGGATCACCAACCAGGTGTTTCCGAAATGACAGATGCTCAGGGTCAGGAGGACCAAGATGGATTCTTGGCATGAATTTTGTGCTCTGCCTTGGGGTACTTTGTTGCAACAATCCTTTTCTGTTTCTGACCACAGGCCAGATGCTGGGCTACAGAGGGAATCTGACACAGTCCTTGTTCCCAAGGTGGCCCGCAGATCCTGACCTTTGGCATCAAGCTGGCTGGTTCCCATTTCTGGTCCTTCATTCACCACTTTAAAATAGGTAAGATCAACAAGTTTAGGGAAACAGGAGGAGTATAAGATGTTTTAAATTGTTTTGAGTAAATGCCAAAGCAAAACCAGACATAACCTAATTCTATGTGTGTGCCCCATTGTATATGAGAGTAGATATGTACGTGCTTGCTGAGCCATTCTCATTGCTTGAAAGTCTCTTTTCTATGCTCCTTGTAGGACTGCCTCTTTTTGCTTCTTATAGCCAACTTAAACATCTGCTCCTCAAGGAGACCTACTGAGGTCATCTGATATAAAGTAACTGCTCACCACATGCAGACATATGCATACCTTCAATACTATCCTTCACCTCCCCTGTACTTATCAGTTTGTAATTATTTTATGTGCTTGTGTACTTATTTTTTGTCTGACTATCCCACTGAAACATAAGCTCTGTGAAGACAGGCTCCATTTTTGTAATCCCAGTGCCTTGCACACCACCTGGCCCTGAAAAGAGTGGCTAATTTATGAGTAGGTAGATGGATGCATGGGTGGATAGGTGGATGAATGGATGGATAGGTAAAGAAATGGATGGATGGATGGACGGATAGATGGATGGATGGATGGATGGATGGTTGGATGGATGGATGAAGGGAGGGAGGGAGGGATAGGTAAAGGAATAAATAGATGGATGGATGGATGGATGGATTGAGGGAGGGAGGGAGAGATGGGTGGAGGGAGGGATGGAGGGATGGATGAATAGATAGATGAAAAGACAGATCATGCCTAATTGCATGAATATATTATTTTACATGGTAGGAAGCCTGATGGTACCAGCAGGTCCAGATGAAGCACCCTAATGAATCAAATCCAGCCCCTTTCCAATGCCCTTAGGTGCTAGTGAACAGACCTCATAGAGGACCAATTTAACAGACCTAGAAATGCAAGCTCCTGAGAGCAGGGCAAGTACAACTGAAACCCGCCGAACTGCCAAACTGCAAACTCCACAAAATAGCTATGAGCGGAGGAGGAAGGAGGGCTTGACTCACTCTATTCTTGCCAGCCTTGAAGTTGGCCTGATTGCTCCATCTGTGTGGTTAGAAAAATTATTTAGTTGTGTGCATTATACTCTGAGTGGGCTGAGTGCATACAATTTACGAGGGGAGCACTTTAATGCATATTTAATAAAGCTGCAGACATTTACACACCAAATCAACAGTGTCAAATGTGTTTGCTTTGGGAGACCGGAAGCATCCCATGGCAGTGCTGATGCTCCTAGGGAAGGCGTTTACATCATGACACACCTCAGCAGAGGGGGAGGACTTATAATTCTCCTAGGCTATAGTCACTGCAAAGAGTTTGTGATAGAGCTGGACTGATCGGAGAGGCTGGGAAACTTAAGACATCAAAGAAGTAAAAGACAGAAGAGCTAAACAAAGTGGGAGTGACACAAAGAGAAGATCTGAGGCGGCATGGAGGAGAGCTCATCATCATCGCCACAATGATAATAACGACATTTGCGCGTGTTTACTGCCCGCCGAGCCTTGTTCTAAATGCTTTGCATGCATTCTTCCTTTAATCCTTACAAAAGTTCTACAGGGTGACTATTTTTATTATTTTCATATTTTACAGAAGAGGAGGCCAAGCCTTAGAATGGTTAAGCAACTTTCTCCCATGGTCAAAAATCTGCCAAGTGTCACAGCAGGATCACAGACCAGGTGGGCTGAAAGCAGAGTCCATACTCTGACCCCCTGTTCTGTCCTGTGGTTACTGAGAAGTCCTGTGTACTCTTTCTCCTGCTTCCCCCAAGGGTAATGTCTCACATAATTATCAAACAGGTCAAAACCAGGAAATTGATCTCGGTACAATCTACACACCTTACTCAGGTCTCATTTCACCAGTTTTTACAAGTAGTCATTTGTGTGTGTATGTGATTCTATGCGATTTCATCACATATATAGATTTGTGTAGACACCAACACAGTGCTGTCAGGTTTTATTTCATTATAAAATGGATAAATGTTCATTAGGTAAAATGCAAAAATGTGGAAGTCAAGATAGCAACCACAACTCCCATTATCTCACCTCTGAATGAAAATCTATTTTTATCACGCGGGTGCATCTCTTTTCACAGTTTTCTGTTGGCATATTTCTGTGCATTTTTTTCTTTTTTTAGTTTTTAGCTGATTTTTGAGCCCCTATTATGTAACAGTTATCACTATCATTTATTGTGTTTTTATTTCACTTGAATCTCTGAGCAGATCTGAGTCAGATGCAAGGATACCATTATCTCTATTTCATACAAGGAAAGATGGCGGCTCCTGGGGAAGAAGTGATTTGCCCAAGTCACATATCAATGAGTGACACACCTGGTCTCATTTTGTGACCCAAGTATCCTGATTACAAAGTCAATCTGTTTCCCGTTCCACAACCAACTTCCACAAATACTCTTCAGTCGAGGAAAAAGTGTGCATGTACATTATTCCACCACTTCAAAGTCACCTCAAAGTCCCACAGACCCAGCAAGGCAAGCATGATTGTACCCATTTTAGAGACCAAAAAAAAGAGGTTGTGCAAGTTTATTAAGTAATAATACTCCCCTCATAAAAAGTAAAAATGAAATTTGGACCCAGATTTCCTGCCTTTTTGTTCAATATTGACTGCTGCACCAGAAACAGCAGAGAGAAGGTCTTCAAGAGTCCACATCCCCCAATTTCCACACCTGTGTCCATGCCAAGCGGGTCAGAGCAGTTGTTCTTGCCAATACTGGATGTGGCTCAGAATCCTTCTTAACCCAAAGCACCAGAGAGCCACTCTCAGTCCATCAGTTTGGTATTTGAGCTGAAATCCATTCCTGCACAGCACCGCTCTGACCCTGTACATACTGTGTGACCCTAGGAATGGCCCATGCTCCATCTGAACTCCACTTAAATGTGCCTTTGTGCATTCCCATGTGAAAGGGAAATTGCCTTTATTCTATTATTTGTTTGACAAAAAACCTATAAAGGCGCATACAATATCCGAGCGGATCCTTAGCGATATCAAAGAGCAGAATTTCAATAAGTGTGTTGCATTAAATCGGAGCTGGCAAGAGCTTATAATAAAAGTACAGTAATGAGCAAGCTTTATGATAAAATTAATGTAATTAATTAGTGTTTGTAAAGGACTTCAAGATCACAGGGTGAAAGGTGCCAGCTAGAGGAAAAGTCATCTTAGAAATTACCACTATTATCATCTTAAGACACGGCATATATTATGCACTATATGAGCATTTCCAAGCGTATATTCATGTCCCAGCTATAACTACGTTAATTTATAGTAATTTGCAAATCAGGTCTCTGATCAGCCCTGGGAACCCTTTCTGGATCTCTAAGTGGATGAGGTTATGACTCAAGTGGTATTTTAAACTCTATCCTGTGATAACCTATTAAAGAGAGCAGCCCCATACGCCCATGCATGCTCAAGTTAGAGATTCAAATTATAGCTGACGTGCGGGAGCCCTAAGGTGCATTCTTGCACTCTGTGGCTTGTCTTTTGGGGTTTGCTTGGGTTTTATTAAAAGCAAGTCTACGAACATCTCTTTAGTCCTTAATTTTTCAGCTTTCCAGGATTCATACATTACTGCTTCTCTCTGATCCAATAATGTTCCCTGAGGTCGGGACCACCTTTGTGCTGACACTGTGTCCCCCAGAATGCATGGAATGAAGTCTGATCTCAGGGAATTCTGGCTGATGAGGAATGCTCGACTCAAAGGCTGCATGTCCAAAACAGGCTTTTTAAAGAAATTTCGAACCATCTCAAAGGACTCTCCCATTTGAAAAAGAAGTATTATATTTACTAACTAGACCACACAATTCCTATTGGACTTTGGGGTACATTAAAAAAATTTAAGTTAATTGTTTGATAGTAAAAGTCATACCAATAGGGAATTTGGAAAATAAAGAGAAACATAGAATAAAGAATACTCTGGAGCATTTTCAGCTGCTGCTTTCCCCAGGCATTTGTGCGTTATAGGCGTCCACAGCTGTCGTCATCCCAATTACTGACGTCCTTGATCAAAGTTGCTGGCAAGGGCGCGTTTTACCAGGTCCATCACGGGGAGTGAGAAGGGAACAAGCTGAGTCAGTTTCCTGGGCGCAAATAGGCACGGGAAACCAGTTAAGAAGGGGTACCGTGAAAAGAGATTCTTCTCCAATCACAGAAAGGGTGTGGCAGTGAGTCTAACCAGCTCTGACTCTGTCACGTACTACCAGTGTGATCCTGGGCGAGGCACTTTCTCTTTCCTCCCTCGTCAAGAGGAGGGTGAGGAAGTGGGTAGAGATGGTATTAGATCACATACACTCACATGCACACACACGGTCACACGCATGCACGTGCACACACACTCATCCAGGATGTACCACGGCAGACGTGGCAAATCCATCACAGAGCCCCTCCCCTCTAGCCCAAACAGCCTCAGAATCCTGCACAAAACCCTCGGGTCATCTCTCCTTCCTAACCTGATTTGCCAATCCAAAAGAAACCTAAGTTCCCTATAGCTCCAAAGATGTAAATTGTGCTGTAATTTTGCAAAATCCTGTTTCCAACAGCACTGCAAGAAAGCATCAGTGTTAATACATTTATTTTTTCCATGAAAGCTTTTCTGGCTGCCACCTTTTATGAAAATTTATAGAAATTATAATAACCTTTAAAAACCAAGTAAAATAAAAACATCATTATTAGAATGTTCCATTAGAAATGCAAACACACTCTGCTAAACAATCTCCAAATGTAATTGTTTAATAACAAAACATAAATTAAAAAGAAAAGTACAAAACAAAATGTCCAGGGAACAAATTGCACTCTGTTGCTGCTGAGTGACAGCAACATGTTCTCAAATGGTTTGCTCGCTGCCTTTCAGCCCTATTTTACACGTGGACCGTGTCTGCACTGAGCGCAACTCGGAATATTTTCTCAGCTGTCGACCTTAGCAGATCTTTGGGAAAAACCCCAGGAGATCTCCAAAGGGATAACTCTAATAAATACACTACGGTGCTTTATAAAACTTCACTTTTCCATAATGTTTGACCGTTTTATACAGAACATTTACAAGCACACACATCTCATCTCATCTTTGTGACCACTTCACGAGCCCACGTTATTATTATCCCCATTTACAGACAGGGAGGTTGGGTCTGAGGGAAGTTTAAGTCACACAGCAGGTGAGTGTAGAACCAGGATGGAGCTCAGCGCTGCTTGACTCCACAGATTCAAAAACAAGAGATGCACGAAGCAGAGCCCCAGAGGTTCCTTTGGAATATTAGTTGACTTACAGATGAGTCAACCGAGGTCCAGAAAGTAAAGGGACTCACCCAAAGTCATAAGACAAGAGACAGGACCAGACTTGAAACATAGGTCAGTAGACTCCTCATCACTAAGAAGGGATGGCTGTGACTCCCTGAAAAAAAGGGAGGACCTGCCAGGGGGTGCTGGATGCAGTAAATGGAGACAGGGTGGATAGAGGAGCAGGAGTGGGAGAGGATGCCGTTTGGCTGTGTCCAGAAAGAAAACGTTGTTGGAACTCAGCCACGCCCATCATTTCTATCTTGTCTCTGGCTTCTTTCGTGCTACAGCAGCAAATCTGAATCATTGCAACAGAGACTGTGAGGACTTCAAGGCCTAAAATATTCACTGTCTGGCCCTTTACAGGAAAAGTCTGCTGACTCCTGTGTGTGGTGAGGCTGAAGGTGGTGTCCTGGCGTGGTCCAGCTTCAGATCACATGTGTGACCTCAGATAAGGCCCTTCTGGTCCCCAGGACTCAGTTTCTCCATTTGCATAATGTCTGGCTTGGGAGGAATCTTCTCCAAGGCCCAATCAAATTTAACCTTCTGTGTTTATTCATTTGACCCTCCCCTCCCCTTGTGTATGCTCTTTGGTTAAGAGCCCACCGTGGACAATCCACATTGGTATTTCCATAGGTGACTAGACCAAGGGGGAAGAAAGACCAAAATGGAGCCAAATTTAGGCAATTACCACAATCTTAGATATTCTTGGGATGAAGATATTGGCAAAATCAAGGGTTCTAGAAAACCTGGATTTCTCTTACCTCTTTATAAAATGCTTCCATTATCTGCTTTGATCTTCTGAGACGTTATCTAAAATCTATAAATAAGACAACTGTGGCTCAGAGAGGAGACCAAACCCAAACAGCTGAACATCACCTAGAATTTCAGTCCATGGTGACCTTGTGTGCTGACCCAGAGCCCTGTCTTTCTACCACACACCACCTCATGCTAGTTGAGAGTCAAAACAATTGGCTTTCGGAATTAAGACTGCTGCTATCAATCATGTCTCTGTTATCATCGTATACACCACCAGATTTTTTCTCCAAGAAAGTGATCAACCTGAGACCTACGAAAATAACCTTTTGACGTGTGCTATTCTGCTGTGCCACGCCACTGAAATTGTAGAACGCCTGAAATGCAGAAGCATATAAAGGTCCCCCAAAGGCCCCTAGTTGTTCGTGCATTCCACCCACATGCAGCAAGTCCCTTCTACGTGCCCTGCTCAGGGTGAGCATGGGGCAGGGAGGGGGGACTCAGGCAAAGACACAACTGCCCTCAAGGGGCTCCCTGTCTGATGGAGGAGGCTGGGAAGTCAACAGCTACAGTGACATGTGCATGACTACAGGGGAAAGGTTGGCAAGCAAGAGGGGGCTTAGCCCAGCTTGGAAACAAGACCCAAGTTTTGGACCATGGAGTTCTGACAAGGCAAGAATAATATTTTCCCCTGATTGTTGAACCAAAATCAAGAATATATGTTGTCACAATCTCCAACTTTAGTGGCTAGAAAGTAAATTGTCACTACTTTTTCTTATATACACCCATCCGGGAGGCAAACTGGGTTTAGGAGACACTACGACTAGTAGTATCAGTATCATCATTGTCATCATAACCATCATAATAATTTACAAGTATATAGAAGTAGCGGTAATTCTGGTTATCCATTGCTGCACTACAAAATCTAGCACCTCAAAACAATAACCATTTTATTATATCTCACTATTCTGTGGGTCAGGAATTCAGATAGAGCTTGGCTGATGATTCTTTTGCTCCATGGGATGTTGAGTGGGGTCACTTAAAAGTATCCAGCCGAGAGCCTGCTCTGGTCTTGGGGTTCGGTATCGCTGGACTCACCAGCCTGGCGCTTTGATGGGGACAGGCAGGAGCCTGAGCTTGGCCTCTTCTTCTCTCCATGATCTTAAAACCTCTCCATGTGGTTTCTAGAGCAGAATAGACATGGAAGTTCAGGGCTCCAGATGGAAGATTCCAGTCCTATTAATGGGTAGGCCTGGAACTGGTACAGCATACCATCTGCCATATTGTATTGGTCACAGCATTCATGGTCCATCCTAGATTCGAGGGGAGGTAAACTAGATCACTCCTTTCCATGGAAGAATTTTCAAATAATTTACTGCCATCTTAATCCACCCTAGTCTGCCCTCTGGCCACAAATTATTTATATCCCTCACACAAAAAGATATTCTCCCTTCCCAAGACCCCTGCAGTCTCATCCCAATTTGACATTGCCTTGAAGTCCAATATTTCATTATTGAAGTCCAATATTTCACTATATAAATCAAGTTCAGGTACAGATGACACTCCTTTGGTTCAGTTCCCCAAATATGGCTCTTTTCAATCTGATGATCTGTGAACTAAATAAAAAAGTTACCTGTTCTCCATCCATCCAATCTACTATAGTGAGACAAAAATAGGGTAACAGCAAAAGACATGCCTGCTCAAAAGGGGTTAAACAGGAGCAATGGGCCGTTCTTGGTCTACAGTAATTCCAAAATCCAGCCTGCCACAAGTTGCCAGGTCCTTGAATAGGGCCCAGTAATGCTTCCTGGAAATGACTCTCTAAGGAACCTGCTTCTCCCCTCTAGACCATTCTTAATTTTCCATAGGAAACCATTCATATTTGCAACCAAGTAGGCTCCTCAGTCAGCTTCTGCCCAGAGTAGGTTGGTAGAAGGGGGAGGGTCCAAAGATTTCTCTTCATTTCATAGTGTCCCTGTTCCTATTTGTCCAAGTGGGTAGTACTTCTACCAATACGATTCTCCTAAAAACCTTGTGGGTTTCCTATGAATCATATTGGGGACTTGCACCATTAGATTAAGACCACACTCACATTTCATTTCAAGACACTGCTCTACCTTGGAGAGTCAGAGTATTCTGAGACAACGCCCTTCAGATTCCTAGAAACTTTTCTGTCTAGTTGAAAGAGTCTATGAGGCACATCCTTAGAAATCTTATTTCTAAGAGCCACACTCTTAAATCTCACTTCTTAAAAAAAAAAAGGGGGAGATCTTAGAGTCACACCCTCAAGATCGATACCCCGAGCCCAGGCTTTATTGGGAGAGCCCTGGATTTGACCTTTGCCCCAAGAACATTTCTTACTTTAAGAACTTTTTGCTGACTAAAATGATTGTCCTAGACTCTATTTCCTCTAAATTTTACTTAAAAAATTCACCACTTTTTCTTTAGCTTCTCTCTCTTTTCTTATATTTGATCCTAGCCCACTAGAAGAAGCCAGTCAGCACCTCCAACATCTGCCTGGAGATGTCTTTGGCCAGATGCACAGGATCCCAGGTGTCCCTTCTGTTCTCTATGCTTCTGTCACCCACCTGTGTGCCAGCACCTAACTTGGGTGCCCTTTCCTCCAGCCTCCAACAACACTTTCCTCATCCTCCAGCAAGCCCTCCCCCACAGTCTCCTCAAGGTCCTTGCAGCCCCTGCTGGAAGAGCGGCATGAGAGTCCAGCTCTTGAAGGAAGATGTGCCAAAGAAATCAGGTCCATCTTCAACACATCACAGGAATCAGGAGCAGATTCTGGAGCCTGGCTGTCTGGGTTCAAATCCCAATTCCCCCACTGGTTTAATCTTCCACAACGTAGTTGTTCCTCCATTTCCTCCTCTGTAAAACGGGGATGATAATAGTTCCTATGTCATAGATTGTTGTGAGGGCCGAATGAACAGTTTCACATTTGAACCTTTGATTTAACTCAGCAAATACTTATTGAGCAGCCATAGGTGACTAAGAAATAGCTCATTCTTCAAGATGCTCTTGGTCTAATGGGAGACAGATGATTAAGAAGAAACCATTATTTGTTTGGTTATTTGATTTTACAGCCGGTGAAGTTGAGTCTCAGAGAATTTAAGTGAATTTCTCAAAACCTTAAGGTTTGTTCACCCCTGGGGTCGACGGCAGTGCCAAGACTCAGCCCAAATCACCCCCACAGCCCCACACTGCCTCTCAATCCTCAGGGTCCCAGGGCTCATCCTTGTATCCTCAGCTGAGTCATCAACAACTATATCAGGAAATATCGCAGGGTTAAATAAAGACATATACTTTAAGAAATTTCATATATTTTATTCATATTATAATATTATACATATTATAATTGATCCACACACATACATTTAAGATTCATAATTATTTAAATCATGTCTCGAGATGACCGCTTACTGCATTTAAAACTGTTGCAGGTTACCCAAAATAGATGTCACTTTGACATAAACTTCCCGACTTTCTAAATCTTGCTTCCATAACGCTCGAGGCAAAAAATTTCATCTAAATATTATTGAATTCCAGCACGACATTAGCATGCAGAGATATTTACAATAACAGAGCCATTACAACTCAATCAAAAGCTGATTTCAGCCAGAATTATGCAGAATTAAATCTTGCAGGATTCAAATTATTAAAAATCAGAGACTCAATAAAGTGTGGTCTGGAAGTCCCATTTATCAAGGGAGTCGAAGTGCCTCAATAGTTATAGTGACTTTTTCATATATATTCTGCAAGAATTTGCATGCATTTTAAAAGATCAGAGTTTAATTCTTATGGAATTCAAGTAACTATGCTATATTTATAAGGCAATGGAAGCCAGCGCCGAAACTGTTCTCTGTATTTCCTTTCCACATCTCACATTTTAAATGCATTGGTTTTTATTTCTGGTTCCCAGTGGATAGTGAGACCACAAGCACAGAGAGAGTAGTTTCTTCCAATAAAGGCCAAATCAGAGTGGCAATAGAGGTAGCTAGGGGAAATCCAGAACCATTTATAAAGCTTGTTACGCAACTAACACATTAGAAAAGCTCCTCATTTGCTGTGCTTGATTATACCAAGATTTATATATATATGTATATGTTCATAGTTCCCTACCAGCATCCTCTCCAGAACAGTTCATTGAAATAGAAGTATAATTCATTTCTAAGAAGAGAGCGAGGTAGAGAGACACAGAAGAGGAGAGAAAAGGGAGAGAAATAGAAAGAAAAAAGAGAAAAGAAGCCACCATGTGGAGACACAGACCTTTTACATCAGTATGGACTTTCAGTCCGGGAATCCAATCCTTTCGACAAACTGCACTTACTTAACATCTGTTCTGTGCCAAAGACAGAGAGGAACGAAGCATAGCTCCTGCCCTCCAGCCCCTCACAACTTTGTTGGGGTGACTGAGATATGATCAGACATTGGCAATCTGGATGAACAGTGACCATAAAGATCTGGACAAACTTTCATATCAGTCAGGAATGCAATCAGCTGCAGTTTATAAAGAACATGAACACAGTCTGTCAATCGGCTGTCCAAGGACTAAGATAGGGATTCAGTATTGCCATAAAGAATACAGCTGTCTTCCCTCCATCTACCAGGCCATTCTTAGAGTGTGGATTTCTGTTCTCATGTATATTGCCTTTTGGTTGCAAGAGGGATGCCTGACCTCCAGATATCCCATCTGCGTTCCAGGCAGGATGAAAGGAGAATGCTGTAGGTCAAAGGAAGGGCATCGTGCCAGGGACTCTGCCTGTGCTGGCAAGAACTATATCACATGGTCACTCTTAGCTGCAAGAGGGTCTGGGGAAGTGAGTTTTTAATAAGTATGAGCAGAAAATGGATATTAGGTAGACAACCAGCAATGTCAGCCATTGGTCTTCGGAAGCACAGACGGAGAGAGTCTAATAAGTTGAAATGCGGAGGAGATGATATTGAGGAAGGCTTCTGAGAATAGATGCTGTCGGACAAGAGACCTTTGTCCAGCAGATAAAAAGAATGGGTTCCAAGCGAGGTAGCAACATGATCAACTAAGTACTTTTAAAAGCATGGAAAGAGCTAACGTTTGTTGAGTGCTTGCCATGTGCCAGGCACTGTGCAAGCCTCATTATATTTACTGATCACAATGAGCCCAGGGTGACCTCCATATTTTCCTGATGAAGACAGCAAGGTCTGGAAATGTTCTGTGACTTGTCCAAGGTCACACAACCAATATCCAGACTCTTTAAACTTGACCTCACTTCCTGGTCTGGCTGGCCAGAGTGTGGAGGATAAATTAGAGGGAGATGAACTTGCATGTGGTCCCTCCCCTTAATTCATGAAGGCCTGCTCAGCACCGGGGACCGTGCCTGGCACAGCAGCACAAAAACAAACGGAATGCAGATCTTGTGTTGGTGGAGGAGACAGACATATTAATTCACACCATAAGGTAGAAAATAATGGGTTCTGAAGGGCCTGGGGGATGGCCCAGAGTGGTCTCCAGGCAAGCACAGACAGCTCCTGCTGGCCAAGCCTGGGCTGGATTCCACTGCCCAGTCCAGGCTCCCACATCTCGGCCCCGTGTGCTGCTCCCCTTCTGATCTTTAAAGGATGATCTCTCCCAGGCCTTCCTCAAAGTGGCAGAAGGAATTGGTGACGATGGCACACATCCTCAGGAAGAAGAACTCCCTAGCGTGTGGATGTCTCAGGCAGAACACCAGATTCAACAATTACAACCTTGGTCCTGGCCTTCACTCAGCAAGGCTCTCAGGAGAAATTAAGCAGATCCTTTCTCTGGTGGGCCCGGGAGCATCCACCTCTTGGTAGTTTTGGTTTTAAAAAACCTTTTATTGAGGCTTTCCTCCTGTGCCAGGTGAGGAACTCAGCACTTTACACACAACCTCACACAGCTGCACAGCCCGACCTTATTTTGCATAGGGGCGTTTAGCAGGAATTTCGGGTAATTCTCGATTGTTCTGACCCCAGTTTCTCTAAGTTCCGACTTCTGCCGCTAATGATGCACGTGGTATTTCTCCAGCCCTGGATCCCTCAGGGGCTCCCCTCCTGCTTCTCGGGTAATCCTCAGGGAGACAGGCTTCTCTGCTCATGCCGGTCTCTGAGAGTCTCTGTCGCTGTGCTGACGGCTTTCCCGGAGCCATTTATGTGCCCAGGACTTGGTGAGAAGATGGATTTCCAGCTTCATTGTGAACCAAAGATCTCTTCAATGGGGCAGAAGTTATGAACTCAACGGTGCTTCATATGGATCAGTCAGACAGCTCTGGACAGAGCATGTCACAGCATCACTGCTTCAGGCAGCTCCAGGGAGAGGGTAGGGGCAGGGAGAAGGGAAGAGCAAACACGGCAGCACCCAGCACGTGCCAGAAAAGACCACCAATGATGAAACAAAGTGAGGGCTGCTCACTTGCTTGTCTACAACTTTCAGAATATGGAAGCAGTCGGAGCTCCTTTATCGGCTTTTTAAGATCATCGGGACTCCAACACCTGGACAAATTTCCTTCTTTCCTTTGACCACTAGGAAGCTTAGAACCTCTTTTTAGATCTTCCTTTACCAACTTTATAGAAAATATATGTTTGAAAAACTGTATATTTTTGATAATACTATTGTCTTGAAAATATCCTCCTCTTCTCCCATCCCCGCTGTGGGTGGAGATGTTTCCCCGCCCCGTTAGTCTGGGGCTTGGCCGTGTGATCCGCTTGGGCCCCTGGAGCGTTAGCAGACGTGTCTTGAGCAGAGGCCTCTAATGTACTTGTATGGATTGCCATTTGCGCTCATGCCATTTGCCAGAACATGCCCTGGGCCACTCGTTCAAGGAGGTGACAGCCTTGAACACACCTGAAACCAGAGCTGAGCCTACCCCGCTACAACCTGGTGAAAGACCCTCCGTCCCCCACCACTGAAATCTACAGACCAGCAAGCAAAACGAAACAAACGCCTGTGGCTATCAGCCACTGGGTTGTGGGAGGTTTATCATGCAGAATCTTGTGGCAACACCTAATACAGAAATTATTATCCCTGCCTTTGTTATTGTACCCTTCCCCCACACTCAGAGCATTTTGAAGAGTGATTTTTTCATTCATTTGTTCACTCGTTCACTGATTCAACAAATACTCCCGGAGCGTCTGCTACACCAGGCACTGTCCGAGGTGCTGAGGCTCCCACAGGAGGAAGGCAGGCAGGGCCCCCTCCCTCGACACTTTCCCTCTAGTGGGTTTGATGTGGCATCAGCTCGTCTTCCCAACACTCTGACACCTTCCTCCTGAATGCCTTAACTTTCTCATCCCCAATGACTCACTCGATGAGAAAAACAAGCTTTCATCTCTGCTGAGCACAGGGAAGGGAGCAGGTCCTCCAAACGGGCGTGGAAGAGACTCAGCAACTTACAATTAAGAAACTTTGGAACTTCATTCATTTTGCGAGATAAAAAAATCAACGCTGAGCCTCAGTCAACTTCTCTAAATCTCAAAGAACAAACCATGGCTATATTTTAGGTTCAAAATCATTTCAAGCTATTTTGTCTGAACAGATGATTCATCTAACATCAGAAACAAAGGGCTAGGTTTATTTCACAGAAAAAGCATGCAATCCACATTAAAAGCTAGGATTTCATTTGCTGTTGTTTCAAATGCAGAGTGATTAAACATTACTTATAACTGATGGAAGGAGTTCTATCTGCCACATTTAAACCCACGCCGGAGCTGTTCCCACCCCCAGGCTTCCGGGCCGCCCATGCTATCCACACTGTGATCTGAACTCTCCGAGATGCAGACCATGTGCTCAAGGATGCATATTGAACAAATGAAAAAAAAGTGATTGACAGTTTATGAATCACCCACTTGAAAGACAGCAAGCCTGTATCCTTACAATGGAAGGATATGGGTCAACAACCCAAGATGTGTTTATCAGAATCTTTGCTCTGCCAGGTAATAAAACAGATTCCTTGAGAGACACTGAGTTGGGGAAGTTAAATGCTGCAGGACTTTCTTTGCTCCAGGACTTATCAGAGCCTTTACTAGACTAACACGCACTGGAGCCCCTCAGAGGGAGATTCAGTGAGGAAATTTCCAAACTCACATGACCTGGGCAGCCTGTTATTTGAGGAGCAACTCACAGGACTGGCACCCCAGGAGCTTATGCTGGGAACTGCTGACATACAGTACCCATGCCAGCCTGCGTGCATCTCAGCCCTGAGCACCACCAGAGGGCTTCCAGTCTTGAGGATACAGAGTTCCAAGAAACAGAACCCCATTAATAGCATTTTCATTAAGTTCAACTGCAAACCTCTGGGAAAAAAAAGCAACATAGAAAAAGTTATATCCAAAGGCTACTTGCAATAAACTTGAGAGACATTTTTCTCTCTAGAAAAAAAGAAACCTTCTGGATTGCAACATAAGCTTCAATGCTCTGCCACCACCCAAGACACAGACTCTGAATGAGCCGCTAACCACACACATACAGGCCTTGATCATCTGAAAACAACATTAAGATCTTGAGCATATTTGTGCTTGTAATTCTGAGGTGCGATTTTTACCACTTTTATATAGCAAATTTGGTTAAGGCATACCTATTTTTGTTTTTTAAAGGGTTTAGGTTTTCTATTTTCAAAAACAGCAGCTCAGTAAGAGCCAAGAGCTGTTAATTTTGCATTGACTTGCCTTCTGCAGGTGTGACATTCCAAAGTTGATGGCTCTTAAATACAGCCCTTCAGGTGACTTCTGTCACATCGAAAGCAGATTAAATTATGAGCTGTATAGTTCCAGTATATTTTGTTGTATTATAATTTTTTGAAAACTGGTAATTCATGCATGGCATATATGAGAACTCTCTATTAGCCAGAGTGTTTGATGAATGAGCCCGGCACGTGCTTCCATCATGCCAAGTTCCACCTCTCCTCCACCCGGATGGATGCCATAGCCCAAACCACTCAGTTTTCTTGTTTGTTTTAAAGGATTAGAACAGCGCCATACAATAAAAAGTAGCATGGGAACCACAGTCAGAAAACATGGCTTTGAGCCCCAGGTTTATGTATGTATTTCTAGGATAATGTGCCTAGAACCTAGTAGGTGTTCAATAAATTAGTATTGGATAGATGAGTAGATAGATTGATGAATAAATAAAGGAACAAGTGAACAAGGAGAGAAAGCTTCCTGACTCCCCTGCCCTGAGTTAGATGCCTCTTTTCTCTACTTTCTTAACATCCTGTGCAGACCTCCCATACGATTTGCGACATTGTATTGTAAATGTCTTTATTTGTATCTTCCCCATTCATTGGAGCTCCCTGAGGGCAGCTGCTGTGTCTTACTCCTCTTTCTGTTTCTAGGATTCAGCAGTGCCTGGCCCTCCAGTAAGGACCCAGTAAATGGTAAGTGTTTCTGTTATCATGTGAACATGCACTGCTCTACTACTAAGAAAAGGAAATGAATTAAAGTTGATATAAAGAAAGAAGTTCTGCTGTTGGGGGTCTGAGGTAAGGGAGATGGGCAAAGGCGGGTACCCGAGCCCCGGGTCTGGGGAAGGGCAGGCAAGCCGGGAGAGTGGAAAGAAGGGGAAGAGGGAGCTGGAGGGGGAGGAAAGATCTGCCTCCATAAGGTCTTTCTTCTCAAAGAGGGACCATGTCGTGGAGGGGCTGGAGGTGGGGATGGGAGGTCCCCTTCCCCCATTCATGGCTATTAATTGAGAATGTGTGATTATATCAGAAGAGAGTCTCCTCCCCTCTGGTAAAGAAACGAAGGAAGAGGAGGAGGACCCAATGACGGCAGGACTCGGTGAAGAAGCCACGCCATTTGGACCATTCCATAAAACATCAGCAAAATCACACTCGGTGGCAGTCACTGGACCCTGATACCCCAGCTAAACTTCTAGGTTGTCACAATGATGAAACCGAGGCTGGGCAAGGAGGGGACAGCCTCACTACCTACTCTTGACATTTTGACATTTCAGCTCTTCTGGCTGTTTGAGAAGGCGGGAGAAGCGCAGAATTCACGTATGAATTCATGCCTAGAACAATGACAAGAATATGGTAGGAGCTCATTCGATGTTTGTTTTATGAAAGAAAGTCTTAGTCCTTCCACGGAAAGAGCTAGAGGATGGAGAGTGAGACCAGGTGACATAGGAGCAAGGGTATTGTCTCGGAGAGAACACAGAACAGGAGGCAGGGCATTGGGCACAAGAATGCAAGTGTGACCTTGGCTTTCTCGCTCTGAGCCTCAGTTTCCACAACTGTTAGTAAGCATGTGGGACTAGATAGCCTGGAAGATTTGTTTCAGATCCAGTGTCCTGGGCCTCCGTGGTTCAGGATATTTCAGCTTTGGGGGATTGATAAAAATATGCATGCTACTTGATTCATAATTTTATTCCTTGGAATCTTTCCCAAGGAAATAATCCATCATGTAGACAATGATACATATATACAAAGGTGGTCTTCCTTCCCAGCATGGTTAATAATAATGACAAAATGGAAATAACCCAGATGTCCAACAATAAAGAGTGGCCGGGAAATTATGGCGCATACTTATGATAGACTATTAGGCTGACCCTAAGATTTATGTTTAAAATAAGGAAGGCAACACACAGCATTGGGAATTAATACAGCCTAGGACTCGAAGTGTGGATTCTGAAGTCAAGTGCCTGCATTTTATTCCCGACCCTGTCATTTATGTGCTGCTGTGAATTCGACAAATTACTTACCCTCTCTGTGCCTAAGCTTCCTCATCAGAAAATGAGGTAATAATAGAAACTCATAGTGTTATTGTGAGAATTATGTGGAATAATTTTCATAAAGCACATAGAATAGTATCTGGAAGATAGTCAATTATTAATGCTGGCTATTATTATATGTAACCTGATTACAGCAAGAACTACTCTTGAAGGAAATTTTACTATATGATTCTCAGGTTATATATACTGGAAGAGAAAAAGTAATATGCTAACGGAGATTAACTTTAGATAATGGGATATCGTACATAGATAATTTTAATTTGTTTTCTTTATACCATTGTGTATTTTCAAAAACTTCTGCAAAAAGTATGTAACAATTATAATCAGAAAAAAGAATAGTGTGACTTTTTTAAGATTGGCATCTGAGCTAACATCTGTTGCCAATTTTTTTTAAAATTTATTTTTCTTCTTCTCCCCAAATCTCTCCCCAGTATATAGTTGTATATTTTAGTTGTGGGCTCTTCTAATTGTGGCATGTGGGACACCGCCTCAGCATGGCCTGATGACAGTGCCATGTCCACGCCCAGGATTCGAACCGGCAAAACCCTGGGCCGCCGAAGCGGAGCGTGCGAACTTAACCACTTGGCCACGGGACCGGCCCCAGTGTGACTTTTTTAAAAAAGTAAATTGTACATAACTGTCACTACATGGGTCTGTGGGAGATGGCGTGTGCTTGGGCGTAGACAAGCCCAGGGCAAGATGCTACTTTGCCACTTATAAGATGCGTGGCTTCGGCCAAATCACAGACCTCTCCAAACCTGTTTCCCCGGCTGGATATTGGGCGGTGTGGGGAGAGGGATAACATGAGATAATATATAAGCACATAGCAAGGACTCGGTAAATGTTCTCTCATCAGAGAGAAATGACTTGTCTCTCAACATTCCTGAGTGCTGTGGGTGATAAAATGAATTTTAAGAAAAGGCCTCTGTCCTTGAAGAGCCTGAAGTGTCACTTAGGGCCCAAAAATAAGAAACTTAAGTGATGGGAGAAGAGGAAAGTAACAGATTGTATTCTGGCATAGTACGAATTCAGTGATTTAAGACACATGGGGGTCTGGAGTCATCTGGAAGGACTTCCTGGAGAAGGAAGGACTTGAAATGAGCTTTGAAAAATGTGTAGAATTTGCACATATAGCAAATACTAACTAGGATCATGTTCAGCTACTAAAAACAAATTCCTGACTACAGTGGCTTAAATGTGTAAAGGTATATTCTTTCAAGTAAGAGAAGTCCAGCTGTAAGCAAAGCACTAAATCATCAGGGATACAATCTTCTATCAATCTATACTGCGGTCTTCAACATAATGCCACCTCATGGTCTGCTATGGCTGCTGGAACTCCAGCCATCACAGCAGAGTTTCAGGCCAGCAGAGGAGCTCATTCCCTCTGAGTTGAGTCAGCATCCTCTACATAGGTTTTTCTGTATCTGCTCACATATCATTGGCCAGATAGGTTGCAAGAAAGGCTAGAAGACATGCTTTGTACTCTGGGGATGCCTAGCTAAGATTCCAGATTCTGTTACTAAGAAAGAAGGAGAAGCAATGAGCAGCCTCTGCTACATGGAAGGAAAGCCAGTTCAGGGGCACAACATAGGCAAAAATCTGACGACGGAGGTAGCAAACATGTGGAGGACAATTAGGTGTCCTCTATGTGCCCTTAGGGGCTGGTGAGAGGGTACAAGAAATGTCGCTGGTCTCCAACTCTGCCCCTATCGTTAATGTTGACCCTGCACCCACAGGCTCTTTCCACACATTTTCTCCGTCTCCACACTGCCCTTCCAAGAGGTTACCTCTGCCATTTGGGAGAAGCGGAAAAGAAAACCGAGGCTCAGGCAGGCTTCAACTTGCCACAGGGGCTCCATGCCATTACTGCCTGGCTGCCTCCTGTGCTAAGAGTGCTTGTCCCCAAGCACTGCCTCCCCTCTGCAAAGCCAGGGCCCTGTCTCCACCAGGCTCCCTACCTCCCCTCTGCAAAGCCAGGGTACCATCTCCGTCAGACTCCCTGCCTCCCCTCTGCAAAGCCAGGGCCGTGTCTCCATCAGACTCCATGTCCCTTCTGCTCCTCTGCTGATGGCCTGTTAATCTCCTGCAATCTTGTCACACAGCTAACAGGCTCAGATGTGACTAATAGGACAGTGAGAGCTTTGTAAAGAGGGAGTAATAATAATAGTCTGGATTGGTGCAGAAGGAAGACCTCTTTGACAGAGGGTCACCGGTATTAGCAATACCTTCGGATTCAAACACTGATGCTTCATCATTCGGCTGTTCATATTGGAGTGCTTGCCGGCCCCAAACTACCAGCAGACACTTCAGATTACTTAAGCAGACATAAAATGGAAAGAGGAAAAAAAACGAATTGAGGCCACGCGTCCCACAGGCAGCCTGGGTCTTTCCGTGGATGCAAATGGACTTCTGATTGAGTTATCACAGCGAATTCAAGCCAGCTCGTCGGTCCTTCCCAACGCTGGAAGTTTCCAGTGCACTTTCCCAAGGATAAAACTGTTCATTTTCCCCACACGGCATGTGTGTTTTTAAGGAAACAAGCACTTGGAAGATAATTTTGCGGAAAAATATAAAATAGATATAATATCCAGTTACCTTTTCTTAAAGGAAGATGAACGATCCCAGGGAGGGATAAATTGCATTTGCTATGAAAATCTGAATTTCAAGAAGTATATTATGTCCTCCAGTGTTCTCAATGAAAAGAAAATTATTTCTTTCTTGGGGAACACACTCTTATGGCATTTTAACTTTTATGACATTTCTGATTTGGGACGATGAGTCTTCTCCACAGAAATGATTCAAACTTCCATTTTTGTGGTGTGCATGTCCTTATAAATTACTCTGCCAGCAAAGGAGGAGGAAACTGCTTTCTCAAGTGGAGATGGTTTTTCTGCCAAGAAAAGTTTCTTTCTCCATTTTTGGATGGTGGTTGCTGATAGAGACAGATATCAGGGGAAGAAATTGCACTTAATCACCGATCACCTGAGTACAAGCTGAAAGTGGTATCAATCTTTTCTACGGACGAAAATAATTTCCCTTCATAAATAATGAACAAAGACACACTTTACCAGGTGCAATTAAATATAATTGTAAGGATGTATTGAGACAGGATTCCAATCTCGCCCTGTCGTGACAAGACACCAGGACGCCCAGAGACATCTTTTAAACCTTCCAAGGAAATTCTGATCCATTGTCTTCCTTGAGCGTGAAACAATGCGATCCGAGGGAAACTTGAAGCAATGATGTTTATTTAGAATTAGAATCGATTTTCATTTTACATAACACCTTTCATTTTCAAGGCTCCCGAAGTACTTTACAAAGCAATAAGCTAGACAGTAATATTGCTACAGACAAGTGTAACCGTCATTATGCTTTCTGTAATAGCTCGCAGGCTTGGAAATTAGAAATCAAGGGAGAGAGATGGAGAGATAGATAAAGAGTGAACGAGGGACCAGAAGGGGAGCTGGGGGAGAAGGCAAGGGACGGGGGAACCGGAGAAACCAGCGGAGGCAGAGAAACAGACAGAGCCAGCAGAGAACCAGGGCCAAGCTTCTTGCTTGTGCTTTGTCATTTTGAAATGTTTCTGAGGGATGCTTTATTTCCATCTCTGAGGGACAGGACGGGACATACTCTGCCTCACACCTAAAGGACAGAGGGGGTTTGGAGTCAGACAGCCTAGGACTCGTGTCCTACCTGCCAGCTGGGTGGCACTGAGAGACTCACTTAACCTCTCTGAGCCTCAGCTTTCTCATCTGTGAAATGGGGATCAGAAGATCTACACCACGGAGGGAGAGAAATGAGACGACACTCGTGAAAGTCAGAAGACAGGAGAGGCATTCAAAGTGAGCCACGTTTTCCCTCCTCCTAACTCTCCACCACGTTATGAATACAAGGAAAGCAGGTCCTGCCAGATTTCCAGGACACAGAGGAATTTAATAATCCTTGTATGATGTGCACGGCTAGCATGGCTCGTGATCCCATTTGGTGAAGTGAAGCCGTCCAGCCACCACGGTATGACAAGGCACTCCTGCTCTCCTTCCAGCCTCTCGGCAACCTTGAGAGGTTAGTGTTGTTTTCCCCTTTCCCAGAAAAAGAGACTGAGGCCCAGAGAGGTGGAGGTCCCCCAGGAGCCGCAGAGCCGGGACTGACTCCAGAGCCCAGACTGACCCCAGAGCCCTCCGAGGTAAAGCGCAGCCATCTTTCCACCACGCCAGGCCGCCTCCCGGAGGGACCGAGTCAACACGACTCACCACATCCTTGTGACGTTCCCCACGAAATGGATAAACATTGCAGGCATCAAGCAAGCCCTTAGAAAACTGATTTTGCTCATTCCTGAACTGCCACCCAAACAGGCTTCATCCAAGCAAAGAAAATGTTTTGATTTTGCAACTCAGTTTCAGCGTAAAGGGACACAAACTCTTCACAATCATGGTACCTGGCTACGGGGGCGGGGGGGGGGGGTGCATTTGATGTTTGTGATGAGTTTACCATTGATTCTGGTATTTGCTCACACAGATGCACCTACTGAGGGCCTACTGTGTGTCTGGCACTGTGCTAGGTGTGAAGACCAGAGAATGAAACTGAGTTGGACATTGACAATCATCAAGTGGTGTGACGGGGTAGGAAGACAGGGTTCTGGAGATGTCTGAACAGACCCCTGCCCATCCTTGGGGACGGAGGTGGCTGTTAGGAGGGGGTCCCCAGACTAGACACAGGAAAACCAGGGGAGGCTGTGGAATCTTCTAGAAGAAATAGGGTAAAGACAATAGTAATGGGGATGGTTAGAAAGAAAGAACTTGAGAGCTATTTAGGAGGTTAAAGAGATAGCTCTTATAGGCAGCTTGGATGTGGAGACAAAAGAGAGAGAAAGAAAGGAGTCTGCTCCTCCTTTTAAAAGGCCTCACTCTCAGCATCAACTAAAAAAAATAATGATGATGATGATGACAAATCCCAATTTCAGGACAGCCCCTCCATTTCCACAATTTGGTTGACCCCAGCTCACTTTCGCCAAGGCACACCTAGGCCAGTCCTCCTGGCTCTGCAGGGGGTGAAATAGCCTTGTATGATCTATTACTTTTTTTAATCAAATACAATTTTTTTCTAATTGTCACCGCGCCGGCAGCCTCACGGGGGCTGGTCTGACTTGTGTATACCCGTGACAGGGGAAGCGGTACCAGCAGCTGCTTTGTGCCAGCCCGCCTGTGTACGGTACCTCTCACGTCTTGTCATTCACATCTCCCCTAATTACAGAACATCTGCTTGCTGCGGCCATTAACACTCCGCTACCAGCTTGTCTGGTTTAATACCGGTGACTCCTGACCTCCCCCAAGGAAGGCGCTTTCTGTCAAAATGTTCCCCCAAAGAAGGCAATTCTCCACGCAAAATTTGCACTTTTTTTTTTTTTTTGATGCTACCTCACTAAAGACTTCTGAAAGGAAATTGGTTTGATTAGGGGCCATTTGGAGAGGGGCAGAAAAAGTCGTACCCACTGGAAACCTCTTCCCCAAGTTATTTTGTTTTGTTTTGAATCTCTAAAAATTAAAAACAGAAGTCATTTTAAGGGCTGGGAATGTAAAGCTGGGTGCTCCCACCCCGCCACCCCTCCCCCAGCCCTCCAGCTAGAGGGCAGCATAGCCACCCGCCCAGCTCTCTTATCTATAATGCTATCTGCCTACCTAAATATAGACCGTCATGGAAGATTCCAACTGCCTTTATTATTATTTTAATTATAGGCTCCCGTGGCTGTGCTCGGGTTCCCAGGCACACCCAGAATCCTAAAACTCAGGAAAAGAGATTCCCCTTGCTCCAGGATAATCTGAAAGCAGCAAATTTTTCTGTGAACATCAGACAGTATTTAAACTATTTCACAGCTTCCCTTGCTTTCCAATGACAACATGCTCAAAAAGTATAATAGAAACGCGAGGAGAAAATACAGGAACAATATTTTGTTCAAAGCATGACGGATCCCGCGGGCAACCGTTCCCAGCCCCGGGCTGGCTCTCACCAGATTGCGTTTCGTGACTTTCCTCGGACGTTGTTAAGACTCCCCTCAGAGGGCATTTTATAACCCAAAGTGGTAACGGTAACTATAACGAAGGGAAAGCTTACGCAGGTTATTCTAATAAAAATGAGGAATGGGGAAGGAGTTAATTTTAAAATCATCCCCAACATGATTTGTGCATCGATGTATTTTTTAAATTGTTTGCACGTTGGATTCTCATTTCGGTATGTGGCAAATCCTCTTTCTTCCAGGAAAGAGAGTTTGGGCCGGCTTCTACAAATACCTTGCTGGGAAAAGTGGCCAGTGGGCTCCCAGTGTTTCCTAAATGCAAAAGCATTTCCTCAAGGGACACCTCCACGCGAAGCCAGGAGGTTTAAATAGGATGCAAGCTGGACCAGCGCATGGGTGAAACAGGGCAGCTGAGAACTGATTCTATTTTTCTCCAAAAGAATAAAAAATGATCACTGACCCAAGCGCAAGTAAATTCCAACGAGAGCAATGTAATTAGGAGAGAACCATCTAGAGCGTTGCTATTTTGCCCGCTATATCTAAAAGCATTCACGAGACCCTGCTACTGGGAATTTCTTCTGGCATCGCCCTGGTGCCGACAAACGCTTCTCTGGGAACTGAAGCTGCCGGGGAGGAAGAGAAGAGCAAACAAGGTGAAGGGATAAACGGGTTAAAAAATACTGCGGAAGAATACCTGTAAATACAATTTTTAAATGCGCATTTCCAGTATACAACATCATCTTAATTGTCGACCTCGCCACAGCCCCCATCCAAGAAAACGCTTTCACAAGGGGAGAGAGAGGATCTTGTAATCTCAACAATAAAAGCGTTTCCATCCTTTGTACATGCTGACTTACAAAAAAAAAAGTGCTTTCAAACAACAAAAGATGGAGCAGTAATTACATAAATCTCTTCATTCTTGATGAAGACACAATGGAGTTGAGCAAATCAATAGTGTGGCTGCGGTAATTCTTGTTTTTATTATGAGCCGAACGCAAACTTGTTAAAATTGAATTCTGCTCCTTGTGTATAAAAAAATTAAGATTTGCACAAATCCGGAGGAAAAGAACACATGTTCTGTAAATGTTTAATTTTTGCCGTGCTACTTAAGAGATTTATGATGGAGTACAATCAGATTTAGGAATGAATGTGACACCAGTAATATAACATCGCTGCCTATATTCCAAAAAATGAGACCTGCCACCTTGAGATATCTCATTTTAGCGGCTGCAACTGTGGGTGTCCAGAACGCCCAGAAATTACCTCCTCAGTTTTTAATCCTGCTATTAAATAAACTAAATGTACCCTAAAGTCAAATATCTCCAACTTATTGCCAATAAATTGGCCATAATGATTTTTGCCCACAACTTGCATTTGTAATATTTCCCATTCAAGAATAAGTAATATTGTTGATTTTCCAAAGAAAAGGTGAAAATTATTGCATTTAAAAATAATTAATAGATGGGCCTGCATACCTTTGAATTAAATTAAAGGAAAAATATTTCTTTTTTGTAGAGATGATTGCATTCATATCCTGTTTGGTGTGAAAAGTAGATTCCAAAAAGCTTTTAACTAATTTGTTCAATTTGTTTCAAAGCCAACATGAATAGGCTTGGTGCAAATTCAGATTCATTAAAACTTAATTAATATGCATCATTATGCAAATGAGGTTGCAGTTAATGAGTTCTTAAAAGAAGCTTTCTTTAATTAGTTCAGTTTTAATGGCATCATCATTTATCTGACTTGTTTTTAAAGCCACATGACATGCAAAAAGTGACCATCCTCTAAAATGTGCAGCCTAATTGCGTTTCATCCTAATTGTTTAATGTTGAAAACTTTGAAAAAGTTAAAATGTTTTGATATTCAGTTCTATTAAATGGCTTTCACAAACTTTTCCATTCTGGTGATGGAGACGTTCTTCCATTCCCCAGCTTTTTTGTTATTGCTGCTTTTAATTATTATTATTATTATTATTTTTTGACTTAGCCATTTTGATCACCTATTTTGAACCTATGAAGATTAGGTCCATGCATGTATCTTTATATGCTGATAAACACATCCTCACAGGTACACACAGGAAACTGAAAACAACCGCTCAACAAGCACACTTTATTGTTATGTGCATACATTAGAGTGGATTATTATACTTATGCACTTGAAAAATTAAAACAAGCCTTTCTGGAGGCCATCTGCTAACTTCAGGAAGCTTGCTAACATGTTTTAACACAAGATTTTAAAATGTAGTAATTCACGAGAATTACAACCACTGCTATCACCAGCATCTACATCAGAGATGCCTGCCTGGGAGATAAGAATGCTTAATAATTATTGGGAATATGGAAATCAGAAAGGAAAAAAAAAAGGCAGGCTTAATGTAGAAAAAAATGCTAACCCAGGAAATGACTTCGGAATCTTTGAAAGTACAATGGGTTTTTAAAACATTTTCAGATTTATGAAACATCGTGCTACACAATTACAATTGTGTTTTGACATGTGGTGCCGAATGTAATTCTTTGGAGGAAAAAAAGGAAGCTCTTTTTTTACACAGGGTCCTAGGAGGGGATGCAGTACGCCACGTTACACGTTTTTACACCACTGTCAGGAGTTTGCTGTCAGGAGTTTTACAACTGAGACAAACTACTTGCGTCTGGAGCCCCAAAATAAATATATATGTGCTTTGCATGGGTTTAAGTGAAGTTTCCTGTTTTGTTTCAGCAGAGATGGAGCTGTGCACGCTCCACCCTAATTAACAACCACAACAAAAAGCACCATGTATGCCCTGCATTTGTCAAGACGTGGGCCAACGCTGCATACATTGTACATTTCACATAGAAAAAAGGAAAACAAATATTCCAATATTTTTTGACACTTCGTCTTTTGAGTATCGTGACGAATCTCCTGATCAAATAATTGGGAAAAATAAATCTCACGGAGAAGGGAGCTGAGAAACCATTATTTGGGGGATCTTTATAACAAGGGTGCCGGCCTCGGCTGGGAAGATGCGCTCCTTTCTCTGAAGTCGGCTGGTTGCAACAATGTAATTGGTATCACACCGCCATATGGTGATTGAGATCGTATTAACAGAATTACATGAATAACTATTGGAGGAGTTTCTGTGCCCAAATACGACATCACGTAAAAGTGTGGAGCGAAGCCATGTCATTATGGGATGTTTCTGAGCAAGAGGGACATGACAGACTCTGATTCACAGCCAAGGTAAGGAGGTAGCCGAGGTGGTCACCTTATCTTAATGAAAACAGAAAGCAGTGCAATCTAATGGGAAGAAACTGAATCCAACAAGAAGACATTAAAAAATGTTTTTCTTTCAGCTTTTCAAGCACAACGGTGTAATTCTTAAGGGTGGGGAACTTGGCTCATTTATAGGTATCCCATCAGCACTGATCACAGTGCCTTGAATATATGGACACTCTCTAAATGTTTACGGAATACATGAATGAACCCATTAAATCGGGTCAGAATTTGCTAATAAATCCTTTCTCTAATATGTTCCAACCAAAATGTGCAGTTACAAAAACAATCATATGGAAAAGGTATAAACATATTTATGGCCCCTAATCTCACATCCTCAGTGATAAAATATTTCTGTCTCTCTATGAATAAAACAAGCTTCTGTTGGCACGTGCTTTTGAGTTTATAAAGCGATTGCCTGTACTTGTCTCTTTGTAATTTTCATAACATCCCTTTGAAATTGGCAATGATACCTTGTTTTTTTGTTTTTTTGTTTTTTTTAACAGGGGTAAACATCCCATCCCAGAGAGAGGATGTGATTTGCTCAAGGTCATCGGACTAGAAAGGTGCAGAGCCAGGGGGTCCATGCAGGACGCAGGAGCCCCCGCTCCGGCCCCCTTCTCCCGTCCACGAAAAGGCCCTTCAACAGATTGATTTATAGCCAGTGGGAAAGAGCACAGGGACCCCACACCGCTGACCAGAAAGGCCGAGGGCAACATCACTGTTTCTGCCCCCAGCCAGGAGTTTTAATAGAAGGGATAAATTATCTGAATCAACGGTGCCAAGAAGCATTTAAGTTTAGGCCCTTTCCGAGACAATATGCAAAATGATAATGCGAGGGGCCATCAATCATAATTATTTTAAAATTCAATAAACATTTCGTGAGGCTTTCTTTGTGTCGGGGCATCGTGCCAGGCGCTGCAAAGGCCTGACTTGATCGACTCCTCTCAACGCTGCTCTCTGACGGAGGCGCGGGGGCTCTCGTGGCGTGGCCACTGGTGCTCGGAGACGGTAAATGACACACCCTCAGGTAAAGGGTCAGGGTGAGGGCCGGAATCCCCACTGGGTTTGCACAGGCTGTGCTCTGTCTTCCGGCATCTGGACGGGGACTCCAAGTGAATTAATTAAAAATTGATTAAGAGTGGACGACAATGGCATTTATTAAGTGCAGGATCAGTTCATCACAAAGAAAGATATCTGTGAATTAGTACTCAGAGAAGCCTTTGTAGGTGAAGGGGAAAAGTTGTTAGGCTGAGAATAACCAGAATGGCTATGACAACAAAGCCGGCGGAAGGAGCATTTGCTGCATCCTTGTCGGGGCAGGCAGAGTTCTGAATCCTTTACTGGTGCTGACCCGGTTAATCCTCATGACAATTAAGATATAAGGCACTACTGCTCTCCCATTCTATAGGTCACAAAAATGAGTCCCAGAACGGCTGAGCCTCTCCCTACCCAAGGCCGTGCCTTCGCCACAGTGTGTTGATGGCTTTCTTCTTAAAGATCGATTCATCCTCTATCTTCAAAGATAAAGCATTTTCACCATTTATATAATGGAGTGAAATTTGCTTTGCTGTTTGCAAAACCATTCACCTGAACAAAAAGTGATTTTTTAACCTTTTCCAAACGTGCCAGTCCCAAGCCTGGATGACGTGAGTCCGACCTGCAGCTGGACAGACACACGGCCCTCTGCTCCACGGCTGGGAATAATATCAAACTTCCCCTGTCAACAGAGAGCTCACAACAGATTTTGAGGTTTGATATTAATGGAGACATTTTTGGGGAATCTGCAGTGGGCAGCCGAAGAAAACCAAACTGGAACTTGCAATGTGTAGAGTCAAAATATGCATTGTCTCCATGGTCAAGGAGAGAGAAGGCGGACGTGAGAATAACCAAAGAGAGGTAGAAGCGCCCATCACCACACAGGTCACCTCCCTCTGGGGGCTTCCTCTTCTGTCCCATCCCGCTCTGCATCCTTGACACCCCGAAAGCATCCTGGCCTCTGTTTTCTTCATTCCCTCATCTGCTCAGCTCTGGTGGCCAGGTCCTGCACATTCTCCCTCCGCAGGACCCCTTGCAGCTGCTGGACAACTCCACTCTTGCTACTATTTCTATACCTCAGACCTTCAGCTCCCTGCCAGGTCTCCTTGCCTCCCATCTCCAACATGAATGCATTCTCAAGGCTGCCACCAAAGAAGCTTTTAACTCTGAATTTGTCACTACCTCTCTCACAAACATTCAATGGCTCCCCATTACTTTTCTAATAAAACCCAATCTTCTCAGCCTGATTTCTAGGCCTTCCAGGTTTTAGCCCAAACTGTGTATTCAGTCTTATTTCTCTCTTTTCCTTTGGTGTTATCTCTCAGATCAAACCAAATAACTCTTCCTCTCACTTCTATCTAAACAATGTTTAGCTTTCTGGTAATCATAAAAATATTATATTGTAGGTTCAGGATAAACTATTTATAAAATATAGAAGAAAAAATAAAAATATCCTGCAATGTGAATACTCTGATATAATCCCTCACATATAATAAATATGTTGGTTTATTTTTCTATTAATATAATAGATAACAGATATAATAAATACATATGACAAACTTGAGATCACCCTGTAAAAACAATTCTAAATTCTATTTTATTTTCCTATTGAGCGATCTAGTGTGAACATTTTGTCACATCCTTAAATATCCTTAAAAATCCTAAATTGAAGGAGTTATTTTAGAATAGTGTCTGGGACGTGGCAGGTATGCGATAAATGTTAGAATGTTAGCTCCCATCATTAATATTAGCTTTTATTATCCTCTGAAAGCGTGATGTTTAATAACTGTATAATATTTGATTATATGGATACTCAGCAATTAATTTGAAATATCTCCTCCTGTGAAATATTGAGTCTGTTTTGAAATTTATGCTACCGTAAACAATCCTGCAACGACTACCCACGTGTGTATGCATGTCTGTGTATGTGTGTACACATATGTGTGTATGTATGTGTCCATGTCTGTGTGTGTGTGTGTCTGCTTATCATCTAGGAAGAGTTTCCTATTGCAAATAAATTTTCTCTTTTTTTTCTCCTTAAACTGTTCTGAGCTTACTTTCTGCCACCGGAAACTTAAAAGTGTTCTGACCCAATGCATTTGCACAAAGTCTCAGATCTCAAGGCAGGTGGAGACAATCTCTCAGTGTAAATGGCAGACCTGCTTCTGGGGAAGGCTCTCCCAGCTCAGCACCCCACCCTTTAGGACACCAGGGTCCCTGGGCCTTGGCCCAGGGTTGGGTCGCAAGTGATGGGGCTGGCTGGGGGAGAGGCCAGGGCTACCTCCCGGCTGCAGGCATGGAGTCCTCAGGAAGAAAAAACTGTCCACAAACGTGAAGATGTGGGGAGCACGTGCAAGGGCTTCCCTGGCGGTCAGAGCACGTGACACGTGTCTTTGGAAGGCGGATCTGGGGCACGGGGAACATCAGTGTTTGTTTTCAACCGAGCCCACTGGTGGGGAGAGAGTCAAGTTATGATGCTGAGCCAATTTAGAAGCCCGCCAGGAGCTTCTGAAGGCCATCTGATCGCCCCTTGCCTGCGCTGTTATCAAGTGGCCAACTTGATAGATACAAATTGGCGTGTCTTTATAGCTCAATTTTCCTCCTCCTGATTAACAACGACGTTGAGTTTTCTTGATATACACAGCTTGTCCCTTTGTATTTCTTCCCAGCAGACAGAATCAGCTACACCATTGAGGGGTTCCGTGCGAAATGAAAGTGCAGATGCCCCTTGTTCGAAAACCGTTAAGAATTTCAAGGTGATGACAGCAAGGCCTTAAACCAATCACAGGACCCTTCTAAACATGGGTCCCGGTGCGACTGCCCAGTTTGCACGTCTGTGAAGCTGGCCCTGATTGCAGATTATAATCTCATGTTTTTGACCTTTTTTATATTAGTGTTCCTTTTCTCTTCTTGATTTTTCCAAGCTCTTTACATAGCAGGTATATTGATATTGGGTCATATTCATTGCAAGTCATTTTTCCCATCAGTTTGTGATTTATAAGAATGAAATGCGTCACAAAGGAGCATTTCATCCTTGCCTGGGGGGCCATGAAGTCTCCATATTGCTCCAATCCTAGTATGAAAGCCAAGGGCAGCTCCGCGGCTCAGCTTCCCAGCCACCACCGTTTGATCGTGCTGCTCCCTCTCTGCCTGCGGCCCCCTTTTCCTCCCAACTCAGCCTGTGTAATCCCAGACCTTCAAGGTCTAACTCTAATGTCATGTCACCCAGGAAGTTCCCCTGCTACTCTGACCTGAACGTCACCCCTGCCCCAGCTCCAGAAAACCCTCCTCTGGATCCCTCTCTTAAGACTCTTTCACCTGTACCTTACCCTTACCTGGGCGTGTGGTTCAGCAACCCCACGCTGAGTCCCTTGATGACAAGGACTCTGCATTGTTCATCGTTAGCCCTGCATGTCTTGCTATTATTATATTTTATTGTTAGTAATTAGCATTTATTGAGCACCTACTATGAGCCAGACACTCTCCAAAAGATTTATATGCAAGATAACTGGCTATTTCTGAATGCTTCTAGGATGGCAGACAAACCTGGGTTCTGATCAAAGTTAGGGTCTTCTTCTGCTCTGACCTGCAATGATGTTGTAGCTCATCCTAGCCCATTCTCGGGTGAGTCCCAAAGCACTCAGGAAATGTTAGTATCATCATCATCATCTTCATCATTGTCACCATCATCATCGTCATCATTCTCATCATCATCGTCATCCCTGTCGTCGTCATCATCATCCTCATGATTGTCACCATCAGCATAATTATCATCGTCACCATCATCACCGTCATCGTCATCATCCTTGCTGACATTTATTGGGCACTCAGCATGAGGCAGGCAAGCGCTGGCTCATTTCATCCTGGAAACGAATATATAAAGTGGAACATTTTACTAACCCCATTGTACAGATGAGGCACCAGGGTTTAGGGCTCTGGAGTCAGTAACTGGTGACACTGGCATGTGCACCCAGGCCATGTGCTTCTAGCATTCTCACAGCGCCATCACTGGGACTGCCCCTCATCTTGAGCAGGAAATGAAGCTGCCGATTCTCAGAGTAAAGGTGTTGGGGGCATTCTGCACAGCAGCACTGATGCAGTAAAGTCTCACTCCTCTTGTCTGTTTTGCTGCCATGGTCTCATTTGGACTCTAAATGTTGAAAGTTTGCTGAACAAAGAGGAGCGTAGAAGGAACCACAAAGTTGCTTCACAAAATACAAAGTTCAGACCAGACTTCATGGACATTTGTTCCCAGACCATGCTCCACTGCTATAAGAACACATGGCATTGATTTAAACAGTTAGCTAACAGTCAGTGAGCTTCCTGGATGCTAGGCACAAAGTGCTTTGAATAGATGAGGCTCTAGGGGGTGAGAGAAATCAAGAGACTTGCCCAAAGTCAGAGAGCTGGTGAATGACGAAGCCGGGATTGGAACCCCCAACTGTCTGACTCTAGTTGAGGCTTTTCAGGGACTATATCTATAGCAATGACTGCATGTCAGGCACTGGCCAAGGCCCAGGGAACACACAGTGATTACAGCAAGGGGCTCTGCTCTCCAGGAGCTCAGAGCTTGGGGGAGGAAACAGTCACGTCAACAGAGATTTACAACTCAACCAGACACAGGCGATGGCAGAGCTCAGGCCTCTGGTCAGCTACGAAGCACAGAGATGAGGTCCGAAGGAGATTGATCTGGAGGACCAGGGGGATCAGGGAAAACCTCCCAAGTCCAGATTTCTTCCTATATCCCACTGTCATGGTCAAACCCAGATAGTTCCAAATTCAGTCATTCCTCGAGCAGAAGCCCTCATGCAAAATTATTCATTCTATCCTTGGGCTGGAGAGGCTCACCTTTCATCTACCATCGACCCATCTTTTCATCTATCCATTAATCAGTCAACACACTTCCTCATTCATCTATCCATCTCTCTATCCATTCACCCACCCACCCATTTTTTTTTGACTCATTCATCTCATTGCTCATTCATTCCTTCAATGATTTGTAAAACATGCATTAGGTCCTATTTAGCAGAAACTGATTTAGATACCAGGAAAAATGGACAACTAAAATTAACAATTAAACAAAACAAATTCTGGAAATAAAACATTCCCGTCAGCTCTTGATATATATGTTACAGCTCTTATTTTGCACTACTGGATCCAGCAAATTAAGACTAACATGATTTTTAGACACTGTAGCTAAATCAAGTTGGGGGAGTGTCGATCCAGGAAATGCTTTCACAAAATAACCTCCAAAACGTTAGGTGTTTCTGAGCCCCAAACTCACTCTCTCTAATCCACATAGCATCTCTTGGGTACCTGCTGGGTATCTATTTAAGCCTTGTAGGGCCCTTTATATAAAGACCAACATACTAAGATGTCATTTTCTACAAATTACTATCATTCAAAAACAAAATAGACTGACTCACTAAGTTATGAATCTTTAACATGAGGTACTACAATGTTTTAGATAATATATCATAAAATAAATAAAAGTATTTTAAAGATTGTATCTCTCCTGCTCTTATATGCATTTCAACATACGCCGGTATTAAAATGGCTTTCTGTAATTTAATAAAGGAGGAAAAGGTTCAAACATCTCTGATGCTCCCTCTCAACATATAATGAGAAAAAAAAAAAGCAAAATGTCGTATCACCCTCTTTTAATTGATATCTCGTCCTTCACTTAAATTACATGTCAGAATGAACTATTTTAAGCAGAATATTGATATTTTATTCCCATCACTTTTTTTTCCTGTGGAAGGAATAAAACATTAAAACAGTGATTATATATGAATCACATCTTATACATTTAGAGGTACAGTATAATTAGAAAAATAATTTTTACTACTTGTAATACAGTGTTACAAAACAGATCTGTTCTTATATTGGAAGCTATGTTTAACTCAACTAATCCAGCTAGATGATTTGTGAAAGGGATGCAGAAAGAAATGACTACCAGGAAGCTCGTTTCTCGTGGTACCTGCAGGAGGAGAACCGTCTCTGACCCATCGCTGAGTCAACCTCCACAGCGTGTCCCCCAGGACAGGAAACGGATGCCTTCACTCACAAATCTGAATGAGAGTCCCTTACGCCACTGAAACCCAGGTGAGGGCTAAGAATAAATGAAGAAAGAGAGGTGTGGTGGCCCGACTGAGCTGCAGGTGGGGAAGGAACGCTAGGATTGGGGTCGTCCCCGTCTCTGTAGTCACATAGAAGGAAAAAGCTACCAACTGTCGCCCTCGCAGTGGCACGACTCACCTCCCATGGTGTAACCCATTCACCCATCCACACCCGCGACAAGTAACAGGTGTCAATTTCTTCTCTGCTTTTCTATAATGTTTACATTTTTCAATGCATATTTATCATTTTTACAGAAGGAATAGAGCAATTTTTGTCCTTCCATGAAATTAGGAAGAGAGTAGAAATCAAATGAAACAGAACAAAGACGAACGGACCGATGGCCTCAGGTGAGAAGAAGGTGAGAGTAGGGAAGCGGGTGTGAAACTGATGCCGGGATGCAGAGGGAGGTCCCACACCCTCAGTGCCGGGCACCCAGGCAGCGGTGCCACATCCTCTGCCCACACGCTCTCATCACCTTTCTCCCCAAAAGACTCGACCCAGACACCCAGACGTTCTAGTCCTTCAGAAGCTGTTTCCAGATGTGATTGGTCCAAACCCCCGAGCGAGCTCAGTGGTGCATTCAGACTCTGGTTTTGCATTTATGATGATCTGCCTTGTATTATATACGGTATTACTGATGAGAACATCACCCTCCACCCCGCCCCCACCCCATTCCACAGCAAGTTCCCCGACATGGCAGAGCACAGGGAAAGGTTTCAGAGTCTGAATCCAGGCTTCTCCTCTTTGGCTGACTTTGGGCCAGCTCCTGCCTCAACATCCTGGAGCTTCCGTCTCCTCCTTATACAAAGGGTCTCACAGTCCCACACGACCTGTCTCCGAGGATGACCGCAAGCATCAAACGGTAATGTGTGCGGAACACTCCGTGTGGCGACTGGCATCTCGGAGTTTGTTTCCTCTGTGTCTATTTTTACTTTTCCTCTCTGCATCCCCAGTGCCCACACAATGCCTTGCATAATGAAGGTAAGCAACAAATGTTTGTTGAATTCAGTTGACTAGAGATTGGATTCAATTGCAAAAATCTTGGGAAAAAAAGGAAATCCATCCTTTTTTTTCATTCAGCTTTTATCCATCCTGTTAAAAGACAGGTTTACTGTATTTACTCAGCAAATGCATAGGAAGTCCCTACTATGTGTCCAAGAGTTTCTGGGGACACAGAGAGAAGAGAATTCTCAGCCTGACTCCCCTGAGGGTCATGATCTGGAGGGGCAGGCAGACATCCAAATAAGTAAATGGCTCCATGCGTTGGAAGGAGGAGGAGGTTTGAACAGGGCAAGCAGGGCAGAAAAGGGCAGGGGTCAAGTCTCCCTAAAATCTAAGATCCTTTCCATGGCCCACAAGAACCCCCTGCCCCACACCTCCACCACTGCCTGTAAGACCTCATCTCCCACCACCCTACCCTTTAACAGGATGCTCTCCCTACTGGACTCCTTGTTGTTCCTAGGCACACCCAAACCAGCGCCCACCTCAGGGCCTTTGCATCTGCTGTTCTCTCTGCCTGCAATGCTCTTTCCCATACCTGCATGCCTTACTGCCCAAGATGGTTAATTTTATGTGTCAACCTGGCTGGGCCATAGGGTGCCCAGATATTTGGTCAAACGTTATTCTGAGTGTGTCCGTGAGGGTGTCTCCAGATGAGATTAACATTTGAACTGATGAACTGAGTAAAGCTGACAGGCCTCCCCAACTGATTCCCCATCCAATCAGTCGAAGGCCTGACTAGAACACAAAGGCCGAGTCAGACGGAATCCTCCTGCCTGACTGCCTTGGAGCTGGGACATTGCTTTTTTTCCTGTCTTCAGACTTGAAACTGAAACATCAGCTCTTGGGTCTGGAACCTGCGGCTTTGGATGGGAAGTTCCACCATCGGTGCTCCTGGGTCTCAGGCCTTCAGACTCAGACAGCTGGAACTATGCTCTCAGTTGTCCCTGGTCTTCAGCTTGCCAACCGCAGACCTGGGGACTTGTCAGTCTCCATCATCACATGAGCCAGTTCCTCATAATAAGTCTCTTTATATATGTATATAAATATCTCCATTTCTATCTGTATGTCTCTCCATAGGAAGAGAGATACAGATATAGACAGAGATATAGAGCATAAATATTTACGCACATCCTCCTGGTTCTGCTTTTCCGGAGAACCCTGACTAACAGCCCCCCCACCTCGCTTCCCTCAGGTCCTCTGCTGTCTTCCCTACTGAGCACATCCGCTTCCTCCCACATCCCCCGCTTGCCCTACTCTCTTCCTTCATACGGGACACAATCCAGCATCAACAACACAAGTATTTGTTTGTCTGCTGTTCTCTGGTGACTTTACTGGAATGTCAGCTCCATGAGAGCAAGGGCCTTGCCTGTTTGGTTCGTTAATATGTCCCAAGTGCCTGTGACTGTGCTGGGCACACGGTACAGATTCATCAATGTTTGATGAATGAATAAAAGAATGAATGAATGTAAAGTGTAGTGGAAGCTGGGATTGGAAACTTCTGTCATCAATGTGGTTCAAAAATGGGAGTCCAGAGAGAAAGGGATGCTGTCATTTTCTTCCTGGTCCCACATCTCAGGAAGGAAATAAAGTTTAAAAGAACAAAACAGGGGCCGGCCCAGTGGTTAAGTTCGCATGTTCCACTTCACGGGCCTGGGATTCGCCAGTTCGGATCCTGGGTGCAGACATGGCATTGCTTGGCACACCATGCTGTGGTAGGCATCCCACATATAAAGAAGAGGAAGATGGGCACAGAGGTTAGCTCAGGGCCAGTCTTCCTCAGCAAAAAGAACAGGATTGGCAGCAGATGTTAGCTCGGGGCTAATCTTCCTCAAAACAAACAAACAAACAAACAAAAACCAGATTCCTCAACAATGAAACGGGTTGTGGAGTTTGGGGCGGTTTCTTTTCCCTTCTCCGGGAAGCTCTACAGAGAAGTCTGTTGCTCTGGTTCCCCCGCACTGTGAGGGGTAGGCTCAAACGGGAGCAAGGACCTAAAGCTGATGAGTGTGCACCCTGCCCCCACCCAGGCTTCCACTTGGCCTACTCAGCATTTCAATGTGTACAAACACAATGGGCCATGGAACCCTCTTGTATACACACCACTTAACATTACTCTTTAACAGGAAGAAGTGTAGGGGATTTTTTTTAAAAGTTGGATTCAAAGTGATATGCTTAATCATGAAAACCTGATGCTAATGAGCACAAGGGGCTAAAAGGCAGCCTGGGAAGTTACACTCAGCACTTTTATGTTTGTTTTCCAGCAGCCTTATAGATGCTTATAAAAGAGCCTCCTTTGAGGGCATTTAAGGCCTTCCTTGATCTGACCCTGAACTATCTTTGCCATCTTGCCCCTATTCCATCTCTCTATACTTTCTGAATTCCACTCACACTGAAATTCTCAGATCCATCAACATTCTTTTCAATGTCAGGTCTCTGTGATTTTTCTGATACTCTTCCTTCCATCAGTAAGTCCTTTTTCCTGATCTCAGGCCACCAACATCATGTTTAATCCTTCAATATCCAACCCCCCACACAAACGTCCAATGCTACCGTTCAGTCCTCCAACCCCCCCAGCCCACTAGGAACCTCCTTCACCCAACCAGAGCCCACAACTTTTATGTGGGCATCCCCACTTCTTCCCACCTTCAGTTCAGGTGTCCTGGGAGGGGCTTCCCAAGGCCTAAACCAATCAGCATCTAGCAGTTCCTTGGTCTCAGTGATTGGCTCAGGGGTGGAGATGTGAGCTAGGCTGGTCCAATCAGAGAGAGTCTCAGGAACATTGCAGACGCTACCAGAAGACTAGCTTGTTGTCTTTACTTAAAACTGCAAGGGGGACGTGAGCTCTGCTGGAGCCATTCTGCCCACCACTCGGGCAAAGAAGGACCAGCAGAGAGGCCGCAGAGCCCAGAGACTGAGCAAAAACCAGGCCCCGCCTACAGCATCCAGTGCCTGAATCAAGCCATGCCTGATGCCAGACCTGCCTTTGAACTTTTCAGTTAAGGAGGCCAAAGAACTTTACATGTGTAACAGAAATTGTCCAACTGAGAAGCCCAAACCCCCAACCATGAGATTAGAAGCTTCTAGAAAGCAGGCTCTGCATCCAGTTGAGCACTGCACCTTCATAGCCATTTAAAGAGTGTCTTGCACATAAGTAAGGGCTCACTTAGTACTTGCTGAATGTCCTCCCTGGAATGAAAAAATTACTTTTTAATAACTTGGCTGTGCTCGCTGCACTAAATTTTCAAGTTTTTATTTGATGTAATTACGAAATAACACCTTCAACCAATTTAGTGTATGAAAAGTTCTGGTGGGGACATTTGTCTTCATTTAAGTGTTTCTTAAATATCCCTTGTCCTGCTTACGGGAGAAAAATATTCAAATGCATTAACGTTTTTGTGTTGAATATGAGATGAAACTCCTAAAGATTAATTTTCCAGATTACTTATTTTATATTTAGTGCCATTAATTCCACATGTGTGAAAAACATATAATTAGACCCACACTATTAGTACGGAATAAAATTCTGCATTATTCAAGTGTAGTAATAGATAAATTGGCACTAGACATGTACACAAATGAGGCTTTTGAACTTTAGCGTGATTTCAATTATCTCACTTTAGCATCAAAACTGCTCAGCAAAATGCTTCCATTCGGCATTTGCTAAATATTTCTCCACCTCTACTCTCATTCCGGTAAAACGCCCCACGTGATAAATTTCTGCGGACACATCCTCCTTGCAGTCCGCGAAAGGTGCGTGTTCTTTCCAATGGAGGGATGACAATAGGAGACTGGTTCCGCAATACTGGCTCACCAGTGCTTGGAGATGCTCCTTGAAACAAGAACTGAATGGTCAAGTGGGTTTTGACCCATTTGACCCATTGCTACATCTGACACCTCCCTTGAATTCTCGTAAGGCATGTTAGCATGCTAAAGGCTCTGAGAAGTCCTGCAGCGAGGAAGCCCACAGAAGGTTGTTCCAGCCAGAATTCCTCATGCCTTCCTGCCAAGGGGCCCCTTTTTGGCTCAATGCCTGTTCATGTCTATCCACAGTCTTTGGGAGGTGTTGCCTTACCCACATAATATTAGCTGGCCATTTGTCCTCCCCTGGTCGTTCGCAGGTCCGGGGAGCTGAGCCACTCTCCTCCCTTCTGATTCCTCAGATGAACAAGAGCTTTTTTGAGTGATTGTTTAAGGAGGAAATGAGGAATCTGTCCAGCCTGCCCTACAGGGTAGTTTTTCCTTTCTTTTCTTTTTTTCCATGCAGATGGAGAAGGGACTATTTCTTGGGCACCCCAGTGCACCAGTGATTACGCTGATGCGCGCGTCCATCCGCTAGGCCATTGAGCCCCTCCCCGGCTCCGGTCGCCGTGTGCAAAGGCCCACCTGTGACCCTGCAAATCCCCAGCCGACCCTCCCCACCCTTGCGCTTGTGTTCACATGCACTGTCTCTTTTTCACTCTGAGGCAAAACTCAGTCCTTTCCCTGCTTTCTGGGAAAACAAACACAGACCCACCGCAGGCATCCAGGGGGGTGGCGACATGCCCACAGCTTTGCACCAAAGGCCAAGTCCTTCCTAAATATGAGCACTTACCGACACCGCTCCCAGCAAGGGGACAGGGGCAAGGATGAGGTGGGCGACAGAGCTGTGACGATCCGGGGAAGGAAGCCCACTCTTCCCTCTCCCTGTGCGGAGGGCTTTCCGCAGAACGCGACCTTCCTCCAGCCCGAGGCTCAGTGGCAATGTCGGATTTACTTACCCCTTTAGAAAAGGGGTTTGAGGAAGAACACCCAGACGGAAGAAAAGCCTGGGCCGGCGGGTGAACGACCTCACCTCGCTGTATCGTAGCTTCTTGGCTTGTAAAATCATAAGGTGTGTGAGAGATTTCAACAAGTTAACACCTGGGAAGTGCTTAAAACTCTGCTTGGCACAAGATAACGCTTCAGTAAAGGTAGCCACCACTGATGTCATCATCGCTCTTACTCTGGTCATTCTTGTATAGCTTCGTTTGGCCAGAATGTTGAGTTTCTGAAAGAGGAAGGTAAGGAATAAGCTGAAAAGAGTAAATACAGCTCAGAGAGGGAATATCGTGATAAATAATGCGGCATTGTAAATAAATGGGGAGCCCCCGTGACGGAAATGGCAATTTTGTCTCCTTGTTGCTGGTGGGTACTCGGCATGGCTGGAATGAATGAATGAGCTTCCGCAGACATATACCCACGCTCCTCTGGGTTAGGAAGCTAGGTGAACGTACAGATATTTGAAGTAGATGTGATTTACAGAGGAATGAGGAAGGATGGGGAAGGGAGATGATTCCAGGGGAAATGTTCTTTGCTGGAGGAGGAGAGAGGAGGCTGTGTTTTTCTGGAAAAGCTCAGTTTCCGATATGTGTCAGCAGAGCTGGAGGATATTCCCCCACTGAGCTTGAAAACTAAGCCCTCACATGCTTTATTTCGCTCCAGAGAGAAATCCCACTGATGTTCGTACAGAGACATCCATGAGTCAGCACCGGGAAAATCTTTTCCAGCTTAAAGGCCCAATGACTCATCTCTTGCTCGTCACCTGGCCACTGTTCCCCTTCCTCTGTCCAGCCCACCTGCACGTCACCGTCTCGTGCCCAGCAGTTCACTCCGAGAAAATTCCCCAGAGCCCTAAGACAAGCCACAATGTCACCTCCCTTATTTCATCGTGTGTTTAGCTCTGAGTGACAGAGAGCAACTTAATGGTGTTCTGGGATGAAAAAGAAAAAACAAAACAAGACTGATCCCAACCAAGAATTTGAAGCCACCAGACAGCAGAGGTCAAGAGGTGGCATTAAATTTCTAAAATTAGCATGGACCTGGTCAGAAGCCTGAACAAGAAAACTGAACTTTCCAGAACATCATCAATTGGCAATTGAGTCTATAACATAATAGGGTGGGGGTGGCTTAGCCTGAACAATGATGGAAAATAAAATACACCAGGGTTCCTCCATCTCTTATTTGCAGTTAAATTTAGATACATAAAAGCTCGACTGAGAAATGAAACTCATTCAAACACTTTTCATGCATTCACTTACTCACAAAATATTTATACCATGCCAAATATTTGTTCCAGGCACCGTAACTCTTTGTAACGTTCTTATTCATCTTTGTATCGCTCTGGATATGGGTGGGGCCCACAGGAGGAGGTGGTTCACATAGCAATCATCAGCAATGATTCCCAACGCCAAATGTTACTTCCGCTCTCTAGAACTGGCTTTTCTCGTGAAATAGTACTGTGGGAAAATGAGATATTGCTCCTTATTAACACAAATCTCAAAATCTAGGACAAGGGTGGTGGGTCAAGAGGCCTCAGATATTCTTTCTGACCCTCCTTTCTTCCTCCAGAGTATTTCTTACTCTAATTCATACCCACCACCCCAGTGGCCCCACAGCACACTGTCTGCTCTGTAGCGCTTTAGACAAAACATGGATACGAAGCTTCTGGAAGGTTCTGTTAGGACAAATGAAACAAGTTAGAATTTTCAGCATATTTAGCTAATCACTAAAGGCTAGCAGCAGGAAAATAAATACAGATAATACAAGAAACATAAATCCAGCCCTGCAGGCAGAGCCCAGTCCTCTGACCCCACCATCCTGCATCTTCTATACTCCGCCAATTGCTCACTCTGTCAGAGGAGAAACCACCTCTGGCACCAATTCACAGCTACCCTTCCTCGTTCCTTGCTTCCTGGCTCTGTGCCTGGTTTTATTGTTGTGGGGGCTGCCGGTAAGAAACTTGCCAGCCAGGAGCTGGTCTCCTATTTCTCTTCATGGGTATATGAGTGTCCTGTGGCTGCTGTAACCAATGACCACAAACTTAGTGGCTTTAAACAACACAAATCTATTATCTTACAGTTTTGGAGCTCAGAAGTCCCTAATGAGTCTTACAGTCTTAAATCAAAGTGTTGACAGAGTTGAATTCCTTCTGGGGGCTCTAAGGGAAAATCTGTTCCCTGCCTTTTGCAGCTTCCAGAGGCTGCCTGCATCCTTCCGCTGCCTCCCTCCAGTTCCTACTTCCATTGTCAATCTCCTTCTCTGACTCTGATCCCCCTGCTTCCCTCTTCTAAGAAGCCTTATGACTGCACTGGACCCACTGGGATAATCCAGGATAATCTCCCCATCTCAAGACCCTTAGCTTAATCACATCTGCAGATTTCCTTTTGTCATGCGAGGCAACGTATTCACAGGTTTTGGGAATTAAGATGAAGACATCTTTGGCAGTGAGGGGCATTTTTCTGCTGACAATGGGCAAAGTCCAAACGGAGATACCATTTCCTACAGACTGAATGTTTGTGTCCCCCCAAAATTCATGGTGAATCCCTACCTTCTATTAGGAGGTGGGGCCTTTGGGGGGTAATTAGAATTAGATGAAGTCATGAGGGTGGAGCCTTCACGAATGGGGTTAATGCCTGTGGGAGTCATAGAGAGTTTGCGTCTCTGCTCTCTGCCATGTGAGAATAAGATGAGAAGCCAGCAATTTGAAACCTGAAAGAAGGTTCTCACCAGAACCCAACCATGCTGGCACCCTGATCTCAGACTTCCAGCCTCATGAACTGTGAGAAATCGATTTCTGTTGTTTATAAGCCACCCAGTCTACGGTACTTTGTCACAGCAGCCGGGACTGACTGAAACACAATTTATGCTACTCAAGACTTTCCCCTCCCTCCCTTCTTTCCTTCCTTCCGTCCTTCCTTCCTTCGCTCCTTCCTTTCAGTCAGTCAGGCAGATCCTGTGCTGCCTTTAGTGCTCTTCTCTCTACCTCCCAGCACATCACCCACTGTCCTTCCTGGACCCCTTGTCCTTGGGCAAAGTCATGTGACTCGTTCTGGCCAATGAGTCATAAGCAAAATAAGATGCATCACTGCCTGGCTGGAGCATTGAGTTGACTGTTCAACACCTTCCACAACTCTCTTCTTCTTCTTACCTGGTACCCAGGTGGGCAGAGCCCCTGCAGACCACGGTTGATGGGCGGTGGGAGGCAGCCTGCTGGATAAATTACAGGATGGCCAGTTAAATTTGAATTTCACGTAAACATGCCATTTCAAATATTGCATGGGGCATACTTATGCTAAAAAAGTTCTTTGTTATTTTTCTGTAATTCAGATTTAACTGGGCATCCTATGTTTTTGTTGGCTAAGTCTGGCAACTCTAAGTGTAAGTACGAAATGAGTGTTCGTTAAGCCACTGAGACTTGTGGGTTATCACCACAGCAGAGCCCAAGCTCCCTGACTGCCACAGGCCACTTGCTCAGGTGATTATCAGGTCTGCCGTGACCGACAGCAAGTCACATCACTCCTCTGAGAGCAAAGAGTGTCCTCGTCGGCTTCCAAGGCGAAGAGCCCATCTTAATCCTCAGCGCCCACAACAGCCTTGATCAGCAGCAGACCAGGCATGTCTGGATGCCCACAAAGCACTTACCTGCATTTACAGCCACCTCCAAAGGTCAAATAGCGATGCTCTTTTCTTGCTTTGCTAAAAACTATGGTGGGAGGAGCCTTCCCAGAATCCATTCTTCTCCCATGAATGCAATCTTTTCCCACGATTTTTACTTAAACCTTTGGTGTCCACTCCTGCCTGGCAATGCTCGAATCACTTAGCAGATGAAATGTGATTGAGCACAACACGATATATTTTGCCAGTTTCCGTTTAATCTATCAGTATTTCATGACGTGTGCAAAGAAGCGCTGGCATCATGTTTTAAACTAGAAAGCACTTTTATATCCAGCACATGATGAGACCTCTTGTTGACACTGAAGATGGCCACACTTGTTGTAAAATGCTTTTTAAAGCCACCAGAATTGCATCTGACAGTCAACCGATTTAAGTGGACTTGCAGCCATTGAGGCAAAACAAAATTACCGAAGGCGTGGCTTGACAAGTGGACCCTAAAGACGGGTGACCGCGGCTGGCTTGTCTGAATGCTCATTTCCTTGGAAGCTGGACAGACTGGACAGAGAGGTCTGAGTGCCGTGTTCTCAAACAGACAATGAAGCTGCCGGTGCCCGTTTTGAAGATCGACGCTTTCAAGACACACGTGCGGCGGTTTTCATTCCTGATAAATAGGTCAGTTGCTAAAGTGTGAGGACATTTGATGGGACGTGTGGTACAAACTGCTTAAGATGCAACGCCCAGAGAGCAGGCACGGAGGGACAAACATCACCTTGCAGAACATAGCAGCGCTGTGCACTGTTGCCAGCTGCGTTCTGTTTTGTGTTGTGTTTGGAAGCTGTAAACTGGGAAATCTGGATTGTAGAGGCTCCCGCAGCCCCCCGACCCTTACTCAGTCAAGAACTGACTGCATCAGGCTAGAACACAGCAGTTCAATTGGTGTCTTCCAGGGGAGTTAGAAGAGCAAAGGAGATGTTTTTAAAACAACCGGATCCAGGATGGAACATGTAAAAGAAGTTCCATAGCTGTCGCTTTCCTCCATTCTTTTTGCAAAGTTTCATCAAGTTCTGGTATAATGCATTGTATTGACAGGAGGACCTTTAGAAACACATTACCCAGGGTCTTTAAATTTTCCCCCTCCCTCCCCCGGGCAGAGACATCTACTCACAGTGCTATTATTGTCTGAGTCACTTGCCCTGAAGCAGCTTATGATCCATTCAGGGAGATGAGAACACACAAGAAATGACGGCAGAACCATACCCTCTGAAGAACATACCTGAGTGGTGGGTTGTGTGTGACAAGAACAAACTCTGCAGAAGTTTAATGATGGGAGAAATCGAAGCAATTTTCCAAAAGACCAAAGGCTTTATTTGGCCCTTGGATGAGGCCAGTGAGTGGAAGAGGCAGAGAGAAGAAGAGAGAGTGCCAGAGTGAAGTCAGCAGAGGGGCCGGGTGGTGAGGGTCAACTCCGGCAGCAGCATTCGCCGTCCCAAAGAGCCCAGGATGGCAGCCGAATCTCCGACTGGAAGGAATCGTGCCGTTCGCGTTTATCAAACTTGTTTATAAAACCAGCAGTTGCTGTTCCATAGGGAAAGCCTACTGGGTGCCAGGAACCCACCTAGGTGCTTTGCAAAGTTTCTCACGCATCCCTCACAGCAACTCTACAAACAAGGTCTTACTTTTCCCACCGCAGTGATGGTGTCCAGAGCGTCCCTCCCTGTGGGGTTTCATGCCCTGCTGGTCCGCGTCCAAGAACAGGGGTCTGTCCTCACAAGGGCAGCAGCTCGTTCTTCCGCGGAACGCCTCTCTTCCTCCAGTTCATGGAGCCGACTGGGAACGCAAGCGGACTCTGGATCCAGATAGGTCTGAGTTTGAACTTCAGCTCTCTCAGCTGTGCAACTTGGGGGAAATGTCTGTTTTTATGTCTCTAAGCCTCGGTTTCCCCATTCTTGCAATTGACCTCCTCCTGTCTGAGCTATAGGTGCTATGATCATTTAATGAGATCATGCATGCAAGCAGGCAAACAAAAGTACATCGTGAATATTTGACTCGCCCCACTCTCTGCAACTAACCACAGTTAATTCAACCTCCTTCCAGTGACACTTCCGTGAGACAGATCAAACGACAGGAGCCATTCAAAGACCTCCCTGTCCAGGGACACTGATTCTTAGTGACCACCTCTTTCCTTTGCATGTGTCACTGACCACCGGTTAAATAACTCCTTCCTGAGTTTTGCCAGACACTTAAGCCAAGTCCACTTGTCTGACCTCCTCTTCCTGAAAGTTAGAGCATGTGCCCACCTCCAGTCCTCTACAGGATGCTCTCCTTGTGTTTCCAGTGTTGTCAATGTCAATCCCAACTCCAATTTCCATTAGCTATTTCCTGAGATGTAAATGGCCTAGACCAGTGCATTTAATTCATTTTAACTTAGGGCTGGGTGTTAAGGAAAACCCCATGTGGCGGTCCATAATGATAGCCAGAGCCTTGCTACCCAAAGTACAGCCCAAGAACCAGTTGCCTTAGCATCCCTGAGACCTTATTGGAAGTGAAAAGTTTTCCTGGCCCGTCTACCTTCTCTCCTCTTCCCATGCCAGCCCCCACCCCAGACCTACTCCTTCAGAATCTGTATTTGAAAAAGATCCCCAGGTGATTTGTACACACATTAGAGATTGAGGAGCACTGAGCTGGGGCAGTAGTTCTCAGACTTGGCTGCACTTTAGAATTAACTGGAGAATTTTCAAAAATGCTCCCTGCCTGGCCCCTGTCCCTAGAGATGGGATTTAACCCATCTGGAGTAACGCCCAGCAGCGGGTACTTTTTAAAAGCGCAGGCTGTGATTCTAATGCACAGCCAGGGTGCAGACACACCTGGGTCAGAGCTCCTTCATTCAGATGGGCTTGGCCCTGCACCCCAGGACCACACTGGGCCTGCAGCTGGAGGTCAAATGGCCGCAGCTGGGGAGAGAGACGCGCCCCAGAAACCAGGGACCCAGAGCAGCTTGATAAATATATCCTCATAAACACGCTTAAGTTTATACAGGCTCATTAAAGTACAGTCACATGCTGTGTTTATAACGATAGAGTTGCCAAAAAATGGGCGTCAGTAAAACAAATCGTATTGTCACAATGGTTATTATTATTGTAACAAAACTTTAACATTTCTTAGCCCTCTGCCAATGCAATCACAATGCATAATGCATTTGAGATTGCTTCCAGCTGTCTCCTACTCTATGAATGAGGACATTTCTGTGCACACAGCATTCAGACGCCGTGTACATTTGCATGATAAGCAGCCATCTTCCCATTCATGAGTAGAGGCTCATCACTGGGATGGCCCTTTAGTGGCCACCCTGGATGGCCACAAACTTGGAAGGAGTCCCTCTTCCTGAGCCTAATAGGTCCATACCCTTGGGTGGTACGTAAGGCAAGAGCTAAGGCAGCAAAGATCTTGACTCTGCAGATCTCATTTCAAGTTCTTGTTATGCCACCCAGGTCCTGGTAAGCACGGTAAACTGTGTGTCCTGAACACCTGAAGTGAGTATTGTGAGGTTCAAATAAAACAGTGCTTAAAAAGGAGTTGTATAACAGCAAAGACTCTAACAATATAAAAAATTGTTAAGAAATGCTGTGTCAGTAGCAAGAGTAGTGACAATAGCAGCGTTACCACTGGAGGAGATAGAAGAATTTCTCCACCTTCAAAACTGTTATAGATTCCTGTTTTCTTTGTAAAGAGAGAATGGACGGATAAGTGGGTAGAAGGAGAGATGGATGAATAAGTAGATGGATGGGTGGGTGTGTGGATGGATGAATGGGTAGAAGGAAGGAAGGAAGAGAGGAAAGAAGGAAAGAAGGAAAGGATGGAAGGGCAGATGGATGCATAGAGGGGTAAATGGGTGGAGGGATGGATAGATGAATGGGTGGGTGGAGGGATGCATGGACGGTAGGTGGATGAATGGGATGGGTGGATGGATGAGTGGTTGGATGGATAGATGGGTAGAGAGAGAGAGGGAGGGAGGGATGGGTGGATGGGTGGAGTGATGGACGGGTGCAATGCAGCCTATACATGCAACCCATTTCCCACCCTTACTACTTGGCCTCTCATAGCTTTAAGTCAATCATTTGCATGCCTTCTGGGTCAAGTATAACCATTTTGTTGTAGCCTGCAAGGCCTTTGTTCTCTGTTCAAAGTTGTCCTTTCCACTCTCACTTCGTTCTATTCCCCACACATGCCCACCACTCCACAGCCTGTGCTTTCTCATCTCCATTCCTCTGCTTTTACTATTCTTGACTCTGTAAGCCAACCGAGGTGCCAAGCCCAGCTGATAAGCCTTCTATCTGGAAGCATTCCCTAGTTCAGTCAGTCCACAGAAATCTCTCCTCCTCTCCCGTCACAGCACCTTGTTTATTTCTATCTCACAGATTGTAAACCCTTCCACGCGCACGAATTACCTGCCTTACTGAAAGGCGAGGGAAAGAACTAGCATTTCTTAAGCATCTACCTGGGCACCCTCATGCGATCCCGATAACAACCTTGCAAGGGACATATTACTGTTCTCATTTTATCAAAGAAGCGGCACAGGTTCTAAGAGGTTGCCTGACTTGTCTGAGGCATATCAGAGGTGGAACTGGAATTTGAACCCAGGTCTTCCGACTCCATACGTCTACCATTCTCTCCACTAGTCATCAGGAGTAGCCTAAAGGCCCAGAGGACACTGTTTACATTGTGGCTGATTCATCTGTAAAATGGAGGGAATTATAGCAGTGGGCCACAAAGCCCGAGAAGAGTAACTGGGCAATAAATGTTACTATTATATTAGCATTACTCTTCATCTTGGACTCCTGCCTACACAATGTCCTGCATAAGTCAGCCCCCAGTAGCAGCTAATCATTATAATTTGTGAAATTAAAGGTGAGGCCCTATGATCTGATTCTATGGGGACCACTAGCTGGTCAGTTAATTAGAAAAATCCATTAAAGTAGAAAATTATATATACCTTAAGATCTTCATTTTCATTTAAAACATATAACGTACTTTAATTTACCCAACTTTTACTTTAGAACCCATGCCTTTTGAGTACAGAATGCCCCCATAATCTAGTTTTGGAACCCACATCCGTAATGCAATGTCTGTGATTTCCAGTTTGGGTTTCTTCCAAGTGTAGCTAGTACATGAAGACACATGCCAAGTAACCAGCATTCAGAATCTTTTTGAATTGTTATCATTTTTCCCCCAAGCTTTTAGTGTTACCTGATCCACACCTAATTCATGCATCCAACCAGCAGTTTCTGTAGTGACTTCCCTTGTAACATCTTTTGAAAGCTTTCATCTCAAGTTTCATGAAAACAAGAACTTTCTTTTCATGCTATTTCATTGCTTACAAGAAATATATAGCATGCAGTTAAGTTAGCTCATTATAATAACAGGACACCTGAGGCAAGGAAGACTGGGAACAAATCAAGTGACTCCTGGTAGGTGGGCAGATCGCCTGGTAGGATACATGTGGACAGGAGTAGCAAAGAGAAGCCTGGCCAGAGGTGGTCAGCAGGCCCTCTGCAACCATTGAGGTGTTTACGCGAGAACTGAGAAGATGCAGTTAATTCAAAAGATTGAGTGCAGTCAAGAGAGCATCTCTTGTAATTTACTGGGGTTCAGGGGAAATAGCACAGGCTGCAGACTTTAATTCCGCTAGCAAACCGCCAGTGTAGAGAGCGAGGAGGAGAAAGAGACGTGCTTGGGAATTGGCTTGGCCTGGGTCTGTATCTCCGCCTCATCACTTATTGGCTGTGTGACCTTGAGCAAGCCACCCTTCCCCTTGGTTAAAATGGTGATGTCACCACCGATCTTCCCAAGGTTTTGCTGGGAACTGAGTGAAGTGATACAGAGAAGGTGCTCGGTGCATGGCAGGTGCTCCAGAAACAGCAACTGATGCTACAATTTTAATCCTTGTGGTTTCTCATATCTCAACTATCATTAAGTGGGTTGAAGGAGATGTCTTTGCTCTCTCCCTCCCTCTCCGCACTGAGAATTCTCCGAGTACCTTTCTCAAAATTAGCATTTACAAACCCCTCAGACCCTCAAAAACCTGAGACTTACCACTTAACCCTGTTTGCACTTGCAAATTGTTTTCCTTTAAATTCGAAAACAAAATGTACCCAAGCACATATACTATTAGGACCTGCTACTACATACAAATGGAAGGTCAAACCCCATGCATCCTCTCTGGTTTCAGGCAACACTCCCATTTTAATTGCAAATCCATAAGCCTCTTTTGTGAATTGCATTTGGTTTTTAAAGGAAGAGGGGTGCATAAGTCACAGGATCGTTTACAGAACCCACATCACAGAGACTCTAATGCACAGAACCGGATAATATGGTAATCAAACCAAATCAGGGGCAAAACGCTTTGAAATCTTAAATAAGATCTAAATCACAATTGTTCTAACATTTACGGTTTATAGAATTTCTTAGCCGAAGTCACATAGAAATGTATTCTCTTTGTTTTTCATTTCAGCAGAAATGGGGAGTGACGTTCGAGTTAATCTTTTAAAAGATGTTCGATTGTAGCAAGTTGTAATAAAATATGCATAATACATACTTAATAAAAAGTAACACCTCAGCTATAAATTGCTTCGCTGAGATACGGAAACATATTATAACCCATAAAATGCATGCAAGAAATGGAATGAAACAGGAGTTACCTTTATTGTCAGTTTTTATTTCTGAAATGATCTAAAATTGAAGATAATGATTATTCATGGAAAAAAGAAAAACTTTATCAAATGCGACATCAACATTGTTGGTGGCATTTTCTGACTCATGTGTGGGTTTCTGGTCCTGGAGAGGTGCCTAGACATTGTAATTCACAAGAATTATAATTAACAAGGAAAAATTACTCATTTATTTACATTCCCATTTGAAGACTAGATAAATGATTTGCTAAAAGTCCCTTAATGATCCCAAAGTATATAATTATCGAGTACATTGGTCCCACTTTCAGAGGATAAAAACTAGAACAAAAATGACTTTTTTCCCCCAAAACTGCTCCCTTACAACTCCTGCTAGACATTTCTTTTATGGTTTTTTAAAGTTATATTGGTTTTTTAAATATCAAAATATTTTATGCAAAATATTTCATTTTTAAAAAATTCCCTCTCGCTCTTGGGAGAGTGCATGTGCAATTGTTAAACACGCACTGCAGATTGCAATAAATTCTGAAATTAACACTGAATATATTTTCATATTATGTTTACATATGGGTACGTTTTTTTTAGACTCCCTATCTTTTTTAGATTTATGAGATTCTCTACAATAAGATTTTGTGTGAGTATATTTAAATTTCATATGTGTATATATTTATACACACAGAGAGCAAGATTACATACTTGCTTTAATTTCCCCCAATCTTAAAAACTCATAAAATATTTAAGCTGTCTCAGGACCAGAATAGAAATGCCGCAAACTGTTGTTTAAAATTACATCCAACCTTCACCTACCCATGCTAATGAATGGGGCAGTGTAACCATGAGGAATATCAATCAAAAGTAATCAATGCACAGAGGCTCAATGGTTAACCTTGTTCTCTGCCCACTCCCTCCCTCCCTCCCTCGCCCTCCTTTGCGACCTTAACTACAGCTGCTCAGAAAATGACTCATTGGTCTCTTTCCTCATTGCCTGCCATCCCACTGATGAAACTTCCAGTCGGGGATAAAATGATCAAAGGGTGAGTAGAATGAATAATTTGTAAACTGGGGCAAACAGCTAGGGGTCAGTTGATTTAATGGTTTCCTGGCTTCATTCATTCATTCAACAAATATTTATTGAGAACTTAGTATGTGTGATGCATTGGTGAGTGGTTGGGGCTATGACAACAAAACACGTTGAACATTTTTCTGCTTTTATGGCGTCTGCAGTATAGGAGAGGAGACAGGCTCAAAAACACATTAACTAAAGAATTAATAACAGCCCTGAAAAGCAGCGGAAGAAGAAACACGAGGTGTGATGAAACTGTATATACCTGGGGATCCTAACCTAGTCTGCTATGGGGATGGGGGTCAGGGAATATCATCCTGAGGGAAGTGACCCTCATGCTGGATAGAACTGGTAGAGGGTCGGAGTAGAAGGGTTCCATCCAGGCAAGAGACACAGCATGCAGGAAGGTCCTAGGAAAGGAAGAGGCTTGGGACATCGTGGGAAGGACAGACAGCCAGCCAGTGTGGCAGAGACATAGATGGCAAGTGGGCTGTGCTACAAGATGAGGTTGGAAAGATGAGTAGGGGTGCTGTAAAGCCAAGCTTGGATTTGATCCTGGTTGAGGGCTGAAGTGGAGTATACCTTGACCATGTGGACAGGACCACACCTATGTGCTTCAAAGCTTGCTCTGCCTGCTGCATGGAGAACAAATCAGAGGGATCAATAAAAATGCAGACGTTGGCCTGGAGGCCACTGCAATATTCGAGATGCGAGATGATGGTGGACTGGAGCTGGAACAAGATGGGGAGAGCTGAGAAGAGTCCATCCCTCTGGGAAAGGCCACTCGAGGGTAAATAAGATGCACTGCTCATTACCGAAAGCCACTGCAAGGATTACAGTGTGGTGCAGGTGCAACAGGTAAGCCTCACCCTAAACATCTGTTGTGAACTGTGCCCTGCCACCCAGATTCATATGTTGAGGCCCTAACCCCCAGGAGCTCAGAATGGTGCTGCGTTTGGACAAAGGTCCTTTAAAGAGGTAATTGAGTTAAAGTGAGGCCATTAGGGTGAGGCCTAGTTCCATCTGAGTCATGTCCTTATAAGAAGAAGAGATTAGGGCCCACAAAGAGACACGAGGGATTTGAGCACAGAGGGATGACCATGCCAAGAGACAGTAAGAGAACAGCCCTCTGCAAGCTGCAGAGAGAGGCCTCAGGAGAAACCAAACCTGCTGACACCTTGATCTTGGGCTTCCAGCCTCCAGAGCTGTGAGAAAATGCATTTCTGTTGTCTAAGCTGCTTGGTCTGCAGCATTTTGCTATGACAGTCCCAGCATACTAACACAACATCCATACAGAACCTCGCTGGAGTGAGATTCGGCATAGAAGATAAAGAGCAGTGATGACACTCTTTCCCGTTAGCTCTCACGTGGATTAATGAAACTTATGCTCCTCGTGGCCGTGGCAGTCCAAGACAAACAGCTGGGATTTCTTTAGTGATCAAGGGAAAAGGTATAAATGTTTCCTTGTCAATGAATTAGAGAGTAGCTGTAGACAAAATACGAATGAGGAAGAAACACAAGGAAGGCGTGGGGTGGCTCCAAAGCTCGAGGGGGAATCGGAGGTAAGGGATAAAGCCTTGTAGCCTGGAAGAGCTGCAGATACGTGCTCAGTGGGCTAAAGAAACAGAAGTTCCTGCCAGCAGTCTCTGTGGCGGACATGATATGGAAATAAATTGATATGAAAATCTGTATTAGAGAAAGAAAAGAACTACGTTTGTGTTATCACACATGGATCCATTTATCCATCCCTCTATCCAGCCATGGATCCATTTCCTTCTTTGTTGTTGCTCATTTCAAGGTAAGTTGCAGACATCAGCATACATCCTTGAATACTGCAGCATCTTATCATTAAATAAGATCCATCTTTGTTTTAATTCTCTTTTTTAGGTGAAATTTACATAGAGTAGTCCTCCCTTATCCTTGGGTTTGTTTTTGTTTTTTGGTTTTTTTTTAAGGAAGATTAGCCCTGAGCTAACTGCTGCCAATCCTCCTCTTTTTGCTGAGGAAGACTGGCCCTGAGCTAACATCCATGCCCATCTTCCTCTACTTTATCTGTGGCACGCCGACCACAGCATGGCTTGCCAAGCGGTGCCATGTCCACACCTGGGATCCGAACCAGCGAACCCTGGGCCGCCAAAGCGGAACGTGCAAACTTAACCGCTGCGCCACTGGGCCAGCCCCTTATCCTCGGTTTTGATTTCTGCAGTTTCAGTTACTCAAGGTCAACCTCAATCTGAAAATATTAAATGGAAAATTCCAGAAATAAACAATTCATAAGTTTTAGATTGTGCCCCATTGTGAGTCGTGTGATGAAATCTCACTCTGTCCCACTCTGTCCTTCTCGGGATGAGAATCACCCCTTTGTCCAGCATATCCACGCTACACACACTACCCACCTGTTAGTCACTTAGTAGTCGTCTTGGTTATCAGATTGACTGTCGCAGTATTGGAGTGTTTGTGTTCAAGTAACGCCTACTTGACTTGATAGCGGCCCCAAAGCACCATTAATCTCTTACTGTGCCTAATTTATAAATTAAACTTTATCATAGGTATGTATATATATACAAAAAACATCCACTGGGATGTCTTGGAACACATCCCCTTGATGACGGGGCACTACTGTGCAATGAAATGAACGAACCTCTAAAAAAATTTAAAAAGCATTATTGAAGCTTAACTGACATACAATAAATTGAACATATCTAAATATACATTTGATGAGTTTGGACATTAGAAACCCTCATGAGACTATTTTCCACAATCAAGACAGTGAACATATCCATCACCTCAAAAAGAATCCTTGTGCCCCACTGCAAGCTCGCCCTCCCTGCCCATCCCTGGAAAACACAGATCTGCTTTCTGCCACTATAAAGTGTTTTTCATTTTCTAGACTTTTAGATAAGTGAATCATATGGCATGTACTGTGATTTTACTTGGCATTTTTCCCACTCAGCATAATTATTTTGAAACTCATGCAAATAGTTTGTCAATAGTTTATTTTATTGCTGGGATTCCATTGTATAGATACAGCCCAGTCTTGTGGCATCATCTGTTGATGGAGATTTGAGTTATTTCCCGTTTAGCATTATTACAAATAAGGCTGCAATGAACATTCACATGCGTCTTTTTATGTGGTCACGTGCTTTCCTTCTTGGGGGCAAACACCTAGGATTGGAATGTCTGGATCATACAGTAGGTGAATGTTTAACTTTTTAAGAAACTGCCGGACTGTTTTCCTGAGTGGCGTGTTATACCACTTGACATTCCTATCAGAAGAGTATGAGTTCTGGTGGCTCCACATCCCTGATAGCATTAGGTTATCGATCAGTCCTTTAAATGTCGGCTATTCTAATAGACGTGTTGCGGTATCTTATTGTGGTTTTAATTTGTATTTCCCGAATGACTGACGATGTCCAGCATCTTTTCATGTGTTTATTTGACATCTGTCTATCTTCTTTGGTGAAGCGCCGGTTCAAATCTGTTGCTTATTTTTTCACTAGGTAGTTTGTTTCCTGGTTGTCGAGTTTTGAGAGTTCTTTACACATTCCAAGTACAAATCTTTTATCAGATGACATAAAAATGGCTTCTCCCAGACTGCGGCTTGTGTTTTCATTTTCTTATTAGTGGTTTTTCAGGGGCAGAAGGTTTGGATTTTGATTAATTTACCAATTTGTTCTTTTATGAATCATGCTTTTGTCATTCTAAGAAACCTTTGCCTAATCCAAGGTTACAAATGTTTCTTCCAGAAGAAGAAAAAACTTCTGGAAGTTTTATAAAGTTTTAGGTTTTACTAAATGTAGTGTTATGTTATGTGGTCTAGTTTGAGTTCATTTTTGTTATGGTGCAAAGTATAGACTAGAAATCATGTTTCAAATTTTTGCATGTAGACTCCAATTCTTCCAACACCATTTGTGGAAAAGACTAAATTTTCTGGACCCTGTATCTGTCAGATTGATCTATCTGTCCTCGATTACTACAGCTTTACAAGAAGTCTTGAAATCAGGCAGTGTTGGCCCACCAATTTTATTATACTTTTCCAAATTTGTTTTGGCTAATCTAGGTCATTTCCATTTCCATATGAATTTTAGAATCAGCTTATCAACTTCTATGAATAAGCCTGTTGGGATTTTGCTTTTGTCGAATCTATAGATCAATTTGGGAATAACTGAATCTTAATAAGAACGAGTCTTCTAGTGGGGTGTTCAGACCATTTACCTTTAGACCATCCATGGAATTACAGATATGTTTAGCTTTCCATCTATAATACTGCCATTTACTTTTCATTTGTCCTTCTTTGTTCTTTTTTTCCTCTTTATCCGCCTTATTTTGAATTAATTGAATTTTTAAATAATTCTGTTTAGTCTCCCTCTTGGTCTATTAGCTATAACTCTTTGATTTTTTATTTTAAAAATTGCTTAGTGTTTACAGCACAACTTCAGGTGATATTGCACCATTCACATAGAGCACGAGAATCTCACAAGAGTTTATTTCCATTTCTCCCTTCCTGACCTTTGTGTATGTTGTCATATATTTTGTTTTTGTATGAGTTATAAACACCATACTACATTGTTATTATTTTTGTTGAAGCGCTCAATTATCTTTTAAGAGAAGTTTAAATAATAAAAATAAATACACTCACCTATGTAAATATATAAACACCCACAATTTCGACTGCTCTTCATTCCTTTGTGTAACGCCAGATTTCCATCTTCTTCCATTTTCTTCTGCCTGAAGGATTTTCTTTCACGTTTTTTGTAGTGTAGGTCTACTGATGATGATTTCTTTCTGCTTTTGTATGTCGAAAAAAAGTGTTTATTTCCCCTTTGTTTCTGAAAGACATTATCACTGGGTATAGAATTCTAGATTGCTTTTTTTTCATTGATTATTTTTAAAGACACAGTTTCATGTTCCTCTTACTTGCATTATTTCTGAGAAATTTGATGCCATCCTTATCTTTGTTCCTTAGTTTGTACTGTGCTTCTCTGGATGATTTTAACATTTTCTCTTAATCACTGCTTCTGAGCAATTTGATGATAATGTGTCTCAGCACGTTTTCTTCATGTTTCTTGTGCTTGAGGTTCACTGACCATTTTTCTTCTAGGGATTCATAGTTTTCAACAAATTTGGAAAATGTTTGGTCATTATTTCTTCAAATATTTTTCTGTTTCCACTTCTCTCTCCTCTCCTTTGGAGATTTCAATTACCCACATAGGATGTCTAAAGTCATCCCACAGCTCACTGATGCTCTGTTAATATATGTTTTTTAAATTCTCCTTTCTCTCTTCATTTCATTTTGGATAGTTTCTATTGCTATGTCTTCAAGTTCACCAATCTTTTTTCTTCAATGAGTCTCGTCCGTTAATCCCATCCAGAGTAGTTTTTCCTTCACATATTGTAGTTTTTATCTTTCATCTCTGTAAGTTAAGTTTGGGTCTTTTTATATCTTCCACCAAAGATATAAAAACTCTACTTAACTCTTTGGCCATATGGAATGGAGTTATAGTAACTCTTTCAATACCCTTTCTGCTACTTCTAGTACTGTGTCAGTTCTCACTCAGTTTCCATTTTGCCTTTGCTCCTCCTAATGAGTGGTATTTCCCTGCATTTTTGCATGCCTGGTAATCTTTGATCAGATGCCAGACATTGTGAATTTTGCCTCTTTTTGACACTGTGTATTTTTTTATTCCTATAAACGTTCTTGAGTTTTGTCCTGGGATGCAGTTGGGTTATGTCAACACTGTTTGATCCTTTAAAGTACTGCCTTTAAGATTTGCAATGTTGGATCAGAGCAGTGCTCAACACTGCTCTTCACCACAAAGGCAAGTCTCTTTTGTGTACGCTACCCAATACCTTGTGAATTATGAGGTTTTTCAGTTTGGTTAGTGGAAGCAGGCACTATTCCCAGCCCTGCCTGAACATCAAATACTATTACCTTTAATCCAACCAGGTGGTTCTTTTCCTGGCCTCAAGGAATTTCATCACATATGTGCTATTAAAAACTCAAGAGGAAGCCCCCGCTTATCTTTATAGTTTTCTTTCTTTGTGTCTCTCCTCTCAGTACTCTGTTCTGAAAATTCTAGTCACTTTGATCTCCCCAGCCTCTCAGCTTTGTCTCCTCAACTCAACAAAATTTGCCAAGCTTGACCTGGGGTCTCCTTCTCTGCATTATAGCCAGGAAACTCCCAAGGCAGTCAACCGGGGCAATTGTAGGGCTCCCCACATTGTTTCCCATCTTTCACTGTCCTTCATTGCCTAATATCTTATACCTGGAAATCTGTTGAATGTTAATTACCATCTCTCCAGAAAGTTCCCTCATGCTCTTCCTAGTTGAACCCTTCCCCAAGTCCCTAGAGAAGTCACTGTTCTGATTTTTCCCATCATAGATTAGTTTCGCCTATTCTAGAACTTCATGTAACTGAACTATATAGTAGATACTCTTGCTTATTTCACTCAACATACTCTTCTTGAGATTCAGCCATGTTTTTGTTTCAGTATTTCTTTTTATTACTAAGTAGTATTCTGCTGCGTGAATCTACCACAGTTTGTCTATTCATTTTCCTGTTGATGGACACCTGGGATGTTTCCAGCTGGAGGTCATTATGAATAAAGCTATGAGTAAGTCTTCCTGTACAGGTTTTTTTGTGGACACGTTTTTATTTCTCTTGAGTAAATACCTAAGAGTAGAATGGCTGAGTCATAAAGATGATGTACACTTAGTTTAATAGGAAACTATTAGACTTTGCTTCTCCAAAACAGTTGTATCACTTTACACTCGAACCAATCATATATGAGAGTTTTAGTTGCTCCCCATTCTTGATAACCCTTGGTAGTCATCAGTCTTTCTAAGATTCCATTCAGTGTGCAAGGATATCTTAATGTGGTATAATCACATTTCCTTAATGACGAATGATGTTGAGCACTTTTTCATGTGCTCATTGGTTATTCAATAGCTTCCTTGGTGAAGTGCCAGTCCAAATCTTTTGTCCATATTGTGGTCACTTTTAGTTTTCAAAGCTCCCTGAAAATACTGAGAAGATAAACAATCTGCTGTGTTAAACAATGATCTAGACTAATGCATGGAATTTTGCTCAAGAAATCACTTGTGCATCAACAGAGATGGAGCAAGAAACAATTTCTATCTAATGTATTTGCAAAAACATGACTTGTCATTCTGCAGATGGTCACAGTACACATTTTTTAGACACTTTTTCTGGAAATTTTCAACTTACACAAAAGTAGAAAGAAAAGTAAACCAAATCCCGATGGAACTATCATCCAACTTTGACAATTACCAAAATTTTGCTGATCTTGTTTCGTTTATCCCCTCCTATTTTGTTTTCCTGGCATATTTTAAAACAAACCCCAGACATCATATAATTTCATCCATCAATGGGGCACAATTTTGATAAATAGAAATTAAGTTACTCATGTAGGCTCTTTATTTGGTTATAAGTATAGGACCAGGAGCTCTTAATAGAATGAGTTCCAGAACCAGTCTTTGTCCGGATTAGAGTATGAAACTGCATGATTTGAAACAAATTTTCATACTTAATCTGAGCCACGAGACCCATATCTTAGTGATGTAGTTCCATAAAACCAACTGTTGCCCTTGGTCTCTCCAAATGGGAAAGAAGGTAATACATAGATTATTTTTTAAAGCTATATCTAAAAATTCTGCTGAAAATTAAGACTCATTTACTTTGCTTTAAGAATCATAGTATGCGTCATTCCTTATACTCCATGCATAAGTGATAGTTATTTTTCAGTCTTGTGGCTTCACGTCTTAGGAGGGAAAGATAGCAATCAATGTTTCTGTCAATGATATATAAAAGTCACATCTCTTAAGATACCCAACACTAGAGAATACGCTCAGATAAAATGCCTCCTTTCTTCTATAGCAGAGTTTCTCCACCTCAGCACCAGCGACACTGGTCCTGGTAATCCCCTGCGGTGGGGCTGTCCTGTGCATTGTAGGATGTTTCGCAGCATCCCTGGCTTCTACCTACTACATACTAGGAGCAGTTTCCCAGGGGTGACAACCAAATGTCTCCAGATAGTGCAAATGCCCCTTGAGGGAGGGGGGAGGGCAAGTCACCTGAGCTGAGACCCCTGCTCTGGAGGTATGACTTTTTGTGAGGCAGTAGCTCATTCACTCAGATGAGGATCAGTCTCTCAGAGCCTCGGTTTACAACACAGTTAATGCCTGTGAAATAGGAATGATCTTACGGAGGAGGGTCCAGTGTGCATGAACACACCGTACAAGCGTTAAGCGCTAACTGATCATGAATTAGTTATGAAAGAGCTGTGGCTTTGTCTTCAGCTGAGGGGAAGGGGTGTATAAGAAAGCAGTGGGCAGTCCTGTGCCCTCAGAACGGTTATGGTGAAGAGAGGAAATAACTGGGGTCGAGTTTGAACCACACCCTCGGCACTGGGCAAGGAGCGGCAGGGACTCAGATGCACAAGATGAGGTCCCTGTCTTCCAGGAACCACATAAGACGGTTGGTGACAGGTCTACGAAGGCACCTCACCCAGCGCCTGGCACACAGTAGGTGTTCACCATATCTGACAAGAATGAGGATGAAGAAGAGCTAAGGGGAGAGGCAGATATGGCGCACGGCCTTAATCAAAAAGGAAGACAAGCCATTGCCATTTGCTGTGAAGGACACTGACAGGAGGTAGGAGAGTCTAATGGACAGCGTGGATGTCAAGGCCAAATAAAACTGCATTTAAAACCCACATCTGCCACTTATGGCCTATATGTTTGGGGCAAATCACTAAATCTCTTTGAGATTCAGTATTATCATCTACCAAACAGATAATTATTCCTACTTACAGAATTGTTGTGTATGACAGAGCACAAATACATGGTGTCTAGCTTAGCGCTGAGAACACAGACTGTCCAAAATGTTTTCTAGTAGTATTTACTAATATCATTACCATCATTTCAAACCAACTACCTAAGTGCTGAGATATACACATTCACAGGAATTAACAGTGATTGGGAACTAGTCACTGTTAACTGGAAAATTTCATGGGGATATGAAGAGAGACAAAGAGAGAAAGAAAACAGACAGAGGCCAGTTACTTCATCCACCCTGAAGGAGAGATGAAATCCTGCAGACCTGCCACAGTAGGAAGTGAGCAGTGGTACAGCACGGGATAGAAGGATGTGGGTGGACCAGAAATCAGGGGCAGGTTTTCAGACTCTATAGAGACATTTGGACTTTTGAACAATAGGAATTCAATGTCGTCAACACAAAGCTTAACTTTGGTGCAGATTTTAAAACCCAAGTTTTGCAGAAAACCAAGAAGGCACAGTAATCAGCTGAAACGTGCCCTCGCCGTGGGCCTCTCTTGTCTGCCTCACGTGGTCTGTCTGCTCTGTTCGGTGCCTTTATGGGGTCCCCTGCAAGCCCAGCTTTGACTTTTTCTGCATCAGTCTCAGTTTAGCCTCTTGGAGCCTGTGGTTATTAGCACTTGACCAAGGAAACTCCTCATCTGAAGTGGGAGCCACCTCTATAGGCTATAAATACAATGCAATTAGCCCCTCAAGTGGCTTATTATACAATATATCAAGGACACCTACATGGACTTACAGATCAGAGGATGGAATTTTTGTAGAAGGAAGGCCTTTTTTTTTTAAAGTTTGACTTTTTATAGAATGCAGGGGGTAAAAAAGAACAAACATAAATAATAAAATCTGTTTCAATCAGCAAACTTGGACATCACTCTTATTATCTTATTCTCCGCTCTCCAAATCCTTGCTTCACCGAAAAGCCATTTCGAGTGCTAAGCCTGGTAGTCATTATCCAGACATAAGCAGAGGTCTTTTCGGTAATGAATAATGAATGGAAACAAGTTTTTCAAGGGAGGGTAAATGCTCAGGCTTTGGGGGAGAGTAATCTGGTGATATTCACTAACTTAAAAATATTTATTTAATTTATAAATTTTAAATTACACATATTCTTTGATCCAGAAATTCCACCTTTGGGAGTCCATGCTACAGAAATGAAAGAAGGAGTCTACAAGGATATATGGGCATAAATGTATGGTCAATGCAGAGCTGCATGTTGTAGCAAAAACCCCAAAACTCTGTAAATTGCAGAATATCCATCAATAGTGAAGCGGATAGAGGTACCAGGGTGCATCCATAACGTGGAATACTAATGCAGCTATTTTTAAATGAATTAAGATGGTATAAATTAGAGTTAGCGTACTGATGCAGAGTTATTGTGAAAGGAGCACTTTGCGGAGGATTGTATATACGATTGATTGTTCCATCTTCGTAAAGGAGAAAAGAAAAAGAATAGAAAAGAAAGGAAGCTGAGAGCAACAGAAGAAAGGGAGGGAGGGGAGAACAGAGGGAGGGAAACATCTTGTTCTTGTCCAAATCCACTGCCCCGCCCTCTTCATCCTGCCAATGGAGCCCCACCATCGTTTGTCCATTTATGTTAGTGAGAGTCCACTCAGGGAAACAGACATCATTCCAGATATTCCAAGCAGAGAGAATGACTGCAACGAATCAGTCGTACAGAGGATAGAAGAAGCCGAGAAACTTATCAGAGGAAGAAAAGTAACCAGAGTGCAGCAAATGAGGGAGCCAATCGCCCTCTACTCCCCGGGACCACAGACACAGGTAATTAGGCCCGGAAGTAAAGACTCCATTCAGAGCCAGAACCGTGGAGGAAGAAAGGAGAGAATGAATATTCCCTAGGTTTATTACATACCAGTTGATTCATAACAATACCAATGATAATAATAAGAACAACAAAATTAGTCCTACTTATTATTATTAAATGAATATTGTAATTTTTTTTTATCAGTAGCTCCTATTTATTAAGCACTAAGTTAGCTTTTTACCAGCCTCATTTAATTTAATCATCACAACAAGGCTGGAACTGTTTCTTCATTTTATAGATCACGAAATCGAGACTCAAAAATGTAAAATAGTTCATCTAATATCACACATCTAATAAGTAAAAGAGCCAGAATTTGAAACCAATTCTACCCATCGCTAAATCCTCTAGCATTCTACCCATAGCTCCTACTAACCTATTTGTAATACACCTGGATTTGGACTCAATAGATCCAAGTCTTGTCCTGACATTTGCGGTAGTTGCTTTAAGACATGCCACAAATTCTCTGACACTGTCCCCCTCAATACATGGGGTCTATGCATCCACCTCTTGAGTCTGGATGGGCTTGTGACATTTTCAACCAACAGAATAACGGTGAAAGTGGTGCTATGTGACTTCAGAAGCTGGGTCATCAAAAGGTCATTCAGCTTCCACCTTATTTCCTGGAACACTCACTTCTCAAGCCCTGGGCTGCTCTATGAGAAGTCTAACTATTTCAAGACCACCATACTGTAAGGAAGCCCAAGCTACACTGAGAGGCCAAGTGTAGTTGCTCAGGCCAACAGACCCAGCTGAGCCCAGCCTCCCAGTCACCCAGCCCAGGAGCCAGACATGTCAGTGCAAAACCTCCAGATGATTCTACCTTGCAGCTGCGTGAGTCTTCCCAGTGAGGCTCCAACACTGGAGCACAGAGTCATCTTCTCCAGTAAGTTCTGCCCAATCTGCAGACTCATGAGCAAAACAAATGACTGGTTTGGTATGCAACAATAGATAACCAGAATATCTGCTGGCTTTGGGGAAGTCCTGGAATGTGGTTGACTTTCAATAACTTTTCTATCGAGTAAATGAAGGATTAATACAAATTTCAGTCCTGCCTACCTATAATGCATGTATGAAAAACACCTGGCAAATTGCACACGCTGTTTTTAAATGTAAGGTTATCTTGAAGGAACTGCTTCAGAGAAATCACTTGCATTGTGACTTATAACATTTTCAAGGGAGTAAGAGCTGGAAGGGAGCCATCGAACCTTTGGGGGCTCAACCGATGGTGAGATGAGAAGGTCCCTCGGAAACTCACTTCTGCTGTCTAATTTGGATTCCTAAAAGGAGTGGAGCACCTGGAGCAGAATGCCCCCTACAGAGCACAGGAGACGCTGAGTTTCCTGGCCAAGTCTATCCCCCATTGGAGACAGTAATTTGGTGTCTGGCCAAGAAAGAGCACCTTGTATAGCAAATCCATAAATAAATTTCACTGCATAATTAGAATCATAACTGAAAGTTAAGAAGCTGGGACCCTGCTTTGCAAGCCTATGCTCTGTGTATTGGACTGGCATAGGTCAGCACAGCAGGGCCTAATATGTCCACCAACTTCCATGGGCAGGAGAGAATGAATCCAGGACAGGACCTGCGAGGACCTCTGTCAACCAACTGCTTAGCAACAACTGCTGTGTTTTACTCTGGTTTATCGTGCAGATAAAAATAGTTACCCACTTATTGAGGGTCAACTCTGTGCCAGGCCCTACACTGCTGTATAAGAAAGCAGGTGTCATTATTCCTCTCGAAGAAAAGTCAGGTCCAGAGAAAACCTGCTAAGCCAGCATGTGAGCCCACCTGTCTCCATGGTCCCTTCACCTGTAGCATCGCTCCTCTGCCTTCTTCTCCTTAGGAAGATGGCTTGTGCCTTTCTGTACCCAGGATGGAAACAGGTGTCATTCCTTCTGCCAGCTTGATCATTTGATGAAGATGGTCTCAAAAATGATTCTACCGTCCAATAACAATGGCAGCCATGCCTCCAACTGCCACCTAGTTGGCCCCCTCCTCTAAACATCTCATTCTGGACCTGACTACTAGACAGGGGTGACTTTAAAGAAGAAAGACCAGAAGAAGCCAGATTGCAATAGGTTGAAGAGTAAATGGAAGGACAGAATGTTGACAACTCTTTCTAGAGCTTCGGTTATGAAAACGAAGAGAAAAACAGCTGTAGCTGCAAGAGACGTGCAGTCAGGAGAGTGATTTGTGATCAATTTTTAGATAGGAGAGACCTACGAATCTTGAAAGGCAGGAAATACCAGCTTTTAAACACAATGGTGCAGCTCAGTCATCGATCCCAGACCACCCGGCATCATTAAGATATGGTCACTTTCATGCAGCAAAAATATGTTCACAGAGAACTTTGGATTAAAACCAATTCCAGTCCTTCCCTATATTTTGGCAATGTGGGATCCACTGGAATTCTCATGTTCAAAATGTTTAAGTTTAGAGGTTTAGGAATATGTTGGATCTGGCCATATTTAACCTGTAAATGACTTCCTTTTACTTCCTCAGAAAGCAGCTCTTAGGGACACATTACAGATCAGTGTAAGCTTCGGAAAAAACAATCCTTTAGGTCTATCTAGGCTAAAATGGAAAAAGTAGATGAAGACTCATTTTCATTAGAAACAGACTTTTCTTCATTTGCATCATGTCCAGGTAACACAGCTGGACAGAACGAGCAAGGAACCACACCACCGTCGCCCTGAAGTCACGCTGTGACAACCTACAAGCCAGAGGGCCCATTCTATCCTCAGTGCAAAACCTGGGAAAATGGCAAACAGGAAAGTCTGTCATGCCCACTGCTCTCTCTCTGTTCTGGAAAGATCTGGGACTCTTCGTAGTGTATTAGATTCTGATCTGAAGGCAACTTCAGCTGCAGAAAGAGCACAGGAGACCTCGATTCTAGACCTGTCCTGGCCACCCAGAGCTGTTTCCTTGAGCTATCACTTCACCCCTCTAACCTTCATCTTACTATCTGTAAAATGGGAAAAGAATAATAACATTGCCCCCTTCCCTGGGTGGCCTTGAAGATCAAAGGAGAGAATGAATTCAAGGCAGCCAGCCCACTGCCAGGGACACAGTAAGCACTAAAGAACAATCCCAACAGCGACACCAGCTCACCTTCGTCCAACACTTACTCTACCCCAGGCACAAGCACGTCACAAGGATTCTGTCATTTGATCTCATTCAATGAGTGAGTGAACAGAGCGACTGGAAGCTGCGCTGCAACCTGCTGGTCCTGATGCTCATGGGGAGCAGACTTTGCAGAAGACACAGTCACGTGGCCATTCAGTCACAAAACACTCCAACTAAAACCCGGGGACCGCAGAAGGGGGCGGACACCTTCATTAAAGAAACGTTGCCTTCTCCATGCCATTTTCTCTAACACCAGCATATTCTCCAGTTTGCCTCTCAACCCTCCACTTCCCATATTCCTAATTAATTTTATTACTTTTATAATGAAAAGGGAAGATTGATTTAAAAGTACCTGTTACACAATACAATTCTACAAACACATAAAAACCAGCGTTTACACAGAAAAATATGCAATACTGGACTTATATCCTTATAGATTTTAAACTACCTATTTTACTCAGGACTACCATGTACAGTTGGTCAGACTGTGTACTGCAAAAGGCTCAGGAGGCAAGCGGGGGTTGGAATCCAGCAGGTGCTCTGTTTGTAAACAATGCACCCCAGCCTGTGGGAAGTCGGCCTAAAGGAGCATCTTTCTCTAATCTGCATAAAGTCTCCAGAGACGTTCCAGCTGCCCTTGACTACCCTTCAACTTTAGCTCTCTCCCTGCCCTACCCACTCAGGGGCACATTGCACACTACTAAACATATGCTTTAAGGTACATTGCCATGAAATGTCAGGGGGGAAAAGAAACAGGGAAATCATTGTTAGAAGAGAATTATGACCACAGACTACATGTTTCCAGGCTGGGAGCATTGATGCCAAGTAGAGAAGCAGTTAAGGGATTCCCTCGTGAATGCACAGCACGAGTGACAGCAGACCAGTGGCAGTGGGGACAGAGATGACATGCCTGGGCAACCTCCAGCAGAGTGGCAAGTGAGGAGAGAGGCAATGAAGAGGTTATGAAACAGGAGGCTGGAATGGTAACTGGAGCCAAGCCGGGTATTTGGGGTGGGCGCTGAGACCAGGCCAGGCCCAGGGGGTGCAGCCAACATGGATTAAAACTCTGGGATCAGGGAATCTCTCCAGCAAAAGGAAGGAGATGCCAAGGGGTGCGGCTCCCTCTCCAGCAGGGGAGAGGACCAGGAGGAGGCGGGCCAGCTGTCCACCATCTTGCCTGCAGACAACAGAGCAGAAGGAAATGATTCAACCAAAGATTACGGGATTTAGATACTGTGGAAAACAAGGCAATAATTTATAAGAGTAATAAAAACTGTAAGAAAACCAAAGAATGCCATGAATTTACCCCATTTGACAAAATATTTCATCTGTGAGAGTTTGGATGAGGGAATGGACTGTGTTAGGGAAATCGTGCCCCCACCTCTGGGTCTCATCTGAAAGTGGGCGATGATAAACGGAGGCTCTCTTCCCTGTGACTCTGGACAGAGGACAGAGATGGGGATGAAACCGTCTTCTGCCGTCCCATCCCCCTTCTGCCTCGAGTCTGTCCCTGAAGCTGCTACTTTGCTTTTTGCTCACAGTAGCTACACACATTTCTCCACACAGAGCTCCAATTTTGAGAGAAGGGATGGTGGAGGGGTCAACACAAAAGGTTCAACACAAAATATTCCCCATGACCTTTCACCTCTAACATGGGTCACAGAAAGACATGTCAGTGTCATCTCCTCTCTGGGCATATCAGTTAGGATTCTTGGGTAACAGGCACAAAAGGGACGCTGGCTCTACTCCCACAAGGGGAGTGTAGGGACCTGGTGAGGTCGTCCCAGGGGAGAGACCAGACTCCGAGCGGAAGGAACCAGGGCAAGTCTGAGGACCCAAGTAGCAAGAGCTACATGACCATGTTGCCATCTGGATGAATCCAGTCCAGCCACTTTTATCCCTGTCCTGGCTCACTGAGATCAAGATCCAGCCCTGAGGGAGAGAATCTGATTGGCTCAACTTGGCTCCCATATTCTCACATGGGAGGAGGAGCAAGCGACAGTCCAAGAAGACCACCTGCAACGAGCTGGGGGAGCAGTTCTCCAGAAGGAAATAGGATGGCTATTCCCCGGAGAAGGAGGAAGCAACGAATTGCCCCAACACTGACTACAGACCCCTGACAGGACAGGTGCCAGTGTGACTTTTGAGCTCACGTCTCCAAGGCTGTCATTTTCTATGAAATGACGTGACAGGAGAGAAAAAGCTCAATGAGTTTACTCACAATGCAAGGAAGAATTTCATTCATTAATTCCTTCTACAAACATTTGTAGAAAACTACTCTCTTGCTTCCCAGCACAAAAACCCAAGCGCAGAGAAGGTACCAGAAACACATTCCCCAAAGACTCTACGCTGAAGAAGGAAAATCAAGAAAGCCCCCAGGATGGGAAATGGGGAACAGAGAAAGCTTTTCCAAGACTGGTCAGGCAGAGAGCGTGAAGGTTCAGACCGAAGTTGGGCCAAAGTCGGTTGTCAAAGTTATCCAGGATAAGAACTGAAACCCTGAATTCATCGCTCAGTTTTGTGACTCTGTGCATCTCTACCTTCATACTGCAAAATCTATATTTGGATGTTAAAAAAAAAAAACTAGGTTGGATGGGGAAAATAGGCAAGATATAAAATAGTTACTAATTTTAACACATTTTTTATAATGAAGTCGCTGCTTTGAAAATCTTCTGTTTCCACATATGTGGATGATTTAACTTGACTTATTAACTTCAGTAGAACTGAAAGATGTTTTTACTTCTGACAACTCCTATGTTCTGAACGTTTCACAGCTCGGCCCACAGCTGTTACTGCCTGACCACGGAAGGAGCCACCTTGAACCGATTTATTTCGAAAATTCCAGAAGGTGTGCAAAGTGGCTTTGTAGACGCTGCTCCCCAAAATGTCTCATCGGGGCCAGTTGCCTGTCTATCTCCCAGCAGCAGAATACGCTTTTTAAATGCACAGCCTCTGACACCGGAGTGTGAAGGAAAAACAGACCCTGGCAGCTCCGTATTTCATGTCAAGAATTTCTGCAAGTATCAGTGGAGCCCCGTGAAAGCTCATGGGGGCCAGCATCGCCGGAGGGGCTGCACGGAAATTACACTGGGGCTCAGTTGGCAAGAGTTAGTAAAAAAAAAAAAAAAGAATTAATTCCGAAAAATGAACTTTTCACCATCATTTGGATTTCTGTTCCCGAAAACTCCTTGGGAAAGGTGATCAAAGGAAATCGTGCCATCTCGTGTCTCGTCACAAGTCCACCGAAACCACCTCAAGCATTTTCCCGACTAAAAGGGTTTACAACAGAGTCAAGAATGACATGAGTTTGATTGACACCCATTTCCTCCGGAGCCGGATCCCGCGCTCCTGTGATATTCTGCCGGAGCCTGCAAGTTCTGTGGAATCCCCTGACCTTGAGTAAACCTGCATAATTCCAAAGTCAAGGGATGTCCTTGACGGCTGCTTGCCCCCCGGCACTCCAGCTGAGTGTCCCAGATCAGGACAAAGCACCATTTTGGAAAGTGTCCTGCTTGTAAGGTGGTGAAACTAGCCAAACCTTGGGATGACCATAGCAGCCCCCTCCTCAGCCCCTCCTCAGCAGACTTCCTGCCAAGGAACCTTCCAGAATCCTAGAATTTAGAAAGAAGACGCAGCCTGCTGGTGAGCCCCACCCCGACGGTCCACTGTCCTTATGCCCAGGTGATAGCTCTACTTGAACAACCCAGAGCTGGCAATATAAGACCCCAAGGTCAGGAACTCTGTCTCCAGGACCAGGGAGCTTCTCTGATCCAGCGTCTCAGATTCTGGGGAAAGAATGAACACACTAATGGAATGCAATAGGAAAAGAGCAGGTAAATGAATGATGGACAAGGCCACCGATTCTCTCTGCAGACGGGGTCTCTGACTCCAGCTTCTTTCTGGTACTCTATTCTGACCCCTGAGACTGCAGTCTCTGTCACACTGCTCCCCGGTGAAGCCGGCCCTGCTCTCTGTGGCTGGGCCTTGGGACAGAGGGAGGGAGGCTCACCCTCGGAAATCAAAGTGACCACCCGGCTGTTGGAGGAGAATTTAGTATCTAGAGATCGGACACGAACTCAAAGAAGTTCGCATAAGTGCACAAACTCAGGTACATCTCTATAGTTCATATTTTTGTTACCCTACCTCCTCGAGATGTTCATTTATAAAACCCATGAAAAGGAAAGGCGTCTGTGGGTTGTCGCCCCTGTAGCAAGGCAGAAAGAGCAGGTAACAAGGCGGTGGAGACATTTACACTGGGAAAGAGAAGCCATGGGGTTTCTAACAACTTTCTTTCAATGAGTGAAGACCTGAAATAGAATGTAGATTAAGGGTCTCAAACCCAAATGCTCTCCAGGGCCGAGTGGGTAAGCTTCCAGATATAATAAAAACCATCACCGGAGCAGGGATGCCTCATCTCAATGGGGCCCACTGCCACCTGGCTTCACAGTCTTTGCAGGCCAGAAATCCAGATGATTGCGGGAAATCTACAAGCTTTAAAAATATCAATGAATTCAACTTTTAAACACTCATTGGGCAGGGAGTCAGCCCGGTCGCGTAGTGGTTAAGTTCATGCGCTCTGTTCTGGCAGCTCACGTTAACATGTTCAGATCCTGGGTGCAGACCTACATACCACTCGTCAAGCCATGCTATGGTGGTGTCCTATATACAAAGTAGAGGAAGAGGGGCACAGATGTTAGCTCAGCGACAAGCTTCGTCAAACAAAAAGAGGAAGGTTGGCAACAGATGTTAGCTCAGGGCCAATGTTCCTCACCCAAAGAAACCACAAAACAACTCATTGGGTGGGTCCAAATTGGGAAGCCAAGACAAAGCTTGTGGGTCCAAACTAAAACTCAGATATGAAACCTTTAGAGGTCCAACATGGAGCAAAAGATGCAAGCTACAGAGAGGCATACTGGGTTCAATGTCAGGAAGGTGTTTCTCCCAATGGAATCGTCCACTTCAGAAGGCAGGGAGTGAGCCCCCCGCCACTGAAGACCTGTGTGGCTCCACCCTAGAGAGAGGGGCACAGAGGAGGTCTGGGAAGGCGGCAGCAGCTGGACCACACTGGCCCTGACTGCTGGACCACGCTGGCCTTGAGGGTTTGGTCAGTATCTCAAGAGTCATTAGAAATCAGGAAGGGTTTAAAGTGATGGTACGCTCGGCGCAGATTTTCAGTTGAAAAGATCTTTTTGACAACAAGTGTGGTCCTGAGGAGCCTGTGCTGTCACAAATCTAGAGGACTGATGGGGCTCGGCCTTTATCTTCTCTTTCTCTTCCCTCCAGGGCTCTAGAGTAAGCCTCACCCATACACAATGAGCAGCATCAGACGTTGCACAATTCAGCAAAATATGGCTGATTGGACTCCACTCGTTTTCACTCTGAGACCCTTCCCACCTCACCTCTGCCCAGGCCCGCATCACCTGTCCACCACTTCATAGCCTCTGAGTGTTCTCTCACCATCTCCCTCGCCCCAGCATCCACTCTCCACCCAGGAGCTAGAAAGACATCGGAAAATCCATCTTCCTGTTCAAAACCTCACCGAGGACCCCAGGAATCTTGCCTCTCCTCCAGCTACGTGGCCTCCGGTAGACCCGTCAACACGCCACGCATGCTTCTGCTCTATCACCTCGCAGTGTTCCATCACATGGAGGTACCACGATTGCTTCTTTGTTCTAGACCTGACGGACATTCTAGTTCCTATTTCCCAGTGCTCATGTGAAAGAGAGTCTCTTCCCAAACGTTACCATTTTCTATGGTTGAAATGACATGAAATATGTCAGGGAGCACCACTTGACAGCTATACCATCCTGTCGAGTGGTTTTTTTTAAGTTTAAATTAATTAAAATTGAATAAAATTTAAAATCCACTTCCTCGGTTACACTAGCCACATCTTAAGTGCTCAATGGCCACATGTGGCTGGTGGCCACCATATTGGAGAGGCAGATGTAGGACATTTCCATCATCACAGAAAGCTCCATTGGACAGCACAAGTCTGGAGAACATATGCAGGAGTGGAGGTGCTGGCCCGTGAGGCGTGCAAATATTCAGTGTCACTAGGACGACTAGGCTGCTTGGAGCAGGATCGAAGTTTCTGTTCCTCCATGAGAGGTATTTTTCATTTTAATAATATATATCCAAGTATATCCATGTCATCCTCTGAGTTTCTGTCTTGTGTTTTTATCTTTTGTCTTATGTTTTGTATCGTGTTTAAGAAAACCTCCCCAAAGGTCATGAAGAATTCTCCTATGAGTTTTATTGTTTTGCTGCTTACGTCCTAAATCCTCTTGGAACTGAATTTGTGTGTGTGGTGTGAAGTAGAGACCCACAGTTTTCCCTATGGACACTCAGTTATCCCAAATTACCAAATTTAATATTTTCTGTACTGTTTCTCAATGCCTGCCCTGTCATAAACCAAGTTTCCACATATGCGTGAGTGAGTTTCTGAGCTCTCCGGTCCATCCCACTGGTCTATTTGTCTATCATGGCACCAATAGTTGGTTTTTCATAACTTAAATTAAGTTTTTCTGTCTGTCTGGTCAAGCTTCCCCTTTTATCTTCTTCTTCCGAAGTGTGCTGACTCTTCCTGGTCTTTTTCACATAACTTTCAGAATCTGTTTGTTGTGTAAAGAAAAAAAATTGCCCTTGGCATTTAGGTTGGAGATTCATTGAGTCTACACATCAGCTTGGAGAATTACATCTTTACAATATTGACTCTTCCTCTCCAAGAATGTATCCTCATTTGGGTAATTTCAATTTCTTTCATTAAGTTTTTATCATTTCATCCTTAAGTGGCTTACCCATATTTTACCAAATTGATTCCTTGGAATTTTCAAAAATTTTTGCTATAAATAGAATTTTGCCTACATTTCCTAAGAGTTTTTGTTGACTTAAGAAAATGCAACTGACTTTTGAATATTGGGTTTGATTCTAGCCAATCTTACTAACTTCTAGTTAATTCTCATCATTTACTTGTAGATTCTTCAGGGTTTTCTATGTAGACAACCATGCCATCTTCACTGATGAATTGAAAGAGAATTTTATTTCTTTGTTTCCATTCTTTATACTTCATTCCTTCTCCTTCTTACTGATAACACCTTCAGTACAAGGTTGACTGCTTTCATGGCTGTGAGCATCCTCTCTGCCGCCTTGTCCTAGACTTAGAGACTGCTTTCAACATTTAACCATTAAGCATGATGTTTGCTGTAGGATTTTTTAGACATCCTTTATCAAATTAAGAAAATTCTGTTTCATTCAAATTTAGTCAGAATACTTTTTATTTCTTATGAGGAGACGTAGAATTTCATTCAATACATTACCTGCATCTATTGAGGTTATCATATAGACTTTTTCTTTTTATTTGGTTAATGTGGTGAATTTCATTGATTGATTTTTCCCCTGAAAGACCAACCTTGCATTCCTGGAGTTAACCCAAGTTCTTTATGGCGTGTTATATGTTTTATAGCTTGTTGGATTTAATTTACTAATAAATTTTGTTCAGGATTTTTGTGTCTACATTCATGAGTGAGACTGAGCTCTAATTTTTTCTTTTTTGCTGTACCTGATCTGGTTTTGGCATCAAGGTGAGGACAGTTTCATAACATGAGTCCAGGATTGTTCGTTCCTTTTCATTCTCTGGAAGAGTTTGAACAAGATAAAATTATTGGTTCCTTGAATATTTGATAGAACTCCTTTTCAAATCCTCTGGTTCCGCTGCTTTCTTTGTGAAAAGATTTTTAGCCACTGATTCAATTTCCTTAATGGTTATAGAACTATTTCCTCTTGAATCAGTTATGATAAGTTATATTTTTTCCTAGTATTTTATTCATTTAATTGAGGACTTCAAATTTATTGGCATACATGTTTTATTCATAACAGCCTCATCAATTTAATCTCTGCATCATCTTTTTATATCTAAAATCATTTATTTGTGCCTTCTTTCTTTCTTTTTCTTAATTAACTTTGAAAGAGTTTTGTCTGTTTTATCAATCTTCTCAGAGAACCAACTATTGGCTTTGTTTGTGCTTTCTTATTGTATGTTTATTTTCTATTTAATTAATTTGTACTTTTACTTGTTTTCTTTCTGCTAGTTTCCTTTGGCTTAATCTGCTATTCTTTTTTCTTAATTTCTCATCAATTTTCAGTCTTTTTCCTTTCTAATCTAAGTAGGTTTCTCTCTTTTTATTGCTTTAGCTCCATTTCTTATACTATTATATATTTAGTTGTCAGCAAACATTCTAAATAGTTTATCATTTTCTTTTTAGGTATTTTTTTTGTCTCATAAATTGTTTAGAAATGTAATTTTAAAATCTCAAATACATGACTTTTTCTAGTTTTTTAAAAGTGATTTCTCACGTAATTGCAATCTGGTCAGAGATGGTGGCCTGCCAGGTGAGCTCTTTGAAATCAGTTGAGGCTGCTAAAGGCTAAAACAGTGGCTCTCAGTCTGGACTGCTCATCACAACCACATCAGTAGATGCTGAAAGTCTCGGTGCCCAGGACGTCCTCCATTCCAATGACACCTGAATGCCTCACATTACTTGCTTTTAAACACCCCAGCTTATTCCAACACGCAGCCACATTTGAGAATCAGTGCTAGGCATGTGGTAAATTTTGAAACTAGTCCACGTGTGCTTCAAAACAATGTGTATTCTTTAATTTGGGCACAAAGTGGTTCCAAGTTCTAAATACGTCCGTGAGACCCCACTGGTCAACTGTTCACATTTCCATTTTCCTCTTCAATCAATAATTAAGGTGGGGGGGGCATGTCTGTGGATTAGTCAATTTCTTCTTAAAATGCTATAAAGTTTTTCTTCATATGTTAAGTCTTACATAAAGCTTATATTTTAGATCTAAAACTATTTTATCTAAAATTATTATATCATTCTTGAAGCTTTTCTTTGTATGAAATGACCGTTTTTTAACTCCAGTACTTCTATTTTGTCTGATATTAATAGCATATCAGCTCGTTTGGGGGAGTAGTTAATATTATTCTTTTATTTTTAATCTTCTGTGCCCTTATGCCTATTTTAAACATGTAACTGACTAATTCTTATCAAACCTGTACTGTCTGAATGTCAGTTTAGCACCCCATTTCTATCTGTACACTAAAATAAAATTAATCCACCTTTTAAAAACCATTTTAGAAGTCAGACTCTACATTTGAGTGAAATTATTCCCAATAGTCAAAATCATAAAATGATATTCAATATGAGACTTCCAAAAATACATGGTCTCAATAAGCCACATTCCCTCAGTAAGAGGACCTGAAAGTGATCATTACTTTATGAAACAATACAAGTTTGAGTCTCCACCTCAAATTTGTAAAATCATTAAGGTCCTTATCCAACTGCAAAGCCACTAAACCCTTCAAAACAGTCACATGTTAGTGAGTATTCAAAAATTAATGTAAATATAATCCTCACTGGTCTTAGGAGGAAAGCATAAAATTGACCCCGGCAGCCTCTCTGCATTGGCGTCAGCAATCTTTCGGGGGTCCTGGTCCCGGTCCACCTCCTCGAGCCTGGGGGAGATGCTGCTGGTTGTGTCTGAGCTTTGAATCAGATGCTGGGAAAGTCACTGGTGGAATTCTCTTCAAGGATACAATTAGTGTGCGAGCACGCAAGACTGTGTTTAAGAAGTCAGAGTTCAGACAATTCCAAACTTGAAAATGCTTTTACATGCCGTCATTCAAATGCTTCATTTTTTTTTTTTTACAATTAATAAATTGTTTTCAAGGCACCTGTTGCCAATACCTAATTTTCATTGAGCAGTTTTCTAGAGAACACGGCCAAGTGTCAGTGTATAGTTCCTGCTTGATGTTGCGTATAATTTTTAGGATATTCTGAATGGCATGTGCTAATTATTTAGTACAATAGCTAATTTTATGGCGCTGAAAGACTGCAACAGAAGGGCTGTAATTACTTATAATAGGAACGTCTCGTTTTTTGTTAAAACCAAAGTGTGGGAGGCAAAAAAGAAAATAAAAGATAATTTTACACTAGCCTCCGAAGAATGAAATAGTTAATATTTTCAGGACTTTGTTACTAGTAACACTGAAAGACTAACCATATGTCCTGGACTTCGATGCAAAACATTGTAGCTTAGCGAAATTTACAGCAGTTTCTAAAATACGTGTTTAGATTTTACTTCCCCAAACAGATGAACATCCTTTTTGAATTGCATCTCGTGCCACAGTTTCCAGCACAGCATAGTTCTTCTTAGGAAAGGGGAGAAAAGTTTTCCAGGTTTTCTTTAGCTGGAGGGCCCCATTCCAGGGACAAGGAAATAATGATAAAGAGCCCTGCTCTGACATTTGTCTATCGAGTGGTGTGTGCATTTCAGAGAATTCACATATGTAGGATTTCATTCGATTCTCCCAATAGCCTTGTAGGGCAGAGAGGGAAACTGAGGTTTCAAACCCTTTGACAATAGCACAAAGAGTTTTAAACGATTCACGCCTTTTGCCCCAGGAGTTTCACATGTAGGAATCTACACCCCAGAAATAATCACATATGTGGTGGACGACGCATGGATCAAACAAGAATGTTTCCCTCAGCATTTTTATAACCATGAAAAATGGGAAGCCATTTAAATATTGAGAGATGGCTTATTAAATTATGACACACCTAACCTAAGGATCTCAAACTGTTATTAAAATTATATTTTAATGAATAGATAATGAGAAGGGGAAACGCTCATGACTTAATCTATAGACTAGGACAAAAAACAAATATACATTTGTAAAAATTATATTATATATGAACATAGCAAAAAAAACTACTTAGAAGGAACACATCAGAATGTTAACAATTTTCTCTGGGTAGTGAGTTTACAGATAATTTTAATTTTTTTCCTTATACTTCCCTTTATGTTTTTTTTTTTATTCTACAATAAACTATTTTCTGGTTTCCAATAAAAAAATTATTTAAAAATGTAAGCATTAAAGAGTCATCTTGTAGTCAAAAGCAAAGATTTGAGCCAGACTCTGGAAGCTTCTCCAGGACTCATTTTTTCCAGAATCACAAAGATCTGTGGACTCTCCCCATTTGAGCCTGCCTAGTGCAGCGCCCCTTCTGTTCCTTTTTGTTTTATTTCTCCTAACTCCTTCCTCACCTCCCAGCACTGTTTCCCCTAGTTTCACCCCTTCCTTTTTCTATCTACCCCTCCAGTACTCGCTCCCCGTCTTTTCTCTACTCAGCGCTGTTCACGGGCTTAATCCCGCCCTGCTGGAGAACGCAGAGTCCAGGGATCTGCCAAGTTGCCTCAGCAGAGGCACAGTGGCCGGGCATCCAAAGCATCCACTGCACATCGAGCCATCTGCCAACTCCTCCCTCCACCTGTCCTTCTTGATTCAAACATACCCGTCAGCAGCAGCCAAGATGCACATTATTAGGTCTGACCACAAGTTCACTTCTAACCATGAAGATCAAGAAACTAAACGTGACTTAATCGGCCAAAGGACTTGAGATCGACTCACATCAAAAAATATGTATACAAATGGTGGCCACAGATGGGACAGGTAGACTGATGGGTGTGTACCAAATGCTCCCAGAAACCGGAAATGAGAGTGAGAGGGAAGAGGCCGGCAAAGAGTGCTGGAGTTGAAGACAGAGGACAAGCTCCGTCACCTCTTCCCTGAGTAAACCATGGGCTTCTCTTCACAAGAATAGTATCTTCCCGGTCTGCCCTATGGTGTACTCAAGTAACATTTATTGAGCCCCCGCTGTGTGCCAGGCACAGGGCATACAGCAGCGGACAGAATGGACAAGGTCCCTGGCCATGGAGTTGACACACCAGCAGGAGGAGAGCAACAATGAAACCAGAAACACAGACACGTGGACTGCTATGTCAGGTAGTGACAGATGCCATGAAGAAAAGTGAAGCGGGAATGAGATGGAGAGAGACCCCAGGGAGGGGCAGGTGCCATCTCAAGGCATCACAGAAGACCTTTCTGTGAGGCGATGCTGATGAAGACCTCAATTAAGTGGGAAGCATGAACACTTTGAAGGTAGAACATTTTCTACCTACTTCTATTTTGAAGGCAGAGCAGAAAAGAATTCCTGATGAACTGGACCAGGTGTGCAAGAGAAAGGGAGGAATCAGGATATTTGGGGTATTTACAATTGGCCCATGAATGAGAAAGCAATTTACAAACTGTAAGGTATTAAACAGCAGGGTCAGCACCAAGCAAAGGGCCCTGTAGATTGAATGTTCCATAAAGTTTCACTGGATGATCACCAGTGCCCCCCAAGTCCCCAGTTGTCTGACCCGTGAGGTGACACTGTGGTGCTCAACCATAATGATGACGAAGATGAGGATAATTCCACCCATGTCTGTATATCACCCCACAGTTTCCCAAACACTCACACCTCCACTTTCCATTTCATTTTCACAACAGCCTGATGGATGCCGCCCCCCCTTCAAAATGCAGAGGTTTCCTGCTAGGTGGCACCCAGCTGGCGGGCCTCTCAACTTTGAGCATGGTTTAACTCAAAAATTAGTATTTGCTTCTGCTGTTTCTTCCTACTGTTCAAAAGAAAAAAAATCCTTGTATTTCTAATTCTTCTAATTTGATTGACTTTGTTGAACATGTGTATTGACCTATACTCAGTATATTGAAGGAGAAACAAATGAAATGACTGACCCTGAATTTTAGACCTGCAGAGCTAAGAAACCTGGTCATGTTCTACAGAAAGGAGGTGGAAGCCCAGAATTTGAAAGCCAAGCAGAGAAACAAGCCAGAAGTTAGCCCTCTTCTCCAACAAGCTGAACACGTGATTGTCATAACTCACACGGTTTTGCCCAAAGGAGGGTGGATCATATGACCAGCTTAAGGAAAAGGGGTACAACAAAAATAGGAGCACTTCTTTTAATATTAAAAACCACATTTCTAAGGAAACCTTTCTGTTCCTTTCTCTATGAGTTCTTTCCTTCCTCTTCCTATATAGTTCAGAAAAACAGCATTGCAGCCAAAGTAAAAATACTTGTCTGTAACCACCGGCTTCCAGATTTCATTTTCCATATCTTTCCCACAAATCACAACCCATTTGCTTGCAAAAATTACTCTAAAAACTTCAATTTTCTCCCTTGTTTATTCCTCCCCATGTTCTAAAGTTGCATTTCTTGTTGTTAATAAAAATGGTTAAGCCATGCAGTTAACTGTTTTATTATCAATCGCTATTTATGGCGAACAAGCCTCCCGTTATTACGTTATTTAAAAAGCATTTGGTAATGTGTTTCTGAAAAACAGCTCTACAAAATAGTTTGTTAGTGTATTAATTATATGACTCTTGAACTCCAAAACAAATGTAATGATAATGTGAAATATGTCAGCCTGGTTTGCCAAATGCAGAAGACTGTGACGACGTTTCCTTCTCTTATCTGCCAATAATATAAATCAGTTTGTTTTGTTAGGCAGGCTTCTCAACCAGCATATTCACTTCCAAATAGCCTTAATATTTATTGTAATGCCAAAGTAATGTCAACATTATTTACAGATTATGAAAAATAATTTAAGGCTTGAGCAAACTTGCTGTTGGACTATAACAAGTTTTCTAATCACAGAAATATTTATTGCGATGCAGTCGGCACCCATACCACTGTTTTCAATAATGAGCAAATCCGATTAAGTTTTAACTGTTTTAAGTCTTGTCAAAATATTTTTCGGTAGGACTGGAGTCTTCCGATGTACTGAGTAACACTACTGATGACATCGTGTAGTTGGGATAACCTCACCTTTTGTATCCAAAATGTTACGATAGATTGTTCGCTTGCTGGAAGAGCAAATAAATCATTATACTAAATATAGGCTGTCAGGTTAGTTCTGCACTGCACAACCTTAAAAATTAGGCATCTTATCGGTGCTTTCTGTAGAACGACTACTTTATTTAGCAACCCATTAAAATAAAGACTTTTTGATTGGCTGGGTTGAAAACAAAGGAAGCGAAGCTGAGAGATAAGATGCATTAAAACATTTTCAAAATTACACAAGGGTATACATTAAAAAGCAGCTCTGTTTAAATATTTTCGTCTTCCATGTAGTGGTGCAAGTATGGAAAAAGTGTTCTCTAAAAAAAAAAAAAAAATCCAAGAGAGCCTGTAAAAGCAAACCAGCTTATTTCCAAGGTGGTTTGAATGACATAGGAGCCCAAGAACCCACCAAGCTGCCAATGTCAGAGATGTGAGAATGTTTCGTCTCCAGTATGGTGTGCCTTGGACTTGCTCAAGTCCTCAGAGCCAGCATCTCTTCTTCCTTCCTTTGACTTTACCACCATTATTTTCATGTTTGTTTGTTTTGCTTTTTCAAACCTCCAGAGTCACATTCCTTAGCATATAGTTTTCATTTGGTTCAATTCTTCTTTAAGACAGTCCAACCTGTTCAATTTTAAAGATGTCTTAATTAGTCTAATCCTGATTGGGCCCTTTCCAAAGCGCCTGTTGGCAGAGTCAGATTTCAATTAACATTCCGCTTCCATACTGAAAATGCCCTTACTCAGACTTTTTTTTTTTTAATGTGCTATTTTGGATGCCACCTCCCTTCAGCTTTATTCTGCCTCAGAAATCCTACGGCTCCTAAAATGTTTCAAGCCACCAGGCGCACGAAAGAATTCTGGCAATTACGCTTCTTTGAAATTTTCAAGAAACGTAATTCTGTGAACCAGCCTCTGCTCCCACGATTGTAAGCTCAAGAGGTGGAGGTGCGCACGTTCTTCGGGCCCTTCGGAATCAGGCTCAGTCCCTTCCCTTTATCCATGACAGAGAGTTTAAACCCAGGATGCGGCGACGCCGTTCTGGCTTCAATTTATTAAGCAGCTAGCGAAGAGGTGTTAAAGGCTTTCAAACATGCTAACGCACTCAGTCCCCCGTTAAACCTTTCCGGTAGGTGGTATTGGTACCCATTTTACAGATGAAAATGCCTAGAATTCAGAATGCTTAACTGACTTGCCCAAGACCACAGAGCGAATCAGTAGCATTTTCGATTAAGTCACCTTCCACTCGACCGTACCAATGTGACAAAGTAAACAAGCTTATAAAAAAAACTCAGATAAAATAGAAATACAGCAGTACCATGTTTATTTGCCAACAAGGGAAAGACAAGATGCTGAACGTAAACCATTGTTTTAGATAACTTTGGCTGTCAAGGTAACATCAAAGCTCGCTTGCAGGGAGCCACTCGCTCTCTCTGTTCTTGAGCCAGGTGGCCTGAGTCTGAACCCCAGCCCCATGGCCTTGGACAAAGGCACCTAACTTCTCTAGACCTCGGTTAATTCATCAGTGACATGGGGATCATAAGAACGCTGATCTCACAGGTTGCTCTGAGGATTCCGTGAGATAATCCCAGCAGAGCTCCTCACTCACGCCCGACACAGAGTGAACACCTTGGCCTTGAACCAGCGTTAGCTGTAGGCCACGGTTTCTCAGCCTCAGCTCTATTAATCGGGGCCGGATAGTTCTTGGCTTGGAGGGTGTTCCCATGCATTGTAGGATGTTTCCCACATCCCTGGCCTTTACCCCCTAGATGCCAGTAGCACCTCCTCCAATTGTGACAATAAAAATGTCTCCAGGCATTGCCAGATGTCCCCCGGGGGACAAAGTGAACACTGCTATGATGTCATGCCCAAAGCTGCCTTGTCCAATATGGCAGCCACAAGCTACACAAGGCTATTGAGCACCCGAAATGGGGCTAGTGTTGCACAGTGAAATAAGAGTCTGGACATATTAGGCTAAATAAAATATACTATTAAAATAATTTTGCCAGCTTCTTTTAACTTATTTTTTCACCGCAGCTACTAGAAATCTAAAAATTACACAGGTGGCTTGCTTTAGACTTCTGTCGGATAGTGATGTGCTAGAGGTTTTGGTGCCCCTCTAGGAAGACCCCTTCTGATAGCTTTCTGAGGCCTGGACCTCATTTCCACTTGGCCATCGGACATCACCAGTTGTCTGAGAGATCACTGCCAGAGTGAGCAGGCTCATCACAAAACTCATCATCCTCCCTCCATCCTACCTCAGTCAACGGAGCCATCTTCACCCTCCAGGTGACTAAAGCTTGAACACCTGGTGTCATTCTCAACTCATCCTTACCACTCTTCCCCTCACCTCTGACCCAAACCCGGCATTCTATTTCCCAGTCTGTTTTAGTGTTTCTAAATGTGAAAAAGGAATAATGAACGCAGTATTTACAGAGAAAAATTTGAAACAACCTAAATGCCAATAATAGGGGACTGGTGAGTAAATTACAGTGCCTCTCCATGAAGCCACCCCGTGCAGCCATTAGAATCACAGGTGAGAAGAGTTAATAGCAGGAAACATGCTTATGATGCACACAGAGAAGGCAGTAGATTAGGACACAGTACAAAAAACATGATCTTATTTTTGTAACGAAAGTATGTCTATTGATACTCACACGGACGTATGAGTGCGAAAGACCAGATATATTAATAGCTCTTTGTTGATAGCTAGTGAGAACACAGATAAATTCTAGTTTAATTTTACAGCTTTGTTTTGCTCCCAAGGTAAAGGCCTGGGATGTGGCTTAACATCCTACAATTCAGAAGACAGCCCCAAGCAGAGAACTACCCATCCCCAGGTGTCAATAGTTGCGATCACTACTGATCAATGCCACGGCTGAGAGACAGCGGTCTACAGCCAGCAGTTGTTCAAGGCGCCATGTTTATGTGGCCAAAGAAGTAGTTACTCACGAGTTATCAGTCCAGATCAAATCCTCTAAGTGTCCCTGGTTGCATCTGCCCAACACCAAACATCCCAATTAAAATAGAAATTTGATTAGTCATCCAATTATTGACTTGCATGAGGTAAGACAATTTGCTGGAAATAGCGTGGTCACCCACAGGCGAGATAGTGACGGGGAAGTAAACAGAATTCACCTTCTCGCGCTAAGAGGAAGCGTCTGGGGCTGCTGTGAGGCTGGGAGGGCAGAGCCATCTGCCGAGAGCGGCCTGCTGGACCTGTTTTGTCGAGAGTCTACAGTTTTGAGCACGGTTTGTCTGGCGCCCTTCACAAGCACTACATTAACTTGAGTTCATTTGAAATTCATCATTTCCAAAGAGATACAAGACACTGGAGCTTTAGTTTCCAGGATTTTAAATGTCAGGCATCCAAAATGTGCTGTGGAGACACAGCATCTGGAAGACGATGTTTTTGAAATTTATCTACAAACAGGACCAGCTCCCCGAGCTAGGCTTTTTCAGAAAAAACGCATCCCTCAGAACACACACGGCCGGAAACTTGATGAGCCTCCTTCTTCCAAAAATAGAGCAGTTCAAGCTAAAAATGAAGGATCTGCCTTAGGACTGACCCCTTGAAACTGAGAGACAAGGCAGTGTGGAGCAGAAGAGCTCACCAAAAGAGGAATTCTCCTTCCACACCCAAGGACGAATTTAGTGTCGGGCTCCAGCCACACCTCCTCGCTGCTGTTCCTCAAACATGCCAGACACACTCCTGACTCGGGGTCTACACTTTAGCTGCTCCTTCTAGAATGTTCCTCCCAAGATAACCACTTGGCTCCTGCCCATAGCCCTTGATCACTTTGTTCCCTTCTCAGTAAGGCTCTTCTCCCACTCTTTAGTACGGCAGTCTTTCCCTCTCCAGATCTCCAGCCCTTAGCATTCCCCACTCCCATGCCTGCACTGATTTTCCTTTTTTCTAACATACTACACAATTCCATAGTCTGTTTGTTACTGATTATCTCTTCCCCCTTGAAGAAGGTAAGCTCAAGAAAGCAGGGTTTGTTTTACTCACTGGTGGATCACAAGCGCCTACAACAGTGCCAATGAATTTACTGGACATCTTTTCCGTGCTCAGTGTGATAGCCACAGCAGTAGGAAGGAAACAGTAGATGTGCCTGCACCAGGTTTAAGGAAGTTACGAGGCAAATGAGCGAACGAAAGTGTCCAGCACACTTAGACCAGCTTGAGTTGGTTTCTGTTGCTTGCAACCAAAAGGCATCTAACCAGTGAGACCCAACTGTCAGTGCTGGTTCTCATGGAGTGCTGCAGGAGTTTCGAGAGGGGAGATGGGAGTGTGGACTGCAGCCAAGTCCTCATGGAGGAACCATGGATTCTCGGGCCACGAAGCAGCCTGGGGAAGCAACAGTCTCTTACTGAATGCCTGAATCCTCTCCTCCTCTTCACCACCGACTCTTATCAGCTCCCATGCTCTGCTTCTCATGCTCCAGGGCTCCTCCACCCCTGGAGAGGTCTGGTGCTCAGAATGGAAATGCAGAAGTGCAGGGGGTGTCTGGCTCTCACCACCCTGGGACTGCATGAGGTGCCCCCATTACTGCAGCCCTAAGAAGATCTGTCCAGAGCAACTGAAAGGATTTGTTAAACAGAGCAGACAGGTGAGACCATTTCCTTTGAGGAAAATACAGCAGAGGCACAGGAACGAGCTCAGAGCCAGGATTGAGTCTCAGGCACCAGAAAGCCACGAAGCTGGAACAGTAGCATCAGAAGAACTGAGACCACAAGCTTCAAGCTCAAGTCCCCGGAGCAGCCGGTATGGTCTCAAGCAAGCAGTTTCAGCCTTCTGAGCTTCCTCACTCATAACAAGGGACTAATAATCGAGGCAACCTCACAACCTTTATAGGGTTGAAATGACTTAGTACTTACGTAGCAAGGAGCTCAGAGTAAGCACTCCATATGATCAACTACGACTACTATCATCATGGTTTGGGGCCACAGCTGAACGCCTAAGTGTTCGGAAAAATAATCGGACAAGTATAGAAGAAAAATTGATGTAGAGATGCCAGGGGAAGCTGTTGGAGCAATGAGATGTGGGTTAACGAGGGCTGCCATGGATGGGAAAAGGGTGAAGCCAAAAAGCCAGAAGAGGAGGACAGATTAGATGTTGAAGGTGAGGGAAAGAGCAGAGTTCAAGAAACAGCAACCAAGATTCCTTCCCTCCCCTCTGTTCCAAAAGTATATTAGCATATTATGTCACTGTCACTATAGTCTGGCCACTTTAAAAGGTGAGTAGCATAAAAGAAGGAAGCTACTTTGTTTGTGGTCAGATTCTTCAATGCACCAATACTGCCTGGCAACTAGCAGATACGCAATAAACGTGGTTGACTGGATTTATGAATGACTGGAGCCATGCATGTCTATGTGTATGTATGTGTGCATGTGTGTACATGTGTAAAAGGTCTGTATACACACATAGCCATATATTATACATAGTTAACATTTATCTATATAAATATAAAAAATATAAATATTTAACTTTCAAAAGGATTTGAAGTTATTTGTAAGAAAAATATACACACAGAACAAAACAAAATAAGTCCGAAAAAAGAACAAAAAGATTCAGCTTTTAGGAAAAAGTAATGTACCAGGAAGCTCCCTTCTTCAGTGAAGGCATGTATTTCTGAGCTCCCCACTGGCCAAGGTGAAAAAGGAGCCCCACTGTATTACTAATTCCCATTACCCCACCAATACGCCCGCAACTTCATCTGGAAGAACCAATGTCTTACCTTGAAAACGTCTAGAAGCACATATAACCCAGTTCTTCCCATGAGACATATTTGGGCAAAATGGTGGGTACATCATCAACAACAGTTTCAAAACATACAAAAGTGTTCCATAATTTGATTTCTTTCATATATCAAAATCTTCTATAAAACTCAAGGGTACAACATGAAATGAAAGCTCAGTGCAGTTTTTTTTTTTCCCCCAATTATGGTATTTTTAAAAATCATGAACTGGATGCATTTTCTTTTCTGCCACTGACTGTGATTTGGGTCCCCTGGCACAGACCACTGTCCCACTGATGCCAGCCAACAACACACCTTCCTAGAACAATGCTTCAGCAGAACTCTTCCCAAACTCCATTTTGATTTGCCTGGAGTCAACTTTTAATTACTAGAGTTAGCAGGACTTCACAGTATACAAACAGGCAGTTTAGCACACACCACTGTGTCCATGTGTCCAGCATAAAACACGGCAGGAGTTGAGTTTAACAAACATTTGATAACATTTGCCACTGACCTATGACTTTGTGGATTCATTTGTTGCCTCACTCAGTCAGTCAACAAACTGCTGATCTCTGGTATGGTGGCACTGGCAGCAGGGTGCTCGGGGCTTGGGGACCCCCCTTGCCCTCAGCTTGCTCACAGTCTAGCCCAGGGTGGGCGGAACGTACAAGAATACGAGTCACAACACAGGGGCAGGGAAAGCCCTGTGGGCACTACTAGGGGCAGCACGAGGTTCTCCCACAATGAGCCACTCATCTTCCTGCGGATGCTGTGAATGAACATGAAGGTCACTGCCACCTGCAAGCTCACCCATCGACAGAGACAGTGTCTCCGGAGGACGGAATACCACTTTGTGTGGTATAATTAAAGGAAGCAACAGAAAAGACTTGCCCTCCTTGAAAATCAGAAACCCAGACAGCATAAATAATGACAAGGAGTGTCACTCAGGCACCAATGCAAGTAAAGTAGTTGTGCTCCCAACAATGGAGCCGCACAATGGCAAGCTCCTCGATGAATAGGGACGGCGTCTGTCTAACTTTGTGCAGCCTGCCATAGGCTGCCAAGTACCTGTGGGCGCTTAATAAATGCCTTTGACAGATGATGAATGCCGTCATTATTACATCTGCCATTATATTTTTTAGGGAATGAACCTTCCTTATCAATCTTTATAACCACGATTTCAATGGTATTAATTCAGCCATCTTCCATACCAAATGCTTTTTTAAAGTCTGGTCCTCAAACCTTGTCAAAAAACAATGCATTTGATTTTTGCAATGTCACCTGCCAGCATCAAAGAAAATTTAACTTATATGCCATCTTCTCAAATGGTTACAGCATAATGTGGCTCATAAAGAATATAAAAGAATTATTTTCCAGTCTCAGATCTATAGCAATACTTTAATTTCTCACGTGATGTTGAGGATTTCTTTCAAAGTGCTGTTTGAGATTAGCAATATATGATTTGGGAAAACAGAGAGCCATTGTTTCTAGAAGTGATTGCTTAAAAAGTAAATACTTTGGCTTTTGCTTGTGATCTACAATCATTTCCATTTTATTTTTTTAACGCTCGCTACTTAAATTAGGGTGGGCACAAAACCAAAAACCACACAGATGTCTTTTCATAAACCCAAAATAATGGCTCCTCCGACACCACTGGTCATTTCTAATTCGAGCTACTTCTTTACCCTTCGAAGTCAACCTGAGGATCCTTCTCTGTCCAGCTCAAATAACCTCTTCCTCCCCTGAAATGATAAAGTCTCTTATTTCTAAGACTCATTTGACAAAATACAAAAACTCCTCTCTCCCTCCTTACCTCCTCCTCATCCATCCCTCCCTCCCTCTCTTCTTTCCCCAAACAAGGGGCCACCAACTGTGTACACAGTCATCAGCCTCAAAGTTCAGCAACATGAATGGAATTAAGACTGAGTCCTGCTGGCAAAGCGCTCAGTGTCGCACAGGGGAGACAGATCGTCAGCCACCAAATAGAACCCATGCAAGGAGGGCCGGCAAAGCAGGCTGTGCAGAGCACCAGGGAACAGGAAGCGGGGGTCATTAGTTTGTGGGCAACTCGGGGGGAAGGGGCATTTGAAGGAGCCTGAGGATGCTAGAATGTCTTGACAAGTGGAGGGGAGCTGGGGGAAGGCCTCGTAGGTAGAGAGGAACACCTGGTTAAAGATGTGGAGACAACACAGCGCATGGTGCCCTCGGGAAAGAGCAAGCAGCCCAGAGGAGCTCCAACAAGAAATGGGGCCAAAGGTGGGATTTGGGCAGATTATGAGGGGGTTACCTCCCACGTTAAAGTCGGAATGTTACTTGATACAAACTCATTCACGGCGTGGCTCATAGCAGGTGCCTGGCTTGGTACACATCCATACACTGGATGGCCCACAGTAGGCGCTCGCTGTCCAAGACACTGGGGAGTCACTAAATATGTTGAAGCCACACAGTGGCACAATTAGGGGGGATCCAAGCATTATGGGGTCTGAAGCTTAAGGTAGCTGAGGGGGGTGCTTTAAGGAAGCGAATTTAAAAACACGTGACCCTGTGAACATATGGAAGGGGCTTGCACAAGTGAGTGGCGCCCTGGTTTGAGCCTCTTTAACTTCCTCAGCCTCTGTGCATGACTAATTCTGCCCAGCAAGAAGGAAAGTCAGGCGAGAGTGAAGAGGATGGATTGGAAGGGGCTCAGATGGCTGTCTTGTGACATACAGTCATTTCTCTCTGCAGCATCATAGAGTGTGGCAGCCATGCTCGTCTATCACCCCAGCTATGTGGTAAGTTACGTGGCAGTGTTCATGCCCCTTTTTATCCACTGTGGAAGCTAGCGCAATGCCTGGGTGAAGGAGCGCTGAAGTAACACCGGGCAATCCATTAATTATGACAGTCGACGTGTGGTACCGCCATTAATAAACTCTTTCTCTCTCATTCTTTCCGGAACAGTCACTGAGCAGTATTGTGTGCCAAGTACCGGGAATACAGCGCCCACTGTGTGTCAAGGAAATGGAAATAAATACAAAGGCCCGCTCAGTGCCCCTGAGACACTCACAGTTCACAAGAAAGACAGACAACGTCGTAAGAATACTGAGTGCTTACCGAATGCCCGCTGCGAGCTTGAGCAACATATCTCATTTAATCCTCCCAATCCGAGAGCCAGGCAATATCGTTACCCCACTGCACAAATGAGGTCACGTGTGGCTGGGGAGAGAGGGGAGGGTCCAGACCCAGGAAGCCTATCTGCAGAGTCCATATTGACAACCACACGTACCAGACACCCGGTACTTAACACCACCACAGAACTATGGCTGCAGCTGAGGGCAGTAGCACTGGCACAGAGAGAGGGACGAGGGGCATACAGGACGACGTGGCCAACTCCTAGAGCTGAGAGACGGCTGCAGAGAGGAAGGCTTGAGCTGAGTCATGAAGAATCAACAGGAGTTCACTAAGCGGATGAAGAGCATGGAAAAGCATTCTAGATAGAGGGAACAGCAAGAGCAAAAAGAGAGTTCTGAACACCCAGAGTTCTGGCCTGTAGTTGCAAGCTACAGCAAAGCCATTAGATAGGCCCTCACTTGTGCCTGTGAAGGACACCTGCACGGTAGTGCGGGACCTTCTGGGAGCAAATCCTCAAGGCTGCACTTAATGTCTCCAACCGGCAACTAGGGCAATAAGGAAATGAACAGGGTGGATGCTCCCTTTGAGTTTAATTCTTCAGGAGCCCAACTGCGGCTAACAAAAGAGAAATTAAACACAATGCTGTGCCACGGCACTTTGACATAAGTGTCAGCTTAGAATTTCAAATAAAATTAGAAGATTCTTCTAATAATTATATAGGATGGCTAATAAGGTCCAGGGGTGAGCCCATGTGGCAAGAAGTGACTAATCATATTTTGCAAAAAGGCATCCGGGGCTGACCCTTCTTGGGATTATGTTGCAGGGAAGTCAGACGGAAGGAAAGGTTATCAGTGGTTAATGTTAAATAGTAATCCATCCGCCACCCACCCCCAGCCGCTCCTCCATATTCATAGGAACCTACCGTCCATCCATATTCATGACGTCCACAGAGCTTTAAAGCAGCAAAAGCAAGCTTGGAAGATATCAGTTCCAATAAAAGTGCTTCTGGTGACTAACGCCACAGGCTTCCCCCACCAACCTCAAAATTAAAAGAAATAATAAAGGAAAATAGCCAGTAGTGGGGCTGAGACAGTCTGGTTTTCCTGCAAACAGAAAGATGTGCCTCCTTTGATTGGCATTGACTGAGTGCCAAGCACTGTGCCCAAGGGTTCCAGGTGCCAGCTCTGGGCTCAGTGGCCAAGGCGGTGTCCCAGCTCCACCGCTTACTCAGAGGGAAGCTACAGCACAGCTCCCTGCCTCAGCTTCTCCTATGTCAACTGGCCAAATAACAGTACCTACCTCAAATGAGAACATCCAAGTAGCCATCTTTGACCCTGTGCTTGGCAGAGTGGCAGAGCATTCGCTGTGATTCCTATCTCTGGTGCTTCCAACACGTGATACGCGTGTCCCTGGCCCGACTTTACAGACGATAAAAGGAGCAGCAGCTGCTCAAGGTGGTCCGGCTGGCCCACAGCCACAGGTGGTCTGCGGCTCCCACTGCACCACAGCCCTCAGCTGGAACCTGCAGAAGCTGTTGGGGAACTGAGCTATGGCGAAGAGGACCCCACTCCACCAAAGGGCTCAGTAAAGCTTCCAAGGCCTCGGACTTCCTCGTAGAAAGCAGCGTCTGCAAAGAACAGAACAGAGTTAAAACTCTTCCAAGAACAGAGCATCCCCTCTGCCAGGCACCAGCGGCTTTCAGCTTTTCATTTTTAATCTGATTTAGGCTAATCAGTGAGATTCCTTCCTCCTTCCACAATTATTGCGCACCTGTCTTCAGAACAGCAGCCCCTATCTCTGTCACCTAAAAAAGGGTGATTTGGAGTTTTCAGAGTGCTTATAAACACATCATCACCTTGCATCTTCACAGCGACCCTGCAGCCAAGGCACGTGTGTATTATTGTTTTTTTTCAAGCTCAGACAAAAGGAAACTGAGACAAGAAAATTTAAGGAATTTGCTTAAAACGTCACACTGCAGTGGGAGAACATCAATCCGGATTTTTGACCCGGGGTGGGGGTGGGGGAGTAGCGAGACTTCTAAGTATCGCCTGGGGGGTGGGGCCGGGGTTGACGGATGGAGGCTCCTCTGGAGGGATCCGTGGTGGTGGTGGTAGCGGAGGCCGAAGCCGGGTAGAGACTCTTAAAGCTCTTCCTCCCCTACCTTCTGTAAGGATCCGCAGGGCCCCTTGTCCGCTTGGCGCTGACGCCTGGTCTGCGGGGCAAGTGGGAGGTACTGGGGGTTGGTGGGAAGGGCTAGTTCCTGGAAGCACAAGAGGCTGTCCGGGACTGTAGAACTCAACACAAGGAGGAGAGCTGTGTGGCGCCGCCGCGTTGTAGGTTTAGATATATAAATATATAAAAGACAAAAAGAAACAAACAAAAGACACGTCTAGGCGTGATGGAGGGGCGTGTTGGGGACCCAAGACGCTTGACTTTTTTCTCCAAGTGGTGTTTGCCAGGGCGAGGTAGGCCCCCAGCAAGCACTTGCCTCCATCCCCAACTACACCCCCCTGGATTTAGACAAGCCAGGGAGACCTTAATTCACTTTACCCCGAAATGAACCCCCCGCCCCCCCAAGTGCAGGGAGTGGGTGGAAAGGTAGCAGCTGAGACGATTGATTGCCCCGGAGATAAGCAGAGGCAGTGGCCCTGGCAGATCTTGATCTGGAGACCCGACTCCCTCGTCGTCTCCCTCGCGGCCAAGCGCGTCCCTGCGGCGCCCGGACCGCCGCGTCTCCAACCGCGTCCCCCACCGCGGGGCTCGCCTGCGCCCGGCGTGCCCGAGATTCGGCGGAGATTAGGGGCGCGCAAGGCGGAAGGGCAGATTCGGAAAGGAAACGCGAGAAGAGTGAAAAAATGTATCGCGTTCAGCTAAACACACGAGAAACTGAAAACACATGCTTCGAAGCCCAAAACGAACTCCGGAGCCTTTGGACCCCGCTGCGCCTCCGCCAGGCGCGCGGGCCCGCTGATCCGAGAGTAACCTGGAGTCCTCAGGAGGCAGGGACCCCAGGGCAGACATGCGCCCGCCCCCAGCACCACCTCGTGCACCGCCGGGTCTGGAGACAAGGATCTGTCATGGCAAGGAGAACCGATCTTGACAAATTAGGCTGCTCTTTAGAAAGAGAAAAAAAATCGTAGTTCAAAAGTTATACAATGCTGGCGGATTTCGGAACCAGTGTACGCGCGCTCCCTGGGCAGCTGGGTCTCAGCGCTGGCCTCCGCGCGGCCCCTCGGATGTCACCCCCAGCCCGCAGGGTGCCTTGGCCCATGTTCAAACCCCGGGAGAGTCCCTCTTGTCTGGGGGACCAGGCCTTCCTGGGCGGGGGGGTGGAGGGGTCACTGCTCCGGCTGCCCACGACGCGGAGCTCACAAAGGGTCCCCGAAGCCGAGCCAGCCTCTGGCGACGGCGCCGGGACACTGCGTATTTACGCTCCGGGGAGGGCGCGCTATCCCCGCCCAGGTCAGGCTATCCCGACCCTGCAGGGTTGGCCCAGGTGGCCTGATCTCCCTTTTTTTTTCTTTTCTTTCTTTCTTTTTTTTTTTTTTTGTTAATTATCATTGTTAAGTTTCTTCACAGCCACGAAGTGAGATGAAAATTCCGAGCCAGAGTTATTACCGAGGCTCCTGTCACCGCCGTGGTCTTGCAGCCCCCCTCCCCAGGAGACCAGGAAACTTTTGCAGCCTCCAGTCCCTCGGCTGTCGCCCCGTCTTCCTTTCCCCCTGGGCTTCAGAGTTGCAATGGCAGAGACTTTGCTCAGGATCACCAGCAGCAGGTGGCTGGCGGCACCGGTCCTAAAGCAGGTCGCCACACGGTCCCCTTTCGGTGCCACTGTACCGTCCCCTCGTGCGGGGCGGCAGAGAGCGTCCTCCTTCGGCGGCCACGCGCCCCACAGCCTCCAGCGGGTTCCCGGCCCTGCAGACCAGCGCAGGGGCTTTACCGCTGTCCCTGAGCATTTTGCTTAGAGGGAGGGTGAGCCGGGTTATTGCAGTGACACAGAAACCCTAAAGTTTGAGTCACAAATAGATTCATGGAACTGTTAAGTGCTTCAATTTTTTTTGAGGGTCTTGGTGGTTTTGGTTTTTTTAATGAGAGAATGCCAAACAGGTAAATCAACACAAATAGTGTAATGGAATAAAATTGTGCAGCTGACAAAGTAATTTAAAAATTTATAATAAGTAAGTATTTATGGTATATTTCAGGCAGATGACTGCATATTTGAGGCACAATATCCCACGTCAGGAACAGTGCCTTTAACCTTGACAGAGACAGTGTGTCCTCATTTGGTGAGATGCTCAAAAGTCTAAATTGAGACCTTTAGTGAGTATGAGACCCTCCTGACCAGTCCCCGCCCCTCCTTGCCATGGGCCCAGGGGAAAACATCAGAGGCCAGAATGCAACCCCTTCACTTACAAAATGGGTAAACCGAGGCCCAGAGTGGTGTACGCCTTGCCGAGGCAGTCAAGGTAGTGACTAGACTTGACCCAGTTCTCCAGAGCATTATGCTAATAGGTACGTCTCCTAAAGAACAAAGCCCTACTTGTGAGATGTTTTCATTCTCAGTCCCATTCTATAGATGAGAAAACCGAGGCCAAGAGAGAGTCAGTGACCACACCAAGCACTCCTGCACTCAAGCACTAGGGTGGGACACTACAGATCATGCTGCACCACCTCTGCCCCACTGCAGGTCTGAGAAAGTCCCTGGATTCTTCCCATCTTTAGACTTGGGTTGCCTCCAGTTTGCTGTGGCTCTGCCCGGATAGCTGGCCCCCACCTCCACCACCGTGGAACTGAGAAGTGAATTTTCTAAGCTTTGGTTAAATGTCATGGAAATTTTCTTCTTATCGCCGTCTCATCTCAGTAAGTGAAAAACAGCTCCCGTGCAAGGCTTGAGCAAGAAGCATCTTGGACTCGTGTGGGTTAAGCAGGCAGGTGCGTTGGTCCTGGCATCGGAAGCAAAGCCACAATCCTGGATCCTCCGAGTTTTATTGTTTCAAGAGGTACAAGTTCACAGCTTCCTGCATGGAAGTCTCTTCATTTTCTTGGAACCAAGCTGAAATGCCTCTAAAAACTTGGCATGCCATTATTCTGTAGCTGTTAATTAAGCTTCGAAACTTTACATTATGTTTACAGTGCACTGTGCGAATTGCAAAATAAATCGGACCCTGCAGCAAAGAAACTGGAGTTTTCAATAAACGATACAAAAACTAGGAGAGGGTGTCTTACTAGATAATCTATTCTCACTCTATTTCTTTCTAAGGGGGGAAAATGGACTTTGGAAAAAGTAAACTTTTACTTCTTAAAAACAAAATGTAATACCTAACAGTTCTTAGTTTTCCCCTTGCATGGCAGTCTGGAGTGAATAATTCTGCAAAGACAGGGTAGTGAAGAAGAAATAAGGAGAGAGTAAGTGGAATGTGTGAGCAATATAGGAAACCAAAAAAACAAGACAGAGTAAATCGTTCATGCAGCTAAAAGCAACAACAGAAAACAAAATTATCATTTGGCTTAATGCAAGTTCTAAAGCAGGTTCCAGGTAAATTTTATATTTGCTTTTGGTTTTTTGAGCAATCTGTACTAAATTCAGGAGACCAAAAATAGCTTTAAAGAAAAAGCATAAACAAAACCTCTCACAAGGAGAAACAGCTGATGATTTCCAAACCTCTAGCCTAGAAGGGCCTCTTAAAATATATTCTTTAAAACGTTACTACTCAGTTTTAAAAAACAAAATGTGTATGCTTTCTTCCTTCTGTAAATTTCACTTTTGGAAAAAAAAGTTTAGGAGCGCTTGAAAGCTGACCCTAAAAATTATTGTTGTAAAATGGAACAGATATGTAAGCTTTTATGAACAAAAGAAGGAAACCTTGTGTTTAAATCAGATAAGTTCATTACCAAACACAATCCTGCCAAATTATTCACAGCAATTCAATTCTTAAAATTTTGAGAGAATAAAGAGCAATCTTCAATCCTACTTCTTGAAATAGTTGATACTTTGTTTTGAAAGTAGAGATTTGCCGCCTGCATCTCAAAACAGATGCAAAAATGAAATAAATTTTAATCATCTTGGCAATCCAATTATACTATTTCTCCATGTCCTGTTATAAAAGCTGTGAGTGAAGAAAAAAGAGAGAAGAAAAGAAATTTTAGGTGACTATCTCCTAAAACCTATCTGAGTTAAATCTGCATTAATACAGTAAATTTCCTAGAATATCCTCACATAAATGGTTGTTGACAATATAAGTTCCCTAATTCCCCCCCCAAAATAATTCCGTTGTATTTCCTAATTTTAAAAATTCTGGCATTTTGAGACCTTTCTAGGAATTCTAAGCAATAAGATATATGTGATGAAGAACCGTAGAAGACGACGCGTAGCTGTACAGTGAGCAGTCATTTTGAAGACCATTTCCCTGTTGACCTTACACCAAAACACATTAATCAATGGAAATGGAGAAGACAGAGGCCTGGGCCACATGTTGGGCTTTGTGAATGGAAAATAAAGACATTACAACTCTTGCTCTTCCGTCCTTTCTCCCTCCTCCGCCTCCTTCCTTCCTTCCATCCCTCCTACTTTCCTTGCTTCCCTCCTTCTTTCCTTTCTTTTTTCTTTCTCTTTTTCTTTTTAAAATCCCATTTACCTGAGAGGTGGTATGGGAGACATGGCAAAGAGCAGGCTTTGGAGACAAAAGACCTGAAGCTTGACACCAGCTCTCAGGTCCTAGTTGGGTGACCTCTGTCTAGTTGCTGAATCTCACTGAAGATTTGGTTTCCCCATATGGCTACGGCCGTGGAAAAGGATAAAGATAGAGGTGTAGATAGATAGGTGCTTCAAGAAAAGAAAAGGTATAGGTTGAGATATGGGTGTGGCTATAGATAACGGAAAAAGATACAGAAATATGGACATAGAAATAGACACAGAAAAGAGGTATAGAATGGATATAGACATGGAAATTGATACAGACATATTAAAGATAATGTGGTGTTCATAATAATGGTATTTACCTTGCCTACCTCTCAGGCTCAATGGCGAACAGATAAAAGAAGGCACACTATTGTTTTTTGTAAATTGAAAGTGTGAGAAATACAAACATCACCTCCACTTGAATGCTGCCTAGTGCTTTTTCAATGAATTTAGTGATTCAAACACTATGTGAGTAAGAGGGCTGGGGGAAATATCATAATTGGCATCTGCCCTTGGATTCCTTCTTCAATGCATTTATTCACTCTCCAACCACTTACTGGGAGCTTTGTAAGTAGCAAAGAGAGTTTGCTTTTCTTGACCTGCTTTTAAGTATAATTTCTAATGCTCAAATCAGTTACGAGCATTCATTAAGTGCCTTCTCTTAGCCAGACACAGTAGATTACAAGCGGACTCATGCCCATCAATCTCTCATCATCTCAACACCAGAAGACTAGATGGTGTCTGCTCTGTTTGATGATAAGGCAACTGAGGCACAGAGAGCAGACATGACGTCAGAGGGGCATCTGGACACAAGCTCAACCCTCAGCAGACTTTGACCTCCGTGAAAAAACAAATATAGAGCGCAAAGATTGAGTGCGTTGATTCATCTGCAGGCAGGTGTTTCTCCAGACAAGGATGAACACAGGCAACAATTCCTGGACTTTGCAACAGCCTGATGTTTCACTGGCAGAGGTGAGGAGGGAGGGTCTTCAGAACAAGGCCGTTCTACCAACTGCACTATTCCAATTACAAACACCCATGACCACAGTCAAGGGGAAATAGCTGTGTGCACCCAACTTGCCTCGAAACATCTGTGTGCAACACGCTCATTTATTGTGCCAGACAGGGTGGCCATATCATCTGCCCTGCCCTTCCACTTGACCGAAGAAGAAATTGAGACCCAGGGACGTTGAATTGCCAGGGTCATGCAGCAGGCAGATGTAGGAGGCAGGATGTGGACACTCGAGCTCTGCCCTCAGGTCCAAAGTCAATGCTGGCACATTCTTCTGAGCACAAGCGAAAGTTGGAAGGGTGGAAGAGAGTTCGATTTTGCTTGGATTAGAATCCCTGCAGGAGGAAACCCTGCTTCCCAAGGCCTCTTGGCTTCGGATTTCACAGGGGCCCTTCTGCGGGAATGGAAATAGGCACGTCTGCTCTGATTTCCTTGCTAGTGAGTTGAAGGATGCACATCTCTCTATCCTGGGACATCCAGCAGCACCCATATGAATCTGCTCGCTGTGCTAACAGTGCCCCACTGTGTGTCTTTATGGTCTGAGCTTTATGGCTCCTAGTTCTTTCTGTCCAGCGGTAATTGTACATTTTCTGCAGGTCTCCTGTGTTCACAGTACTGTCCTGTAGCACAAATTATTATGGACAAACTCCAAGCTTTGATTCTTTGCCCAGCTTTTGCCTCCCACTCCGGCTACAAAGATGCGTATGATCTTGTAGCTTGGGCCTTTCGCTCTTTGACACATGTGCAACCTTGAAATTTTAGAAAGAGTAAGAAATATTCCTAATTCTTCGTTCACAGGAAGAGGTTAAGTAAAAATGAAATGCCCAAACACCTCCTTATCATTGTTGGTTTGCCCGTGAATTCCTTTCCACGCCCTTTTGGACCCACTCACCAACATTTTGAATGTCAATGCTTGTTTCAATGAAGGAAGTGGAACAAGCTTTGCACTAGAAGTGAAGAAATATAGCTACAGCCCAGCCACTGATTCACTCTGAGTAGACACTTCCTCTCACTTTCCTCCCCTATGAAGTGGGGATATGAAAATCTGCCCTGCCTATATTCACAGAAGTGGTGATGATGATGACGAAGATGAAGATGACGGCCAGCATCTATTGGGCACTTATTTTGTGCTAACCCAGGCTTTACACATTTACGTGTAATTCTCACCATTACCCGATGAGGCAGAACTTTTGTGACTCCCCCAGCTCACAGAAGAGGAAACAAGTCACAGAGCTGGTAAAGGGCAAAGCCATAGATTCGATTCTGGATCAGTTTCACTCTGAGCCTTTAGGGGTCAAATTCGAAAGTGTATGCAAAAATGCTTTTGCAAGGTAGGAAAAAAGTGCATCCAAGTGCTGGAAACTATAAAACACATTAGACTTTTTGATGTATTAATTTACGGCGCTTTATTTGGGCCTGGAGAGCTAATCCAAGTTTTATCTCAAGTGACTTCCTATCTTGAGCCTTGTGAACTAGAAATCTCCAAGATCCCTTCCATCTCTGAAATTCTAAGCTTGATTTGTATGATAAAATGCTGCTGTGTGTCCCACCGGGGGAGGAGGACAGGATGAAGGTTTAGGGAAACTGACATTCTCCTTCAGACCATAAATGAACCATTTGGAGAACTGATGCTTGAGTTTACTAAGGTATTGAGCGTCCTAATGTGGCTTCCAAAAATGCTTTGCACACTCCCAAGGAGTCAGATGCAACTCCAGAAGCAGAACAGGTCCTTGTTGGCATCAGCTGTGACCTTGAGCAAGGACACATCCCCTCTCTCCAATTAGCCGCAGGCCCCTCACCTCTAAATTGGGAATCTAAAATTGCCCATCATGCCAATCTCACCAAGTTGGATTAAGGACCTAGTGAAATAGCGGATGGGAAAGGACTGGCCATACAGAGAGCACCCAGGACCCTGGAGAGAGCCACATGTTCAGGATCTGTTCTCGGCCCCTCCTGGATCTTTCTTCACGTCTCCATTGTCCTCCTTTCTCTGGTTCTCTCTGGATTTCTCTTCGTCCATACGCCAAAAAAGCAGGTGTGTGTCTGGACCATGGATGTAATTTTTAGCACCCCTTCATCCTCTCCCTTTCTGTTGATGAGGGTCGTTCTTAAAGAGTTGAGCCCCTGCCTTTCCCCACTCGCTATCTCCACCTCCTCCCCTCACCGCCACGTCCCCGCATCTTTCAGATCAGAGTTAGAAGTGAAAAAGCTCCAAAGGAGAAGAGTGCAAGCTTTCTTGCAGTGGCTAGTTTTGTATTCCTGATTACGTGCCTACTGTGTTTCACGGAAAAACAGCATCATCGGCCATCTGCACAGGGAGAAAAAGGAAAGCCAACCTGAGTAGTCTGTCACTTTCAGGTTTTAGGGTAATAGCGGCTTTTACCTTCTTACTTTGATTCATTACCTTCGCAAAACTGTAAATCTGTCATTTTGGCACTAACTTCTATCGTCTGCATATTAATAAGAATAATAATCACAACATCAGTGGTTTGGGGTTTTATAACTGAGTTCTTTTCCTTAAGTGCCAGGGCAGAGTTGGTAGAAAGTAGCACAAATATTGCAAAGGATTTTTCCTTGGAGATGCATCTCGGATCTTCACAAACATTGTTTTTGGGTAAAAACGGGGCTCGCCTCACGAAACTTGCCTTTTCTACACTCAGAATTGCCCCTGCTAATGAAATCGTGCTTGATCTCCCTTCACTAGTAGCCTTTATGAACCCAAGAATGTTCTGCTGAGGTTGGAACCAATCCATCTCCAAAGGTAATCAATTACACCCTGATTACAAGTCACATTTTAGGACATATATCTATTTCCTTTTGTTTAAAATATTTATAAGGTGCCTACAATGTGCCCAGCACTGGGTGAATATTTAGGGATACAAAGCTGCTGCATCTGGTGTGTTACGGTATGAAATCATCTCCAGAGTCTTTCTCTATTAATATTTGTTTTATGATATGTACGAGAGTCTTTTTCACAGGGCCGTAAAACAATGTTTCATTAAAGATAGAGACAAATTAGTGTGTGTGGTCCCAGTCATTTTCACTTTAAACATTAGGCCTTCTCTTGCCGAACAGTCTCACAGCAAGTTGATCACAATTTGACATGCATACAATTTAGGGAGACTGATTCATTATACAATTTAAAAAATTCTTGAATTGCGATTGTCAAATAATGATTGTTCAGCTAAGGAGTTTTGATGTTCTGAGAGTCGCCTTATAAATCTACCCTACTGAATAAACTTGCGAAAATTTCAAAGCAAAATAAAACACTTGGCCCTGAAAAGCAAGGCTGATGCTGGAGGGTTAATGTAAACTCAGCATGGTAGCGACGCATCAAATACTCGTCCTGCTAGCCATTAATACAAATTATTTTAATTGATTTTTCTTTTTGTGTGAAGGGGTTGTGAAAGGATAGTGTCAGAGTGAAAAAATTAACAGTCGTTGAATGTCTGCTATGTGCCAGAAATTGGGTGAGGCATCTTCACATTTATTAGCCGCCCATCATGCAAATAACCACGTCCCTATGTAGAGTATATAGAGGAAGGAAATCTCAATTCAGAGAGATTAAGCTACCTGTTTGAGGTCACACAGCATTAAGTGGCTGAGTTACTCATCAAACGCTAATCAGTCTGACCCCAGTGCCCATATTTGTCCCGCCCTCTCCACCCGACTCTGCTTCTTATCACAAATCAACTTTACTTTGTTTTGTTTTTCTGGTTACAAGCATAAATGCACAAGCATCATAAAAAATTGAAAAAAAATACAGTTAAAAGGGAAAAGTTCACCCATATTCCAAGTAGCCATAAATAGTCACTTCTTTTTCCAGTCTTTCTTCTATGTATTGTTAACATCATGATCATACAGCATTGGAGAGTGAGGCATGAGTCCACTCACGCAGCCTCAAGACAATTCTAACTGTGCATTGTTTATGATTTTTAAATAAAGAATACCACACGCCAATTTTTAAATTTCCAGACTAAACTGGGCAGCGGAGTCTAGAGCCCGTTTGAAATCCTCAACCAGCTGGGCTCTGCGGGGACGAAGCGGCTGGTCTCCATGGCCTGGGCCATGTGGTCTGTGCCTCTCTCTGCTCATCCATTTCTATTTTTCACTGAGCACCACCTACACCCCTAACACTTCGCTGACAAGCCTCTGCCTTTTCTCCCCCAAACACAATGGAAAGTTAATTGAATGTTTTATGCCTTCGCAATATCAAAGAAATGAAAAGAACGTAGGTTTCAACCATATTTCAATATTAAGTGCATTAATTTTTACCTTTTAACTGACACTTGTACTAATTTCCTTAAATGCTCTCTCTGGTTCTTTTTTGATCTGTCTGGCTTTGTTGGGCTGAGGATGAAGGCTGACTTCAAATGCAAAAAGATTAGCTCTCTTTTCCTTAATAGCACAATTACAGATTGTGTGATGTCTCCATCATGAAAGAGAGCAGGGACAGACTTTTAAAGTCACACGAGTTTATTACAAAAGTGGCAGTCATAATTTAACTACTTTACTCTACAAAGGGTATCAAAATTGCCCTAATTGTCTAGTGGCATTCAGGAATTGTTGTGGGTAAAATGGAAGAAAAGCATTTAGTGGGGTTTCCCCCCTTTAATTTGACTTGGGCCATTGTTTTAATAAAGTCCTGTGACAGACTTTAACCTTGAGCCCAAATTTCACAGACCCCAGATATATGATAGTCTTGGAGAATGCAGACTAAGTTTCTCTACATAATATTCAAAATGAACCAGAAACGATAACTCTAAGTACTATTTGTGACTTGCTATTTAAAGCCCAGGAAAAACAAAGAATAAACTCCTTTAATTTTGTCAAACGCATACAATGTTTAAATTCAGCAGTGACTACAGTTCAAAAGACCAGATGTTCTCGCGTATTTATATAATTATTTTGCACAATAGTTTACCGCTGGCAAAAAAAAAAAAAAATTCAAAGCATATTGTTGTAGTTGGCATTTCTATGCTTGACAAAAAAAATCTAGAGACTGCATTATATCAAATTAATTCTAATTTTATTAAAACCAAAAAGAGACAGAGAGAGAGAAATAAATGGAGAGAGCGTCATATTAGTCCTATGCTAAATTAAGTTCAAGAATAAGACGCAACATTGATCCAAGAATAAAAAGCCTCAACTCTAATGCATCAGGTTCACAGGGGAGAAGCTGAGGCTCTTTGACCCATTGTCAGTCTATTTTAAGATGAACATTTGTTAAATTCTAATGAAAAATGTTGCACTTAAACTCTGGCAAAGAGACAATTAGTACTTCCCCCCAACCCTGCCAAGACTCCAAAAAAATAAAAAAGGAAAAAAACTCAGAATTTTAAAAGTGAAAGAAAAAACTACAAAGCAATAAGCACTTTCAAAGAATCTTCTGGAGGATGCTATGTTGTGATAAAATTAGATGCTTCCAACAAAATTACTAAAATGAAGGAGCTCCTGATTTATATTATAGATGGACATTCAGGTAGGAAATTACAGGTTCCCGTAATGAAGGATTTTTCTGACAGTAAATTTATTAATTGAAAAAGAAAAAAGGCCCTTTCAATAAAAGCTACTCACCTAAAAGGAATGATTCTGGAATATAATAATAGAATGAGTGTTCTATAATATAATGCCGTTAAAATGCGATTTAGGTTCTTAAATTTATATCTTTCTAACTCTTTGTTCAGATAGATGATGAGTGTGAAAAATGCCATCGGGAGGCCGAGTCTTGATCTAAATGAATACCACATTATGAGCAGAGAGAGAAAACCTTTTCTCGTTTACTGTTATCCAAATTTAGTAACTATTTTTTCCCTCGTAGACCAAAAACACGGAAAGTTCCTTTTACTTAAGAGATATGAGGACTAGAGGCTCAGAGAAGCTATTTGGTTGGAAGAACAGCAAAGAGAGACTTTGTAGCTGCCGGGTGCATATTTTTCCATCGGAAGGAGCAGAGGTGGTGGGGTGCGGGGGCGCTGGTTTGGACATTCTCATTGAGAAGTAGCTTTGTGGTCCTCAGACGGTGCGCTGGACTAAACCCCCTTGTCAACCCCGCTGCACAATGTCCAGAACAAGCTCTTTCTCTTTGTCAGTTTGGCTCTGTGGTGCCGGTTTTACTTAGCGTCAATATTACACAGCGATTGTGGACATCATGACACTCTGCAGATGGGGGCATATTGTAGAAATGTCACCCCAGGAAGACTGCGACTGTGTTACCCGTCCTCACTGCTATATCCTGTATGCTGGGCACATAGGAGTCTTAGGAAATAACTACCGATTAATTACATATATATACTGCAGACAAAGAGATGGCGTAGATCTCATCCTATGTGGAAAAATAATTTTCTAAAAGGGCTACGCATAAAATTTTAAGAAAATGCACTTGCTTGGATAGGTGAAAGTTCCCTTGGAAAGCCATTTGAGCGTTTCAGTACAATTAAGAACAAACTGGCCTTCTTCCCTGGCCTCCTAGAGTCTCGCCGAGATGCCCCACAGTGTGACCCTGCAATCGTGTCGGTGAACCTTGGCCCCTCGCTGGCTCATCCTCCCCGGCGTTAATAACGGCTTCAGCGACGCGCCTGTTCCCCCCGAGCGCACTGTTCCGTTAGCAGTTTGCGCTTGGTGGGAAAAGATGGCGAGGCAGGCAACTTGGTCCTTGCCAACATTTCGAATGTGTGACACCGCAAGAAAGACACCGTCAGGAGCAGTTGCTAATTTATTTTAAGTGCCCCCTGAGTTTTTAATTTATCTGGAAAAATAAATAGATAAATCCGAGGCGCTTCCTGCCAACCCAGCCCAGCACCGGGTCTGCCAGTGGCGGTGGAGGTTTGCGGGTGACAGCGACTGCCGCCAGCGAGAGGTGTCAGAATGTTCAGCCAACAGAGGCGGGTGAGGGCTGCCTATTCCTGGTTGCATTAGAATAGGATCTATCACATTTGTGTAGAGCTGACCTTTCCTTTTCCTAAATTGGCTGCCGACACACATGCTAAATATTTTTTTTTTTCCCCTTCAGATAGTCTGCAATTCCAAACAGTACCGCAGGCTTCTCCAAGCCCGGATTCAGTGGCAAGTCTGGAACGTAATCACTCTAGTTTAGAAATTCATTCTCCGAAGTGAGGAGCCCGGCGAATATTATAGTTTCATAAATATGCAGATTTTGTTTATTTAAACATTTTTTTTATTACACTTTGTGTTTTCCTAAATTGGGTCATCATTTTAATATAATTGGAATCTGATGTGTGTCCTGTTTTCCTTAAAAGCCATCTGGTTCATTTTCGACTTTCAGAAACCAAATTATTTGCGGTAATATCGGGCCCTGCTCATTCCTCCTTTTGAACCAACTCATGGCTTCAGGGTGTTGGACCAAGGAAGCCCAAGGCTATGTGGGGAGGGCTCCCTGCTCCCCCGTCTCATAGGGGTTTCCAAGCTGGTCAGCTAAGATGGGACCCATGCCGTGAAAATCTATGGGGAACCCGAGAGAGCTGCATTTGTCTGAAGAGCATAAACGAAGTCCATTGCACACCTTCTTGGATGGAGGGCAAATGACTGAATTACCAATGTGGATAAGAAGACAAAATGCGCCTCCAGCATTCTGCTCTCTCACCAGACCATGAGCTCCCCCACGGCGGAGGTCATATGCTCTGAAAAGAGCCCCTGCTCCATCTTTCATAGGACTGAGCACATGATGGGTGCTGAAGATGTATGTGATCATTGATGGGGATTCTAGAAATCAAATTATAATAAAGTAGTGTGGTGTATTAGTTATCTATTGCTGCATAACAAATTCTCCAAAACTTAGTGACTGAAAACAGCACACATTTATGATCTCAGAGCTTCTATGGGGCTAAGAATCCAGCCACGGCTCAGCTGCATCCCCCAGCTCAGAGTGTCTACAAAGGCGGTCAAGGTGCTGCCAGGGCTGCAGTCATCCTAAGGTTCAGCCTTCTCGAGATCTGCTTCCAGTGATCTCAGTTCCCTGCAGGCTGTTGAACTGAGGATCTCCCGCAGCTCCTGGTCACATGGACCTTCCACAGGGCAGCTTACAATATGGCAGCTGACTTCACCTGAGCCAGCAAGTCGAGGCCCAGAGACAGTGCCTGCAAGATGGAAGTCGCAGTCTTCAGCATCCTAATCTCAGATAGAACGTCCCGTCCTTGGGCATCCTCCACTGGTAAGGAGAGTCACCAGGTCCAGCCCACACTCAGGGGAGGGGACTGCCCAAGGGCGTGAGTCACTGGGAGCCCTGCCAGAAGCTGCGGTCTCCCATATGTGTGTGTATACCCGTGCTATTTGTCAGGGTTAAATAATGACTCCAACAAGAAGCCAAGTCTATATTCAAAATAAGAAATTAAAATGAAATGACCTGCTACTTAGTCTAAAAAGCAGTTGTACCCTCCATAAATGCTCATTGGTATCATTGTCTGATTCCTTTACTTAGGAACGTGGCAGAGAATAAGGTCAACATTTCTTCCAAAGACCACCAGGAAGAAATTTTTTACAAGTTACAAATACAAGTTGTGCGTCATTCATTGGATCAATGGACATTTGTTAAATTCATCCTAAAGCGGAGCAGAATTCCGTGTGAGTTAGCTGTCACCGGCTCTGGTTCTACGGTGACAGGTCAAATTCTGGCTCTGCAGGCTGACTAGTCGCGCGTCTGACTTTCTCTCCCTCAGTACGCTCACTTGGAAATGAGGATAACAATTGCACCTCCCTTAAAAGGTGGTGGTCAGAATGGTATGAGCTAAGAGGGTGTTTTTCAAACTGTAGGTCACAACCCATCCGTGAATCTAAAATCAGTTTATTGCAAGAGTCAGCAAACCTTTTCTTGCAAAGGGCCAGATAGCATTTTTTTAGGCTTCGTCCGTATAATGGTCGCTGTCACAACTCTGCTCCTGCAGTGCGAAAGCAGCCATAGAATGTGTAAAGAAATGAGCACGGCTGCGTTCCAGTAAAACTTTATTAACAGAAACAGGGCACAGGCTGGATCTGGTCCAAGGGCCATAGTTTGCAACCGCTGGTTCGGTAGATTGTGACTAACATTTAAAAAAATAAAACAAGTAGAATAGAAATATCAGTGTGAATTGCACATAGCAAAGGTGAGTAGTTTTTCAAAATTTTGTTTTTAGCAATAATATGGATATAGATGTGACTATGGTTCCACACACACACCATTTACTGGGTTGAAATGTAAAATGTATTTATTTCTTTGGTTGTTATTTAAAAAAAGAGAATAAGAAAGCCAATACGATGTGTACGATGAATTTTGTATGGCACCTGGCGCACAGCACGTGCTGAATAAATTTGAGCCACAGTTAGAATGCTATGTTGGGTGCAATGGGGTCATGTAGAAATGAGCTTCAGCGACGTCCTCCAGGAGGGCGCAGTCTGGAAGAAATCAACAACTGTGGGCAGACCAGCCCCCCAGGAGGTTAACCGTGGGAGTCCAGCAGAAGAGGCGCGATACATAAATATGTACGTATGCACTAAGATGACGTGTACGGTGGTGTGTGTTTATCACAGAGGGAATCCCGAAGGAAGAGGTTTTCCTGATTGAGGAAGAGATGGACTCCAAACCAGGTTTACAAGATTGGGAGGATATGGATTTTCAGTCCTGGAAATGGTGTAAAATTAGTTGGCTGTAGTCAGTTTGATCCTCTCTAAGAACTGTCCTTATGAAAGCCTTCATTCCTTCATCCCTCAATGTTTATTGAGCAGCTATTATGTGCCAAGGACTGTTCTAGTACAAGGATATGGTAGTAACTGCAGCAAAATCCCTACCCCGTGGAGTTTATGTTCTAGGGGGAGAGTCAGAAAACAAACACATGCATGTGTAGTGTGAAGTATTAACAAGGGCTGTAAAATAGGGTGAGAACAGAGTGGTGGGGGCTTGGGGACACACTGGAGAGAGAGGTGACTGGAGCTAAGGAGTCCACCTGTGAATTCTTGGGTTGGGGGGTGTTGCAGGAAGGGAACAGCCAGTGCAAAGACTTTGAGGTGGACACGTGTTTGGTGTGAATGGAAACAGCAGCACCCCCCTACCCCCTCCACCCCCACCCCGCTGACTTAGTTCTGTGTGAAAACTCAGAGAAGACGAGAGGAAGGGCCTTGACTTCCAGAACCTGGCAGCCTACTTCGGCACAACGGTTTGGCTCCTCCTCGGCTCTTGGTCGATGTTGCTGAGATGCAGGTCAAGAGTTTGTGGCCATTGTCTGGCCTGCTGGTTAAGCAGTCTCAAGAAAGAAAAGAAATCCGGACCAGAGCAAGAATCTCGCTTTTCGTTCACATCTACCCTAGGAACCATAATTCTAAACGATTTAATACACACTCCCGGAAACACTGCCTGTGGATGTCGACCATACATCCCTCCAGGCAGAAGCTCGACTGAGGATGTCCAGGAAATGCCTCTCCCTGAACCCCGTGGATATCTCAAAATGATGTGATTTTATTTTTCCTTGTGCTTTTAAGAATGCTTTATGGAAGCTTTTTTTCCCTCCAAATGAAATGTGAGACTTCATAATTAGCACCTACAACATACCTGGTGTTCACATTCTCTCTCTCATTCATTTCACCAATATTTGAATACCATTTAACGTGAGTGATGCAGTTGGAGAATTTAGGGAGAAATGGAATTCTGCCTAGAATCTCCCCTTCCTCTTAGGCTGCTTTCTCCCCAGCGCCGTGCTGAAACACATGCATAGACACGTACACAAACACACACGTGCACGCTTATGTGTGGCCACAGTGGGCCTGGTCCTCAAGCCTCTCCTCGCCCCCATCTTTGTCACTGTAAGTGATGCGCAGGGGAGAACCATGTAATTTAATAATCAAAAGGAAACAAAGCATTTGTTCTGTCAATTAATCAATTGTGACCCAGGCCCTACCCTCTACTTTTAGGAAGCTCACAATCTAGCAAAGGAGTCCAGACTCAGAGGACACATTGAACAGAATGTTCCCTGAGCTTCAATATGTCTCTTGGGAGGTGTGTTAGCCTGTGGGACACTTGGGGACAGCACAGTCTGCGTGAGGGTGTCAAAATCTGCATCTCCTGTTGCCTGAGCATCTACAATGCTAATAGGAAGTACAAGGTCTCAGGCCCTTCCTGTGCATTATCTCATTTAATCCTCCCACAGCCATGAAGCAGGCGCTCACAGGCTATTCTGCAGACGGGGAGCCGAGGACTCGAGACTGGTTCTTTTGACCACTCATCATCTTAGGTTTATCGAACGTACAGATAAGAGCTGGGCACTAGAGTAACCTGATTTTGGATTCCAACTCCTGAACTTTCTAGCTATATGGCCTTGGCAAGTTGCTTACTTTCATTTATTCATCTGTAAAATTAGTAATAATAAGGTAATAATAGTACCTTCCTGTGGTGGAGACTACTGATAACCTATCCAGCATCCACTCTCCTCTTCATCCTTGTAAATGAACCCTGGGATTACTGAAGGCAGCAACGTGCCTAGCCTCTCTTGCAGACAGGAATGGCCAAAGTGATTTAGATGGACATCATCAGATGGGGCTTCTGGGGAAAACTTTTAAAGGGAGCCGACTAGTCTGGGAAGTTCACTCTCTTGGCTTTGTCCGTGTTCCCTTCTGCTGCCTAGAATGTGGGCATGATGGCTAGGGCTACAGCAGCCATCTTGCAACCACAAGGCAACCTTGAAGATGTAAGTAATGAGCTAAGGATGACAGAGCAGAACTTTGGAAAGATTTTGGGTCCCCAAAGGTGGAAATTGGAAAAATTCAATTTGGTCACTGTAGCACTCTGTGAAGTTCATGTAATATAAAAGAAAAAATAATATCTAGGGCCAGCCCAGTGGCGCAGTGGTTAAGTTCACACGTTATGCTTTGGCGGCCTGGGGTTTGCCAGTTCAGATCGCTGGTGTGGACATGGCACCGCTTGTCAAGCCATGCTGTGGTAGGCATCCCACATGTAAAGTAGAGGAAGATGGGGATGGATGTTAGCTCAGGGCAAGTCTTCCTCCACAAAAAGAGGAGGATTGGCAGCAGATATTAGCTCAGGGCTAATCTTCCTCAAAAAAAAAAAAAAAAAAAAAGGAAAGAAAAGGAAAAGAATATCTAAATGCTTTAAACCACTATTATTTTGGGTTCCTAACAGGTGAGCACAGTTCTTAGCTGATACAATATATTATAAGTTTGTTTGTGGAGATAATGTACAAAACAATGTACTTTTTTTGTACCTCTGCTACGCACTTCGCAAGTTTGAAATATAATTGTTATCATTATAGGTGCTTATATATGTGCGGAGTCTGCATTTTAAAAGCATCTCAAGAAATCACCTGTTCCACTTAATTTTTGTCATTTTACAAATGAAACAAGCGAGACCCAGAGAGGCAAAGAGACACACAGCTGGAGCGCGGTGATGGTAGGGGGCGGGAGAGCATGAGTGTGGGCTTGCAGGCTAGTTTCTACCCTCGGCGCAATGATTTTCTCATCATGCTGTTTCACCTTCATTTCTCCCAGATCCGAAAAAGAAAAAGAAGAAACATGGCTATTCGAGTCCACATTAAGTTGTACGGCAGTCTCAGCTCAACGATGGTGTATGGTTTGTCATGTTCCAGAGCCATGACCTTCATTCATGGCCACCAACCATGGCCTTTTCGTCTTGCAGTATTTCAAGGAGCCAAAAAGAGCAGACTATGGAAGAGCTGATAGGAAGGGGACAAGGGACGCTGGCTGCAGCACAGGGATGGCTGTAGAGCTTGGGTACAGAACTGAAGGCTGTGTTCCAAGGCTTGGGATTGGCGTCGTGTCGTGCGTGAGACCTGGGCTTGAAGCCAGATGGCTCAGATGTAGAGTGGAGAGTAATTCCATAGGCCTAGTCAGCAGGCTGCTTAATGGAAGGGTGAGGGGTGGATGAAGGGTGGAGGAAGAGACCTGGGAACATGTGGGCTTGTCAAAAGAGAAAAGTAACTTGCCTAGAGTGGAAAAACCAAAAGCAAACCCCACAAACAGCAGTTATATCAGTAACTCCAAACTTACCATTTAATTCAAAATTTAAACAAAGAAATACTCAACTTCAAACTAGTAATTTTTGCGTGGCACAGGACGTTTACAAAGTGTTTTGTATGACCTCACTGAGGCAGCGTAGCAATATTGCTCCCATTTTGCAGATGAGAATAGTGACCATCAGAGACCCCAAATGATGTGCTCAAAGTCTCCCAGCTGCTAAGAGTCAGTGCGGATGTGGTCCTGGGTCTCCTACCTCCCTGTTTGGCCTGGTCAGTGGAGAGGATTTCCCTAGACATTGGCTTAAAGCTATGCAGCACCAAATAAGGAGGAATACCTCCAAACAGTGCTGCCATCCCTGGTGATCCGACAGGGGCAGAATGGCAGGGAGACATGAGGTCATCTTGGGCGAGGAAATGGAGGGAAGGGAAGGTTTGGGTAGGGGGTTGTTATCTTATTGTTGGGAATAAAATACCCTGTGGGTGACTGTAAGAAAATGGAAGAGTGGTGAAATGTTTCTACACTGGCAATAAAGCCTATGGGGGTAAGGCCTTCTCCGCTCTGCCCACCCAGAGCTGGCCCACCATCGTGGCCTAACTCAGCCTGTGCCTGCACGAGTATTCCAGCACATAATCCTCCTGTTCAGTGAAGTGTAGCCGCACCATGATACACGCAGTGTTTCTTCATTGTAGGCTGTCTCTCTCTGTTGTGCAAGTCAACATGGGGTCTGTGACCATTTCATGAGGGAGGTACGTAAATTTGAGTCCGCCATGATGGAATCCCAGCTTTGTCTCTTCCAACTTCATGACCTTGAGCTTTCACAATGTTCGATCTGTAAAATGGAAATTTTTAAAGTTTACCTTATGAGATTGTTTTGGTCATTAAATTAGAAAATGGAATGTTCCTAACACTGCACCTGACAGGGAGCCAACACTTGGAAGTTCTATTCTTTGGGCCTCTATTACTAGATGCTCATGAGGACGAAATAAAATGTCACCTCCAATTCCAGGGACTTACTGAAGGAGACCCTTAGAGATATTTATTGCCAATTCTCAGGATCTGTCAAGTCATTTGTAATTTAATTCATTCATTTATTCATTCTTCAAAACAAATATATTTTCCTTTAAAAATGTTAATCAGGTGTCTCAAAATGTTTATAACATTTGGTTGGGGAATATCAGTCCTTGGACTCTCACCCCCTGAAAATTTCTAAGCACGGAAATACCTTAAAGAAAGTGCATGGGAGCATTATTTATGGTGGTTGGAAACTGTAAAAAACCAAAATGGTAAAAAGCTTATGATAAGTTTGCACAATGTAATATTTATATTTTCCATTAGAAACTTTGTAGAGAGAGAGTTCATAGTGACATGGACAAATATGATGCAATGATATGTAGAAAAAAGCAGAATATATATGTATCCTGCATATACTCTACATATATGTGTATATATAGCCACACATGCATATGAATATTCACAAAATATAAATAGGGAAACATTTAAACACTTAAATATAAAATAATTAGGAATTAGTTAAAAATAATTATAGTACAGATGTAAGATAAAATACTGTGCATGGTATACAAGAATATTTAATACTTCAAAAGACTCTATACCATACATTAAGTAGAAATAGTGCATTACAAAGCAGGGCATACAACATGGTCCAAATATTTTCAAAAATACCCTTATTTTTATATAAGCAGAAAAAAAATGGATATAGCCCTAAACTCCTGGAAGATCAATAAGTGAGTGGTGGGATTATAAGTGATTTTCATTTCCTTCATGCTTTTCTGAGTTCACATATACACTCCTGTCAACAGGTGTTTCACTGGAATCAAAAGGGGACCCTCCAGTAATAATGCACGGTTGTTGATGCTGTTTGTCAGGTATTTCTGGTTCTCCCACTTCCATCCACGTGATAGGCTGGCACCCCCAGGCCCCCGGGGGTTGAGAGAAGTCATGTGACTAGTTCCAGCAGATGAATTGTGAGTGGAAGTGAAATGCCTCACTTCTGGGCGGGAGCATTTGGGTGTCAGTGGTAGACTCTAGAACTCTTTTTCTCTGTGGCATCATAATCAAGTTGTCGTACTGAAGTCGATTTGCTCCGTCAACGTGTGTCCTCCAGCGATTGCCAGGGCCGGAGCCCCTCGCCAGATCTGAGATGGATGTAGAGCATGAGTAAGGAATCAACTTATTTGATTTCAATCGCTAATACTTGGGGACTTATTTGTTACTGCAGCATAGTCCATTCTATCCTGACCAGTACAAATATACATGGGAAAAATTTCTGGAAACATATTCGCCTAAATGGTAGATGTTCATTGTCTTTAAGTAGAAAGAGCAGTGGATTGTTTTCCTTTTTCTTTCTATCTTCCCAGTTGTCTATAATGAATACGTTTTTCTCTTCATTGAAAAATAATCCAGTCAACTCTACAAATAAAACAAGACATCACTGCCAGACAGTATTACACGTTTGTCCTAGGAAATTGGATGGATTTCCACTGATTCCATCATATTCTTTCACATCTCTCCCTGGAGCGGGTGGGCTGGCTGTGGGAGGTGGGGGCGGAGTGCCTATGGGGTCTGCTCATTCACTGTGGAAGCAGGTAAGACAGGGCGTAGGGGTGAAGTTTGGAGAACACCTGAAAAGTGCAGGCAGTTGGGTAAGGATTGTGGGTCTCAGTCAATGCTCAGAGCAAAGGAATTTGAGCACTCTTCTTCTCTGAATTTATTTTAAGAACAAAATGTTTTTCTGGGTGAATCTGAGCACAGTCATACTTGGGAACAAAGAGTAGGAAGAGCAAAGTATTTTCCGGTCTTTTTCTCCACTTTCATCTCATCTCCTATAAATGCTTTGCATCTCCAGCCCAGGACACAAGGGTTAATTTTGAGGTTTTGGATACAAAGTGCAAGAGCTGGAATCCTGCCTACTGTCACTCTGCCTTTCCACTTAGTCACACCCTTCAACACCTTTGACTCCACCATGAGCCCTTCCCGAGGTGTTCCTGGGCTGCCAATTTGGGAATCTGATGGCTTTTAGATGCATGGAGGTCCTGAGATATAGAAGAAGGCGCAGGGGGTGGAATCAGAGGGGCCTGGTTCGAGTCTAGGTTCTGCCTATTATTCTTTGGAAGCAAGCGGCTCAGGAGGACCATACAAGCTGCCCATTAGTGGAAATAGTGGAAGATGCTGGTCTTTTGTGTGGGTCGCTCAGACACTGGGTTTCTCGATGCAACCAGCTAGGAGATCTTCAGGCGGGATCTTGGAGAATGAGGAGTTAACAGAGAAGCCAGTGAAGGCATTCCTGGTGGGGAGAAAGCATGAACAAGCCTGTGAATGCTTAAAGAAATATAAGGCAGAAGGGACCACACGGGCAAATGTATGAGGAAAAGCAGAATCCTTCACTTAGAAGCCACCAATCTCAACAGAAATGGCTCCTGCAGCCTTTGTCGGGTCATGGAAAGCAATGATCTATGTCAGTTGCTGGGATATTTGCCATATCAACATCCTAATCATTGTTTTTCTTATTCAACAGAGATTTCTTGAGGGCCTCCTCTGCGCCAGGCCGTGATCTCGTATTTGGGATACGTCAGCAAGCTGCTCTCCTCCCCTCCCCTCCCCTTGTTTTATAGGAAATATATTTATTTTACAAGGAAATTTATATCGTCACCAGAGAGGAAAAGACACATCCTTTCCATTAAAGGAAGGTAATCATGAAAACAAATACAATTAAAAAGACAAAATCCCCATGTTCTCATGAGACGCCATTGCCTGAAGCAGGCTCTGAGGCCTAATCTCACCCTCTTTAGTAAAAAGGGAAGTTTAGCAAGTGCTAGAGAAATGCTGGGGACCTCCTGGCACATGCAGGCCCTGTCTCTTTCATAAAATCAGAAAAGTAGGGAGAGATTTGAGGAAGAAATAGCTCACCCTTCTCTGATTTAGGGTGTTTGCCTTCTGGTGTGCCCTGAAATGGTCTGGGACAGACATGCCACAGTTCAGAGAAAACCTAAATAGGGAATCCTAGTCCTTTCTCTTGGTCCAGTTTCAACTATGAAGCATCAACATCCATTGCAATAATTATAGAGCCCAACTACCCCCATTGCCTGATTAGAGCACAACCCTAAGAAGTGGCAAATGTGATTATGTGCATTGGACAAATGACAAGCGTGAGTCTTGACAAGGCTGCCTGATAGCACAGAACTGGCAGGCATCAGAGTCAGGACCTGAACTCGGATCTGTCTGACCCCAGGTCGGATCCTATCCACTGACCCATGGGACCTTCCTTGTCATTACAGCTTTTTTCTAGGTAATCATGTAATTGCTAGGCAGATTGGCTATATAGACAATTTCATATTTTCTCCAGATAAAATCAATTTGCCACACAGGAGATAGCACATTGCTGTAGAAACATGGAACCCGTCTTTCCTGAAATAAAAATAAAAATCCACCATTTTTCTTTCATTGTCATCCTGATCCCATCGCCAGCCACGCTGCTCTGTAGCAATTCTGTGCGTCTCTCGTGTGCCTGTGCTTTTCAGTTAGGTGTTAAAGAGAGAGACCGACAGACAGAGGAATCAGGAGGAAAAGGGTTAAACGTTTTATTATTCTTGCTGCATTTGTAGTAAATTGTGTAATAGTTTTCATGTCTTAATTACTTAAATTTTATATTGAGCTATAGTGATATTATCTCTCTTTTTGTCTCTACACAATTGTATTTTATAATGGCTTTTATTAGAACCTACATGAATGGAATTTAAAATGAACACATCACTTCTGTTACTTGTGCAGTATAGAAAAGAGAGCACTTCTTGATATTTGGCATGAAAAGTACTTTCCTTTGTATTTTATGACACATAGAAAGTTGTATTAGGTGGGGACACATTTTGAACAGAAGGTAACGAAGGGAGACTCCAGAACCTTTTTTTTTCTGCTTTTAGTAACTTCCTCGTGAAGAAAGCTGTGGGGTATTCAGTGTATCAAGAAAAACTCCCCCACAAAAGCGTCACCTAATTATAGTAAAATGCAAGTGATATGTATTTTTTTTAACTGAGGTTTTCCGTTAGAAAAATTGGACGTGGTCTACGTATTAGAGAATTGTTGGAAAACTGGGTGTTAAATTACAATATCGCATTTGATCTGTTAATGCAGCAGCTACATTTATTTTTTTAAAATCCGAGAGTTAATATTATGTGTAGCAAATTGCACAACTTGCGTCCCACTCTGGCTCCACTTAAAAGGCTGTGATCTCTCCGACATGGAGTTTTCAAAATGAACCAATAACTTGCATTCAAAGAATATATAGCAAGGGCTTCAGGATAGAGCTGAAAACGGTTTTTGTTTGTTTTTTTTTCCCCCATCTCTCTTCTTTTTTTTCTTTAACCAAGTATAGAGGAATCAGTAAATCAAAAAGTCTCTTGCATGTAGGAGCTCAAATACAAAGGGGAAAAACCTCAACAAAGGATTCAGTGGGTACTTGAGAGTGACGGCTATAGAAATAAATGTGAAGAAATATTATAGATGCATATTTAATATTGTTGTGTTTATTGCTTCATTTATAAAAGTCAACCAGCTAGAAACTGTGAATGAATAAACTCCTCGAGGGCTATAAGTGAGACACACTGTAAGGTGTACCTTAACTCTTACCAGTCCCAAGGCAACTAACCTAGAAAATCATTGCTTCCTGCTAACGAATGCAAGTCTTCTGGCTGGGAAAAAAATAATGCAAAAGCAACAGGCATTTTCTCTTGGCTTAGTGTCTGTCCCTGCCTTTCCAGTTACCACAGTCCCCAAAATAAAACTTCCAGGCCCAGCTCATGTCGCCTCCTCTGAGAAGCCCCTTGGGCTTCCTTGGAAACAACCGGCTCTCCCTGTTTTGGCTCTCACTGTCTTTGAATCTCAGGACAGGTAGCTCTAGAGGCAAGCTAGCAGCCACACCCCTCCACTAAGTGGGGAGTCCTTTTTGGGGAAAGATCTTCTCTGATCATGTTTATATTCACAATGCCTACTCCATTTCCTCTCCCATGCTGGTTGCTAAAAAACGACGCTGGTAGAGCGGGATTGAATTAGATCAGGGCGATGGATGGTCCCTGCTGGGCGGGGCGGGGCTAGGTTTTGCAACCCCACCGCAAAGAGAATAACACACTGTCTCCGCCCTCAAGAAAGTTGAAACTCTATTGGTTAAATAAGTCATAAGACAATTAGAGAGATGTGAGATGGTAAAGTACAAATCTGGAGTGATAGACTAGACTTTTGATAATTATCAGAGAAGCCGAAGGCATTGGGTTGGGGGATCGTGTTCCAAGATGAGAAGAACAATTCTGTATATTCCTCTGTAGGCCCTGGCCCAGCTAATATTTCTGAAGAAAGTTGTGCTTTCTAATACTTCAGTTAGAGGATCACTATGTTTCACACAGGACCATATTTCACATGGAAAGAAGGAGGGAGGGAAGGAAGGAAGGAAGGAGGGAGGGATGGAGGGAGGAAAGGAGGGAGGGAGAAAGTGAGGGAGGGAGGAAGGAAGGAAGGAAGGAAAAAAGGAAAGGGAAAAGAGGGAGGAAAAAAATACAAAAACATCAGACTCCTGCCTTCTTTACAGTATTTTTCCATGATTTTCCAATTACCAACTTGAGTCCATTTCCAGATGCTGATTCTTTTTAATCTGCAATACAGCATCCCTCTCTTTACTGGGATCAACTCTCTTTCCAAACTATTGCAACTCCAGGCTGGCCAGTGCAGGTCTCCCTTCGTCTGTTCTGCCCAGGCCCACACCTCCTTTCCTGCCCTCCATATATCGCCGAGGATCCAAGAGCGTTTCCACTCTGAGATTCGGTTCCTTTCGCTCACATCCCTCCCCCGCCATCAGTCCACTTTCATTTCTCTCTTCCTTTTATTAACATGTCCACACTGTTACTAAACATAAAGGGCTTCTTGAGGAACTAATTTCACCACATTTGTTTGGGTGTTATATGGATGTTCAGAATGGAGATCAAGAGGCACGAAAATAGATTTTGTTGATTTATGAGACCTCACTGTTTTCAATTCCCCATCAGTATGGGCAGGCACGATGCAGTCAAGAAATGAAGCATCTGCTTCCCTCACGTTTCATTTGTGAACTTTAGCACCAGATGTAAATCATTCATAAAATCCCAAAGTGTTGGAAGGTACTCATCTCTCGTTTTCACAAACATATACTCCGCATACTGTACCCAGTGCTTTCTCTCGTTTGTTACAAATGGCAGGAGCAGAATTTTAATGACTAGCAGAAATAAATTTTCAGCAACAGGAAAAAAAAAGCAGTAGTTCTGGAAACCTAACGTGCACTCACTGCTCATCAGAGCTCTTCTGGAAACAAAAAGGTGCCACATTAAGATATCCAACATCTCCACCTATAAATGACTTTAAGGGAGACAAGATATATTGGCTTGTTGCTACTCCTTTTGATTCCTTTTGGGGGTGTCAGATCTGTGTTAATAAAAAATCTCTCAAAGGCAACTGGAGAGGGCACTCGCCTCTGGTTGAGCAGCGACCCCATCTGTCTTCTTGACCATACCCTTCACATTGGCATGACTCCATTCAGACATTGAAATACATTTATTGAGCATCCGAATAAGACACAGTTCCTCCTTTCAAGATGATCATAGTCTTGCCTGGGAGGAGGCAGGATGGGGAGGGAGGCCACCATGCATGTCAACAATTACGCTATGGAGTGGGGTGACAAGACTTCTCTCTGTTTGCTAGACCCGTCTTCTAGAAAGAGCAAATCCCTTTTCTTTGGGGGATTTGGATAATAAGCTTGGTTGAGGAGCTCTGCCATCTTCTGGCCAAAGAAAGGGCAGGGGACACAAGCAAGCTCAGATAACATGTGGAATAGAGTGACACAAAAAAGAAAATGGTCAAAACCAATGCATCCCAACAGTGGGTCTTCTTGCCACTGAGTCCCCTAGAATGCTCCCAATTCCTGTCCTTTCAAATCCTTAGTTTGTCAGCCCTTGCTCTGATTTTTGGGCTACACCCATGCCCTTCCAATCAACTCTTTTCCACAAAAGTCATCTAGGGTCAGTTTTGGTTATTTGCCACTAAGGTGCCCTATGGATACCTCTGGAAGACACTGCGATTATTAAGAAAGGCACAGGATCCAAGGGGAACCCAGAGCAGGGAGTGAGCAATTCGGTCTGGACAAGAGGAAGGAAGCTATCAGAGAAAGCTTCATGGAGGAGGTGATGTTCAGAAGATTATTAAAGGAGGAATAGGAGTGCAAGAGATGGGCTTCCAACCCCTTTTGCTCAAAGGCCGTAAAACCACTAGTCCAGGTCTGCTGAACATGTTCTTCACGTGAGGTATCATCCAAAATACACGTTATTTTCTTAAATTCTCTCAACTCTGTGTAGGATCCTATGACCTGAGACTCCAAACTCTCAACTGTACCAGCTGCCTCCTTCGCTCTCTCTTCACAAGGAAAGCTCCCTCTGATTCCTCCCAATAAGAAATTCTATAACTCCACCAATGTCTCCTATAATCACTATGGAGGGTGAGAAGTTCCTGGGTGCCTCATCATTGATATTCTCTCTGTTACAGAGCCTAGAATAAATGGCAAGCATATGTGGAGGATGTGGCCACAATTTGGAATTTCTACAGCAACATCTCCTTGTTGCTTTTAGGTCAACTGGAAGGAGAGAACCCAAGAGATCTTGTATGTAATATAGCTGAATTGAAATTTTAATGAGAAATATTTGTTTTGTCTCTGCAAGAATTCATCCATTTATCCATTTATGCATCCATTTGCTCATTTATCAATCAACTCATTCATTCTTGAGCATACTCTTTAAAATTCATTAATTTGTTGGAGAATAATGTTATATAAACATAATGAAAAACATACTGAATTTTCTCTCAGAGATTCCAAAGAGGTGATATTCTAAGCAGAAAATATGTTGGTCTGGGCGTCCTGAATTCTGGATTCTAGTCCCCACACTGCAACTTTCTAATTATGAGAACCAGTCCCTCCACCTCAGTTTCCTCTTCTTTAAACAGAAATCGTAATCTCTGCTCCATCTGCACCAGAAGGTTGTCAGAAGGACAGAACGAACTCATGGAGCCGCCATTGTTGGTAACCCAAACTCCAGGTCAATTACATGATACTGTTGCCTGGGTTCTACTGCCGTAGGGAAGACGTATGAGCCTGTAAAAATCATTTCCACTCTCTGCACCCCCTTTTCCTCCTCTGGCGTATGGGGGGGCTGGTGCAATACCCAATTATGAATATTCTTTCCAGCTCAAAACATTTACAGTTCTCTAAAGCGAGTTTTCACTTTATTTCAAGAGGTGTGATTCAAGACATCGGTGCACCTGGTTAGATTATTGAATCCTTGTGTTCCTGGTGTTCCCCTGGCCTGCTGCGCTTCTGCACCACCTGAAACTTCTGATGGGACACATAAGGCAAGCAATAGACCAACGTGTCTTCCAGTGGGCCTTTCACCTTGAGACACCCATGTCAGGCTCAAGAAGTGATGGCCCCTGAATGAGGACTCATGATGCCCAGATGGTGAATTTATGCCTGCCCCTAGAAATGCTTAGTTAACATCCTTGTCCCATGTACCTCTCCTCTGTACAAAATGGAATTCCACATATGACTTCTGGAAAGCTTTGATGTCTTGCTTGCTTTTGTCTTATTCTCGAAGACAGCTGGGACCATTCATGACTGGCCTCTGCATCTCTCTTGCTCTCATTTTTTTAATATTAATAATACTACAAACCCCTTTGGAGTGCTTGCTCTGTGTCTGCTGCTCTACTGGGAGCTTTTCATGCCTTATCTCATGGACCTCTTGCAAGAACATTATGATGAAAATCCTAGACTATTCATCTATAATTTAGGTATAAGAGAACTGGGTCTCAGGGAAGGGAGGGGATCAGCTCAAGATTACCTGCCTGGTTGGTGATGGAGCCTGTGGAATCAAGCCAGGCCTAGAGTCTAACTCTTAACCATGGGGCCTACTGCTACCCTCGAAAATATTTTCTCCTTCTCATTTTTTTCCTCTCTATCTGTTTCCATCCTCTCATTCTCCTTACACATCCACATGCACTCATGCACACATACACACACACAAGTGTGCGCAAACACGTGGGCAGATAAGAAAACAAAAGAGGACAGCCCCCAACCTATCTTGAAGCCTTCATCAGGTCACTTGTTCTCTCTTGCTTCTCAACATCAATGTCTTTAAAATAAGGCCACTGTATCTCCCGTAGACCTGAACTTTTAGTTCATTTTTCAGCTTAAGAAAATTTTCTCCAAATGTCTTTATTATGACTCTTATTTCTAGTGTTCTGGTTTCTTCTTTAAAATGTGCAATAATTGATCTTTATCTCTATTATCCATACTCACCAGGTGCTCTCTCATCCTTTTTACCTTTTTTCTTTGCTTCTTAGTTCTAGGAGGGTTCTCAAGTTTGTCTTCCACATCCCTGATTCAAATTTCTTTAATGTCAGTTTTTTGTTTTCTACCCTAAAATCAACATAGATTTTATTACCCTGCTCCATTTCTGTTTCCTGACATGGTTTTCTTCTCTCTCTGTTTTGTTTTTTCCTGATGCTTTTTGCTCTTTTTCCAGAGGCTTTGCCTTTCTTATACTATTAAAGATTTTCAATAGTTTTTTAAAAATGGGAAAACAAGAAAGACAATTGCCCTGGATGCCCTAAGCCGCCGTAGATGAGCATCTGTTTTATCTTCTGCACAGATGCAGAAGCTCTGGTGGAGGAGGGTGTGTGTGTGTGTTGCAAAATGGGGAGAGCTGAAGAAGCCATGACTTTCCAAAGAGAACACCACCGACTTCCGTGCCCTTCCGCCCGGTGGAGTCAGTTTCCTCAGTGGCTGCTTCACCTCCGTCACCACCCACTCCTCTCCGAGCCAACACTCCATCCTCCTCCAGGAGGATCCCGTTCTTGGATGACTTGCTCTGCTCTGCGGGAGGAAGAGTGAGGATGCTCAGCAGCGAGCGACTGCACAGGAAGCTTGGCAGACTGCCGCCCCAGCCACAGTGCGGGGAGTTTAGGTGTCAAGGTTTGGGGACTAAAAATACCAAGTGAATATGCGATGGACAGATGCATGGAGGCCAAGGCTTCCATAGATTGTGTCCTGTAACCCACCAGAACCTGCCAGGGGATTCAGGGCTGCCCCCCAATGCCAATCACCCATCAAGGCCCAGAGGAAACGCAGAACATGCTTTTCAACATTTGAGTCTTCATTGTGCTTCCTTCGAGAGGCTGGAGAAAAAAAGCAAATTCTCCCTTGGAAGCTCCAGTCCGCTCAGTAAAGGAGCCTGAGGGTCCCCCTCATTCCGGAGTCTGCACATGGCTCAGAGCAAGGGGCTTTGCCACCCACCCCGGGATGACTCAGGAAGCATTTTTCCCATTTTAGCTAATGCAGTGTGTTATCCAGCATGAGTAACGTTTCTCCTTGGGATGAATCATGCAGCCAAGCACAGGGAGCCGGGCCTCAGAAAAGCCTGGTTTAAAAGGAGATTGTCTCTATGGGGCAAGGAGCAGGTGGGAGTTGCTCTTCAGCATCACTTTTCCTTTTTCAAGCCCTCTCAGTGTGAAGGTTCCCCTAAGTTATTTGGGGAAACGCTCTTGGTTCTCATGGCTGTGGTCCCCAGTGGCAGGGCACGTGGGGAGCCACAGGAAGGAGATAGGAGAGTGTGTTCACGAAAGGAGCCTGGGATTCTTATGTGCTGACCCTTTATTCCTGCTGTTCATAATGTGAAAGATATTAACGTCACAAGTACACCTCAGCTTCAGCAAATTCAAAATACCAGTGTGGGAAATGCATTCGCCTTTGTACATCTCAGAATGTTCCAGCTTGGGGTCTTGGGGGTCAGCTAGTCCAAACTCTTGCCTTCTGGGTGTTGAAACTCTGACTCTCAAACTGCGTGAGGTGCCCCACCTCTGCACTCCCGTCATGGCCCCACATCAGTGCAGTCCTGGCATCAGTGTGGTCAGCAGAGGAATGCCCCCCAAAAACGTCACGTGGCAATCCCCAAAACCTGTGAATATGGCAAAAGAGACTTGGCAGTTGTGATTAGGTTAAGATCTTGAGATGATCCTGGGTTATCCAAGTGGCCCTGCTGTAATTGCAATTGTCCTTATAAGAGGGGGGCAGGAGGGTCAGAGAGAGGAGATGTGACAGCGGAAGAAGAGGTTCCAGTGATGAGGAGCCACAAGCCAAGGAAGGTGGGCAGCCTCTAGAAGCAGGAAAATGCAGGGAAACAGATTCTCTCTGGAATCTCCAGAAAAGAACACAGTCCTGCCAACCCATCTTGGGCTTCTGACCTCCAGTACAGCAAGATAATAAATGTGTGCCATCTTAAGCCACTAAGTTGGTGGTGATTTTTTACAGCAGCTGTGGGAAGCTGATACCATCCATTTCTCTTTCCCATCGGTTTCCTCCATGAGACTGAGAGCATAGTTGAGAGCAAGAGCTGTGCCTCCCCTTCTCAGCAACCCCAGACCCGGCGCCAAGCTAGGCACACAGACAATGTTCAGTTAACACACCTGAGACCCCACAGAGCCCTCAGGAGGGAGGTGACTGGCCCTGAAGCCAGGAAGGAGCAGAAGCAAAGCTGAAGGCAGCACCCTGGTCTGCCAACAGCCTCTTTTCTCCTGCACCACTGCCACCGACAGCATGCCCTCGTCTCCTTCAGGACCAGGCCCCCATCCCTGGCAGCACCCTGGGACCCCTCTCCACGGAGCAGGCTCAGCCGTTGGTGGGGAAAGGAGCCAGAGACCAGAGATTACCCCCATCCACATGCTGCCTCATGGTCACAATTCGGTCTGCAATTCACCGAAGGCTCCCTGTGCACCAGGATCTGAGCTAAGCCCTTCGTCTGACTTCATTTAATCTTGACACCCACCGCGTGCAGTAGGTCTCTAAGGATCCCTACTTTTCAGTGTGGCAACTGAGGCTCCAGGAGATAAAATAAATAAAAGCAGATAAACGCCCCAGTGCTGTGTGACTCGGAAGTTCTTGCTTTAACCTCTGTGCTGTGCTCATCCTCCCTGACACTCTAGTCTTCGTCTAGGAATGCGGAGACTAACGCCCACGTCACAGAGTGTGGAGAGCACGCTCATCTATTCATTCATTTCTTCATTCATTCAGGATTATTATAATTGGGTACAAGCTTGGTTCCAGACACCATTCCAGGCACCAGGGAACACAGCAGTGAGAAGGAGTCTGTGCCCTGAGAAACAGGGCAGAGAGACATCCCATACAAATAAACGAATGAACAATAGAAAATAGCCTCAGTTTAAGGCTATGAAGGACATTTTTAATTAAATAAGATAATGTTAGAGAAACTGGCACAGTGCCCAGCACATAGTAGATGCTTGAAAAATGTTTGCTGGGTATCTGAATGGGCATAGCGGCACTAAGCTCATTCTCTCAATCAGAAACATCCGTTGCCTCTGGGTGCCAGGTCAGGTGGGCTGGGGGGGGGTTCACCCAATGGGACCGTTGCCCCAAGAAGTAGAAGCTGAGGCCGCACCTTTGATTTCATGAACATCCTGCCCTGAAGGCAATTAATTTTCAGCTGGCACCAACAACAAAAGATGACGCCTGTCATAATAATGCCCTTGGCTGGGGGGAGGGGGGGACTATGGCCCCCAGACTCTTCTCCTTGCCTCTGCCTCTTATCCTCCAGTCTGGCCCAGGAGCGACCGTCAACCTGAAAGCCAGGCCAAGTCCATTTCCTCCATTGCCCAAGGAGGAGCCACAAACTCACACATCCGCGCGAGCAGGCACAGCGAAGCAGGTCAGGGCTGAGGGCATCCGAGAGGTCAGAACAGTGGAAAAGTGAATATTTTCCCCAAGAGAAGTCAGTAGGTTTTATTTTAGAAGTGTCCAGATCTTTGAATATTGGTAATTTAAAACATCATCACCCACAACAACAATTTGCCCCATGCAGGGTGATGCTCAGGGGCCCCAAACAGGCATCCCAGAGCTTGCCACGGGGCACCCAACATGGGGCAGGTCAGAATGATGATGATAATACTGAGGATAGTGAGCCAGACCTGCTGGCGGTGTTTTAGGTACTTTACAAGTAATCAGGTGAATGCTCCTGTAGGACGTGTAACTATCCCCATCTTCAAGATGAGGAGACTGAGGCTGAGTGGAGTGAGCTGGCTTTCTCAAGGCCTCAGAGCCAGCAGGTGGCGTAGCCGGTTCAAATGCTGCTGGTTGGCTCCCCAGCCTGTGTGTCTAACCAGGGCAACATCCTGCATCAGTGGTGCGGATGGCTGCATGAGGCCATGCTGACAGAGCCAGCTAAACTCAGTGTGGATACTCTGGCCAGCCCTGGGTCCTGGGACCAAGGCCAAGGCTGGGGGGAGTTCTCCAGGGCCTGAGGGTCCCTGGTTCGGGGCCTATGCAACCTCCAGTCTCTCTCCCAGGCATGCCAGGACTGATGGAGCCCCCACCAACTTTGCTTAACGCCTTGCCCATTAGTTTTATTCAGAGCCCTGTATGTGTTTGAAAATATTCCTCTTCATTATTCATATTGTGCCACAAGAATGATATATTTGAAGAAATCATCATGAATAAAGTGGCCAATTTAGCCGGGAGATTTACTAGGAAAATATTCAGTAAAAAATAGTCAGCCACCACAGTTTCTGGGAGAGGAAAAAAAAATGCTGTTTGGGCCTTAATAGTTACAGAACAATGTTAGAGCTGCAGGGTCCTATTCAATGATGTTCCCTGTAACGATTCTCGGACAAAGACAGAAAAATTTATTTTTAATAATGATAAAGGAGGAAATAAAACGGTTTCGATTCTAATTAAACCCACTTGCAGAAAAAGAAATCGTCCTCTTTTCCCCTATCGTTCTAAAATAGTTTTGGGGAGGGTAAACACGTGTGTACATTAAAAATAGAATTGCTAATAATCTTGCAAGTGAATGTTCTGGGTTTGGGAGGCCAGATGGCAGGGCGGTAGGAGCTACAGGGAGAAGCCCTTCTCAACTCAACTCTCACCAGCACTGCCGTCCAGAGGGAGTAGTTAACACGCCTCAGCCTCCATGTCCTCATCGTTAAAATGGGTTATTATTATACCTAGCAGAGTTGACCAGTTGTCCTCCAAAATTCCTGTTCTCCCTCCTGTCATGCATCATTGTCACTGGAAGGAGCCAGTAATATGCTGCTAAACCAGCTCACCAAAAACAAACTGAAGCACTTGCCAAATGGGCGGCGTGAACGCTCCCATTATGGCTGACCTCCAGCTACCAGCAGGATGTCACCCACTGAATGAGACTCTGGGAAGAGAGGCACAGAGCCCTTTCTTGATGGCACCGGCACAGCCGTGGCCCCCGGACCATGTTTCCTAGCCAACCCCAGTCTTGCATGTAGGTGTGGCCGTGTGATAACGTCTCACTGGTCTGTGTCCTGTCCAGGGCAAGCTCTTCAGAAGTGCAGCCACCTCCCCGACACGCAGCCTCACCTCTGCTCCCTGTGGAGGAGGGACCACAGCCCATGGTGGAGCCACAAGATGGAAGAAGCCCGAGTCCCGAGTCACTGTGTGGAGGATGTGTTCCCTGGACAGACACACTCCCCTTGAACTGTCAGATGACTTGGAGATATCCTTTGGGGTCTTTTTGTTCCAGCAGCTGGTGTTACTCTGAGTAATGAACCAGCATGTCCAGGGGATGCTAATAATAGTGTTCACCTCAGAGAATTCTGTGGAAAGCACGGAGCCCAGTGCCAGGCACATGAGGACACTAAATGTTCTCCCTATTATCAGAAGGGCATCAAAGATGGAATCACGAGCATCAGACCTCATTATACAGAGGGAAACCCTCTACTTTCCTCGGATATGGAGATGCTGCTGTGGGCCCATAACTACTTATTAATTAAGCACATTTATTGAGCGTCTACTGCTTGCAAAGGTGCGTAAGTCATCTTTTCCTTCCACGAGGCACATTCAGCTCTGGGGGGGGGAGAGTGCACACACATCCACGTGAGATAGGATGGGGCAAGGGCTCCACGGAGAACAGTAATGTACGGTAACCACTGCACGGCTGCGAGGCACAGAGATGGCGCTGACGCCTTATATAAGCCCCTGTTGTAACGGCAGGTCTTATGATTATTCCCATTTTCCAGACAAAGAAACTGAGTCTCAGTAAATGTCAGAACCAGGATTTAAAACAGGCAGTCTGAGTCCAGAGGCCACACTCTGAGGACCGCATGTTGCTACTCCCTGAACAAGGATTCAAGGAAGGCACAGGGTCACCAAGAGACCTGGGCTGCCAAAGATGGCCCTGCAGGAGAGGCGGGCCGGGCCGTGCAAACCCGAGTGCAGGTCCCAGGCCGTGGGAATTTGGGAAGGAAGTGGGTTCCAGAATGAGGAGGGCCCCACATGTCTGGTTAAAGAGTTTGGACTTGACTCCCAAAATCAAAGAACTTGAAAATAAAGTTTTTAAAAACCCAGACAGAGCCTGGAGTCGTCAGCTTCTTCCATGCAGACGACTACCCGGCTTTACCTCCAAGTCGAGTCATTTCTCTGATTAGCTCCGGTTCCATACACTTAGCAGTTCCTCTCCAGGACTCAGATTTATTTAAGTTCACCATTAAAATGCAAGCTGGAATCTGCTCTCACATCTCCATAGCAATGAATGTCCTCAAAACCAGCGCCAATGCTAATGATTAAATTATCTTTATTTTCTTTTCGGTTCTTATATCTCAACATTCCCCACACTTTATTATACTTTGGCTAATTCGATTGTACTTTGCCAACCCCAGCGAGGTGAGACCCTCCCTAAAGAGATCTTTTCCAGCTGTGAGATATACATCGTTAGGACATCTCTAAACACTGTCATTGTAGCAATGGTTATGTGGCTGCTTATCACAATAGCTTTACATTCACAGTTTATAATCCTGAATTATAAGGAAAAAACTTTTCAGCCCAATGAAGTTCTACATTGATGATGCGATTGCAGGGAGTGGGAGAGAATGCCCTTTCAAAGAAACGTTTTTTTAAAACAAAAAATTTCGCAGAACATTTAAGAGGAATTAATGATGTTTTGATTATGACTGTGAATGGGGGCAACCTCAGGGGCCACAATCACTGAGTGAGCCTAATGTTGCAATTAACATGATATAGATTTCACAATAACAGCCTCACACGGGCCTGTGCCTGCTATCAATTGGCAAAGCCTTTTGCATCACTCAGAGTTTGGACCTGCTCCTAACCTAGATGAGGTCGGAAGCCCACCTCAGTGTAATCACACTGGGAAGGACACATTTAGGAAGCTCAGAAACACTTGGAAAGTTTTTTTAAAACTTGCTTTATCCACCTGCTCAAAACTTCCTGACCTGACCAGCCCGACTCCCATTCACTCCTTTGGGCAGCGGTATAGACATCACCTCCTCCAGGAAGCCTTCCATGCACCCTACCACTGCATCACACCTCTCTAGTCTGAGTTCCCAACATTCTTCCCCACTGTAGCACTCCCCCTGGAAACACTCTGGAGTCTGTGTTTTTTTGGCAGGTTGTAGCTACCTACTGAGCTGCCCATCTTTCCCTCTCACGCCTGGACCAGAGCCTCCTGTGGTGCGTCTGACACCCAGCTCAGGAAGTGCCGGACAGATGTGGCTCCTCCTTGGGCCTCTGGTGGCTGAGGGACCCGGGTCCCGTGGAACTCCAGCCAAGCTCACCAGGTAGGGGGAGGGGGTTGGAAGCCCCTCAGCGCCTCCTGCAGCTTGAACCCCATGCCAGTTCCAAGCCCCGTACTCCACCCCATAGACCTCAAGGGAGTCAGCCGCGTTTCCCCTCATGGGAGCTCAGCTCCGCTGGAGGTTTCTGCAACTGACAGTCTGCGGGATAGTTCCCTCGTAACCAGCTCATCCGCTGGATGCAGGTGGAGGCCCTGCACTGTCACCTTCCCCCATGGTAGGGAGAGAGGACACAGAAGGAGGGGACGTGTCCACCCAGGGGCCTGCCCAGCTCCTTCTTCTCCAAAGAGGCGTCTCCTGGGCCCGGCATGGGGTGGGGGCTGTGTTTTGCTGTTGGAAGAAAACGATGAGGACCTTTTCCTAAAATAAACAGAATTCCCCGGGAGAAGGAATAACACTTCACATATTCCAACTCTCTCGTTCAATTATTCACTCCACAGTTATTGACTAAAACTGCACTATGTGTCTATGGAGAAGACAAGTGACTCTAGCATGAGTATAATGGAGACCCCATCCTGAGAGTTCAGAGAAAGATAAGAGATTAAGAGCAGAGCTAATCCTGGCCCAGAGCTTGCTACGTGCCAGGTACCGTCCCAGTACGGGACTTCATTTACTTTGCCATCCCCCTATGAGGGGGTTGCTTTGCTGTCCCATTTTGCAGATGAGGAAACTAAGGCACAGAGCCATTAAGTAACTTGCCCAAAGTCACGTCACAGCTACTAAGCGGCAGTTCTGGAATTCAAGTGCAGGAAGCCAGGCTGTTAACTACTCCTTCAAGTAAAAACTGTCATTCATTCCAACACAATGGGCTACACACGTAATGTTTATACACGTAAACATTATTATACGGGTGCCCTAAAATAAAAAAAAAAGGAGCAAGTTACGATAGAGGTAGGGAGATAAAGAAGATTTTCCTAGAAAGATAAGTCATTTCATTGGGGTTTTGAAGGATGGATAGGAGTTGGCCTGGGCAAGAAGTGGAGGAAAGGGCATTTCGTGTTTGAAGACCAGAGAAAAGCTTTAATGACTGATGTGTGGGGGTGGAAGGAGCAGGGGGAAAGGGGAGGAGAGAGACTAAAGAGCTAATGAGTGATCAGACTGAGAAGGATCTTGAATAAAGTGCTAAGAAACCTATTATTCCACCAAACTTAATAAGAAATGATAACAATTAGTGTTGGGGTTTTAGCTATTTTCCTTCTTTTCCTACCCACCTCTTGAAAGCATTAAAGAAAGAACCCTGGAAAGCTGGAGGAGTTTGGCAGGTCCGTTCGGAGAACCTTCACTGTGGACCTAGTGGGGCTGAGGAGGCAGAAGGCCTGGCGGCGACTCCAGGAGCGCATGGTGCAGATGAGCAGGGCTGCGAGGACGTGGCCCTGCCGCCCAGTGGGGGCAGGGATGGGGGCAAAAGGATTTCAGATATAAAGACGTAGTCTCCTGGTGTCCGTGTTGATAATGAGGAGAACCCAGAGGCTCAGAAGATCCATAACCTAAATCATGAATCCTGAAATAGCACAGAGTGTCCTTCCTCCACAAGCTTATTTTAAAATGTACTCATCAGATGTATTTATACCCTGCATCTTTCAATTAAAAAAAAAGATTTGAGGCAGCTTAAACAGCCAACATGAAATAAGATTAATAAAATAGGAATAGAAATAAGAAAATGTGATTTCAACAAACAAGGATCGGCACAGTGGCCACGACTGAGTTGAGAACAGGCTGAGTTTCCTAGTGGCCAAAGCAAAGAGGGAAACTCAGTGTGATAGAACTTAGATTATCCAAAAGCAATGAATGATGCCAGCTCCCCAGGGAAGACAGACTTTTTCCTCGCTGTAAACTCTGAATGAAATATCTCAAGTTAGACGTTTCACAGGAAACATAGAGATAGCATCATATGGTTCATAGGAATCTTACTTAAAAGTTAGAGACATGACATTTAAGGGAATGTGCAAGAGAAGGGGGCTGTGGCCCACAGATGGGAACTTCCCGGGATCCCGATTTCCATGCTGCATTTCTTCCTCCCTTCACCGACAGTTATTAAGGGCTGTTAAATGCCAGTTGTCTTCTAGACCCTGGGAAGGTGGAGGAACCGGCCATAGGAGAAAAAAGAAACCAGAGAGACATAACGTGAGCCGACGTTTGAGAAATGACTAGCTGTTCCCAGGCAGAAGTGAGCACTGAGGCACTGAAGTGCATGAGGGCTTCGCACATTCAGGGACAGGGCTGGGGCAAAGTGGGCCCATTCCGATGCCCAGCCGTGACCGTGGACACGGGCAGCACTTGGGTTTCTTCCATGAAAGTGCCCGCAGGACGTGTCTGGAAGTTAACTGAAATCCTTGCTCTGACCCCAACCCGCTGTGGGATCTCGCACCACCCTCTTAACCTCTCTGTGCTAACTTCTCCTCGTTGACAGAAAGACAGGATCCAACCCTAGAATAGCCACCTCTGTCTCCCCAGCAAGAAAATTCTGACTCCATGCAGTATCCTCAAGCCGAAGGGCAAGATTTTTTGTGCCAGCGATAAATAAACGAATCTTTAGTGTTTAACAGGCTCAAAGATGTTGAGCTTGGAGGCCTGGGGGACCGAGCCGCCAGCCCTTCTCCTCAAACTCGTCACCCCCTTGGTGGGGCGCTTTCCTTCCCGTATCAGACACTGATACCCAGCCACCAAATCCTTAGAGATAAATAGTTCAGGAGCCAAAATAGAAACTGTCCCCGCTCACAGGGTCTCTCAATATTGAGTCCGGCCCACACATGCTGACATCGTTCCCGCTGCTCTCGTAGCCATCTATCTTCCTAACAAGATCATTTGATCAGTTACCAATTAGCAGATTTTCGGCTGTCCATTTAGGGACTAAGTGACCTGAAGCGTGAGCAGATGAACACAACCAGGCTCCTCGGCCCCTCGCCGAAGCAGGGCTCCACCAGCCCGTTGGAATCCCACTCTGCTTTCCTATGGTTGTGGAGGCGTGAACACATTTTCTGGGCAGAGAGTTTTGGTGAAACGGAGATAAAGACACTTGCCGTGTCCTTAGGTTAGACAGGACAATGAATAGATGGGATTGAAGCGGGTAATGTGTATGAAGCTCCTGCCACGCAGTAAGCACCCTATAAATGATACTCCTTTCTTACCATTGTTATAAATTTTATTTGAGGTCTTGGGTGTGTCCCCTGGTCAACCTCCTTATGTTTTAATTTAAAAGAAAATAAATGAAGGTGAGAGATGTTCAAGGTCACCCAGGCCCTGAAAATAAAAATCCTTCATGCCACTGACCCGGGTCTTCCCAATGTGTCCTGCAGCTCCCATTTGGGATGTGGCCTCACGTTTGCGACTGACAGCAGGGGTGCTGACCTACTGCATCCCTGGTCCCTGCTGCCAGCAATGGGCTCTGGGTGGCATCCAGGCCTTGGTCCTGAGGCCCCAGTGCTTTTGACACTTGGAAGAGATAAAGAGTGGAAACTGTCCTAGAGGTTAAAGTCGTCCATCTCGGCCTTCTCGAGCCCCCACCGCGCTGCAGCGCCACTTACACAGGAAAGGTGCATAGTTTGCCTGTGGTTGTTCTCAGCGTGTCCCGTGTGTTCGTCGCGTCTTCCTTACCAGGCTCTGCAGAGAAGGCAAGGAAATTGCTGTTCCTCGCGGAGCAGAGCACTGAGGATGGGGGTAGGGGGGCCCCTAGAAGAGGTCATTTGTGGGAAGTGGGCACTAGATGAGTTGGACTGGGGAAGACCCCACGGCTCATGCTGGGGACCTCTGGTCTGGCAGGCACACGAGCAGCTAGCAAATGGGCCGGTAGTGAATAAGCCCACCATGAAATACACAAGTTAGACAATAAAAAGAGCAGGGATCCCAGGGGTGACAAGGTGGGAAACCCACAGGTAACAGGACCCGAGATGTGTAAGAGCAGGGGCATGCCCAGCGTCTGACTGGGAGCCTGTCACAAGGCTGGTCCTTGAAGGACTGCGTGCCAGGCAGGGTATAGGACACAAGGAAAAGTCTGAGACAGTCTGGTGGGAATGGATTTTATGATGAACATAGGTGTATAGTCCTCAGAACTGAGGGCAAGACGGGAATCCACATCAAATGGATTGGGGAGTCTTAGCTCCAGCTGCCACAACCAAATGCCATAAACGGGGGCCTAAACAGCAGACCTTTACTTCTCACAGTGCTGGAGATTGGGACATCTAAGCTCAAGGTGTCAGCAGATCCAGATTCTGGTGAGAACCCCTGTCTGGCATGTAGATGGCCATCTTCTCGCTGTGTCCTCACATGGCAGAGGGAGACAGCTCTGGCGTCCCCTCCTTTCCTTATAAGGGCAGTAGTCCCATCACAAGGACCCCACCCTAATGGCCTCATCCAAACCTGATTACCTCCCAAAGACCCTGCCTGCTAATGCCATCGCACAGGGGATTAGGACCTCAGTGTATGAGTTTCGGAGGGACACAAACACTCAGTCCACGATGTGGGATCTGGGCTGGGACACCTTAGAACTGCCCTGCCCTGCGGTGAGGGGCAGTGCCTCGGGCTGTTGCGAGAGGAAGGATGGGGTTGCCAGGAACCAGCAGGGCCTCCTAGCACATGCCTGGACTCATGGATTGAACAATGACTAGCTGCTTAACCAGTTAACCCACGGATTCCTCTGGGTGCTTGGTTTAAATCAGTAGAGACTTGCTCTGGCTACTTTCTGCAACCAAGGCAGAGAGAGCTGATTGGAAGAACATTGGGGGCCGACAGTTTTGATGGGAGGCTGAGGACCAGACTGGGACGGAACTGCAGGAGCAGAAACACAGCCTCAGGAACCACGCAAGACCCACTCCTATGGCCACCACTGGACAAAACTGCCTCTGCCGGCTGGTGTCCGACTGGCTGAGGCAAGGTCCTGAGCCTGCCCCGAGGCTGTGCCACCCTCCTGGCAGGAGAAGGATCTGGACCCCTTGGTTTGAGCTTGGGAGGGTTGGCAGCTGAGGGAGGTGGGCAGCCAGAACTGTTCTCCTGCTGAGTCAACACAGAATCCAGAATTTTCCCCAGAGGGAGAGAAATGTCAATGCAAAGGTCAGGGTGATGCTGGGCAGCCAGAAAACAAAAACTCGTCTTTCGCTCCACCCCTCCAGCGTTCCTAAGGCTGTTCTGACTTTGGGCACTTGGCATCCACCCCAAACAAAGAAACCCCCACAGGGAAAGAATCATGGGCACCATTGAGAACATCCAGGACCACCACCCACGAGTTAACCCTGCAGCCGTCACCAGTGGACTCTGACTTGCCCAGACATCCTGGAAAAGGCCACGGCTGCTTTGTGCATTCAACTTCACGGCTTTGGCGTCGCGTGTATGGGGTCAGTGCACCTTGTCCTTGCTTTTGCTTGTGAATTTCTTCTTTTATACAGTAATTTTTAAAGTTTGTATATATTTTTGGCATATAAGCCATTCTCTGGATTTTTCACATAGTATCATATCATAAATGTTTTTGATGTAAGTCATGATGAGTCGTGGAAAACCCTCCTTAACTCGTTCATTCACTGATGCATGCCTTGGTCTGTTCATTCACTCGATCAGTTGTCAGCCATTTGGCAAACTCGTCCTGAACACCTGCTCTGGGCCAGCCTCTGCCGGGCAGCGGGACAGCGGCGGACCTTGCCCTCAGATGCTGAACATCTAGCAAGAGATGCAGATGCACCAACTGTGAAATTAGAACACAGGGTGACCACAGCTCTGATGGGAAGTTTCCAAGGAGCCCTAAAGGCACACAGTGGGCATCCAACCCCTGGGCTGGCTGGAGAGAGGTGGAGTGGGGATGGTCAGAGGGAGGAAAGCCTTGCTAGAAGACAGAGCATCTCAGCTGAGCCCTGAAGGACAAGCAAGAGCTGGCCAGGCGAGCCATCTCTAAGGACGGCAACATAACCTTCTGGTGAGGGTTTGTAAGCCAAGGGATGACGTGACCACCGGGGCCTTTTACAAAGATGATTCCGTCCGAGACAAGTGGGGAGTCAGTCCGCTCACCTTGCCAGCTGTTGTACACAAATTGGGGAGCTCTGAGTGAGACTCACTGAAAGTCTATCGGATGAAAGCCAGCGAGGCTCCAGAATTCCTTCGTGGGGAGACTGGGAGTGGTCATGTGCCTGGAAGAGGGGTCTCCAGAACTGGTTGTAAAGCTGAAGCCATAATAAGCACACGATGTGCTATTTTCTGTGTTCTGGCGTGGCTTCGGGATGGAGCGCTGATCAAGCTTTGGAGGGAAGGGAGTAAAAGCCCAAGACAGGCATTCCAATTAAAAGAAATGCTGCCGTCCCCCCCAAAAGAACTAATTAATGCAATAGGGACCCAGCTCCTTTGCACCTGAACAGAGAGAAGCTGGGACAGACAGCAGGAGGCAGCGCATGATAGGGTGACCAGGAAAAATTCAAGGAGCCCAGTTAAATTTGAATTTCAGATGCACAGCAAATAATTCTTTAATTGTAAGTATGTCCCAACCATCGCATTATTCTTTGTGTATCTGAAATTCAAATTTCACTGGAGTCCTATATCTTTATTTGTTAAATCTGGCCACCTTACCTTCTGAGCTGTCTCCAGATGGAACATTTCTGCTTCCCAGTATGCCACCCCACAACTAGAAGGCACAGCTTTCTGTTCACGGGGCGTCTCCCCATCTCCAACTCGCCAATAACCAGCTCTGGACATTTTCTGGCTCAGTGCCCCACGGGCCTCATTCACAGGGTGGCAGCTGCATGGAGTGTGGGTCCTTCTGGGGGCCTTCCTGTCCCTTCACAGCACTGGAGAGCAGGACGAGGGGTCCTCTCTAACTTTGGGGACTGCTTTGTTGACAGTGCCAAGAAAAAAGAAAGGGAAAGAATAGGCAAAAGGAATTTTGGAAGAGACATAACATCAGAAGGAGAAGGTTTCTATGGCACCGGAGAATGACCCAGAGTCAACGCAGCCCCTTCTGCCTCCCTGCCCCACCACCAACCTGGAGATGAGGCCAAGAAGACATGATGCTCAGCCTCCTCCCCACCTCTGGGGACTCCAGTTCCTGTCCTCCCACGGCCTGACTCCACTCCCCGCCGCCCGCACTCCCTGCCACTGACCAGGTCCCAGGCAGGGGAGGGTGACTTCGGACAACTCGGAATCAAGTCCCACCCCCTCTCTGAGTGCAGACGGACGAGTTCATTGTCTTTCTTAACACAGGTGACAAACAGGATTAAATGAGCCAGGCAGGAAGCTGTGAGGGACAGCGATGTGCACCCTTTCCCTCCCCGCAAGGCCACGCCCAGCAGGGTGCCCGCCTCATAGGAGGTGCTCAATAAATCTTTCGCTCCATCTGAACCTGAAATGAGGAAACGCTGAGCCGCGTTGTCCGTGCTGTTGTGATGATAGGGATAAATAAATGGGCTTTTCTGCAGTGGCAGACACCATTCACTACTAAATTCACTTTAAAGTCAGGAAAAAAAGGCTCTGTGCATCCCATATCGCCACCGAGGAAAGAGATAAGGCTCCCACGCAGAATGAATTCCGGCTTATATTTATGTAGAGAAGTAATCAGACCATCAAAGCAGAGCAGGAAAGTGGAAGGGTGTTAAGACAAATGAATTTAAAAGCACACAATGCCTCGTGCCCGATTTGCTTTCCCAGGCAGCGAAATATTTCAGAAGATTAAAAATGGTTATGTAACACCCAGAATCCACATTGTCAAAAAGATTTGTAACTCAATGTTTTCCTACCCGGGTGCCAAATGAAAGAGTTTCATCTAGGTTTTTGATCCCGGCAATTTTTTTTTTTTAAAGATATAAAATATATTGAAATATTTAAATTGCTTGTCAAATGTAAACTCGCCCGTGTCCTGACACTTTTAAAATATAACAGGGCTTCAAACATCACTTCTCCTGATAGGATTTTTTAAGTTGTTTTATAATGCATTAATAGTGAAGATCAGACTGCCAAAGACTACTGTATTTGTAATATTCACTTTTTTCTCTTCCCTCATCCCTATAATTTCCAGAATGTAATTCTGCCCCCAGCTGGTTAAAACATCTCTGACATCAGAGAGAAATGGGAACTTTCTAAACATCCTCATTCATCGGGACGTGCATGGGGGAGGACGAGGCATATGGTTTACAGGCTAACAGTTGCGTTCCAGAATGAGATCCCAACTCTGGAGGGCTTGTCTTCCAGGCAGGTACACGGTCCTTCTCTCTCTACCAGCAAAGGAGCCCGGAGAGAGGAGAATGCATTTCAGAAAGAGCCAGGTTGGTGACACCTGCTCAGGAGCTTACCAGTAACGAGGTATCGATTGCCCAGCTATGATAATTGTCACTAGAGATCAGGCAGGACGGAAAGTTAATAAAGATGACTATCAACACCACGGCCTGCGTCCAAAGGCACGCCGAGGCTCTCGGATTTGTTTTCTTAATGTGCGCGTTTTCGCCTTTTCCATTAAGTTTTCTAAAATTTATTCTGGCTTGGTCCTGTCGCTGTGCAAGCTGCGTGACCGGCATTCCTGGTGCACGGCATTGTCCCCCTCAGCCTGGTGGGCCATCTTCCACCCCCAGGCCAGGGGCGCAGCCGGGACGGGACGATGCTGAACAGTGGCCCAGACCGTGGACAGTCTCCCTGGATGGTGCTTGTGTCTCTAAAGGCTGCACCTGTGAGCCGCCTGGACCATCAGCTGTGGTCATGGTGGAGGGAGAGAGGAAGGGAGGGAGGGAATTTCACGACGCCTGTTCTGACAAGGTCCATGAAAGAATTTGGGAAGCACCTGAAGCCTCCCTGGGGTCTTGCCAGTCTCTCCAGGGAGACTGGAGACCTGAGAAACGCCCAGAGGATTTTTAGGCAGAGTGGCTGCTTTGAACTGTAATAGCAGAATCAGCGGAATACGTAAAAGGATGGCGGCATTCCTCATCTGGGTGTCATCTGGCTGGGAGGTGACCTCACAGGGTGCAAAGGTCAAGGGTGGGCTCTGGGGCGCCTCTGGAGGCCACTTGAGTTCTCAGGGCCTTCTTTCACCATTTGTGAAATTTGTAAAGTCAAGGTCAAGTTTAAAAAGGTAACAGTGGGTCTGAAATGCTGGCACCGTCCTCAGCCCGCGGTAGGCACTCTGTGAACGTAAATGGTCTTTCTCTCCCCAGGGTTTAAACGTTTTCTGTACAAAGCCGGGTAGTAAATACGTTAGGTCTCGCAGACCAGGAGGCAAAATCAAAGATAACATGTAAGTATTTATATAACAAGAGAGAAAAAATATTTTCCTCCAAATGTTATGGATGAAATTAAAAATATAATAATTGAGTATAATTTTTGGTAGTGCAAGTCTACACATAAGAATGGAATTCTTTTCTCTACAGATAACATTTTCTTTAACTGACATGCACAGTTAGTGTTTTCCATCCTCAAATCAATTGCAAATGTTCCTTGTAAAACTCATCCTTAGCTCACAAGCTAGCCACAGGCTGGATCTGACGACAGGCTGTGGATTGCCAAGCCCGGGTTTAAGCCTAGCAGGAAAACTCAGCCAGCCAGCCATCCCTCTCTCCTGCTCATCCTTCCCCGTGTTCTCTGACGCCTTAGGTTCCTGCATGAAACTGTTTGCCTTCCCTTCTCTCCCCACAAGAGCCGGCTCCTGTGTCACCTCCTCTGGGAAGCCTTCCCTGATCCCACCTTGCCAGTGGTAGGCGGTAAAATGAATATTGCCCCTGCTTGCAACACAGCGTGCTGTGGTGGACCTGCAGGGAGACAGTGAGCCCCTTGAACGCACGCCTGGGTTTTCTCATTCAGCTTCTTCAGGAGCGCATCCCCAGCACCTGCAAGGCTAAGTGCATGTCACTGGGGAAAGAAGGGAGCGAGGGACTAAATATGGACCAAGCCCGGGGCAAGAATCCTGCCTCCTCCCAGCTATGGTGGTCAGTAACAATAATAGGAGCTGGCATGGCCCGTGTTCAGTGCTAAGTAAGCACTTCGTATTATCTCATTTAATCCTCGCCCATAATATGAGGTAGATGCTACTATGTCTCCATTGTACAGATGAGAAAAATCGAGGTCAAACTGTTTGTGCAAGGGCCAGCGGTTAGTGTATGGTCGGGCCAGGGTTCAGCCCTCTGGCCGTCTCACCCCCAGCCCATGCATTCGATTGCCACGGCCACTCCTTGTTCGGGGGCAGCTCCTCACCCGGCATCCTGTCCCGTCTCTGCAGCCCGGTCAGCTTCCCAGAGATTACCGCCATTTCACCCCCATCTTCTTTTGCATCCTCCAATGTTGAGAGCTTGAGGCCCGACCCCAAGAATCTCATGTCAAGAACTGCAGACTGTCTTGACGCTGCTGGTTGCCTCTTGCCTGTGCCCCAGCCAGGAGAGGGAAAGCCGGGTGGAGGAAGCACTGAATGGAATTCTGGAGGTGGCCTGAGTGATCAGATGGGGAAACTGAGGCCCAGAGAGACAGGGCCTGCTCAGAGCTCTACAACAGTAGAAACAGGCCTGGAAGAACCACATTGGCTACAGACACAACGATGACTCACTCTGACTGGGGACCAACCGCATGCCCGGCAGTGTGCAGGAGAGTTAACCTGCGTTAACTGTGTCAAGCCCCACCGGTTAACCTGCTGGTAAGTGGACACGCTGAACGAGCTGACCCCCAGCCCGGCTCCAGCCACCTGCTCCTCTGGGAAGGTGGGGTTTACGGGGCCGCCTCAGGCTGCAGGGCTGGGGCCGCAGCATCAGGAGCTGTGTCCCCCCTCCATGTGCTTCAAAGCAATTTCCACCAAGCGGAACAAGCAGCGTCAGGAGACATAAACTCTCCTGGCTTTGCCCCTTCCTGGCCCCGTGATTGGGGCAGGCTACTTCATCTCTCGCAGACTCAGTTTCCTCCTGGGTGAAATGGAGCTAATGGTGGGTGCCTCGGTGCCCCCTGCGTCGGCGTGTGGACCAGCAGCTGCCTTGATGGTCTTGCTTCGTCTCCCGCCATCCTCTCCTGAATTGCCGGTCAGCCCCTGCTCTACGCAGCTCCTGGCTTAGCCCTGTGCCTCCTCCACCCCCTCCTGGGCATCACTCATTGACCCTGTGGGATGTGGGGGCTCCCTCACAGGCCAGGCTGACTCAGGATTCAGGGGTGGACCCGGCACAGTTTCTGCCCTTGAGGGGCTTGCCGTCTGCAGAGGTGATGCTGTGCATCCTCATGTATGTCTAATTTGGGGAAAGAATGACCAGCGACACAGAGGGAGGCCTACGATGCCCTGGAGGTTCAGAGGGCGAAGTTTCTTTAAATTGGAGGAGGATCGGAGGCATGAAGGCAGGCTTCCTGGAGGGGACGGCATCTAAACTAGACCTCAAAGGCTGAGTAGAGTTGCCTTCGAGATTTGGGTGATGGGGGAGGGCATTGTAGGCTCAGAAAATAATCACAAGCAGAATAGGCTGGAAAGAAGCCACTGTACAGATTTGCAAACCGGCCCCACCGAGTGGTTCTCCCCCTGCCATCCCTCTTGCTGACCTCTCCCAGAGGGGCTTCATCATCTCAACTCCCTGAGGCAGGCATGCTTCACGCCTGGGTCCCCAGAGCTCAGCCAAGGCCTTTGCTCTGCTCTCCATAATCTTTATGCTTTATTGAAGATCCACCTGACGGGGTCAGGACACTGAGGGAGGAGCGGCTTGCGAATCTGTGCACCAGAACAGATTTTGGTACCCCCTTCGTCATGCACCAGCTGTGGTGATGTCACCTCTCCATTGTCAATGTCACCTCCCCATTTGAGCCCCTCTCCTCATGAGGAAAATCAGTAGCTATCACCTGTCCGAGTGACCCCATCACTGGGTCACCAAGGGCCATCAACAGATACGAAAGAGCTTTTGAGAATATAAATTATTGGATAAAACTTGAGACCTTATTATTATTAACATATAATGTATAGTTAACTATTGTTACAGGCTTACCTTGTTTTATTGTCCTTCCAAGATACTGTGTTTTTCACAAAACCCTCCACCAGCGAAAACATTATGACTCTACGAAGTCTCAGATGATGGTTAGCATTTTTTAGCAACAAAGTATTTTTAATTAGGTATGTACATTGTATTTTTAGACATCACACTATTGCACTCTGAATAGACTGCAGTAAAGGGTAAACACAACTTTTATTTTTGAGGAAGATTAGCCCTGAGCTAACATCTGCCGCCAATCCTCCTCTTTTTGCTGAGGAAGACCGGCCCTGAGCTAACATCCATGCCCATCTTCCTCTACTTTATATGTGGGACGCCTGCCACAGCATGGCTTGACAAACGGAACGTAGGTCTGCACCAGGGATCCGAACTGGTGAACCCCTGGCCACCAAAGCAGAACGTGTGAACTTAACCGCTGAGCCACCAGGCAGGCCCAGACATAACTTTTATATGCACTGGGAAACCAAAAAATTCATGTGACTCTCTTTACTGTGATATTTGCTTTATTGCAGCGATCTGGAACCAAACCCACAATATCTCTGAGGAATGCCTATAATTGTCTGCTCACTCTGTGCCCAATCCCATCCGACACTGGAGGACAGGGGCAGGGACAGAAGAAAGAATGAGAACACGGGGAGCCCCCACTGTGTGCTCAGCAAGGTGGCCCGCTGCCTCCTTTGAGCCTTCACAACTGTCCTTGTTTTACAAACAGAGAAACTGAAGCTCAGAGAGGTGACATGACCTGCCCAAGGTGACACAGCCCAAAACTAGCAGCGATGGGATTGACGCTAGATCTGTCTTCCCACTATATCATGCTCCCTAACTGGGGCGCAAGCTCCCAGAACATGACTTTTCCCTGGCCCTTAAATTGCTTACAATGACATTGGGAAGTCAAGAAGTACTTCATCCATTTATTCGACTCGTGGTTGATTCATTCAATAATTGAGCATCTACTGCATGCAGGGCTCTGTGCTAGGCACTGGGCATGCAGGACGATACCAGGAAATAGATAACAAACAACACAGTTTTTAACAAGGGCCACAGTCGATGGTGCAGAACATCGGAGAAATCAGGGTCCAGAGGAGAGACACATCATTGTGGGCTGTCCCCAGGCAAACTGCACTCAAGCTACACTGAACCATTTTAGGACCTACTTCTTCCCCATTTTATACTCTTTCTGGATACATATTGTACACCAGATTGTGTTGTAGTGTGCACTGTATTGTATTGTATACTGGAGAGGACATTGGATTGTGATACTGGATTGGATTCTGGATTATGATACTGGATTGGACACTGGATTGTGATACTGGATTGGATACTGGATTGTGATACTGGATTGGATTCTGGAGGTGGTCTCCTCCTGTCTCATGACCTTAGATACTATCTCTACAGGGTTGACTCCTAAATTCCTGTCTCCCATTACTCCAGATCTTAGATCCAGCTACCTCGTCAATATCATCACTAGGATACACAAGAGGAAGCTCAAATTTAATATGAAAAAAACAGAACTCCCAATCCCCAACAGCCCCCAACAAATAAAATGAAACAAAGCCTTGTTCAGTCTTTCCATCTCAGTCGGTGGCAGCTCTAAAGACAGAAGCCTTGGTGTCATCTTCCACGTATCTCGTTTTGCCCCCGACGTTCCCGCGTGATCGCTTGGTGAAGCCTTTGGCTCTATCTTCAACAAGTATCTTGAACGCGACCCCCTCTTGCCTCTCCTCTGCTGCTGCCTTTTCCTGGTCACCAACCTCAGTCCACTGGACCATTGCAACCACACCCTATCTCGTGGCCCTCCTCCACCCTTGCCTGGCTGACTAATTCCATTCAGCAGCCAGGTGATGTCATTCCTCTCCTGCCAGCCTGCCTTCCCAGAGTAAATGCCAAATAATTACAGCAGCCTCCAAGCCCGGAGTGGTCTGGTCCTTCAACCTCAGCGACACCATCCCCTTCCGCTCTGCCCTTTGCCCTCCCCGCTCCAGCCACCCTGGCTTCTCTGCTGTTCTTGAACACACCAAGCAAGCATCTGCCTAATAAAGCCCCTAACAAAATATCATCTCCAAACACACACTCCATGCTCTTGCTTCTCTTTGCCCTGCTCTATTTTTCTCTGCGGCTCTCATGACCACTTGCCATATTATAAATAGGTGGATTCGTTAGTTACCGCTCTTCCCCCCTGGAATGGAACATCCATGAGGGCAGAGAATTCCGCTGTTTGTTCACTGCTGTTGATACAGTGACTAGAACAGCACCTGACGCAGGATGGAGGCTCTGTGAACATTTGTTGAAAGAAGGAAGGAAGGAAAAGAAGGAGGAGGAGGAGGAGAGGGAGAGGAAGGAGAAGAAAAAGAAAGAGAAGAAAAAATAGAAAGAGATGAAGGGGAGGGAGGGAGGGAGAGAGAGAAGAAGGAAGGATGGAAGGAAGGAAGGGAGGAGGGAAAGAAGGAAGCCCTGGGCAGCTCACCAGCCCACAAGCAAGCTCCTTCTTGCCCCTGCCCACAGGCATGTGCCGTTCTCTCCACCTGGAAGCCCCTCTCACTGGCTTCTCCACCTGCCGACATCTGTCTTATATTCAGAGCCAACATCTGCTCCTCTGCAAGCTCCTGCAGGTGCGGGGAGCTGGTCCAGCCTCTCTCTTCCTGGGACGGTTTGTTTTAGGTGCCGAAGCCATCAGGGTCCCAGCAAGAAACAGAATTCACCACTGATAATTCAAACGAAGAAACTCCTGATGAACAGAGTCGAGGGCGGTGAGAACAAACGAGAGATGGTACAGCGCCCAGAGATGAGCAGCAGGGAACTGTTAGCGCCCCAGGACGGAAGGGACAAGGCCAGAAAAATGGAGGCAACCTTTCGGGGAGGAGGACACCAACTCAGAGGCAAGTTGCAGAGGAGAGCTCTGCAGACATGCCAAGATGGAAGTAGGGGGAAGAGATATCTAAACTCCCCTCTTAACCATCCGTCTTCTTTTGGTGCCTTCCATTGACTGTCCTCACTGGAGACCAGCTGGCAAGAAAACCTGGGCATAAGTGGGAGGCAACAGGGCCAAGATTCAGACAGTGGGAACAGCATGTGCAAAGGCTCTGTACCAAGAGCAAGCTGGAGGAGCAGGAGGAGCTGAAAGGCCAGCGGCATTGCCTGCAGAGAGCCAGGGAGGGGCAGAACTGAGAAGAGACTGGAGAAGGATGCCAGACCTTGCAGCACGGGCCTTAGAGGTACACGCCCCTTCCTCCTGGTTTGCCTAGGATAGTCCTCAACGACGTTTGTCGTCTAAAGGTGGAATTAGTAATAAGCCACCCCTCCCCCTGCCTTACTCTCCCAAAGGGCCCTGGCTGGAGGATAACTGATCCAGTCGGCCTTCTGCAGGGCTGTTGAAGAGTTCTGTCTCCACTCAAGAGCAGTGGGGGCCCCCGAAGGGCTGTAAGCAGTGGGCCCACTCCTAGCTCAGATTTGCATTTGTAAAGAGTAGTCAGGTTGCAGTGAGGGAAAGAGTTTTAGGGGGCCATGGTACAGGACTGATAAAGACGCTATTGAAGTCACCTAGGCCACTCTCCAAAATCATCACATCCACCTTCAACATGCATGGGCTCCCGGGATAAAATCCAGACGCCTCTCCCTTGTTATCTGGCCCACCCACTTGCTCTTCCCACTGGCTGGACTGCCCTCCGCCCTCCCTTGCGGCAAAATCCCACCCTTTTAGCAAGGCCCAGGCTTTTGTGATGCACCCAGGTGTTCTCTGTAAGGACCTGCTCACATCCTTCTGTCCTTATCTGTCTCCGTTCCTCCACTATTACTCTGTGAGCAACACGAGCAAGGAGGGCTTCTCTTTTTCAGGACGACATACAACGGATTTAGCCCAGCGCCTGGATGAAAAACTAGAAATGAGGGAGAGGAAAGAAAGAGAGAGGGAGGCAAGAAGGAGGGGAGGAGAGAGAAAGGAAGAGAGAGAGGGAGGCGGGAGGGAGAGAGAAGGACGAGAGGAAGGAACGGAGGGAGGGAGGGGAGGAGGGAAGAAGGAACAGGAGATGCTAAGCTAGTTGGGGTTCTTCTTTACTTGTACTTAATCAGGAATCTTAAGCTCACGTCTGAGGCCTGTAACTTCTCCTTACATGGTGCTCTCCGCGATAGTTTCCCTTTGTTCTGATTTTTCTGAATCCCACAAACTTTCAGCGTCCCACACTTTGAGTCAGATGGACGCACACTCTGCCGCAAACACTTCAACTTGCAATCTTGTTGTCTCAAACGTCCTGAGGTTGTATAATAACCCAATGTCTTTGTTCTCACGATGGGAGCATGCGTCAAGAATCAAAGAAGCAGGAGCAAAAGGAACGTTCCAGGCTATTACTGTAACAATCCAATTACAATGCCTATCAAACTTAACTTCACAGGTTATAGCTCCTAATTGCCTGACAAAAATTGACACTTCAGTCGCAACAGCATAATATAATCAGAGTCCAAATTAAATTTCATCGTGGGCAGAAAACGATGCTATCATTCGAAGGCATGGAAACAGGAGATCAGCTAGCATGATACCAGGGATCAGAAATGAAAATGATTCATTAATGGCAATGCGTTTCTGATAATGGAAATGACACAGTTCAGACGGCTTCGTAAAAACACTATTAATTAAAAAGATGATAGACCTAACAAGCCGAGAAACCAGAGGACTTTTTTTGGGTTGTGCTTGTTAGGGTGAAGGATGGCAACGTGTAAGAGCAGAAGTTGCTGTACTCTGGTGAGAAGAGTGTCACCGAGGCATGAGCCCAGTTTACTGGCCGTTGTTCTGTGAAGCGACTTTCTCCAGGGGCCCATGTTCCAAGACTATAAAAAAAAAAGAATCTGTGGCCGTAATATGGCTTTGCAGTAAGTGCAAATAGTGCCGGCTATAAAACGGAAGGGCCCAATTCATAAAAGAAATGCACAGGGGAGTTACGCATACGGTAAAAGAAAAAAACTGGAAGAGACTTTGTAGTGTGTGTGTGTGTGTGTGTGTGTTTGTGCGTGCGACGTGTTTCCCATCTTGCAAAGCCTGTGTGATTTCTAGTTTAAGGGACTGAAATATACAGAAGGAAAACCAAACCTGAGAGGATATCAGGGTTTGGGGACAGAAATTTGAAGTCAGAAAACTTTATATCTTGTGAAAAAAAGTATGTTTTTGCCATCTGATCATTGCACCAAATTTTATTGAGGGCCTTCATGCGTTGGGCCTCATACTAGGAACTGAGGGTACAGCTCTGAACAGGACAGATACTGTGCCAGTTCTTAAGGAATATTTGGTCCAGCCAAAATTGTTGGGCACTGGCTGAATTAGATGGATGATGAGTGCTGGGAAGAATTACAGGGAGTTATGTCACTAAATGACGGGAGGACCTAACTTTCGAGGAGACCAGCAGGGCTTCTCAGAGGAAGCAACATTTGAGGTGGAGACCGAAGTGGGAGATTGGTGACTATAGGGGGTAAGAGTGAGGGAAGAGTTCCAGCATGGGAGCTGACATATTGGGAGCTTAGTTACATCTACGGGTACAACAGAGTGATGAGGCTTCCCCAAAATGGAAGCACACGCCTCGACCGCATTCACAAGGGTACCGGAACTGGAAGGAAGAAAGAATTGGTTCAACTCAACTCCATGCCGTAAGAACGTTCACTGGAGGGGGGTCCTCAGCTCTGATTCTCTTCCTGTTAGAGGACTGGAGACGTGGGAGATGGGAGGGTTATGCTTCCCTCATCCTGCTGATTTCAGGCGTAGCCATGTGACCTGCTTTGATCAATAAAATGTGAGCAGAATTGGCATCAGCCACTCCTGAAGTTTCAAGAGCCATCACACGGGCCCACCCTATTCCCTTTTCCCTCTGTCACAAGGACTGGCAAAGTCCCAGGCCGAGGGCCCTCTGTCAGCCTGAATCCCACAGTGAAATGACACAGAGAAGAGTGGCCGACCCACCTCCCACCCAGATGTGTCACACACGTGCGAAATCAGCCTTTGTTTCTGTAAAACACTGAGGCTTCCAGGTTAGCAGTTGGTGCAGCCGGGCGGAGCCCACCCTGACCGATGCAGTAGCCACCTGGGCATGTCCCTGAGAAGGAGCCAGGTAGAGATTCCTGGTGCCGTGTCAGAACCCAGCAACTAAAGGAGCAGGGAATTGGGGGCCTGGAGGAGAAAGGACCCAAGCAGTTGTGCTTTGGAGAGAGAGATTCTGGTTCCATGTAAAGAACCTTCCAAGGAGCTTGACAGGTAGTCTTTGTCAAATGAGCTGTCTTAAGGGGTGGTGAGCGCCCCGTCCCTAGAGGAGATCAAAAAGCAGATTGGGCAGTGATTGTGACTCACCTTTAAGTATCATGTGACTTGGAGGAAGATCCTGCATTTGAAGGCTCGTGAGTTCTCTTGAAACCCTGAGATTCAGGGCCGACCCCGTGGCTGAGTGATTAAGTTCACGCGCTCCGCTGTGGCGGCCCAGGGTTTCGCCAGTTCGGATCCTGGGCGAGGACATGGCACTGCTCGTCAGGCCACGCTGAGGCGCCCTCCCACATTCCACAACTAGAAGAACCTGCAACTAAGATATACAACTATGTACTGGGGGCATTTGGAGAGATAAAGCATAAAAAAATAAAGAAAAGAAAAAAAGATTGGTAACAGTTGTTAGCTCAGGTGCCAATCTTTAAAAATAAAAATTAAAAAAAGAAACCCTTAGATTCCATAACTGTCTGATTCTATATAGGAAGCCAAGTGTCCCCTGTCCCAAGGATCTCCAGTGAATAAAGAACAGGGCCCTAGAGACCAGGCTGTTCAATCCAGCTGGACTCAGACTGGGCCAACAGGACTCAATGCATACTCTGCATCCAGCCAGGCAAAATGACCTAAAATGCCTTAAAATATGCAGCACGCTGGCTGCTGCAGCCCCAGCGTTTCCACCTTCTATTCCTTCTCCCTCTCTTCCCCTCCCTGCCCCCTTCTCTCAATTTTTATAAGAGTGTGCTCTCCATGGTGAGGAAGCTGGGTGAGGCTGTACCCTCACTGGACAGTGGAGGGACATTTAACTGTCATGCAGAATTTTCCAGAGGAAGGTGGACCCCAGGGGGCAGATAGACGGAGCAGGCTGGCCCTGCGGCTGGATTAAGGCCTGGTTCAACGGGCGCCTGGGCGCCTGGGCATCAGTGGGTTCCCAGGGAGTGGTTCGGAGGCTGAGATCCATCCCGGGAGTGGACAGGGCAGAGCGCCGGTGCCGAGGCTCCTGGCTTGGCGGGCGGCTCTGACAACGGCCCAGCAGGCCTGTGGGCAGAAGTTCATCCTTCAGGCACTGTAAACGGCCTCCACTTCAGGGCTGTGTGCAGCCACCTCGGAGCAGAGTCCTGGGACTTTCCAGGTGGTACCTTGGCTCTCAGGACCAGCCTCCGCTCACAGCAAACCCCCTGGGCCCGTATTCTCCAGCGCACCCCACAAGGCAGAGGCAGGACTAAGGGTGGGGGCTGACACTGGTTTCACCACCCCGTGTGGCATCACCCTCCTGAGTCTCTGCGAGGAGCACTCATCCCGTTTCACAGAGGGGGAAACGGACTCTTGGAGAGGTTAAGGAATTTGCCCAAAGTCATACAGCCAGTAAGGGGTGGAGCCAAGATTCAACACCAAGCGTGTTCTTCTTCACGGGGCATCCTGTCCCCGTGGCCAAGAAGGCAAGAGAGAGGCCAGGCAGTCACTCCTTTCTCCCCCTCTACCTCTCTCCCTCGAACTTGCCTGCCTGCCCTCTTACCTTGCACGTCCACCCGCTTCTCATCCCTGCTTCTCTCTGACAGTGGCTTCTTTCTTCTCTCTGCAGGTGGCCTTCCTCTCCTAGCCTCTGGATCCTGTGACTTCAGCCGACACCCCCCACTAGCATGTCGTGGGTGCTCCGCCAGCCCCATCCACACGGCCTCATGGCGGGGCTTTCAATGGCTAACGGAGTCAGCATTTCCCCTTCCTGATTGCAAACTCCCAACAGATGGGACGGAGTTCCCACAAGGGGGTGATCTCATGTGGCACAAAGACGGCAGCCTGGGCCCGGTCCCGTAGCAAGCCCCTTCCAGAAGAAGATGGGAATGGGGAGGCAACTCCTCACAGCCCTAAGACACATTCAAGTCCTACATCCGGTGGCTCCAAAGCTCTAGGCCACTTTTGACTCACTGGAGTCCTTTCACACTCCCATTCATTCATTCATTCATTCCTCATATATTTACTGCGCATCACCTATGAACCAGGCATTATGCTAGTTGCCGAGGTTATGGTGGTAAACGAAACAGACACAGTCCTTGCCCACATGGACCTCCTGTTCCCAGTGGGTGGACAGACCTTACCCTGTAAATAAATAACCACAAGAGACAACTTCAGTGAGATAACTTCCCCCAGTGAAATAAACTGAGGATGGAAGGAGGGTAACTCTCCCTCCAGAGAGAGGGGCAGCCTCCTGCAGAACGTGCTATCCGCGAGGTTTCCTACAGGAATGAACACCCAAGCTGAGGCCTGAACTGCAACTCAGCCCAAGGCAGCCAGGTCTAGAGCCTGGGAGGAAAGTTCCAGGCAGAGGCCAGAAAGGAAAGGCCTGGCTGTGTCTGAGGAACTCCAAGGACTCCACGCACTCGCCATCGGATACCAGCCAGGCAGGATCAGATAAATGAGGGAACGAGGCCCTCCTGGACCTGCCACCTGCAGAAGCCCAGCTTGTTCATCTCAGCATCCCACTTGAATTCCCCACTGCATTTATCACAAAGGGCTTTGTTTTCCAGGTGTTGCTTTTTTTAGTGTCTAATTCCCCCTCTGAATTCTTCTAAGTTCCATGAAGCCAGGGACCTTCTCCATCTTACTCCCCATTAGATCTCTCTGAAAAAAATGCACAGAATGGATAATTGAAGGAAGGAGGCACAGAAGCCTGAGCTTCTGGAAAAGCATCTTCTCCAGGGGTGTGCTGCAGCACCAGAGGTGGTGGCCCAGAGGGAGCAGGGACCTCTCAGGGCGGGAGCAGGGGTGATAGGCAACATCTAGGCCCATGATGGTCTCTCTCCTTCCTCCCTTTGCTCTGTCATACCCAGAACCAAAGTAGCGTGGACGCGGTGAATACCAACGGCAATGACCGTGGGAAACAGCATCTCGCTATTGTGCCTGTATTGTGTGCGCCAGGTAGTATGCTCCTCCACAATCACACCCGCACACGTTCACAGAAAGCAGCCTCGCTCCCCCGGCTGTCCCAACAAGGATGGAGACTGGAAACAAACAGCCGGAAGCTTCCAAAAAGAGCTTAATGGTCCCACAGCAGCCTGCGCTCCACAGCGCTGGCACAGAGCGTTCATTCTCCTCTTACGGGCGGTGTGTCTGGAAGGCTTCACCTGGTTTCTATTGTGTGGATTGCACTTCTTGGCCCCAGAAGCCGGGAGGACAGCAGCACCTGTGTTAGAATGCCATCGAGATCTTGGCAGCAGAAGCCTCACCTTTGTGATTAAAAAAAAATTACAAGGCTATAGACCAGTCATGTGCTGCAGAGGGTATGACACTGGAAGGCTCCGTGCCCACGGCCAGAGTGACTGGAAAAATGGCAGGTGGGATGATGCTCAACTTCCCACTGTAACTAAAATAAATTCTAGAATGGGCTAAAGAGTTAAATGCATAAATGGAAACTAGAAAAACACTGTAAATATTTATGCAACCAGGGGTGAGGAAAATCTAGTTAACCGTTATTATCCATAAAACCAAGGAAGAAGCCATAAGAGAAAATACTGATAGAATCTACACAGAACGTTTTTAAGATTCTGGATATCCGATAGCAGAATAAGGTTAGAGAGCAAACCTCTAACCACGATAAAATGCACTCGATCATAGATATAAATAAAGAGCTAATAGCTTCAAGAGAAAAAGAGCTTTTCTAAGAGGTGATGCCCTCCCCCGTAGGAAAATGAACAGGCAGTTTACAAAAGGAGAAATCTAAATGACCAATCATCTTTCGGGAAAAAAAGTCTGCATACGTAACCAAAGAAATAAAAATAGACAAACAGTGAGATACCGTGTTTCAGCTATTCCAACTGGCGGGGATTTTTTTTAAGATGACATTCAATATCGGTGCATATGGGGGAGAATGTACCATTCCATGTGATGTTGGGGAGACTGTAAATTGTCATATCAGTTTTGGAGGCCAATTTTTACCAAAACCTTAATTTTTTTTTAAATTTTTTTTTGAGGAATATTAGCCCTGAGCTAACATCTGCTGCCAATCCTCCTCTTTCAGCTGAGGAAGACTGGCCCTGAGCTAACATCCGTGCCCATCTTCCTCTACTTTATATGTGGGATGCCTACCACAGCATGGCTTGACAGGAGGTGCCATGTCCGCACCAGGGATCTGAACCGGCGAACCCGGGGCCGCCAAAGTGGAGTGTGTGAAATTAACCGCTGCACCACTGGGCTGGCCCCATCTGTGTTGTTTAAAGGTGCTAAATTTGTGGGAATTTGCTACAGCAGTGACAGAAAATGTATCTTCTAATAATTTATCTTCTAATAACTTTTCCTTTTTGAAATATTCAGAAACGTAACCAAAGATATATATTCAGTGATGTTTATAATGGCATAATTTATAATAGTAAAATTTTGGAATCAATTTCATCGCATGTGACATGCAATGGCTGACAAATTATGTACATCTGTAACGTGGAATACTATGCAACCATTAAAATCATTCTGTGAAAGATTATTTTTATAGAAAATGTGATGTGTTGGTTTAAGAGCCATAAAACAGTATATACGATAGCATACAATCTTTAAAAAACTACCTGTGTCTTTAACCTATCTATTTCTACTAAAGTATTAGCCAGGATCACTAACTGGTAGACCTACAAATAATTTTATTTTTCTCTTTGTGATTGTCTTTATTTTCCAAGTGCCCGGCATTAAGCCTGTATCACCTAATGCAATTTTGAAAAAGTGCTATAAAAGTGTATTAGAGGACATTCCCACCATGAAATAACATGCTGCCATTAAAGGAAATCAAATTGTAGGAGAATTTAATTTATTTAATGGCACTGGAAAATATTAATGATATATTGCTAATTGAGAGTGTTTCTAGGATAGTAAGTACATTGTGATTCATACATGAGTTAAAAGGAAAATAAACACATGCAAAGAAAAAGATTGACAGGACACACACTCCAATGTCAACAGTGGTGAGTTTGTGAGAGATTTTTATCGTCTGTATACATCTTCTGTGATTAGAAGGAAACGAGAACTTCTGTGTGGACGATGTTTGGAGAAGCACCCAGCGCTGGTCTCCTGGATGAAGGTCTGCGGTGCCAGCTGGGTGCCACAGCTGCACGCTCAGGGCAGCCCTCACTGCACCCCTGCTGGAAACGTTCCATCCTTGGGATCCAGGTGCACTTGCCCAGCAGAAGCCAAGGTGACAGGAACAGGGGACACAAATTCCAACGGTGACGGCGTCAGCCTTTCACACCAGGCTCTTCCTCAGCTGCCACTTTTCCTTGAGTACTCCTTCCTCAAAGGTCTGCTGTGTGCTCACGCTGAAGGGCCTTGCCCTAGAAAGCTGCCGGAAGCTCCGTTCCAGGGCCAGCTGGCCAGAAAATGTCCTCCCAGAATCCCCTACGGCAGTATCTTCAAGTCTCTGTAGAGCTGGTCAGATTCCCCAGAACATAGTCTCTCAAACTCCCACCCGGAGGGTAGGTCCGAGTCCCGGGGCCCTGGGGAGGAGAAGGCTGGGGCTCTCCAGTTCCACGTCTAACATCTCACTTTCTTCCTCTTTTACATACGAGGTCCCCATGGTCCCCCGATCTGTGGAGGCTCTACTGCAGTCTTTCTCAGAAACTGCATGAAGTCCCTCTCCCCGTCTCAGAAATGGTTCTTTCATCCTCAAACAGACTTTCAGTTCCCCGACTCTTGTCGCCGGCCCCTTCCAGAGGGGCATCCCTGATTCCTGAGGTCTCTGGGCTCTGCAGCAGACACACAGGTCTCACTGTTCATGGCTCTCCCCACTGGCGACTGAGCATTGCACTCCCTCGGGTGTGCAAAAAGGGTCACCCGCCCCCCGTCCGCTCTCTGGCCCCCACACACGTGCTGCTGGTTTCTCCCCACCGTCTCGTGGATCCTGTGGGTTTATGTCTCTCTGTGCATCCATGTACTGCTCTCTGGGTGGGTGTGAGAAGGGAGAGAAGCTAATATGTGTGCTCAATCCAGAATGCCACGTTCCAGGTTCTTGTGTATATTAACTCGATTAAACTTGAAATAATGGCATGGAGTGTATGTGTGTTATTACACCCATTTACCGACAAGGAAAAATGAATCACAGAAGAGTTATGAACCTCACTGACCCTCCGGGGGTGGATCCTTGCCTGAAGTCGCACAGGGTTTGACAAGAAAGGCCTTGGGCAGAGATTGGAAATGTGGGGAGAGGAGAATGGAGGTGGAGAAAAGATTCCAGACTAGGGACGAGCCCAGGAAAGGTGTGTGAGCAACCTGGCTGTGCTGGGAAAGCGAGCCATTCTACAGAAAGACTAACCTCACCTATTTCCACGCACCAGGGGGAATTTGGCTTAAAAGACACATCAGATGTTTTCAGCATCCCCTTCTGTACCAAAGCCACCAGCAGCAACCCTTCTGGTATCAGGGGTTGGAGCTCGGAGAGTTATTTTTCGTGAATGGGCTGTAACTCTCCAGGAGCAGCCCCAGTGCAGGCAGGGCTCCAGGAGGCCTCTCTCAGCTGAGAAGACAGATGGGGAGCCAACCTGTGGCTGCGCTGGTGGAAGGTCACGCAGGAGGGACACAACCGCAGTAATGAGATTTCTGCAGCCCCGTCTTCTGGACAATCAGCCAGAAACCCCACGCTGGCTTGGACCCACGCTCAGTGGCCTTGAGTTGGGGAGGTCGGATAAAGGGCCCTTTGTTAGTCCCTGAGGATGCAGCGCGGCGGCAGGTCCAGAGAGCACGCCCCGCTGAGATGGGCCTCTTGTGCTCATCATCCGTCTCCCAGAGGAGCCAAGGCCATCTGATGCCCAGGGGCTGACGTGATAATCAAGCACCGAAGGGATCTGGCAGTCTTTATGCAAACACTGAGCGATGCCAAGATCATTTGGCGGAACTACCCTTCCGGCCCGCCTGGAGCCCGGCCAAGTAACCAGGGGCAACCCGAGCCTCGACCTCAGGTTCTGAACATCTCCAGAAGGTGCAGTTCTCCAGCCAGAAGTGGAAATCCCTGGGGGAGCTCAGGCTGGTCCTCCCTCTCGTCCGTAGCCCCTTCCCTCGTCACCTGGGCAGGGGTCTATAAACCTCTTTCCGCAGGGCTTCTAGCGCCTTCCACTCAGTGCTGGGTCAGAAGGAGAGACACAGAGGTAATTGGGGGCAGGCCCAGTAGCTCAACTCAGAGAGTTCCTTACACTAAGTAGTAGCAACAGGAAATGCCTCTCAAAATGCCAATAGCAAAAGGACGTTTCTTCCCACCCAGGCCTAAGGAATGTTCTAGATAGTGCTGTGGGCAGACCTAAAAGCAAGCATCTTCTCCAGTGTTACTAAGGCTGAAGGTCATTCTCCTTCACAGCCGTCTCTTCCCAGTACGTCCTGGGGACTCCAATGAGCAGGACCAAGGGTCTTAATCCCCAGAAACTCTCTCTCAAGCTGCAGTGTTTTCAGACAGCGGAGCCGCCAGCAGCCATGCACGTCGGCCTTTTGCACCCGCCATGCTTAATATGGAGCTTTGAAGACTTGCACAGGATGTGGCCTCGATCTGAGGAAACAAAGCCTTTAGGGGAAAGACGGTGCCGAAGACGCCCGACTTGTTTAAATTTCAATTTCCACTTTTTAATCTCCATTCCCCATCTGCCGTTGAAAATTCTAAACCGATTAGAATTGGCTTCTTTGTGTTCCTAAAAAGAGATTCTGTTTCAAGGACCAAGTAGGGATCTTAAGGAAAGAGATATTTTGGATTTTCAATGTAGTTGTCTTAACTTCCACAGGCTGTTTTAAAGAAGTATCTGATTAAAAAGAAAGGAAAGGAGAATGAAGCAATGTAGGATCTTAGTGCATTAGAGAGCACACTGCAGCATCAGCTCAGGCCACTGCCAGCTTGGAGGGTATCCCTCCGGTACCATCCTTTGCTTGGCAAACTCTTATTCATCCCTTCAAATCCTAACTCAAATGCCCTGACGTTTGTGGAATATTTCCTGATCACACTACCTCTTTTCAACACTAGAAACGATTCAGTGCTTTCTATCTGTTACAGCCACATAGCTCTTCCTCTGTAACCTCTGTCCTATAACCTATGTTTATCGTCTTACTCTGTATTTTAATCTGCTATGTATGAAACTTCACATCTAAAAATATCTGTCTTCCACAGTCGCAAAGGCCGGGACCGAGCCTTATGCAGTTCACTGGGGTTGTGAAAAAGGGTTGGGAATTCAAACGCCTCCCCTGGGAGGCCTTCCCAGACTCCCTGGGCAGCAGGGAATTGTCCAGCCCTGTGATTTGGACTCTCGCCCTCCCACCCCTTCTCCCACCATAAAGAGTGTGCAGCGGCTCTCACGCCTTCCCTTAGCCTGTGCAGAGATCAAAGGGAATGAAAACAAAGTCTTCTCTGTGGTCCACTCAAAGATGAGCGAAGAGCCACACTGTGTCCTTCCCTCTTAGCAAATGGGGTTACGAGCCACTTGGGCCTTCTGCGGACCCTTTGTGGCATATAACCCAGCTGTCACCCAGTCAGCTGAGCCCTGACCCCACTGGGGAAAACTGACTCAGGGTCCTGGGAGAAGTGGGGGCCACAGGCTGCAGGGCCAGAAGGCCGGGGTTCACATCCTGGCTCCACCACTTCCAAGCTTAAACCACGTAAGCTCTCGAAGCCTCAGCTTCTTCATCTGAGAAATGGGCACAACAGCACCAGATTTAGAGGGTTAATGTCGGAAACAACAGGGTGAAGCATAAAGTGATTAGAGCACAGTCATGGTGGGAACGTAATAATGCTGGTTATTTTCATTTTTCTTCTACATATTATGAAAAGTGTCAGTATAGATCACAGCGCCTCTCTTCCTCCAGCTCTTAAAGTGAGAAGGTCTTGCAGGACCCCGAGAAAGCCGGCTTTTCCGTGTGTCCCCCAGGCTCTCGGCTGTTCCCTTTGTGTCACAGGGTCCTGCAGGAGAAGACAGTCAGCAATCGGCCGTGGTTAGAGAAGGAGAACGAACCCCACACACCACGGCCACCGCCTCACCGCTGCTGCTCACGTCTCTTTCCTCTCCCCCTTCCCTCTGGCACTTTGGAACGGGCGAGTCGTGTGTTTCTAAACACACAGGTCCTCGGTCCAATAAAAAAGAATACTGTGCAACCATTTCACAATATACGTAAGTTAAACCATCACGCTCTGCTCCTTAAACTTACACAGTGATGTATGACAATATTTCTAAATAGAACTGGAAAAAAGTTCGGCAACTTCTTCACCTTTTTCTGTGTTCTGAAACAGCATGCATAGCATTAGACCTGTTGTCTGAGGTGTGAATAAAAAGTGATTGTATAACCATAAATAAAAGAACTTTGTACTAAGAGAAAGCAGGCCCCACCCCGAGAGCTAAGCTTGGGGCGCCCAGCAGGTGGCCGTGACCCTCCGTGGCTGCAGCCCTCGGCTGGCTGCAGGCGGGTCTCCTCTGTCTCTGAATGCACAGCCCCAGCCCAGCACCCAGCACACAGTGGGAAGTGAGTTGTTGAATGAATTAAAGGAACCAAAGGGTGCACTTCAACAAGCTCATCTTGGGATGCACTGAACCTAAAGGCAAGACTAAGAATAGATTGATAAGAGATCTGTGACCTTTGACTGCACTCGAATTTAAAATTTAGTTAGACGTGGGGCTGGCCCTGTGGCCCAGTGGCTAAGTTCTGCTTTGGCAGCCCAGGTTCAGTTCCCGGGCTTGGACCTACACCTCTTATTGGCAGTCATGCTGTGGTGGCACCCCACACACAAAATAAGGGGAGATTGGTACAGATGTTAGCTCAGGGCAAATCTTCCTCAGCAAAAAGAGGAAGACAAGCAACATATGTTAGATCAGGGTGAATTGTCCTCAGCAAAAAAAAAAGAATTTAGTTAGGTGAAAAGATATGGACCTTGAGTCATCTTTAAATAGGAAAGAAAAGGCATATAGAATGAAATTTTCAGACATTTTCCCATTTTAAAATAGAAAATCATAATATCAATGACACCCGGGGCTGGCCCCGTGGCTGAGTGGTTAGGTTCACATGCTCTGCTTTGGTGGCCCAGGGTTTTGCTGGTTCAGATCCCGGGCGCAGACATGGCACCCCTCATCAGGCCATGTTGAGGTGGCATCCCACATGCCACAACTAGAAGGACCCACAAGTAAAATATGCAACCATGTGCTGGGGGGCTTTAGGTAGAAGAAGGGGGAGAAAAGAGGGAGGAGATTGGCAACAGATGTTAGCTCAAGTGCCAATCTTTACAAAAGAAAAGAATGACACCAATACAAGTAATAGTAGCCAACTTTTATTGAATGTTTGCAACATGACAATGTGTTGGGTGCTTCATTAAATCCCTACAAAGGAGGTATTCCCCCCACTTTGCAGATGATCAAGTTGAGGTTTAGACAGTCTAAGTGGCTTGTCCACAGGACCCATGAGCGGTAAAGCCAGGATCCTGAGCCAAGACGGTCTGCATCCAGGCCTGAACTGAGATAATTCTGTAGGTGGGTGTGGGGTTCCTGCTACGTGCTAACCCGTCTGCAGGAAGTGGAGAGCCCTGACGATGCATCCTGAGAGCTTATAACCTGGTTCTGACATCAGAAAACACGCATTCAATTTGTCAGTAGCCAAATAAGAATTAAGTTTGAAGTGCAGAAAAAAGGGCCGGCCCTGTGGCCTAGTAGTTAAGTTCAGCACACTCTACTTCCACAGCCCTAGTCTGGTTCCTGGGAGCAGACCTACACCACTCATCAGTGGCCATGCTGTGGTGGTGACCCACATACAAAATAGAGGATGATTGGCACAGATGTTAGCTCAGGGCAAATCTTCCTCACCAAAAAAAAAAAAGAAGAAGAAGAAGGAAAAAAGAAAATGTAGGAGGTGTGGTTTCTTTATCTGCTCTGGACATGATGCTGCCTTGACCATTTCTACGTTGGCACCTAGCAGTCAGAGCTCTGTTACCACCTCTGCAGTAACATGCAGCGTGGCATTGGTCAAGCCCCATTGCCTCCCTCAGCCTCAGGTTTCTTAGCTGGAATTCAATCTATTAGCTTTCATCAAGGGTGTACTATTTGAGGACACAAATGGAGGCCCAACAACATGGAGGACCAGGTCGACTAGGTTCCTGCCCTCAAGATGTCCCCAGCTTGTCACTTGAGAGGGTTAAAGCAGCACGGAGCTCATCATGTGGAAGGCGTTTAGTTGTTGCTGTGGTTGCTGTTTTTCATGAATAAGGCTGAAGATTCTCAGAATTCTGATGGAAGGCACCTGATAAGTGCTGGTGGTGCTGATGGTTGTGAGTATGACTGTGTAAATGTTTCACAGGGACGTCTTTGTTTCAAAGATTTCGCAGTGCTAAAGAAGTTAATTCATAAATTGAAATCGATTATCTTCAGAGAGGCTCTCTGACTCCGTCTCTCCCACGCCTCCCCCATACTCCCGCAGCCTCCAAGGCTTCCAGCTTGGAATGACAGAGCATCAGGTTGAAAAGAAAGCAGTGAACTAGTTAGGCCACCAAGGGGACAACTAAACCATATGTCCTGATTAATCCAACCAAGAGAAACAGAGATCCTTAATCCTTGATTCTCATCTGCATTCTTTCAAGATCTTCTTCCTAGAGAAGGACCCCAATGGCTTCCTACCAGACCCCACCCAACTGTCAAACATAGTTATCCTCAGTAAGAGTATGACTCCCACACTAAGGAACATATGGGCACTTCCAAGCTGTGTGACCTTGGGTTAGTCACTTTACCTCTCTGAGGCTCAGTTTTTTCATTTATAAGATGGAGATAATATTACCTACCTCAAAGGGGCTGTTGTGAGAATTAAAGTAGAAAAGAGCTCCTGGCACATAGTTACTAGAAAAGGAAAGATATTGATGTCTTTGTGCTTATGCCTACGCTGGTTCTTAAAGAACCTGTAACCCAGATATAAGTGGGCCAGAGGTCCAGTCTCTGCAGAGTGGCTTTTTCTTCTTTTTCTTTTCTCTTTTTTTTGGTGAGGGAGATTTGCCCTGAGCTAACATCTGTTGCCAATCTTCCTCTTTTTTTGTTTAAGGAAGATTGTCCCTAAGCTAACATCTGTGACAATCTCCCTCTACTTTGTATGTGGGACACCTCCACAGCATGGCTAATGAGTGGTGTAGGTCTGTGCCTAGAATCTGAACCCACTCAACTAGGCCCGCTGAAGCAGAGCAGGCAGAACGTTAACCACTCAGCCACAGGGCCAGCCCCTAGTGTGGCTTTTCAATAAACAACAGATTGACAGCCAAAAATAAACAAAAACAAACTTAAGTCTTTTGCAAAGTGTCCTAAAGAACTTTGAGGGAAATCCAGTTCACACTCTAGAGCAAAACATCTTAAAAGCCTTGTTCCCTCTCCACTCCGCTCTCGCCCTTCAACCTCTCCCACAGCTGCTCCCCAAGATTCTCTCCTCTCTCACTTCCACTTACGGCTCCACACAGCATATGATCTGTTCTCTGCTTTTCCCCTGACTTCCCGGCTCTACGTTTCCTCCTTCTGGTAACCCACTCCCATTCCCGAATCAAGCGTCTTTCCCAGTCTGTTAGGGGGCCACCCAGTTCTGCAGTTCTTTCCACTCGTTTCATGGCCCGACCTCTAGAAGGCCTAGGACCGAGCAGGGAGACTGAGGCCGGCAGGTGGAAGGCTGCAGACACTCCTGTCTTAACCAGGTGCGTCCCCACTACACACTGGTCGTCTGAATCCCTTTTACAGAGATGCACCAAAGAGAGGACGCTCTGTTGCTAGCGAGGGCTTCAGGCTGCAAATGCTCAGCTGGCCTCTTACCCAGAGCACTGCCCTGGACCACACACAGACCAAAAGCACCCTTCCAGGCCACTGGGGATAAGGCTAGAAAGAGACAGAGACCTCCTGTGTCAGAATTCCCTGGCGGGCCTTCTGGACCCTGCAGGCTCCACTGGGAGAGAAGAAAGAGCAAGAACCCTTCTCCTCCAAAGCCAGCTGCCTACCCCTTCCCCGCAGCCTTGACCTGTCTGACATTGTGAGGAAGAATGCCTCTCCCAATAGGACTGTCATTCTGCCGCCACCTGGAAGGAGAGACCATGACAGAGGAGTGAACGTTGACCCAGAGGAGGAAAGTGCCCTCTGTTCCTTCCTCTCTTTTCATCCAAAGTTCTTTCCTTGCTCCAGCGGCCTTGTGGGCTGTTCTCAAGGTCTCTGTTTTGCTCTTGACATCAGAGTAGATAGTCTTCGTATTTGGAACCCACCTAGCATCCTCTGAAACCTCTGAACTTCAAATCAAGAGTTCAAGAGCATCATTTCTGAATCTGAGCAGAATCCCGTCCTCGACTCCCTCAGAGGAAGGCCCATCACTCAGCAAGCCACTCCAAGGGTCTGCGGGTCTCCATTAGCATTTCGCGCTATTCCTTATGGTAAGTGATGGCTGAGTTCAACCCATATGCAATGGGATGGGTTTGGTTTGCCCGTGAAAAGGATGCATTAGTGCGATTAAATGGGGCTCTTCATGCTAGCGCATGTCACTGGAGTGCCACAGACAGTAACAACAGCAGGAAATGATCTTTTGCAAATGATGAATTCAATTCTTGTCTACATTTGATAGCGCTGTTTTGCAAAGGTGTGTCGGGGTCATAGCTTTGCATGGTCCACACCAGTTTCCTGACAGACTGCCAGCTCTGGAGTTGCAATGTAGATTGGGCTAATGCACTTGGCTGAATGCAAGCTTATGTTTATGCCCTTGATGGAGATACAAACACCCCTGTAATTCTAAAAGAAAGTAAGAAAATAACACTGAGGGAGGACGCAGGACACTCCCCGTTGCATTCCAGGCACTGAGTTATGCTGGTCAGCTGCTTGATCTGTTTCTCTCTAGGCTGTGGCCTTTTGAAGAGTAAGAACCGCATATTTTTCAACTCAATTTTCCCAGTCTTAGTACAGCACCTGGCACATAGTAGATACTCAGAGGTTGAAGGAGTGAATGAATGGCCAACTTTGCTTGATTCCAATTTTAGAGGGAAAAAAACTGGGAGATATGTAGTTTTAAGTAGGAAAAAAATAAACAAAACAGCCTTAGTATATTATAATAAATACAACAGCACAATGCAATATCACGTAGTCATTAAAAATAATGGTGGATCCATCCACAAATGAATGGATAAATAAAATGTGGTCTATCCATACAATGGAATATTGTTCAGCCTTAGAAAGGAAGGAAAGTCTGACACATGGTACAATGTGGATGAGCCTTGAGGACATTACGCTAAGTGAAATCAGCCAGACACAAAAAGACAAATATTGTATGATCCCACTTATGTGCAGAATCTAGAGAAGTCAAATTTTTAGAGACAGAAAGTGGGAGGAGAGGGCAATGGGAGATGGTGTTTAATGGATACAGAGTTTCAGTTTCACAAGGTGAAAAGAGCTCTGTGGGTGGATAGTGGTGATGGTTGCACAACAATGTGAATGTACTTAATGCCACTGAGCTGTACATTTAAAAATAGTTAAGATGGTAAATTTTATGTGTATTTTACCATAATTAGAAACAAGCATTGGAAATTTTGTAGAAATGGGAAAATGCAATATTAAGAGTTAAATGCAAAATTAAGAGTAAATACAGAATGCAAAATGGCATAGACAAAAAGTACACATATGCACATGGAAAGGAATAAGAAAGAATGAAAGCCATTGCAAGGTGGGCAGTGGAATTATAACCATTCTATTATCTTTAAATTTATTTAGGGGCCGGCCCAGTGGCGCAGCAGTTAAGTTCGCACGTTCCGCTTCTCGGCGGCCCGGGGTTCGCCGGTTCAGATTCCGGGTGTGGACATGGCACCGCTTGGCACGCCATGCTGTGGCAGGCGTCCCACGTATAAAGTAGAGGAAGATGGGCACGATGTTAGCTCAGGGCCAGGCTTCCTCAGCAAAAAGAGGAGGACTGGCAGTAGTTAGCTCAGGGCTAATCTTCCTCAAAAAAAAATAAATAAATAATAAATAAATAAATAAATAATTTATTTAGTATTTTACATTTGCTCTTAAAAATTCTTAACCAAATAATAAAGATGCCAAAGAAATATCTAGCAGGGGAAAGGAATAAAATACAAATCGATCTGAAGGAGATTGACAAAACAGCTGTAGTCAGGAGTTCCCAAGGTTTCTGATGGAGAAGGATGCAGAGCTCATCCAGCGCCAATAGTCCCTTAATAAATTTCTTTTGATGATGATGGTGATGATGGTGATGATGATGATGATGGTGATGATGATATAGTTGGACTGTGCATCAATGGATTAACTAGATTGAAAGGAATTCTATAACACAAAGTTGAGGTTGACATATGAAGGAGGATGGAAAGTCTAAACAGCGACTCAAAGACTGAAATTGCTGTTGCCACAAGCACTCGGCCATGAGTGTCGGGGGTGGCGGTGCACACGTGTATCTAGGCGGAGCTGGAGGCCACGAAACCTGACGCCCAAAACACCAAGAGCAAATCGCCTCTCTTCCTGAGGCCTCATTTTCCCTGTCTGTGAAATGAAAAGTCTGCACTGAAGAATCTCTAAGCAACCTTTCAGCTCTAACAGACAGTTTCCAAATGGACGGAGCTTATCAGTCCCTTAGAAGTTATGAAAAAGGGTAGGAATAATCCAGCGCGGACTGTCTAACAGAGCCTCCTGTTGCAAAAGGATTTCCATGAATGTTATTTTTAAATTGATCGGATGCATATTGCAGTGCTCACAATAAATATATGAATACAAACAAGAGAAATTCATGTAAATATATAATTATATTATGCACATTATATAAATGTCATATAAACTCTGAGAGGGTAGAAACAAACCATGACTACAGATAATCATGAGTAAATAACTTGTTATGCTTAGCTATTTCTTAAAGCACAAGGTTTGCATTATGGAAAATGACTTCTATCGCCTCCTTCTCCTTTGTTGGTTTTTACGGAGGTCTCATCCACCTAAGAAACCTAACAGTGGCAGAGTAGCAGTCATTGCCATCGGCTATTTCAGAAGATGCAAAAGCGCCAGGTCTTTTGAATTCACACGAATGTGTCCAAGTCGCATGCAGTTGTAACTGGATTGTACCGAGGGATGAATGGCGAGGGCAGAGGGACCCTGGAGGACCCTGAGGGCACAGCGGAGAGAGGTGGGAGAGTGAAACAAGATGGTGACCATTCACAACAGACGATTGAGGATGGGTGCCTCTGCTGCCATTGGAGAGGTGCCACTGGAGAGGAGAGCTTTGTGCCTCAAGGACAGCCTTGAGCTCAGTGAGGTCCCCTGAGAAGTAGGAAGTTGGCACCATCAGAGGCTGTGTGAGGACGTGGGGGCCGGTGCCAATGAGAAGAGAATTCAGAAAGAATTATCTCGGCTCTGGGAAGAGTCAATGGATGGTGGGAAAACTTGGGGAGCCAGGGAAGCTGAGCCCCGCAGGTGCATCTCTAGGTCTTGCTAGACTCTTCGGGGAAAGAAATAGAATGGCAACGGTTGCGAGTCAACGGAATGGCTTTGCAGCTGAAGTCACCCACAGATTCTCAGAGTCTGCACATTTGACATTGACGGTCATAGGGTCATAGAACATTTACTGTTTATTCAGCATCTTGAAAGGATCTTGTGAGAAAGTAATGTTTCCTTCTTTAGAGAAGCCCACAAGAATTGGGAAAGGCCAAACGCCCTCTGAGGCGGGGCAGTCCCTGACTGTGGCTCTGCGTCGGGTTTATTGGTTGAAAACTGATCAACTGAGGGTATTCTGGCCACTCCATGCCAAATAACTGATCTCGCCACACCGGTATAACTGGTTCTCTAGGAAGGTAAAATGAAGTTCTCCTCGGAGGAGATCTTATGGACTGAATGTTTGTATTCCCCCCCCTGTGAAGTGAGGCCTCAGGTTTAGATGAGGTCACGAGGGCGAGACCCCAGGACAGGATTAGTGTCCTTATAAGTAGAGGAAGAGAGAGCTCCACCACGGAAGGACACAGGGAGAAGGCAGACACCGGCGAGCCAGGAGGAGGGCCCTCACAGGGAACAGGACCTGCCAGCACCATGATCTCGGACTTCCAGCCTCCAGGACAGCAAGAAAGAAACGTCTGTCATTTAAGCCACCCAGTCTGTGCGATTCTGTTACAGCAGCCCGATCGGACTATGACAGATGCAATGACTTCCGGACTGACTTCTTATCAACTAAATAGTGACGATTGTTATGAGTTGAATTGCTTCCCCCCCAAAAAAAGATATATTGGAGTCCTAACCCCCAGTACCTCAGAATGCAACCTTATTTGGAGATAGGGTCTTTACAGATTATCGAGTTAAGATGAGCTCATTAAGGTAGCAACCAATCCGGTAGGACTGGTGTCCTCTAAAAGGAGGAAATTGGGACACGGGGACATAGGGAGAACATCAGGTCTGGGGGAGAAGGAGAGACCAGGATGGTGCATCTACAAGCCAAGGAACACCCAAGATAGCCAGCAAACCACCAGAAGTTAGGAGAGAGTCATGGAAAAGATTCCACAACTCAAAGGAGGAACCCTAGAAGGAAGAAGCCCTGCTGACACAGTGATCGCGGACTTCTAGTCTCCGGAACGATGAGACAAGTGTCTGTTGTTTAAGTCACTCAGTTTGTGGTGCTTTGTCGGGCAGCACTGGAAACTGATTCAACAGTGATGATGAGGATGGCTGCGCCATGCCAATACCAACGTGGACCATGATGGTTGCACTTTTAGAGCATCAAAGCAGGTGAGGACAGGACCCAAGGCTTCTGGGAGAGACCATCTTGGTGATGAACTCTGCCACCACTATCCATGTCACTTTGAACAAGTAACTTGGCCTCTCTGGGCTTCTGTTTGCTGATCTCTGGAACTGGGATGACATAGCTACTCAGAGGGTTGCCACTTGCCACTACAATTATGTGAGATAATGGACGTGAGTGCCCAGGCCAGGGCCAGGCCTCTCGTAAACACTCCACAACTCATAGCTGTTATGTTTTATTCTAGAGTTCCCAGCTGACGAAACCCTTTGCGGAGACACTGCTTAATGCTCCCCACCATCTTGTCTCCAGCTAACTGCTATTATTATTATCCTCCCTATCGCAAACAGGGAAACAGCAGCTTCTGAGAGGCCTGGGTTGATGCCTCATAAACTGTTGCACTCCAACCCAGCCTGCAGACCCCCACTTTTTCTCTAGCCCTTGAGGCTTGCATAGCCCGGAGAAAACGTGTGTTCCACTTAAACCGTTTAATGTGTAGATTTCATACCCTAAACAAAGAGAACACTAATGAATTCGCAGTCAACCTTTTCAGCCCTGTGATAGCAAAAGATTTTCAGTCACTTTAGCCCAAGCTACATCTGCACCCAGGGTCACCCAAAGAAAAGGACAACACATTAATCTTTGTCCTCCTCATGTTGAGCGACCTCTCGAATAATCCATCGCACGGCACGAAGTGAAACTCAAAACCTTAAAACGCCATCTATCTGGTCCCCAATTAAAACATAATCTTTTTAAGCTGCCAATACCCACTGACCGGAATCAATAGAGGTGGACGATTATGAATGGCGTTTCCCAGTGATCTGGTCCGACAGGGAATGGATTACTGCTGTCATATCCGGAGGAGGGGAAAGTGGACCCCCTCCGTGCCCACCGGATGGAGGGGAAGGCTGCAGATCACCTGGCTTTCTGCTCCAGTTTAATGGATGTGGAAATTATGTCTTATGATTTTGGCATGGAGGGGCTGCTTTTAAAATTCCTAGTAAGCCACAGTGTATTTTTCAGGAAAGGAATTCCGCATCCATCCAGGCGTTCCAGGGGCGTTTGGGAAGTGCCTCCTCTGAGCCAGGCGCTGAGCTAAGGGAGAACAATTGTGAGGCTGTTGTTCAGGTGAGTGATGTCCCAGAGACCATTGATCTTTCTCCCTTGCCACTTGTAATGCATGAGAAAAATAAGGCTTACGAAGGCGTGGGATTTCACACCAGGAAAGGAGGCTGCTCTTGGACTCGGGGCTGTTCCTGCTAAGCCTGCAGTCTTCTCGACTTCACCATGCCCCAGGTATGGAAGCCAGCTCAACCGGCTCTGAGCCTCACACCTGATGAGGCCTTTTCACGGTACAGACACGAGCAGCTCCTGAATCTAGCAGTATTCACACTCCACAGTAACTTGGGACTTCTCTCTGAGACGTTTGTCACGTAGAATGAGTAGGAGACTTATGGCAGAAGAGTAATTCGCATGAACCAATGAAAATGAAGTGCAATACTCTTGAAGCAAATAAAAACACTCTCCTTCCGGAAGTCTGACCTGCAATCTCACATGATCTTTCTGGGCCAGTATGTGGATTGGCAGCTGCACTCAGTTCCCAGTTTAGAAAATCAGCGTTTTCTTATAAACTGGCTCCTCCCTTGCCATCTCTTGAAGAGCGCTGCTCTTCCCATTTTGGACACCATCCAAATTTAGGAAGGAATTGTGGGAGAGATGCTAACAGTTGGTGGGTGTCTACTGTTTAATAGGTAGTAGTGCTTACTACACATGGCTGTGCCAAGGAGAGGTGACTCGTGTGTGGGTGCTCCCGTGCTCCCCCCGCTGCCTAAGGAGGCGACGGCTCTTCCCAGTCGCTTGACCCTCCTTTCCACTCTCTACAGTGTCTGTTTCTGGAAGATTGATTGCGGACCCCAGTGATAAAGAATCAAGTAGTGGACTGGGAAAGGCCCAGAGATGCTAAAGAACAGACGAGATGACACAGGAGAGCGCTTTGTAATGAAGAACTCTGAGAGAAAAGGATGAGCTGAGAGGGGGAGGCGGAGAGAGACAGTGGGAGGCAAGAGCAAGCCTGTGGGCTGGGAGAGAAGTCTGTGTCCTGCTCTGCAGAGTTGGTTTGGCAAAGAGGTTCTGAAGAAGTGTAGGTAAGATGGAATTAGGGAGAAGAAAAAATGGACCATGAAAGCTACCGGGCCGGAGGAGTTGGGGAGGACACGAATTAGGTTATTTTCAATGTTTTTCAAGAGAGACAAGCTCAGGATGAGAGTCATTTTCTTGCTTTGGTTGTTTAGATTGCTAACGTCTGTGACGGTGAATCTTTTCATGTGGATTCAGAAGTCGAACAGTCCTGTCTGGGGGGAATCTTCTGGTTGGGGCCTTGGATCGAGCACAGTCCTCAGGACAGAGATGGGCAGCCACATGGTCAGCAGGGTAGGGGACTGTGCCCCAGAAAAAGGGGGATGGTTTCCCCAAGGAGGTACCAGCAGATGTCTATGACAGTGATGCGCCCAGGGTCACACCAGGCAGATGTGGCCGTTCTGCCCCGTCTAAGACCGCCACTCTTTGCCTTGGCCAAGCTGCCTGCCCTGTCTGACCACCACTCCTTGTACAGACACCAAAGGGAATAAAAAGGCAACAGCCCCGGGGACTAAAGATAGACTCACGAGAGACACCTTAAAAGGGAAGGCTGCGTGTCTCAGTGGCACCTTTTCAACGGTCTGGGCAATCGGGAGAAGCGAGCTGGACCCGGGCTGGGTAGACAGGATGGGGACAGGGCAGGACCATCCTGATGCAGGGGACAGGATGCAGAGTTCATGGAGAGTAGAGGTGGGCGATAAAATTGGGAAGAGGGATCAGGTTCGGGTTGGTAGGGCCTTGAATGCCAAGATAAGGGCTTTGAGAGGCAAATTTCCATGAGGGCTCCAGCTGGGAAGGAAACGCTTCATTCCTCATACTTCAGGCAAAATTCAGAGGAGAATGTCTGCCAGGCCCCAGTTCGCTGCGGTCCTGTTGCTTATCCTGACTCTCTCAAAGCAGAAGCCGTCTGATAAAGGTCTGCTTAGGACCCACACAACATCAGAAATCTCTAAAAGTCAGACTTGAGAACTTCGTATGATGGTGACCTTCTGATGCTTTCAGAAAGAGCTCCTCCCTATAAAGAACTTCCTAATTCATTAAGTGGAACAGACACTGAAATGTTAAAATGGCTGAATCAGAAAGACTTGTAGCTGGAGTCTGAAGGGAGACTTGCTTTTCTGGAATATCCATGGATGCTGGTCCTCTCTCTCCCGTCCTTCCCTAGTCCTCTCTGTCTCTCTCTCTCTTTCTCTCTCTCTCTCCATGCAAAAGCTATTTTTCAAATATACACACACTCAAGACTGGGGTCAATAAATGCCAGTGGCTTCGTATTTTAAAACAACTAAATAGGATTAGGAAACTTTGTATGATTTTCGTCTCCACTAAATTCAAGTTTAGGTCAGTGGCAATCAAAGAAATCAGAATAAAACTATAACCATAATTGCATAATGAGACAGTGAATCAGCTTAATCTTCACAAAAAAGACAGAATAGGTTACCCAGGACCCAGGAAGTATTTATGGTTTAATGTGACAAGGAGCCCAGACACCCTTTTGTGGACCATTTTATAAGGAATCGCTCCTTACAAAATGAAAACCAATTGTGGTGGTTCCCTCAAGTTTCAAGGGGCCGAGGAGAAGGTTGAGTGGGAGGAGGCAGCCCCCAGCTCTCAGGCCCACACTGGACCCTGCACTGTCCCAGCAGTTAGTGCTCACCCCTCACCTGTGACACAGGTCCAAGGAGCCCATTTCTCGAGGTAATTTGCCAAGGCTGAGTGAATCCGTGAGGGGGGTGCTTTGGACTGCAAGAACAGAAATGGACCCATACTTGGCTTAGCCAAGAAGGAACCTTCTTGATCACTGGCCTCCAGTGCCTTTCCTCCTACATTCCTGCAGCTCTGTCTTCTTCCACGTGTTTCAATATCCATCAAGGTAAGGATGCTGCCAGCAGCCACAGGGGCAGCCTGCTTTCTCCTTCATATTTAGGGGAAAAAAAGAGAATCTAGCTTTCCACAGCTCTCTCCTAAGAACCCAGACACGTCCCTCTGCTTTCATTGGCCCAATTATCTTAAGCCTGCCCCTTACTGAACCATCCCCAGGGACCTGGGCTTTCCATGACGGGCTGGGGCCAGTCAGCTGGGGTAGACGGGATCCAGAGGCGTCCCTCACAGCGTCCACTTCAGGCCCTCAGCTGGAAGGTGTCCACCAAGGCTTCGCTGCGATGAGTCACCAGAAATTAATGATAAAACATGTAACATACGCAGCAATCGCTCTGTGTGCTGCTGGAATATCTGAAAGCAGCCAACTGTTTCATCAATAGGATTTTACATACTGTTTCCCTGCCTCAGTGACTAACCCAGGTTAGACATAAAAGAAAGTCCTGGACCTTAGGGAAAACACACACACACACACACACACACTCCATTTAAAGCTCAGAAATAGAGTAAGTGTTATGGAAGTTTTCAGCGTAAACAGAAACCATGGAGGCATTATTACTTTTAAAAATCGCATTTAATTTAATATTTTAAAAAGAAATACTGAATGGTGACATCAAAGAACCTGTAACTGTTGAAATACTAAAGTGTGAAACATAAACAATTAAAAAACATGATTTTGAAGAAATTATTTTGCTCAGTTGAATTTTCTAACTAATTTTTAAGTGGGCAGATGGCTTTCATAGTAATATATATATTCATAGTATATATATATTTACATATACATACATAGTATATCCATATACACATACATACTATATATATACATATATATATATATTCATAGTAATATACATATACACACATTTTTTAAAGGTATGTAATTTTTTTTCTTTTGGTGAAGAAGATTGGCCCTGAGCTAACATCTGTTGCCAAGCTTCCTTTTTTTTTTCGTTTCCTCCCCACAGCCCCAGTACACAGTTGTAAATCCTAGTTGTAAGTCCTTCTAGTTCTTCTACGTGGGATGCTGCCACAGCATGGCTTGATGAGCGGTGTATAGGTTTGCGCCCAGTATCCGAACCAGGGAACCCCAGGCCACAAAAGCAGAGTGCACGAACTTAACCACTACACCACTGGGCCAGCCCCTCATAGTAATATATTGACTAAAGGCAACATTTATTGGGAGCTCATTAAGGGCAGACTTGGGCCAGGTACCTCACCTGCACCATTTCATTTAATCCTCACATACCTTGGAAGAGGGTGCTATCTCCATTTATGAATTAAAAACCATCCTCGTTAATGAATGCGCTTAAAAATGGAGTCTTAAGGAAGCTCCTTAAATTTCCTGAGACATCCAGGTAAAAAGATGTCAAATCCGGGCTCATATGGCCTAACCACCATGCCGCCATGACAGAACCCTCCAAAGTCCATTTGACTAGAGTTGATTCACTCATTTATTCCCTGACTTAAACTCATTGAGTGCCTTCTCTGCTCCAGCCAGGCCATGTGTGGAGGAAGCACTTCCCTAGGGGAAAGGAGAGGCACTGAGGAAGGCTTTGTTCTGACATTTCATTTTCCCAAAGGCCTGGCAATTCTCTATGTAGTCCCCAATCTCAGCTGTGAGAGGAAGACACTGCCAATGTCATTCAGGATTTCCTTCTGAGTTTGATGTCTCTGTAGTTGGAACAATTCGAAAAGGTTGTTGGGGTCCTGATTTTTTCAACAAATATTTTTCTGAAAATAATCTCCGTATTACCAAAAAAAATGTTAGTAAGCCCTAAAATATTGGTACAGTAGTCCCTCTTATCCATGGGGGATGCATTCTAAGACCCTTAGAGGATGCCTGAAACCACGGATAGTACCGAACCTTATATATACTATGTTTTTTCCTATACTCACATACCCACGATCAAGTTTAATTTACAAATTAAGCACAGTAAGAGATTAACAACTAATAATAATAGAAAAATTATAACAATATACTGTAATAAAAGTCATGTCAATGTGATCTCTTTTCCTTTCTCAAAATATCTTACTGTACTGTACCCGCCCTTCACCTTCTTGGGGTGACGGGAGATGATACAATGCCCGCATGGTGGCATGAAATGGGGTGAATGATGTCGAGATTGTGACCTAGCATTTGAGTAGGACAGAATGGGGCGGCACGAGATTTCATCACGCTGCTCAGAATGGCACCCAATTTAAAACTTATGAATTGTTTATTTCTGGAATTTTCCATTTAACATTTTCAGACCTTGGTTGACTATGGGGAATTGAAACCACAGAAAGCAAAATCACAGATAAGGTGGGACTACTGTATATTATAATTTGCCATATTCGACTATTACTGGAAATGTATGTGGCTTTCACAAATTTGATAGTATAAATACGATTGTGTTAAATATATTTATGTATGACTTTTGACTAAGTACTCTAGGTAGGGAGGATACATAGAAATTTACTTGCAGTCAATGAATAGGAACATCTCAAGGGGTCTTAAAGATTTGCATGCTGAATTGTTGTCACAGAGTCGCAGATGAGCATGCCCATTTCAGCTTACATAAGTCCCCATGGAGTGTTATCATGACTTAAGGTCTTCAGAATTTGATGTAAAGAGACCTTCTTGGGGTTTTATTCTGGGGTTTAGTTCTAAGCATAGCCTCGTGTGAGTGACGATAATTATTGGTATAATGACCAGCACTTTCTTTTTTAAAGGGTCACCGACACGTGGCCACCTAAATGAATTGACATTGCCGGGGCAACCGAGCAATTTGTCAGGAGCGAGTTCACGGGTCTTCGAGGTGACCCTTCAGCAGGGGTGAATTGGGAATGGCCAGACCCATGCCTCGGTCCAAAACTTACAGAGGCTTAAGCTTCTCCTTCCTCTCCTAGTGCCCGGGATGTGGAAAAGCGACAGACGGTTAAATTAACGAAAAAATAAACACTCTTCCTTCCCTTTGACGTGGGTTACAAAATGTCTTCAGAATGACGAAAATTATTCTTCAAGCCCCTCCCTGCTATTCCCAGCCCAGGTAACCCTGCGGCACCACAGTCCAGCCGAGGGCAGCGTGGGACACGGAGCCGGCGCTCGGGACACAGGCGGCGGGTGAGTCCGTTCCTGCCTGAGTCAGAACAGCTTCCTAATGTCTAGCTTTCTCCTGCAAAAGTTCTCCTCTATTTTTATCTCGAAACGGAATTACTGGAGAGCTCCATATTAACCTCAAATGTTTAAAGGAGGGCAATGTCTCCAGCTACGCTATAGAGCAGGGATTGGCACACTACGGTCAACTTGGGTTGACCCAAAGGTCAAAGGGTCAAATCCAGCCCACAAATCCGTAGTTTCTGTGTGGGGTGAGAGCTAAGAATGACCTTTACATTTTTAAATGCTTGAAAAAAAAATCAAAAGAATAAGAATATTTCAGGACACCTGAAAATTATATGAAATTCAAATTTCAGTGTCCATAAATAAAAACTCATTGGAACCCAGGCACAACCATTCATTTCTATCTTGTCTACGGTGGCTTTCATGCCACGATGACAGAGCTGAGATGTTAAAGACCAAACGCCCTCAAAGCCTGAAATATTTACTATCTTGTCTTTTACAGAAAGAGCTCGCTGACCCCTGGTTTGGAGAATTTGTCTTATTTAAAGTATCTAATTGAATAAACACAGCAAAACAAACAGGAATAGTCTGTGTACCACCCCCCAATGAATAAATAAATAAATAAATAAACGAAGAAATAAATAACCTGTGTTATTAAGAAGCTAGCAGACTTCTTTTTTCTTGATTTTTACTCTGCACTTGACTTTTTAAGAATATATGTTTGCCAGAGATTGCAAGTAGAGTGGTTCATAAAAAGGGAATGGTAGAAAAAAAAAAGCCAATGCAAAAAATTTCAAATTTTTTAACAAGCAAAACAAAGCAAAAACATCACAAAACAAACATTCTAAAAATTGCCAAAATGACCCCGGAGATCCATGGGGCTGAAGTTGGTTATAACACAGGCTCACCTCCCTTGTGTGTCTGGTACGAACTCTCTAATGAAAAAGGTGGCATTAACCTTCAGGAGATATTTAAATGGCCTTAAAAAAACATCCAGTGGGCCGTGCGCCTCTGAACACAAACGTGGCCCCCCCTGCCTCCCTCCCGTGGTAAAGGTTGCCCCTCAAAGTCAGCAAGTAACTTACAGTAATGGATTTCAAAGTCAAGAATCTAATGCAAATCTAAGCATTTGCTTATACACTCTCTGAAGCCTCGACAGATTAAGTTTGGAAGTATTTTCATAGATCATATCTACATAATCTAATAGAGGCCATTTCAGCGATACGGGACATGTTTCCTGGGATGTACTTGCCAAAACGCCACTCCTCGCCAATAACATCAATAAGGCATGCGTTTCTGTTCCCATTTTTTCTTTATTTCATCCAATTGATGGAACAATGTTGAGGGGTTTTAAACGATATTCTGCTCCTATCGAGAGGTCGTTAGCTTGGTAAAATGACTGGGGAGAAATGAGCAATTCCGAGAATAAGGGACCCTCGTCTCTGTGAAGCTTATGTAACGTAATTGACTTTGTTAAAGGGCGCTTAGGAATTGTGTGATTTACATCTCGGGAGAGCTTAACACCTCACCTGCAGGAGGCTGCGCTTGCTTATGTACTCCATTTTAAAAGGAGCAGCAGGCTGGTCCCTTCCTCAGCGCCCACCCTTCCCGGCTGACATGGAGCCTCCAGCCCAACCATCACGCCCATGGCTCAAGGCAAATGAAGTCTCTTTGCCTCTTCTCTTGACAGGGGAAGCGGTGCTGTCACATTACCTATTTCCATCAAGTTACACAAGGCCCCGGAGAGATTTTTCCAGGCTAATGTCTTCGAGCAGATTGGAAAAGATTAAACTCTTAAAACTTCCAGTTTCCAAATGCAAGTGATTTTTTTCAGATATCAGTGCATGCAGGGTCAATGGGAAGGGGAGATGACAGCATCACACCTACTCAGGTATAAGCTGTGAATACATTGCAGCTCACTATTGTTCCACCACTTATCCCCTGTGTGGTCTTGGAGATGTTGCTTGACCTCTCTGTGCTTCCCTTTCCTCTGGTATAAACTTAGGCCAATAATACTAGAGCCTTGCACGGTGACAGCACACACCAGATGATGATCGCTAGCCTGGGCTAGGGCTGGTGTCACAAAGACAGCCAGCTCAGGTCCTCGAGGAGCCCCAGGGAGTGCATTTCCCTTTCCTCCTGAGGTCCCGCCCCCTCAGAGCTCCTGTTACTGGGAGGACTCAGACCACAGGCAGCAAGCAGACAACTGAACCAGACGCTGTCAGAGTGTGAAATACCATGAAGAAGACCAAATTGGGAGACCCAGGTAAGGAATGGCAATGGGGAGTTGCTTCTTCCGAGAGGGTGAGCAGAGTCAGCCTTGCTGAGCACAGACCTGAAGGAAAAGAGCCAGGCCCAGAGCTGGGAGCAGCTCTCCCGGTGAAGGGAAGAGCAGGGGCCAGGGCTCCAGGCAGGCTGAACAGGCTGAGCGAGGAGAGAGCGCTAGTGCCGGTGGGGCCCTGGGACGGAGTGGGAAGGGGGAGGAAGAGCGGAGACAGGGTTCAGGCGATGCAGAGGGCAGAGGGCCTTGGAGAGGGGCTGGGGCTCCATTCCACAGGCAGTGGGAGTCCACTCAGTGGTTTCAGGACGGAAATGATATGAATGAGTTAATGAATAAATACATATGAATGAATAAAGGAATGAGTGAATGAAGCCCATGAAAGAACTTTTCTAAAAGCATTGTGCAAATATAAACACACACTCTCACACACACAAAGGAGCCGTGTGATTACCGCCCTCTTATTCTGTGCAAGCCCAAACACCAGGGGAGCCTGTCTGGGCAGTTCCAGCAGACTGGAATGACCTCAGTCAAGGCCAGCTTCGGAGACTTAGAGAGGTGACCAGCGAAGGAGGCAAAGAAATGGCACAGCAGTTTAGTCGTCCTTCCAGGGGCATGAGCCCACAGCAATAAGTGCTGAGCATCACTGAAAAGAAGCCCTTTAAAGACCCTGTCGAAAGAGCAGCACAGATCCCAACGCACACTTACGGGATCCTTTGTGTAAATGGTTGTGATGTTGTGTGAATGCACACCTGTGGCTCAGATTATAACTTCCAGAGAAACACAGATCCAAAGGGTGCCGTATGTCTAACAATTGAGCTGATCACGCCTACTGGTGTCAAAGTAGCCTATGGAAGCTTCGAGTGACCAATAATCAGCATATGTCAATACGCGAACTTCCATGAAATGGGACAACAGAAAGAAATTTTTTTAACTACTGTTTTATATTGTGTGTGATCTGAAGTGTACGTTAGTAAGTAGATTAATAAATCAATTATTCCGAGTTTATTTTCCAAGTACTCAAAGCACTTTTAGGGGAATCTTTTCATTGAGAAAACAAGGGATGACCCTCTATTTGGGGTCATCTCCTTTTTAGGCGTGTACAGCATGTACACAAAAACTCACCGATGTGGTCAGTTCTAAGCCAGCAACTCCTTGTGTGAAAATGTTAGGAAAGATGCAGGCACGGTGTCTGGAGCAGACAGTGTGAGCTAGACAGTCTCCAGCCACCTCCCCCGCCACGCCTTACCTCCCTCCCACCCTCCCATCTCCCCCCTCTGCTCTTTTCTATGCGTCTTGCTCCACTGCAGAGGCTGGAGGCTGGCTTTCTCAGCAGCCCGGGTCCACAGGAGGCGCTTGCAATGAGAGGGCTTGTGAGGCCTGGAAGGCGGGGGAGAAGCAGGAGCCACCATTGCCTCTGCAGGAGCATCCGGTGGCCAGGCTTCCGCAGGCAGCTGGCATGAGGTCTTACCACTGACCAGCCCCTGGGCAGCCCCCGGTGAACCACCGATTTCAGTGGAGGTTATTGGCAACAGCGCCTGCGATTTCTGCAGCTCCCGAGCTCCTAGGCTCCAGCAGCGGCTTCCCTGATCTTTGCAACGCCAGCTCTTCCAATCCTTCCAAAGGCTCTGATGCCCTGTGACAAGTCCCTTCCTGCTTGAGATAGTGAGGGTCACTTTAGTTTGTCTGATCCAAGCCTCACGGATATAGGACGTCAGTAATTCTCTCTGGTCCCAGCTTGAGCTGATCTTGATCTCGGGCCTTGGCCTCTGTGTCCGCTCAGCATCTACCTGCTTCCCCTTGTTAAAACATTAGAGCTGCATAAAATAAACTTGTGGGAGGAAGAGAGTTCCCCATCACTAATGGTGTGCAAACAAATGCCAGAGGGTCACTAACCAAATATTTGATGCAGGGGACCCCCAGGAAGGCGGCCCTGCAGGTCCATGAGTTAGAGAGTCTGCCCCATGTGGAGACTGGAGCCAGAAGCCCAAGCACCTGAAGAGGTTCACAGCCCAGCTTGGGACCCCTTCCGGCTTCCTCCCCTGGATGCACATCTTACTCCAGCCTTGGAAATTAACCTGCGCCTGCCAGCCCAAGGCGAGGCCAACTTCAGCGCCAAGTCAGAGCTGCCTGTGGGCGTGAGGAAAACAGGCCTGAAGGCAGAGGAAGAGGCACCCAGGAGATGGAGAGAGCCACAGCCTCTGCAGGAAGGACTCGCGCTCACTCCTCTTCCGTCCCCATGGAGCTGGCTAACTCTTTCAAGAATATCCTCCCCTGGGAAGCCCTTCTCCTCTGCTGTCACAGCCAAGCCGGGCTGGGTCTCCCTGTCAGCCGATCTCTCCTGGAGGACTCGTGCCTCAGAGCTGCCACTGTCTGCAGAGCAGCCATCCTTCCCCAAAGCCAGCACGTATTCAAGGGTATTTCTGTGTATTTCCATAACTCAACTGAATCTCTAGTTTGGGTCTATACTCTTTAAAGGAAGTATAGACTCAGAGCTATGACGTAGAGTCCCCAAAATATTGCCTGAAATAAAAGAGGAGTTTATTTCTCTTTCACATGACAGTTCAGAGCAGCGAGGGCGGCTCTGGGTCTCCACCTGGGGCCCCAGCTGGTGGGGTGTCCCCGCCAACCTCAACATGCGGCTTCCATCTCTGGGTCTAGGTTGGGTACCCCAACAGTTCTCAGCCTTAGGGCTGCAACTACAGACTGTGGAGGGTGGGAGAAGCTTGAGGGCTTGAGGCTTCGTTTTTAAGTCTAAGAAAGAGAAGCTGCTCAGCACTTGATCTTGTATCCCACTGTTTGTGGGCACAGGGCAGAATAATGACACCCATAGACGTCCATGGCTTCATCCCCGAATCCTGTGAATATGCGACTCACATAGCAAAAGGGACTCTGCAGTGCGATTGAGGTGAAGGACATTGAGATGGGGCAAGTATCCCGGATTGTCCAGGAGGGCTCAAAGTAATCGTGTGAATCTTTAAAAGTGGGGAAGCTTTCCCGGCTATAGTCAGTCAGAGAAATGTCACAACAGAGAAAGGATCAGACAGATGCTGGCTTTGAGGATGGAAGAAGGTGGCCACAAGCCAGGCACTGGGAGGTGCCTCTGGATGCTGGAAGGGGCAAGAAAATGGGTTCTTCCCTGGAGCCTCTGGAGGGAGCATTACCCTGCTGAGACCTTGATGTCAGCCCACTGAAACCCACACCAGAAGTCTGACCTCCAGAACCATAAGAGAATAAAACCATGTTGTTCTAAGCCCCTGAGTCTATAGTAATTTGTTACAGCAGCTACAGAAGGTAATACACCCAGTTGCAGGACCCGACTTAGCTGCAAGGGAAGCTGTAAAATGCAGTCTAGGGCTTGGTGGCCATGTCCCTCCTTTGAATATGAGAGTCTCCCTCCTATGCCTCTCTGGGGTCACAGGAAACTCAGAGAACGGGCTCAGGCCCCTTCTGTAGCCACCAAGTCCATAGACACAAACAAACCTCTCTCCAGGAAAGAAGTCTGCCCAGCCCAAGAGATGCAGCGTGAAACCCCCTCTGTGGTTTCTCACCACAAGGCTGTGAGCAGAAAACCTGCCAGATGCTGCCTCCCAGGATGCCAGCTGGAAAGTGGGGCACTGGCACCCTCTTGTCTTAGACCCCCACGTTGATCAAGGGTCCATCAGTCCCCACCCACCCCTGCTGTGGCCTGAGGAAAAGAGCGGGTGTGGGCCCCTTCTCAAAGATGCCCTAACATCTAATTCTCCTGTGTCCCTCTCTCTGCCTTCTGCTCAGAGGATCTCCACCTGTTCGGTGGGTGCAACTTCTTCCAACTCTCCTTGAGACCAGCTGTGATTCTGCAGCACCGTTTCTGTCCGCCCCACAGCGGGTGCGCAGAGGAAGTCTGCAGAACAAACTCACGCTGAAAAGATGGCTGGACAAGGATCACCAGCCCATTTGGGAGAAGAGGAAACTGAGGCTTGACAGGTTACATGACCAGCAGACGCAGTCCCTCAGCAGCTGCACACGCCTCGGCCCTTCTACTTCGGGATGGTATTCTGGGCAGACTTGCAACAGCCAGAGTCAGTGGACCTCTGCTTGGGGGCAGCCTCCACAGCCCAGACGGCTGACTGTCCAGGATGCATGGGCCAGAATTAACCCTCCTCTGCAAGCTACCTCGACCAATGACCAACAGCCCCCCTCACCAGCTCCCTCTCCTATAGGTGGATCACTCTAAGATGTGCATCTTGTGCTCCAGCACATGGGCGCGTCTGATTGATGCCACACACCTTCCCTTCCTTGTGTCACTTCCTCACTGCCCTGCTCGTGTTCCTGAACCCCCAAGTGCTTGGCTAGGATCTGTCTCTAGGGAAACCCAAGCTAAGATGCGTGATTTACCAAAGGGACAGGGCTGGTACACGGCCTGGTCAGAACTCAGCACGAAAAGTTCCATGGACACATTCACAAGTAATCGCCTTGGACAAACCAGTGCTAGCAGCTGGGGAGATCCCCGGACCAGCACCTTCTGGAGATTTCCTCTCCACGGCGGAAAAACAACACACTTCTATTCCACCTGGCCAAGTAGATTCCTCTCTCTGTCCCCTGAGAACCAGCACCTACCCTGCATCAGGCACTTAATTTGGTCACTGGACACCCGCCCAGAGCACCCGCTATGCACCAGCCCCAGGGGCTAGCAAGCAGGAGGAGGACCTCTGGGCCTAGAGGTGCTCCCACCCTGGGGAGGGGGAACACACAAGGAAGCAGGTAAGATAATAGCCACAACCGTCTTTCCTGGGGCGCCCGATATGAGCAGGACAAAGGGAACAATAGTCCACACCTGCGAGGGAGGTTTTGAGAATTAAGTAAGAAAATGGGCACTGCCATAGGAGCCTGGCTTAGAATAAGCAGCCAATTAATTTCAGCTTTCATCATTATTACCTACATATTCATTCATTCATACATCTATGCAACTATGACATATCACAACAAACCTACAAGGCTGTTATACCATTCCCACTTTATGGATGGGGAAACTGAGGCCCAGAGAGATCGATAACTTTCCTGAGGTCACACTGCTGCGCTGTTGGGCTTTGAATGCCAACTCCTAGGCTACCATTTACTCCTTCCTCACTCCTAACACCACTGACAAACTCCTAGAACATGACCTAGGATAGCGTCTGCAAGCCAGCCTCCGCTTTTCTGCATCTCTCAAGGCTTCCCTCACAGTGGGCTCACGGCTGAACTCATGAGAGTGGGCTTCTTAGGGAGACAGGAGAGAGAAATGAGGGCCAGGTCACCACCTGCCTCAGCTCCGGATACACAACCATTTGTCACCCAAGCCTGCGTGTTTCCTTGGCTCTATGTAAATGATTGATTAGCTGGCAAAGCCTTAATATGGTTCCAATGAGCTCAGTGCCTCCCTCTCCCGTGCAGTCCTGGAGTTTCAGAGGCAAATCCTCCACCTGCACATATTTATCAAAGATGGAGGTTAATGCGGATGCCCACCAAGCCACAAGGAAACGAGCTGGCTCCAGAGAGGATAGAACAGCATGACTGTGCATTCACACCCTGCATTGACTAAGACGAGAAAAATCAGGGAAGTGTGGATGATGACACACTTCGGATCCCCTGTGGTCCCTACTCTTGTCAAACGAGCCAGACCACATTCCAGTTCTGGGCCCCTTCTCCGCCATCTCCCTCATACGTCACCTCCACTGGGAAGCCCTCCCTGTCTATTCCAACCCAGCATGATCCTTCCTACAGCCTGTGCCTTCCCTTAGGGCCTCTTACTGACACCCCTTGGTACTTACGTTGTCTCCCCAGGAAGACCCCTGAGGACAGGAGCCAGATCTTATGCCTTTGGATGTCACCACCCAGCAAATAGGGCTTGGCAAACAGCAGGTGCACCTGAAGGTACTTGCAGATTAATTGAGTGGTGAACTCCTATGCATCCCTCAACACTTAGGAACCACATACTCCAGGAAACCTTGAAAGGAAGGACCAGAACAGACTAATTTCTGGGTTCCCAGCTTTCAGCATGGAGTAGACTGTGGTGTGGAATCTGCCTGGCCCTCATTCTCAAGCCGTTGACTTTCTCCCTCCTCTCAAGTGTGTGCTGGACACGGGGTAGCAAGTCCTTTGCAGAGAGGGGCTGTGTCTCTCCCTGACATCTCTGTTCCCTAGCACATAGTAGACGTTCAGTGAATACTTGATTATAGAATGACCTAATGAAGGCCAGAGTCTTCTCTTTCTCCTCCTCAGTCCCCGTTTGCTTATTCAACCAAAGCTTATGGTTCTATAGCAGACCCCAGCACCGTACCAGCCCCAAAGATAAAGGCGGTTATGCAGTCTCTGCCCTCAAGGAGGAGGTAGGGGGAGGAAAGAAACTAATGGATAGTGATCCTAGGTTTTTTCATTTAATCCACACAAGCACTCCATATGTTGGGTAATCTCATTCTGTTTCGCCAATGAGAAAAAAGGATTAGCCAGGAAAAGTCAGTTGTCCAAGGTCACAAAACTAATAAGTGATGGGGCTTCTGTTTGCATCAAGGACTGTCTGACTCCAAAGCCCCTTTCACTGGGCTTCCTTACGAGAGGAAGAGTTAAAACAATTGTAAAAAGAAATAATACAAAGTAGATGCGTATGAAGCTACAAGACAGGAAAACAAGTTGTTGCAATTGATCAGGAAAGGGACAGGTTGCCACTGGCTGGGTCAGGAAATAGAAGACCAACAAGAGGGAGAGGCACAGTGACAGGGAATGCAGAAACACAGCCAGCTCCTGGACGGTGGGGACCAGCCCTCCCTGGCCATCACTTAGGATTCTTCAGGGTGTGCACTGCACAAGGGGACCGTGGCTGAGGGGTGCTCTTCCCATTCCAGACAATGACAATGTCCACTACAACAATCTTCGGACAGAGGGATGTCAAGTGTTTTGTGGGAAGGGGCATCTTTTCCTAACTCATACGATGGTGCTGACTGGGCTGGAGGCAGCCCTGGCCCCAACTCAGGTTTCCATCCCAGGATGATGGTGAGTCAGAGCATGGCCGGTTCTACCAGAGAAGCCAAGAGGGAAGCTCAGTTCTAGGGTTCAAGACAGACTGGAGCCGGTATGTGGTGGGAGCCCAGTTACCCAAGCAGGAGCACCCGCTATTCACTGTTATCCACGTCAATGAGACCAGATACCCACCCAACTCTCCAGCTGTGGGGAAGTGGCTCAGTGAATTACCAGTCGCCCTCCAAATGGAATCTACTACAGCCATTATACAAAAATCACATTGTCAGAGACATCTTAATAGCTTTCGAAAATGGTCATGCCACAAAAAAAGAGCGAAAGAATCAAGATGCAGGGCCAGCCCTATGGCCGAGTGATTAAGTTCGCGCATTCTGCTTCGGCAGCCAGGGGTTTCACCAGTTCGGATCCTGGGCGCGGACATGGCACCGCTCATCAAGCCATGCTGAGGTGGCACCCCAAATAACACAACTAGAAGGACCCACAACTAGAATATACAACTACGTACTGGGGGGCTTTGGGGAGAAGAAGAAGGAAAAAAAAAAAACAAAGATTGACAACAGATGTTAGCTCAAGTGTCAGTCTTTAAAAAGAAAAATAGGGAAAAAGCAAGATGTGAAACCTCCTTATGCACTTTCTCATATTTGTGTGTGTGTCTGTGTGTATGTATGATACATATACACATATATAAATACGTAATTTCAAAGTTTTCTATAATGTATATATATCATTGCTATAATTAAAGGAAATCAAATTTAAAGTTTTTTTAATTTTGAAATCAAATAATTTTATATTTTTCAAAAGATCTGGGACTCTGTTTCAGAGCCCAGACAGCATGGGGTCCTGGTTTCTGACCTGCTGTTGGGGTTCTGGCAGCCCCATCGTGGACCAAGCCCAGAACCCAGGGCCCTGGAAACCAATCTTTTGTCCAGGCTGAAGGCTCATGGCACGCTCCTCCCAGGTGGCAGTGAGTCCTAGGAGCTCGCAGCGCCCTGAACATCTCCTGCTCTGATGTGACGTCTGTAATCAGCTTTGGGAGAAAGGCACCCCTACCACACATCAAATGTCCCCATGACACATTTAATATGCACTCCACCCTGTGACAACACAACAGAGCTCCTGGGCACTTTGCACATTAACAAGTGAGGATGGTGCGTGGATGAGAATAGGCTTTAAAGTCGACAAAGGCAGCCAGGAGAAAACCTCTCTTATGGCCCTTTCTGGAGCTGAGCTGCTGAGGTGAAGGGACCCCCCCCCAAGGGTGGCGGGCATGTGGGAGAAGGATGAGAAACCAGCTTGGAGAATCTCAGAGCTGAAAGGGGCAAGAGATGGACAGACGGGCATCCTCGGCTGGCGCCCCCAGGGAAGGGAAGCGAAAAGCACCAACATGGTCAATTTCCCACGGAAACCTGCCGGCAAGACCCCTGCTCCCAGACTACCAGGACAGAGCTTTCCTGGCCCTCCCCAGCCCGCTATCTTTTCCTAGGAAACTTCTTTTTTTAATGACATTTCTAACTGCAAATGTATCTCAAAACTATATTAAAAAATTACGAATTCAAATTTCACCCCTAAGTTCTCCCCCACCACAAGAGCCATTTTCATCTTTTCCCCATTTCTGTCCCTCCGAATGAGGAGACAGTTTCTTCCCTTTTCACTTGAGGACACTCAGGTCTTTCTTCAGCCTGCACGGGGAGGGTCTTCCCCAGCAGCAGCCTTACTGGCCCTCATCGTCGGTTTTGGGGTCCTCCTGAGCTCCCCCAGTTTCTTGCATTCACTACTGTTACACCTTCCTGCCTTCCTCGCCTTTCTGTGGGCTGCTGGAATGCAGGGGCCGTGTGCATCCGTGGACCACCTCCTCTGCTAAGCACAGTTCCAGGCACGCTCTCTTGTCGAGATGGGAAGCACTTAAACTCACTGGAATCGTGGCACAAAACGTAGTTTTGGGGTCAATTTTTCACTCAATAGTCTATCAATCTTTGTCCATTTTTCAACAACGTAAATCATAGTTAACATTTTTAATGGCTGTATAATATTCAGTCCATTTCCCACTCCACACACATTTATGGAGCACCTCCTGCATGCAGTCACCCTGCAAAGCACGGGGAATCCAAAGGAACCTACGCTTTGCATCCTGCCCTCCGGCAGGGAGAGCAACACACCCGCACTCAGAGATGCAGAGGGTCATGAAATGTAAGTGGGAGCATACGCAAACCCACCCCTTTGACAGATGAGAAAACAAAAGCACAGAGGCCAGACACGAGCAGAGTCCTGTCCAGGACCTGGAATCCAGACCCACAGCCCAGGCATCTTCCCAGGGTTCTCCTCTCTCCAAGTAACAACAAAGGGATGCACTTCTTTATTGGTTAGACTTCTGCAGAGTTCTAAATCACACCAAAGCATTCAAAATTTTAAAGTTTGATCAGCTGAGAAATAAGGATATTAAATATGATTAAATATGATTTCAGTTGCGGGTACAGACTGCTCTTCCATTACCTGCTTTGATTAAAAAAAGCTATCTGGGCTATGAGGTAGAAAAGTTAAATGCGACAAGAGAGAAAAAAAAAACGCCTTCGAGTTTGCTGTCATTCCTACTTTTTGCAAGAAAATAGCCTTGTTTAAGATGCGTTCGTCACCACATCAAGAACACATGAGTTAGCATCTGCTGTTAATATTCTCCTCTCCCTCCTTAATTGCTAAAAATAAGAATGATTAGGAAGAATAAAAAGTTATTCCTATTATTCTTTAGGGAACTTAAAAAAGGCTACATTTTTTAATGGAACATAGAGCAGAAGCTCTGATTCCTAAGCTGAAACTTAATTGGTGCAACATTGAAGTTTAAAACGTAATAAAGTTTTTTGTCTTCGGGTTACAAGGGGAAAATTACCCATAACTTTGTTTGGATTATAATATCCTAGCTGCTACCCCGATCTATCTTTTTCCTCAGACAAGGGTTATTATCACGGTTCTGATCATTTTCTGTGTTGCACCCCTTCCCCTCCAAGCTTCGCGAATGATGGGGAATTTCAAGGAACTTTTCAGCACGGCTGGGACATTATGAGATCAAAATGGATCTGGACAAAGGGAGACCACGGTGAAGCACAAGGAGGCTCATTTCAACAATGCCCAATGTCGTGTTCTTGAGAGATGAGATAAATGACCAAAAAGTAAAAAAAGAGAGAGAGGGAGAGACGAGCGCGCGCCTGAGTAAGAGCTCACTTATCTCCACCTTCTAATTGAAGAGTTGGCCGGGACTCAAAATGTGGTGCTGACCCGCGTCAGCCCTCAGGATGCCACATCCCCACCAGAGGGAAAAATGATCAATCACAAATTAGCCTTACATTAGTGAAGGTCGAGGCTGTCATGAAAGGAAGGGAGACAAAGCTATAAAAACGGCTTCTCTCAAAATCATTCAAAGACCCACAGGTCATAGAAACCCGGTGGCAACCGTCATAGAAACCCGGTGGCAACCGTCATCTTGTACGTTACTATCCAAATTAGAAACCAGATGTTTAGGAAACCTGAAAGCTGGATGCAGCCTCCAAGCATCCATGTACTTGGCCTTGGCTAATTATTCTGCAGCAAAAGTTTGGAATGACTTTGTTTCTCCCCAGGATTGTGACAGTGGGCACTCAAATAGGGGGCTTTGCAAGGTCCACTTCACCAGGAAAAGTGTCAGGATGTAGGCTTGCCAGATTCCACAAGTAAAAACACAAGATGCCCAGTGAAATTTGAGTTTCTTTTAGTATAAGTATGTTGCATGCAACATTTGGGACATACTTATACTAAAACACTATTCGTTGTTATCTGAAATTCAAACTTTACTGGGTGTCCTGTATTTATCTGGCAGCCCTAGGCCAGAGGCAAGCTGTGTGCCAGCCCTCACCTTGTCTTCCCTGCATTTGCTCCTGGGTTCCCCCTAGCTGGGCCCCAGATGACCCACAGAAGACTCAGGCTGACCCATGTCTGAGGCAGGATGGGCCTGTTAATATGAGCAGGAGGGGTGAGGACAGGACTTATTTCCAAGAGCACGGTCTGCAGTCCTACGGCAGACCATCCAGAGAGCCCCACAATGTCTTGATGCAGAAGAGGAGCAGAGGGTCCTTGGGGTCCCCTGTTTGGAGTCACAAGACAGGTGCTGTATTCTAGGTTCTGGGTTTCAAGGCAGCCTTGGAGAGACTGAGCCTTTGTCCTCCTCTCTCCTTAGGCACCTGCCACCAGGTGAATAACACTGTTTGCAAAGGGTCCAGGCGAGAGATTTCCAAACTTAGATGTGCATGAACATCACCAAGGAGAGTTGCTAATAACCCAGACCTGGACTCCAGCCCGCAAAATTGTTGATTCAATAGTGTCCAGCGCACCAGTAATCTGCATTTTTAATAAGCACACACACCAGTTGTTCCAGACACAGGTAGCTGCTCTGAAAACACTGACCTGGGTCTTAGGCTTTCCCCAAACACAGTCGGAGAAAGGTATTATTTTTAAAATACAATATTAAAAGCATTTTCTCCGAAGATCATATCATTCATTAATCTGGCATTTCACACTTTGATTATGGCTAATTTCTATTTTAGCGACATGATGTAAAATCAGAGTGAAGAGCAATATTTCTACAAATGGATCGTTTGTAGAAAAATCTATTTTCTTGTCTCGGCTTGTATTTTTGTTTCTTAAACTTACTATAATTTTCCCCACGATGAGAACCTAGTTGAATTATTTGTAATAGTTTAATTATAGGCATACATGTTACTTCTGTGCTTGCAAGAAGAACATAATTACAGAATTTTAGGATTATAATGGAAAATTATAAGATGAAAATAATTGCAGAATTTTGGAATTATAATGGAAGAAGAAAGCTGGTGACTTACAAAAATGCAAGCTTTACTTGAAAGAGCATTTTCCTATATTTTCTCCAAAGTAAGTACATAAGAAATATATTCTTATATATAATAATACAAATGTATTATTAAATTCATATGTAATATTATTAGACACAGCACTACTGATTGTTAATAAAATGAGATATTCTCATCAATGAATCTATGTTGCAATACAAGAAGGATTTTTGCCCTTATCATTCAGGGAGTTTCATATGACCTATGCTTTTGGTGTCAGAAAAACACAGTATTTCCCCAAAAGCTTTTCAAAATAGCCTACCTAGGAAAATATTTATATTTTAAAAGTATACAAAAAAAATTTTAAGGTATACAGGAAGTTCTTCAGCTATCTTAAATACAGCATGTAGATAGTAGTATAAAATTTCACCTAAAGAAAATAAATCGAAAATTGTGGGGCCGGCTCCGTGGCCGAGTGGTTAAGTTTGTGCGCTCCGCTGCGGCGGTCCAGGGTTCGGATCCTGGACGCGGACATGGCACTGCTCCTCAGGCCGTGCTGAGACGGCGTCCCACATCCCACAACTAGAAGGACCTGCAACTAAGATATACAACTGTGTACGGTGGGGTTTGGGGAGATAAAGCAGAAAAAAGAAAAGAAAAGAAAAGAAAATTGTAACATGTGGTGTTATGGGTTGGATTGTGTTGCCCGTAAAGATGAGTTGAAGTCCTAACCCCTGGTACCTATGAATGTGACTTTACTGGAAATAGGGCCTTTGCAGAGAGATGATGGACGCCAGGTCCCTGCCCTCAGGGACACTTACAATCTAAAAGCTGATATAGTTGAAAAAGACTTAGAGAAACGTGGGTCTTTAAGAACGATCTCATGAAAGGATTAGTTTGAACGGGGTCAGACAGTCGATCACCTCAGGCTTCCTGGAGGAGGTGCCTGGGGTAAGTCTCACGGCCTGAGAGTTCACTCTTGGCTTGAGGACTGAACTCACCTTGATCCGTCCAAGGATTTATGGAATAGAGGTCACGTGCATAGAAAAAGCAAATTCTCTGTGAGTGTCAGGATGGGAGAGGAGGATTTTGATAACCAAGTGTTGACCTTAAATAGCTCTTCTTACAGGGAAGCCTTCTTAACTCCAGCTCCACCCCCAACTGATCAGATGACATTCTCCTCGTGTTGCTCGTGACAAACGCAATTGGTCATCTGTGGTGGCCATCACTCTATGTCTGTCCTCCCAGGCCCACTGAGACCACTGCAGGGCTCGGATGTTTCTGACTCCCCCCTCTCTGTTCCATCAGAGCCCGGCACGGGTCCTGGCAGGGAGTATGTGCTTAATAGATACTTGTTGAATTAATAAATCCTCAAAGGTCTTTCTACTCAAAATGAGGTCACCTGACCAGCCGCACTGACATCACCTCGAGGTGGGAGCAATGCAGCATCTCAGGTCCCACCCAGACCCGAATTTGGATCTTAACAAGCTCCCAGGCGAGCCACGCCCATTGCAATTTGAGAAGCACTGCCCTGAGGCACAAAGCTCCATCTTAAACTCAGGCAGGAGGTGAAAGGAAGCGGTGGGAAGGTCAGACTTGGAATGGACCTCAGTCCATTAACGATTCTTTGCCCCAAAAATTAATGATTCTTTCCTCCTCCAGGAAGCCTTCCTGAACCCCACGTGATTGGGTCAGGGTCCTCATCCCCATGTGCCTTCCACCCTACTATGCTAAAGTCGCCCCTGCTTATCTGTCTCCTCCACAGGGTTGGGAACAGAGGGGAGACAACAGTTTTGAAAACTTTGTGTCCTCAGCAGCTAATGGTCATTGGAATCTAGTAGGTGTGGGGTAAATAATTGTCAAGCGGCCAACTGACCTCTTAAGCTTAGGTCCTCTGCCACTACTGCTACGCCCTTTCCACCTCACCAGCAGGCGTCTCATGTAGAAGAGAAGCCAGAGCCACGCCAGCCGACTCACTGTCTCTCATGGGTGCTGGGTGGAGGCATTCAGGTTCATTGAACAGCAGACCTCCCTCGAGGGGCAGGTTGCCTTACTTGGTGTTGAGTTAGGTATGGGGAAAATAAAAGGCAAAGAAGCTGTGAAGGTCAATGGTAAGAAATCTGAGACTCCACGACGCTTGAGAGGTGACAGGACAGAGCTCTGAAAGAAAACACTGAAAATTATTCCGCCATGGATGGGCGTTCCCAGCAGGTCTGGGCATCCATCACAGGAGCTGCTCAAGCAGCTGCAGAAGAAGCCCCAGGCGGGGTCTCTGGCATGAGCCCAGAGAGCCAGCGAGGTCCTCTTAGGTCCTCCCCAGCTCAGGTGCATGCTGCAAACTTTCTCTGTTCTGGGCCTGGGAGTAAATACCTTAGGGCTGCAGGTTACACCGTCGTTGTCGCAACTCCTCAACTCTGCCATCGGGGTGTGAAAGCAGCCGTGACAAGATGTAACTGATAGGGGGTGGCTTTGTTCCAGTAAAATGGCAATTACAAAAGAAGGTGGGCAGCCCACAGGCCCTAGTTTGCTCACCCCTGATCTGAAGTGAAACGGAGACGAAACTAAAGTAAGAGGGAGTTCTAAAAGGCCCAGGGCAAACGCCGTGGTCACCTCTCGGTGGAAATTCGCCCCATTGCCAGCCGATCTGTGTTCGGGGTCCTGTTGAACCCTCTTGGAACTTCCAGGCAATAGAAACAGCTGATGAAAATGGAAGTATTTTAACTAAAGAGGAGAGACTGAACATGCCCCGACTCCAGTTCATCACCCACACACACATTCACACACATCCACACACACACTCACTCACACGAAAGAAAGACGGAGAATTGGAGATGATGCCTGTCTAGTGGATATTTAAAATGTTGCAATTAGTATTTGCCTCCAGTTAAAGAATCTTCCTCGTAAATGTACAAATGGCATTTGGACGATAAACTGATGAGATTACAGACTCAAGTCATCACCCTGTCCAGCCTGCCATTAAGAAGCTCTGTTACTCTGATGCAGAGCTGTGGCCTCCCGTCTCTATTCTATTACCCTCTCCGTCGCCTCTATCCATAATCATGCTTCGCATCCACATTATAACACTGAAAAGCCTTGGCTCATAGGCATCCTGTATGACGAGAGCATTCATTTTATACCTTTAAAGCATGGCTTGCCCGGACGGTCTCGAGAGATAAGGCGTCTTATATTCATGGGGGTCCAGGTACGGCTGGAAATGCCTTCGTCCAACATCACTGCCATTGAGCCAAGGCTGAAAGCACTTTCTCAGACAGAAGGAATCAGAAAATCTACAATGGGAGCGTCATGTTAATATCGCTGTTAAAATAATATCCAACGGCTCTTTCAAACAAGTATATCAAATTGGTGCTTCTCCAGCCGTGAGTCAACAGGCCTCGTCCATCCGTGGTCAGGGCGGGGCAGGCAGCAGGAGGAAGCTGTGTCCTGCCTTTCTTCCAAGGGCTCTTTGCCGTGATGAGGCTGGACAAAACCAAGCATCCAGTTTCCCCCCAGGTTCTGTTGCTTAAATAATTCATATGGTCATGCAAAGAAAGCTCAAAACACAAAAAAAGAACAGTAAGAACTTAATTTTGGTAATTTGATCTCTAGATCCCTTCAGCAAATACTCATTGCATCAGAACTATGTGCCGGGAACTGTCCAGGCTGCAGAGGCAGAGGAGGAATCAAGATAAATCTTCTCTCCCACCGTCTTTCCGGTAGGATGGAGAAATGAACAAGCAACTCTAGTACAGCTAAAATAAAAATAGTAGGATGACAGAGGTGCATAAAAATGTGATGAAGATGAGGGAGCGTATGTAGACTTGGTGATGGGGAGATAGTGTTACTTGAGCTGGGCTTTGAAGCTTAAATAAGAGTTTGCAAGACAAGGAAAGAGGGGAAGGAAGGAGAACTTTCCATGGAAAGAAAAGAGTGGACATTGCACATTGTGAGAATGAGGAATGGTCTGTAACGGGAATATGACAAAGAGGGTGTAGCTAGAATTGGATTTGGAAAGGCAGCCTGGAGTTAGGAGGGTAAGGGCCCCATTGGCCATGCTGAGGGACTGGGACTTTATCTTGTGAATCAGGATTTCCCAGGGTAAGCTTCATAAGACAACAGTTTCATAAGACGTTAATAGGCATTACAAAACTAAGCTTGGAAAACACTGCGGTAAAACAATGCAGGACTTCCCAGAGCCTTTAATTCTTTGATACACATTGGAACTTCCAAGGGGGAATATGAAAGATACACTATTTCCCAAATGTTTTAATCATAACATCTCTTTTTGATTTTAAAAGATATATCTCATAGGATTGATATTCCAAAGACCATACATTGGGAAATGTCACTAAGTCAGCACAGAACTGTGGAGTGATTTTGAGTAGAGCCATAACATATGCAGATTTTTAGGATGGAAGCCTCACACTGGCAGCAAGAAAGTATTGAAATGGAGGTGGGGAAAGGGTAAGACTTTGTGACCAATTTCACACAAGAAATGAGGATCCAAGGATGGTGCGCGGTCCTAACTTTGTCACTGGGAAGATGGTAAACTGTGATAAGAAGGGACCCAGGAGATAGCAGGCAAGACAGAGCAGTTTTGGACAAGCTCATCTGACAGTGGCTCTGCTCCACATCGCTCAGAAGACGGGCTACTGATTTGCTGCAGCATTATTTTAAGCTCATTTTCTTCTGAAAAATCGAGAGGAGGGCTCCGTTTTTAATGGAATGCGATGAAATGCATATTAATTATTGCCAGGACTTGAGTCTTCCAGTGAAATACATATTTATAAACCTTTGTGGAGCATAGATCATTTACCTAATAGAGCAAGGCTGCTCTAAAGTCGCCATCCTAATCTATCAGGTAAATATCCATTTATAATTGGTTATTTAATCCTTGCTCTTTTCCCGATAGGTCGCTGTGGCCCCGTAAGACGGCTCCATTCCTCCGCGGAAGTCTGTTATCATCCATCATCATGTCAATAGAGATATAGACATTAAAGAAATTATGAAAGTTACTGCCCGGGACAAGAGCTAACATTTAGACTGAGAGAAATGCAAAACATAATGAAAAGGCTGCTGTGAGTGAGGAGGAGAGGATTTTTCATCTTAATAACCAGTCATACCTCAGCGCAGAAGGCAAAAATGGAAGGATGGCAGGGCTGAGCAGGACTGTGTGCCTGCAATTTTTTGATGCCCTGAACCGGTCCCTGGGTAGAATCCGCTCCCCTGAAGGGAAAGAAAGGTATGTATTCTGCACCCCCAGACCCCTCACTTTGCACCCACTCCAACAGACACACATGCGCACACACTTCATTTCACTCTATGTCTCTTAGGTATCACAAAAGCAGACCACTGACTTTTATTCAGCATCTAGTATATGCTGGATGGTCCTGCTTACCTGACCTCATTTACAGTCTTCCCCTCCCAACAGTCTTAGTGCTGTTCGCTGATGAGGAAATGGAAGCTTGGAGAACTGAAGGGTCTGCCTCAAGTCTTACAACCTATAGTGGCAGAGCTGGAATTTGAGCCTGGGTACCGTTCTCTCCCCTACAGCTGCTCCTCCCACGAAGACTGAGGGTGGGCCAGGAGGGACTCCGGGACCACTGGTTAAGAGGAGACCTTGGAGCCGCGAGTGTCTCCCGAGCCAAAGGAGATCTGGGAGCAGAACGCTTGACAAAGAGGGGGCCAGAGGATTTTGAGCCCCAAGGCAAGAAACCACCCCACTCCTCTCACGGCAGGTGGCCTCGAGAGAGACCCCAGTGGATTCATCAGTTTCCTCCTGCTAATCCAGCTAGTCGGAAACTGAGCTTTGCAAACGTGTGTGTATGTGTTTTGCAGGATCCATCTGTCAATCAATCGTATGTGGAATTCCCATGAGAAGCACATCAAGCACGGCCCATGGCTGAAGTGGGGGGCCTGGGTCTCTGCCCACCAGCAATCCACAGAGCCCTCCACCCGCCTCTGTGCCACTGGTGGCCCCTGAGACACTTGCATGAAATCCTGGTCTAGGAGCGCTGGCAGCCACAGCTGGAAACCACCAACTGGGGCTGGCAGGCAAGCGGCCCACGCTGGCTCACCACTGGCGGTCTTTGCCCTTGAACACAAAGCCATCCGTGGGTAGTGGATGGAGGAGTTCCCAAATCTAGATAAGCCCAGTTGATGTTCACTACTTTTTGGTACAAATGTTTTCAAAACTCGAAATCCCCAGTTGTACACCATGTGAGATTTACAGGCAATCGTAGAAAACGATGTTCTGAGTCAAAAGACCAGCCATACGGAGCAAGACATTTTGCAGCTGGGTTGGGAACTTAGCTCTGAATGCTGTCAGTCAGACTCCTGATAGAATGAGCACCTTCTGGGGCGCTGTATGGGAAAACGACACAGCCAGCCAAAGTGCAGGCGATGATGTTGACAGAACCCAATAGACCAGGATCTCATTTAATCTCTGCAGTAGGAATTATTGTTCCCTTATTAGAAATGGAGAAACTGAGGCACAGAGAACCCAAGTCCTGCACCCAAGGTCACAGAGCTACTGAGTGTGGGACGCTCCGGAGGACTGGGACCCCGTCTCTTTGTCTACACGATCCTTTTTCCCTAAGTCCCACCATGTAGAGAAAATACGGTAACGTCTTCTTTCTCTGGGATCATGAGAAAATGAACTGTTTCACCAAGTAGATTTTCCAGGTAACTGAAACATATACCTTTGAGCCCCAAAACGTTTTAAGATTTTAATTATTTTAATGGAAACATTTCCTCGGTTCTTAAAACAGCCTCTTGAGTATGATTAACCCTGTCTCCTTGGCTCAGGGCCATCAGTACGAACTGTGGCTTTGTACTGTGACGTAATCGAGTGATAAATCGTCCCAGAATCTTCCAGAAGCTGCTCACCCATTATCTGGACCATTGCAGCAGCTTCTGGCGTTGCTCTCTCCAGCCTGTCCCTCCTCCCTAAGCCCAGTGCTCCGTGTAGATACCAGCTGCCCAGGGGCCCCCCTCCTCAAACCCTTCGTGGCCTTCCTTCTAGCGGGTCCACGGCTGAAGCACAGACTGCCAGGCTTCTAGACCCTTCCACCCACCACTTCAGGGGCCCTTCCAGCCATTCAAGGTCTTTCCCTGCTCTCATCATCCTGTGTGTAGTTAATTCCCCAAAAATTCTGCACTGTGGCCTGCCTCCTGGCCTTAGCTCATGCCGTTCCCTCTGCCTAGGAGCTCAGTTCTCACAGTGCGGGCTGAAGACCCTGGGCAACCACGAGAGCCTCTCAGAGGGTCCCCAAGCTCCCCCCTCTTCCTACTCCCTATGTGTATAAGGCCAGGTTTTCTCCATATACATCAGCCAAAGCAACATATCACAACAGATTGAACATAGAGCCAGACAGGAAGATCCAGCTGTCTTTGAGTGAACCAGGCATTAAAGAGATTTGCAGAAATGTAAAACAAGGCCACTCTTCTATGGCCTGTGTTTTTTTGTTTCAGAATAACTTATTTTTTATTAATATATATATATTATTTATGTTCATATGTAAAGGGTTTATTATTTTTGCTTTCAGTGAATTGGTAAATATTTTTACAATTTCTCAGTTTTGGTTTCTGATACAGCGAAAATTGCTGGATATAACCCACATAACGAAAGCTCTTTGGGGTCTATAATAATTTGTAATTATGTAAAGGGGTCCTAGCACCAAAAAGTTTGAGAACCACTGGCCTAAACCACCCCTGCCTCCTTCTCCTCTTGCCTAAAGCTTAATCCTCTTTCAAAGCCAGGTCAAGCACCACCTCGTCCCGGCTGAACCCCAGGCTGGGACAGGCCCCCACTAACGCACAACACGTCCCTTCTCTCCACCTCGGGTTTCTCCCCGTGCCGGGGCTGGGCTGCTTTTCTATCTGCTGGACCACTCACTCGTGGCATCCTGGAGGGAAGGGCCCGGCTGTGTCTTCCTTGTCTTGGTGCCTGCTACGCAGACGGCTCCTCATGACCTATGTGTTGTGGCATCATCGTTCTGGGTTGATGTGCTCGCTTCTGTAATTTACCTGCCTTGGGTAAATCTCTTAAGCTTTTTAATCCTCAGTTTCTTGGGGAATAAAAATAATACTAATATCCATGGGATTAGACGAGACTTATGGTCTGAAGAGCTGTGGGTACACTTGAAAGCACACTACGGTGACTGATTGTCGTTATCCTGCGTCACGAGTCCTCCAGGAACACTCTAGTTTGCAGGACGTCTCCAGATAGCTCTGCTTCTGGCTCCCACGCCTGTGTTTTATGGGGGTGTTTTGAACCAGCCTTGCAGTTAAACTTGCTCGCACTCCTCCTCGGGGCCGGGGTGCCTGCCACCGGCAGCATTTAAGCCCCTATGCATGTGGCTGCTTTTACTAATCTGGGCTCAGAAACCAGAAGCCCAAGATTTCTCGATCAGCGTGTACTCTTTTTCCAGGGCTACCATAACAATAAACACAAACTTGGTGGCTTCAAACAATAGAAATTTATTCTCACTGTTCTGGAAACCAGGTGCCAGCAAGACCACACTCCCTCTGAAGAGTCTGGGGAGTAAACCTTCTTTGCCCCTTCCTAGCTTCTGGTGGCTCCGGGCAATCCTGGGCATCCTTTGGCTTGTAGCTGCACCACTCCAATCTCTGCCTCCATCGTCACATGGCCATCTTCCCCACGTCTGTGTCAGAAAAAGCCTTTGCCTGTGCTTGGGGTCACGAGAGTGATGTGGAGAACTGAGATTGTCGGAGGTCTGTCCTGCAGATGGGAAGCGTGTAGCTTTGCTGCAGAGGGAAAGAAGGGAAACCTGGAGGCAACTGGAGCTTCTCCACTTATGGATTGAATGATCTGGGGCAAATTCAGCCTCAGATTCCTTATATAAAATAGGAACAATCGTACCTTCCTCTTAGCGTTTCTAATGATTAAATAAACCCTACAAAGTGTTTATGATAACCCCTGGTACACAGCAAGCACTCACAAACGGAAGCTGTTAGTGTTATTATTGTACCGGTGCTTTGTGAATCTTCCAGCCCCACTAGTAAACGGCGCTCAGCAGATGAGCTACAAAAGTTACTTTGGAAGTGTCACGTGGAGAAACCAGGCCATTCATTTGGGGATCTGATGAGAACTTCAAGGAATGTAAACCCAGCACCTGGCGAGCATGATCTAAGTCTCTCTTCTTCTTCCTAGGTATTGATTTGGGAAACTAATGACCCCTGTGGAAACAGGGCGCATAATGCGTTGCTGCCCATGTCTTCCCCTCACCCCATTTTGCAAAACTCCTGTAGTCTCGTCCAGCCACCGGGACCCAGGTCCGGAAGGAGAAGGGAAGTGCGTGCTCAGTGCATGCCAGGCTCTGTCTTCCATTGTGGCATCATTCAGTCAGTCACTTAGCAGATATTTATGGCGTGTCAACTATATGCTGGGAATTGTGCTGGATTCTGAGGCTTCAGCACTTGACAGAATGACATAGACTTTGTGTTATGGACTTCACATTCTAGTGGGGAAAACAGACAAAACCAAGCAAAAGACAAGAAATACAAATTATAATCAATGTTATGAAGGAACAAGAATTTACCGACCACTATAATCCTGTGAGATAATACAAATTATTATTCCTGTTTTATAGATGACAAAACTGAGGCTCAGAGAGGTGAGGTAAGTTGTCCAAAAGGACACTGACAGTGTGGTGATGGAGGATATAAGCCCAGATCTATCATAAGCCCAGATCCATCTGACTCCAAAGCTCAACGTCTTTTCACACCCTGATGGGAAGCAGGAGTTGCAGGTACTGCCGCTAAGTGGCTGTGTGACCTTGAGCAAGTTTCCTAACCTCCCTGATTCTTCATTTGCTCTATTTTTAAGAAGAAAGAGAGAAATGCATGTAAAACTCTTACTTAGCACAGTTCCTGTCACTTAGGAAACACCCAGAAATAGTAACAACTATAGTTGTCATCACAGTAACTTCTATATGACTACTAAAGTGTTGACGCGTAGATGCCCAGGAAGATTCTGCAGCCCAGAATAACTGCTCCATGTACCAGTGACAAACCCCACTGAGTGCAATGTGCCGACCTCAACCACTGTCTCAAGGGAGCTACTCATGCCCCCTGCAATCTCATTTATACTCAGAAAAAAAGAGAGATGAAACCCACCCCAATCCCTTTCTGAGTGGTCCCAGATTCAGAATGACTGAATTTTTAATTAATGAAGACTCAGGTCCACATTTTTTTGGGCAATCAGTAGCAACATACAGCATCAGAGATGGGAGGGCCCCAACTTCCCACAGAGGGCCCTGGATGGGCCACTTCTCCAGGAACAGCTCCCCAGTTTAAGACAAGGGCACTAGATGAGGCTGGCCAGCAAGTCAAGCCAATGCTGCAAAAGGGCAACCTCTGGGAGGGGCCCACTTCCAGCTCAGATCAGCCATCAGCGGGCTCGCCACCGTCTTGAGAGACTCTGGGTCTTTAGGTTAGATTCACCCACTGAACAAGGGGCAAACATTCTGAGGGTCTCCAAAAGGAAAGTAGGACAAAAAAGTAGATGTTATGAGTCAGTAGATTATGCTCAATATGCTGAATCAGAAAAATCTCTTCAATAGGCAGAGTTGCCCCAAATCTAGATGAGTTCCATGAGTGGTAGTGAGTTCTCCATCATAGGAGGCATTCAAGCAGAGGCTGGATATCCACCTGCCATGAGACATCATTCAAGAATCCAAGCACCAGGCGGAGCTTGAGGAGCCATCTGAGTCCCCGTCCAGCCCTGAAATTCTGGATTGCACACCTCACAGGTGCTGATCCATGAATTTTTATACTTGTCTAGTTCTTGTGTAGAGGACAGAGCATGGGTTTTAGAAGAAGAGAGCTATAGGTATGGATCCTAGCTCTACCATTTATTAGCTGTGTGCCTTTGGGCATGATACTTACCCTCTCTGAACCTGTTTCTGTATTTGTAAGATGGGGATAATACCACCTACTTGACAGACTTGTGAGCATCCAGGGAGATTATTTGTGTCAGATAGTTGCACAGAAAGTATATCAGTTTCTTGTTGCTGCTGTAACAAATTGCCACAAACTTAGTGGCTTGAAACAACACAAATTCCTCATCTTGAGGTTATTAAATGTGCTGTAGGTTAGAAGTTCTCACCTGGATGTTGCTGGACTTACCAAGGTGTTGCCAGAGCTGCGTTCCTCCTGGAGGTTCTCGGGAAGAATCTCTTTCCTCGCTTCTTCCAGCTTCTAGAAGGTGTCCACGCTCCTCCACTCCTGGCCCCTTCCTCCAACTCCAAAGTCAGCAGTGTCATGGGCATCTATCCATTATTTCATCGTCATGACTCCCTCTGACTCTCTTCTTCGGCCTTCCTCTTCCACATTTAAGGACCTTTGTGATTACATCGAACCCGCCAGATAATCCAGGATTATCTCCCTATTTTACAGTCACGACTAGCAACCTTAATTCCATTTGTACCGTAATTACCCCTCTGCCACGTCAGGTAACATATTCCCAGGTTCTGGGATTGGGCCATGGACACTGTGGAGGTCATTATTCTGCCTCCCACAGCATCTCTCCAGACAAGGAGCTTGTGTTGTGTGATTCATAGCTTGTAAACCAAACAGGCCTCTGGGTCTTGAGTAGCGGCCAAGTCCCCTCCACCTCGTGAGCCCAGGGTGGGGCATGCAATAACAGTGGGCCCAGCTCTATCTGTCATTCCTAGGGCATTTACCTTGTCTAAGATGGAGCTGAGGCATATTTAGCTCTTGTCACTCTAGGATCTCCATACGAGACCCGTGGGAGGACGGAGCAGACCCACAGCCTGGAGAGCATCATCGGGCATTGACAGCCACTGATCATACGGTGTCTGGGAGCCCGGCCCAGCAACACCTGTGCAGGTTCTCTGAGCACGGGGCACTGCAGTCGCGACCTCTGACCCTCATACAAACAGGCGTGATCAGAAAAATCCAAGCTGTTGGTGAGATTTCAAGCAGACAGAACTTTAAAGATCCCGGGAGGGAAGGCAAAGAGAAGGTTCTGGGCTGCTCACTTGCCCCAGGCACCGCTTTGCATAAGCTCTCTCATCACCATCAAAGAACCCTTGTTAGGAAGCTTTATCATTCCTGCCTTTCAGAGGATCAAAATGACCCCCGAAATGGTTATAATTACCAAGAACGTAAGTGGCCGGAACTGGAATCAAATCCAGGTCCTATGATTTGGAAGTGTTCGCTTTTCAAACAGGCTTCATTGCCCAGGTGAGAGAAGGTCGGAGTCTGATCGGGCATCTTCAAGCTCATTCCGCAGGTGGGAGTGAGGAGGGGGTTCTGGAATATACACTCGGATTTCTCGCCTCCCAAGCTGAGGATGTCCTATATTGCCCTGTCCCTAGGGGGCCACTTTTAAATAACGCCACCATACTAACTCATGTTCGGTGGGGAAAATTTGAAAAACACAAAAAAGCAGAAAGAAAAAAATTTAAATTATCCATAATGCAATCACTCAAAATTAGACATTACTGTCATTTTAGGTATATCTTTCCAATATTCTTTATATAAACACACTGCTTATTGAAAAATTGAAATTTTTCTGCTCATAATAAGTTTGCTTTTATGGCTTATTTTTCACCTTGTAGACCACAGACATTTTCCTCTGTCATTATCTGTTTTTCAAACACACCCTTTTTATAGCTGTATATGGATGTAACACAATTTATTAAAACACCTCCTATTGTTGGACGATTAGATTTGGGGGCGGGGGGGTGTTGTTTTTCCATATTGTAACTTTGCGATAAAATCCTGGTAGAGAAAATTGCCCACATAGTTGAGAGTGTCCACAGGATTCATTTCTAGAAATAGAATAGACTGGAAAAGCATATGAGCCTTGTTAAGGTCCTTGATACTAGCAAAGGTCCTTCCAGAAAGAAAGTGCCAGCCCTCCCCTGGGCTGTGAATGAAGTGTTCTTTCCCCTACACTCATGGTTATGGCGAATTTCGTCTTTTTCCTTAATCTTTTCTTCTTTGGGCTTATTGGTTGTAAGTGGGTGCCATTTCACATTTTATCGATTGAATAGAAGCTTCTTTGCAGTGGCTCTCTTCTCCTAGGAGAAGAGATTTAACTCAAGGGTCAATGAATTTTTTCTACAAGGACCAGACGGTAAATATTTTAGGCTCTGTAGACCATACAATACGACCTCTGTTGCAGCTACTCGACCCTGTCGTAGTGCAAAACAGCGTACACAGTGTGGAGATGAGTGAGCACGACAGTGCCCCAATAAAACTTTATTTATGGACACGGAAATTTGGATTTCATGTAACTTTCACATATCCTGAAATGTTATTCTTCTTTTGAGTTTCCTTACAACCATTGAAAATTGTAGGAACTATACTTGGCTCGTGGTCATACAAAACAGGTGGCGAGCACAGGGCATATTTGTCCCACGGGTCTTGGTTTGCCAACCCTCCGGTTTAACTGAAGGTCCCATCTATATAGGACCTTTATCCTTTTAAACTTCTCTGCGAGAGAGGCTTTTGTCTAAATCTAATAGTTTTTAACCCTGGTTGCACATTATAGTTAACTGGAAAGTTAAAAAAAAAAGATTTAAAAGCTAGAGCTGGGCCCCACCCCAGATGAATTCAGTCAGGTGCTCTTGGAGGTGTGCACAGGCGTGGCGCGTGAAAATCTCTCCAGGTGACCCCAAAGCTCAGCTCAAAGTGCACTTCAGTTAGTCGCAGACAAACGCAGCTCAGTTCTGCTGGCCGCCGCCTGGGCCACCTTCACTCGGGATCCGAGCGGCTGCCGAGAAGCTAAAAGATCTGGGAGGAGGTAAAATGCATTGTATGACAGTTGCTGGTTCCCAAGTATTCCACAGATGTGCTGACAAAGTGCTCCTGCTTCTGGTCTTTTTCAAGACTTGCTACTAACCTCCCTGGAAGGACAGACAGTGAAGAAGTTTCAAAATAAATTACCCTGGCCCCAGGTATCAGCCCGGACGCTGTGGTTGGAAGACCTGACCCCACCAGCAGCTTAAGCCTGCAGGAGTCAGTTCACTCCCTGGGCTTTCAATCTACCCAACAGATTCAGACTCTGGTCTCTCTCAAGAACACATGTAAAGAGATGGCCAGTAGCAGCATGGATGCTTGCTCCGGCCCTGCCTCCTTCTGGACCCATCCATAGTGGGCGCCGAGCAGATGTTCGGTCCCCACCTGCCTCTCTCATTGGGTCCTTCCCACTCTTCGTTTTTCTTTGCAGATTTCAAGGTGATGACAAAAGAAAGAACGGTCTTAGCATTTGTTAATACCCACTTGACCCACAAAAGAAAATTCACCAGCATTCGAGCAGCTTCTCATTTAAAAACCATTAGACCGTTCCGCTTGGCGGACCAGATCTAAATATTCTTAAAGGGGTGGTTTAATTTAATGATTACCTTAACAAGCCCCCTTTTAAAATGATGATCCGCCAAATTCGGGGGATTTGTTTTGGAATCTGATCCAATAAGTGGCTTTGTACAAAGAGGAGCAGAACGGAATCTGATTTGGTTCAGAACGCAGAGAAATCATGGAAATTACTTTGCATATTTAATCACTGTAGAAACATGAGTACAAACTACTTTCTAGAGATTACCTTAGGAAAAAAAAAAAGCTTCAGGCTTTGCAGCCAGCATGCCAAGTACTTTGATTTACAGGGAATTATCTGGATTTTATAGAACACTCAGGGTTTCAAAGACTTCAACCTACGCAGCTACTGGCAGAAGACACGTTTTAAAGAGTGGAGCAGAAGCTACGCTCCGGGACGGGAAGCGACAGTGGAAGGACTATCGGGCAGCCTTCACGTCCCTAATTTTTGCAGCCAGAGGTGACTGATGGCTGATCAAGATCAGTTGGGAAGAAAAAATGAGGATGTGTCACACCCCAGGAAAAACTCTGGGCTCGTCCTCAGGAACAGAGGGCACATGGTGGAGCTCAGGGAAGACAGCTGCCCTTCCATCTGCCCCAGAAGCACAGAGCAAACAGAGTTCCATCAATGCTCGGAGGAGGCGGCTGCGGGGAGAGTCAGGGCTTCGGTCTGAGCCCAACCCCACCGCTAAGAGGCCATGGGACCAGAGCTGGGTCACTCCACCTCCCCTAACATTCCTTTTCTAATTTGCTCTTCCCTTCTTCTGGGTTTCTGCTTTTACTATCATTTCATCAGCGAGGCTTTCTCTGCCCACCCCATCTAGAAGAACCCCCACCCCCGGACACTTTCTTCCCCTTACTGGTCTTTATTCTTCATTCCACGTTTTGTTCCCTGCGGTACTCCTTATTAACCTGTTTACGCTCTGCCCTCTCCTGTTTCAATGAGCCCAATATTTAGTCTACTCTGTTCATTGCTGTTTCCCCAAAACTTAGCACAGCGCCTGGCTCAGTAAATACTGGAATGAGAGAATTAATAAGACCCACCTCCCCATCACTCGTGTGAGGATGAAATGCAGTGATAGAAGTAGAAGTGCTTAACAAAGCTAAAGGAGTTGTACACAGAAATAAAAAGGCACTATAGATAGATTTTAGGGTGGAAGCGGCTGGGGTTGGGGCCCAGCACTGCTGCTTTCTCCCTCTGTGAGCTTGGCCAAATCAGAGCCGCCTTTCTGAGCCTCAGTTTCCCACCTACAAAACGGGACAACGCTTACTTCATGGAGTCACTGTGAGGGTTCCAGAAGATGCATATACAGGGCCAAGCCCAGTGCTTGGTGTGTGGTACATGGTCAACAACGACGAGTTGGTAATGTGGTTTCATGGGTTTGAGGGTTAATTTTGTGTGTCAACTTGACCGGGCCACAGGGTGCCCAGATAGCTGGTCAAACATTATTTCTGGGTGTTTCTGTGAGGTGTTTCTCAAGAGATGAGCATTTGAATTGGTGACCTGAGTAAAGCAGAGGGCCCTCCCCGAGGTGGGTGGGCACCATCCGATCCACTGTGGGCTGCACAGAACAAAAAGGAGGAGGAAGGTCAAATTCGCTCTCTGCCTGAACATTAAGCTGGAACATGGATCTCCCGTCCTTGGTGCTCCTGGCTCGCAGGCTTTCAAATGACACCACTGTCCTTCCTGGGTCTCCAGCTTGCAGATGGCAGATGATAGGACTTCTCAGCTCCATAATCAAGTGAGCCCATACCTTATAATCTCTTTCTAGAGAGAGATATACTCATATCCTACTGGTGCTGTTTCTCTGGAGAACCCTAAGACAAGGGATAAGGAAACAATTATAATGACGGCTATACAGGAGGACGTCTGTCTATCTGCCACTGGGCACACTCACCATCACACCTTCTTGAGGTTTTCCTCCTGACCAACATCCCATCTTCTCAAAGTCTGAGCTGTATTCTGGAGGAACTGAAAAATAGACGGGTACTCTAAAAAGCTTTCCAAGAAGCACAATGTTTGCAGACCGGTCCCAAGTTCCAACAGCTGGCAGCCAGTTCCCATTGTAAAACACTGGTACGCAAGCATCTGTCTCTATGTGTACACCCGCATCAAAGGCGTCAACTTATGCAGGAGCCACAGACTTTGCAAGATATATACGCGCTTGGGAGTGTGGGTGTATATGTGTGTGTTTGGGTTTGTGTGTTTCTGAAAGGGATTGTAGAGTCCAGATGTGTGTACTGCATGTGTGTGTAAATAAAGAGAGTGATACGCACACACAAGCACACATGTACCTGCTCCCTGGGCTTCCTCCTCCTGCATTCCTTGAAGCTTCTCGAGTCCCTGAAGCTTCTGGAGTTTCAGAGCTCAGCGGTGGAGAGGTTAATGAACGCACTCTCTTTCCCATATGCACTGAACAGATAATTTTCTTTTCCTCTTTATGATAAGTTGAAGAAGGATTTGAGTGACAGGACAATTTGTCAATCAACGACAAAGAAGAAGGGGAGGCTCCTCTGCATAACTTTACACCCAGAAGCAGAAGTGACCTCTGAGTCTATACTGAGCTGGGACAGCAAAGGGGATGAGGCCAAGAGCTCCCGTCAAATCCACGCCTATTTCAGGCTCCCAGGCCCTCCTCCATGCAGTCCGCCCACTGAGCCTGCTCAGGAGGATTTGCCAGAAGGCGGGAGAGTTGATGTGGCCTTGCTCTGCAAAGTCCTTCAGTGCCCCCATCCTGCCCTCAGCCAGACGGCAAGGGTCCTTTCTGGACTCAGCCCAGCTCCATCTCTCCTTCTGCCCTGTGCCTCTCCCCAGCCTGCTTGGCTGCTGGCTGCCCCCGGACACGCCAGCCGCCATGCCACTCCTTCCTCCTCCCAGCCTTGGCTTCCCCTGTGCCTGCTACCTGGAACTCATTCATTCATTCATTCAACAAAGTATATATGGAAAACCTGCTATGAATCAGGCATTGTGACAAGCATGGGAGGATGGGGGTAGACAAGAACAGACACAGCACTGACCTCAGAGAACATCCATCCCATGGGATGGTGGCCACCCCTCCTCCACCTCCCACTCACCTGGAAACCCCTCGCCTCTCAAGGCCAGGCTCTAGTGCCCATGCTCTACCTGTGAAACTACCCTAACCCTCCCCTCTGCCCCCAGGTGGAACCGGCTGCTGCTTCCTTCCCACCTTCACTGTGTTCAGCAGAGCACTGTCATTGTCACACCTGTGTCACTATCTTGCACATATTCACCCTCTATCTTCCTTTCCCCACTAGACTAAATCCTATAAGCTCATCCCCTGCAGACCCCCAGACCCTTGCACAGAGCACAAGGCATATCAAACACCCTGCAAATATTTGCAGAGTAAATGGACCAGTCCCCCCATGGATGGAAGGATGGAAGGATGGAGGAGCGAGGGCATTCAAAGGGCCAGTGAGACAGAGAAGAGGCAAGGCATTGGGATGAACATTCAGCTCATGTGTCCAAGGCCCTCTCAATGCGTCAGCGGTAACATCATTGTTCTTATTAACTAATTATAGCTGTCATTTTAACCTTCTATTTTCTTCTGGGTATTTATAAATATTATTTCAAATTTTCATAAAGACTTCACAGAGTAAAGATTTTATCATCCCCCTCAAGGTCACACAGCCAGTAAAGACAGAGCTGGGGTTAGAACTCTGGTTGGTCTGAATCCAGAGTCGCAGCTCTGCCTCCACCTCCACACGCCAATCTCTGCATTTGTGTCTGAGCGCTGACGGCCATCTCAGGTCTCCACCAGGGACCCCGAGCTGCCTTCCCCCGTGGCCAGCACACCAGACGCCTTCCTTGGAAAGCCTCATTTCTCCAGCACTGGCCCTTCCAGGGGACGCCTTTGCTAAAACCTGAATTATGGAAATAGGCTGTCAATTACCCCGGTTGGCTGCAGAGAAGAATGGCTGCCACGGCCACGGTGAACAGAAAACTTTATTTTCACCACTTTCCAGTAAAAGCTAATTCAGAATAACTCCATTTAACAGTTATTTTATGCTGAAATACTGAATACCTCGGGGAGTCTTTTAGGGATTTTAAAGTCTCTTTATTTATAAATGATTCATGCTGCATTTTCAGAAAAACCTACAATTAGTGTGGGTAGCACAGAAGCTCCTTAGGGAAAGGTAAAAAAAAAAAAAAAAGAGAGAGAGAAAGAAAATATACATGCATTTTCTGCCCCCTTTTATCCATTGTTGTTTTGCAGTGGACTATAAAAAGAGAACAGAAGAAAAAGGCAAGGAGATATTTTGTCTAACCTTTTAAATACATGCCCCGTTTGACAGTGTTTGTACGGTCGTTGTTCTCCTGATCTGCTCAACCCACAAAATTCTTTTAATGCGTGTTTCAATTTGGCACAAGCTCTCCAGGCCTGCGGAAGCTTAAAGGAATCAGCGATGCTTTGGGCAGACCCCATCTCGGCAGCATCTGAGAGAGCACAGTGGTCTCAGGGGGCAGCCCGGTGGCCGGAAGAGAGAGCAAAGAAAGATTCCTAATTCTTGACCTGAAGCCATGGAGGAGAGAGCCTTTGTGAGACAGCACTAGATTCCCTGCCCTTCTGAGCCTCACTTTCCCCACCCGTCCAGTGAGCTGTTTCATACCCACCTCATGGGGCTTTGCCATCCGATCTTTCATTGAATGCCCTCTTTTTGGACGCCTGCTCTGTGCCACGTGCCAGACAGACTCTGGGTCCAAAAGCGCAGTCTAGTGAGAGGACAGACATAGAACTATGTCAGTGGTGGGACAGAGGCTAGAACAAGCTCAGTGAGCACAAAGGGATGCAGGACACAGATGTAGCATCAGGGAAGGCTTCCTGGAGGAAGCGATGCCTAAGTCGAAATGTGAAGGATGAGGAGGCACAGAGGGGAACAAGCTTGTGGGGCCAGAGTCACCTGCATGCATAGCAATCCGAGGGCCAGAGAGTGAAGCGAGTGTAGGATCCTGTGAGCAGTTCGGTCCTGTTAGAGGAATTCAGCATCAGAAATGGGAGGGTGCTCAAGATGAGCATCAGAGGATCTGGGAGATGATTATTTCAGGAAGACGATTTTGTAAATTCTGGGGCTATAGGGCGTGGCAGAGTGTACGTTATTACCCGACGTTATAACCTCTCTAGGCAGATGGAGGGCGGAGGGCAGTGACCGAACTTGGAGATGGGACTAGAATTTCTAAAGGCACTGACAAGGGGTCTCGGTCGTTCTTTGTCCGAGTGTTGTTCCTTCCTTCATTTATTTCCATGGGCCGGACTGGCAGGGCGTCACCTCCTTCATCCATGCATTCATCTGTACGTGAAGCCAGATGTTTTGTTTTTATGTGTGACTGGTATTTCGGGTTGATTGGAAGTAAATATAGCAAAACTCAGAATTGTTGAAAACCATAAAAAAGACAAGAAGAGAAAATAATTTCCATCCTGAGCAACCTACAGAATCCATGGCCAAGATCCCTCTTCCCCGTCTGGAAATATCTCACCCCTGTCATTTACACCTGTCTCTCCTGAGTCAGCAAACACACGGCCAGTGCGGGAGAAAGAATATTTGATGAATCTAATTGAATTATTTGTAAGTAAACGAGTATTTTTCAAACCTCTACTATGTGCCAGGAAGCGGAAGACAGAGAGGAAAGAGACCTGGATGGTAGTCTCTACCCTCAAGAGCTCACTTTTAGTGTATGCAGATGTCACACGAAGCTGGAACAGAAAGCATGGGGGGCTGTCCACAGGGGCACATGCAGAGGAGGTCAAGGTTCTGGGGCCCAGACTAAGCCAGGGGCACTACCTCAGAGGCAGGTGGACTCTGGAGCTGAGCCAGAGTCTGACACTTCCTAGCACTGTGACCTTGGGAGGGTCACTTAACATCTCTGTGCCTCAGTTTCCTCATCTGTAATACGAGGGTAACAACCCTATTATCCCCCACGTGCTGCTCTGATAAACTGATTAATACATGGAAGGTGCTTTGAAGAGTGTCTGGCACATAGTAAGTGCTCAGAAAGCATTAACTAATCTTGTCATCATTATCACTATCATCACTATTGACATCATCATGACAACAGATTCATTAGTAAATGACAAGGGAAGAGGTGAAGGCACAAGTCAAGGTGTGGAGCCGCTCCTAGCTATATGCCCAGGGAAATGAAAGCAGAGGTCCACCAAAAACTTGTACAGGAATGTTCATAGCAGCTTATTCATAATTGCCAAAAAGTAAAAACACCCAAATGGCCTTTGACTGGTGAACAGATAAACAAAATGGGGTGTCTACACACAATGGAATACTATTCAGCAATAAAAAGGAATGAAGGACTGATGCTGTGGTGCTGCTCCTATGGTACATGCTACAATGTGGAAGAACCTTGAAACATAATGCTAAATAAAAGAAGCTGGACACAAAAGACCACACGTGGTACAACTCCACTTATGTGGAACATCCAGAATAGACCAATCTATAGAGATGGAAGTAGATTGGTGGTCGCCTGGGGTGGAGAGTATGTGATTGCTAACGGGTGGGGGGTTTATTTTTGAGGTGATGAAAATGTTCTTAACTTCAGTTGTGGCAATAGTTGCACAACTCTGTAAATATACGAAAACCATGGAATTGTATACTTTAAATGGGTAAATTCTTTGGTATATAAATTATTTCTCAGTAAAGGGAAAGGAGGAGAAGAGGTTGGGGGAGAGGAAGAGGAAGGGGAGATGGGCAGCCAGTGTTGGAGATGGGAGAAACCAACCCGACAGCAAATGCAGAGGCCAGGAAGCGCCGTGCCTGGAGGACGGACACAGAAATCAGTGGTCAAGTCCTACAAGTAGCTAGCACAATAAGTCTGGTCCTTTTTATTTTTTCTAAGACTTTGGTCAGTCCTTTAAAGAATGAAAGTGGGAGGGTGGCAGACAGGCGTGCAAGCTTCGATTGCCCGTTCATTCAATATTTAAAGTGGGCCTCCTAATGTACCCAGTTGTTCTAAGTGCTGGGGATGTGGTAGGAACCAATGCAGAGAAGTGCAGGTCTCAAGGAGTTCACAAGCTGGGGAGCCAACAAACACACCCAAGTAAAATACAGCTCTGAAAGTGACAGGTGCCCCAAAGTTAATCAATCAAAGAGACCTGGTGGAGAATGACTGGAGGGGCTGCCTGGGATTGGAGAGTAGGGGTGATCAGAGAGGCCTCTCTGAGGAGGTGACAGCTTAGCTGAGACTTGAAAGTCATGACCCCATCACGCAAAGACCCAGAAAAAGAGTGTTCTAGAAAGGGGAACAGAAATGCAAAAGCCCTAACAAGCTCATAAAGCAGAACCCAAATAAGTTCTTGATCCAAAGCACAGAGAGCTATGGAAATGAGAAGAGGGAGAAATCCATTTGAACGAGAATTATCAGGGAAGGCTTCAGGGAAGAGGCAGCATTTGAGCTAAGCTTCAAAGAAGGAGTGAGATTACTCTTTGGTCCCTTCTGTCCCTGTGAAAAGTAGCCATTTCTTTCTTCACGAGCAGATCACTGCAAAGGCAGTGGGTGTATCAGTCAGCTACTGCTGCGTAACAAACCACAACCATTTATTATTGCTCACACATCTGAAGGAGCGGATCTTGGTTGGTCTTGCCTGAGTGTCTGTCATCCTCCTCCTGAGACCAGTGGGGAGCTTGGGCATCTTCCTCTTATGAGAATGGCAGAACCACAATGGGCATGTAGAAACATACAAGGCCTATTAAGGCTCAGGCTCAGAAGTGCACGCTGTCACATCCACCTCATTCTATTGGACAAAGCAAGTCAAATGACTGAGTCAAACATAAGAGAGGGGGCCTATTTTCTACCTTTGTAGGGGGCACCTCAAAAGACATCATGAAGAGTATAAACACAGAGAGGTGGAAAGAACTTGGACCAATAATGTCTCCCCTAAAATGACTGGGTCTGGTGGCTTGTTGGTCAGTGTGTGTGGGTAGGTAGGAGGCAGAGAGAGCTGGAGCGTGTCTAGGCATCTCACCAAAACTCCAGGGTGACACATGCACTTGAAATAATACCTTTACTGTGTGATAAATTTGCAAATCTCTTTCATATATGTTGTGACATTGGAACCTTAGGCCACTCAGTAAGATTAGCATGAAAGGGTTATTAATTCTGCTCTGTAGATGAGTAAACTGAGGCTCAGAGAAGTGAATTGCTACCCTAGGATCCCCTAGTTTGTAAGTGACAGGGGAAGGACTCAAATCCAGGGCCCTGACTCCAACAAGATGCATTTTCTGCTCCACTCTACTGCGTTCTCCCTGCTGATGTTTACAATTCTGATTACACTGTTTCTTTGGAGGACCTGAAACCACAGACGTGAGACCTAGAAGTGAACTTGGGCAATGACAAAGGGGATGTACTCAGTGTGGGTGGTGGTCTGCTGATGTGCTCTGGCCTCTCCACAGGGACCTGACAATTGGTGCAAGAGGGTATCAATAATTCACGGCCTTTGCCCCCTATACAAAATTAACTCAAAGTGGATCATAGACCTAAATGTAAAACTTAAAACCTTCAGAAGAAAACATAGGAGAAAATCTTTGTAACCTTGGGCTGGGCCAAGGTTTCCTAGATACAACACCAAAAGCATGATCCATAAAAGAAAATGTTGATAAAGTGGACTTCATCAAAATTAAAAATTTGTGTTCTTCAAAAGACATTGCTAAGAGAATGAAAAGACAAACCACAGACCAAGAGAAAATATTTGCAAAGCACGCATCTGATGAAAGACACATATTCAAAATATATGAAGAATTCTCAAAACTCAGCAATAAGAAAACCAACTCAACTTTTAAAAAAAAGTGGGCAAAAGATTTAGACAGACGTTTCACCAAAGAAAGTATAAAGATGAAAAATAAATGCAAGAAAAGATGCTCAACATCATTAGTCACTGGGAAAATGCAAATCATAACCATAATGAGATGCCACTACACACCTGTCTGAACCATTAAAGTTAAAGGGGAAAACATGATAAAACCAAGTGTCGGCAAGAATGTGGAGCAACAGGAATGCTGGTGTTGCTGGTGGGAATCACTCTGGAAAATACTTTGACAGCTTCTTATAAAGTTAAACATACATTTACCATACAACCCTATGATCCAATTTCTAGGTATTTGTCCAAAGGAAAGGAAAACCTATGTTCATATAAAAATCTGCAGGAGAATGTTTGTAGCAGCTTTACTCACCATCGCCAAAACTTAGAAACAACCCAACTGTTTCTCAACTGGGGAATGAATAAACAAACTGTTGGAACAGTATTCATCAATACAAAAGGAACTAGCCACTCACACCCACAACAACACAGATGAACCTCAAAGTCACTATGCCGAGTGAAATGAGCTGGACTCAAAGGCAAAATTCTGTGTGATCCCATTTATACGACATTTTTGCAAAGGCAAACTATAGGGACAGTTAACAGATCAGAGATTACCAGGGACTAGGGAGACAGGTAGTTGACAACAAAGGGACACAGGAAAAGTCTCCACATGACAGAAATTGAGCTCCACATCTTCGTGGTGGCGTGACATGACACGACTTTCTATACTGGTCAAAACTCACACAACTATACACCAAAAATGATGAATTCTACCGATGTAATTACACTTAAATGTTCAAAGGAGGGGAAAATGAAGTCATTATTAATTCTTTAAAAATTCATAGGAAGACGTAAAATCATTCCTTCAAGGAAAAAGTCCCCCCTCTTCATAAAAGAGAATCAAAGCAATTCTTTGACTATTATATCCTTTCGTTTTTAGTATTAGAATTAATATTGTAGAAAAACAATAATTTGTACTGAGAAAAAAATACATCAATACAATGTTGAATTTTGATTTTTTTATAAGGGAAAGAGAAAGGTCCAAATTGTCGATGACATTCCCCCTGTGCCGGCACAGGGCTGCATGAGCGGTACTTTATTTAATTGCAGAAGTGCAAATGAGGCAGTCGCTTGCACCAACTTTCTCCTCCTTGTTTTCCAACTTTTGTCCCCAAAACTTTCTTTTCAGAGAGCAGCACAATGTCAACGTTCCTTCCCTAGCCTCCCCTCCCCAAAAACGTCCATAATTCAGTCAATCAAGCGGTCTACATGACAGCACACTTCGGGTTGACTGATTTTTTTCCCTCCTAAATTGACAGAATCAAATGGTTATTTATTTATTTACTTACTAATAATTTATATCCTGTCTCCTTCCAAAAAGGATCTGAGTGCCTCGCTGGATGTCTTGGCACTACCTCCAAAAAGTGTAAGCATCTCGAGGAAGAAAATAACCGCTGGAGAAGGAGTCTTTGGTTTCATTCCAGGATCCACGGAGTTGCACGGCAATGCGTAATGAGCCCATTACTGCAGAATATAAATAATGGAGAGTCCGACCCGGCTGCTGTGCTAAAGTGGGATCTTAGCTCCAACACCACCTCTGCAAGGCCGTCTGTGCAGGCGAGGAAGGGAGATCTACTGGGTAATTGGGGCCCAGAGACTTGACATGTTGAAGAAACAAGTGCTTTCTTCCCTGAGCAAGTCAATTAAGCTAAAAAGTAGTTACCAGCCATTAAATGTCCTCTATGGACCAGCACTTTACATACAGAATTTCTGACAACTTGGCAAGGGAGGCATTGGGACTCCAGGGAACAACAGACACTCAGAGAGGGTAGATAGTTTGCCCAGAGTCACAGAGCGGATAACAGTTAAGATAGTATCTTGAATCCAGATCTTTCTGAATCAGGAGCCTGTGCTTACCTCCTTTTCCAAGTGGTCTCTGGGCTTTTGAGCCCAACCTACACGTGTGGCACTGGCTGTCTGTAATGATCCAGTTTATTAAATAACATTGACATCCTTTGCTCGCTTTTGGACACCGAATCAAAGAATTTTCACTGTCGCTGCTATTGGTTAGGATGACAGCCACAAGCAACAGCAAGGCCACTTTCACACAGGCTTCAACAATGAGATGATGGATTACGCCCCAGCAGGAGAGGTCCAGAGGCAGGGCAGCTTCCAGGCTCCATGCGTCAGGGGACCTGCTTTTGTGCCAGGATTCCCTCTGCATGGCCCCTTCCCACGTGTGTGCTTCTTCTGCAGGCAGGTGGGAGCCAGGATGTAGAAAGTTCTATGGATTTCTCCAAAGGAAGAGATGGAGTTACCTCCTTAGGTGCGAGAGATGCTTTCCTAGAAGACTTACCTGTCATCACCTCCAGGCTCATTGGCCAAGACTGGGTTACACACACATACACTGGCTTGCATACCCATCTTAAGTCATCCATAGGTAAGGGGGCACGCAGAGACCACAGAGGCTGCGGAAGAAACTTGGTACATATTTTCTAATCCGTTTCCTTTTCCTGGACACCCAGGATAACTGCGTTTCCCAGCCTCTCTTCCAGTTCAGATTCGGCAGCTTGACTGGGTTCTACCAATAGAACATGGGAAAAGTGATGCCACTTCCAGGCCTGTCCATAAAATGTCCTGGTGATCTTGCTCATCAGCAGCTCAGTGCAGAGGACTCGGCACAGACCCTAAAAGATGCAACATTATAGGATGTAGAGATGTGGGTTTCTGAATCACTTGATGAAAAGCCATCCACCAGTCTAGACATCACTGATGCTGTATTGTGTTCAGCTGCTGAGATTGTAGGGTTATCTGTTACTGCAGCCAGCACTGAGTGCCCTGACTAATCCAGGTGGCTCCAACTAATTACGTGGGGTGGGACAGAAGTCGGTAGTCAACTAAAATAGCTACTACATAGCTCACACATAGTAGAGGGGGGTGATGTCCAGGGTCTCCCATGGCCAGGGGGACAGAGAAGATAGTAGTGAATGATTTTGAAAGTCAAAGTTCAAGGATTATAGGACAGCTTCGGGGATTCATGTTAGCCTCAGCATGTCACTCCCCAACTGTGAGCCTTAATTTCTCCAAGAAAACATGATTCAAAGAGTCTCCAGCCTCCCAGGGGGTCACAGGAGTCCCAGCGGCCTCTCTGGACTCATCTTGAGTTGGTGCTGCTGTGGCAACACACGGAGTGAACTTGGGAAGAGGGTCATTTTCAGAACCAGAGCCCCACACCCACCTCTGAGAATCTGCACCAAGAAGTCCCAGGCCACCCAGCAACTGTGGGACAGTAACACCTGTAGGTATTGATCCACAGGGCAGGGGCTTCTCTTATTGAAACAACTCTTCTGGTATATTGGATAGGATTCCCACGAAACATGATTTTCATGACTCTGATCAGGGAGCCAATTAATGTAACTATTATTTATTATGACTGCCTAGGCATAAAAACCCCACAAATCAAACCAATTCCCCAAGCCCACTTGGATCCCCGTGTTGCTTAGTCACTTCCATTACACTGCGTGATAGTCGCATTTGTATTTTTTATTATTAATGCTATCAATACAATATTTATTCACCATGAAATAGCCTTCCACTTAAGAGGGAAACGTCTTTATTCGTGAGTGCTCCTAATGATCCCATGCTACGCACACACTGGCTGGTGCATTCACAACTGGGACACAAACTATTTGAGCAAAAATAACGACTGCCAGTTATAGAAGACCTACTGAGTGCCAGGTTATGCCTTACACCCGTTATCTACTTAGTCCCATCAGTAGTCTTGTCCCTTTCAACTCCATTTTACAGAAGAGGAGACTGAGCCTCAGCAGGGAGAAGTCACTCGGCAAATATCCCACAAGTAGTCGCTGAGGAACTAGGGCTTCTGCCTAAGGACCCTCTACTTTGACACAACTGCCAAATGCCTTCCTGTATTGAGAAAAAAAAGACTAAAGTGCTCAAAACTGATGCAGAAAGAAGCATCACTAGCTCGCATTGTGACTCTTTAGTTCCCCTGATTCATTCTTCACCCAGAAATGGCCAACACATCCATTTCACTTTCATGTGAACTGATGCAAAAATCTGGACCACGAGGGCAATGACAGGCAAACTTGCACACACTTTATCTGGTTCAGAGAACTCCCCGTCTGCGATCTCAGGCCATACTGGATGATACCAGCCTAAGTCACTGAAGAGGTGTTTTCCTCTCCACTGGGAAGCAGCAACAGTAGCCTGTGCTATGCTGCTCGCAACTTCCCAAGAACTAATCACATTTGAACAGGAAATTTCCTGATATCTTTTCATTTCACCATCTCTTACCCCTTCACACCTCAGCCGCTGCACACAGCGAACCTCCCCAGAGGCAGCCACCTTCAGGCAGCTCAAATAGTGTTGGCAGTGCTAGAGGGAAGCAGGAGAAGATATAAGCCAACAATTGGGGTTGGCAGATAAAACATAAGATGCCCCGGATCCAGGTCAACTTGGGCAGCCATAACAAAATACCGTATTGGGTGGCTTAAACAACACACAGTTATTTTCTTATAGTTCCAGATGTTGGGAGTCCAAGATCAAGACGCCAGCATGATCAGTGTCTAGAGAGGGCTCTCTCCCTGGCTTGTAGACAGCTGCCTTCTCACTGTCCTCACGTGGCAGGGAGAGAGGGAGAGAAATCTTTCAGGTATGTCTTCTTATAAGAGCTCTACCCTCATGACCTCATCTAAAATGAATTTTCTCCTAAAGGCCCCACCCCCAAAATACCATCACATTGTGGGTTATGGCTTCAACATATGAATTGTAGGGGAGGGGGTTTACAATTCAGCCCACAACACCCAGTTAGATTCGGATTTCAGATCAGGAACAAATAATTTTTTTAGTATTAATACGTCCCCAATTTGTATGTGTAATTCAAAATTAACCGGGCATCCTACATTTTTATTTTCTAAATCTAGCAACCACGCCAACAAGTTTAGAGAGAAAATTTCTACTGTCTTCACACTCCTTCCTTCTCTTGTTCCCTGCCCAGAGCACCTCCAGGGCTCATAAGAAGAGGAGTTGCTAATTTGATGAGTCAGACCTCAGGATATCCCTGGTCCAAATTCTACCAGTCAGTATACTCGGTGGTGGAGGTCAGCATGCACACACAAGTTTCCCTCTGGGCTGCCAGTCACCAGGTGGTAAGCAGGCCAAAGCTGGACCTGCCTCTTTTTACCACGTTCGACACTTTTTACCTGCACCTGGGTGCGAGAGACAGGCAGACCCTCCTCTGTGGACACAGCCATCTTAGACGTGGGGAGCAGGAAGCAACAGTGAGCGCCTCACCGGTGACGTCTAGAAGCTTTTTCACAGCCCACCCAGTGCAGCAATGGCTGCCGCCGTGGTTGTGGTTCCCGGGGACATATCACTTCCTCCACCGAAACCCCCTCGTGGGGGAGGAATGAGAAACCAAGCAGGCTGTGAGCGCTGCTGAGTCCTGGCTTTCTAGCATCGTGCGAAGGGGCAGAAGCCACCCAAAAACCCCAACACGCAGGTCCAGCTGTTTCAGCTGCATAATCTCAAACAGCCCGACTTGAAGCAGCATTCACAGTTCTCTGATTTCCTCCGGAGAGCTGGACTGTGTGGACAAGATTAATAATCAGTGCTTATCGAGGGCCAAAAAGTAGAGCAGGGCTAATGCTCATGATACCACAAACGGATAAATAACTCTACTCCATCTCTTCCCGAAACCCATCCACACCAGCATGGCCACCTCTTTTACATTAGCGGACTGGTTATTCTTACCAAGAAGTCCATTCAAATAGGGGCGTTCCTTTATTGAAAGAGCATGTGTCCTTGTCGTTATTTTCACTGAGGGACCATTGAGCACAGCTGCTTGGGCTCTGACCTTGACCTCAGACAGTTTCCGGGGTCTGTCTTGCCTGCCTGCATCCACCTGCACCTCCTACATGTGCTCCTTAACAGCATCCAATCTAGAAGCCCTGCTGGGCATTGCAGAGGGAGAGACAGATCTCGGACCCGGTGTTTTCCTCTTTAAAAAAAAAATGGTGCGGCCACTATGGAAAAAAGTAGAGAGGTTCCTCTAAAAGTTATAAATGGAACTACCATATCCTTCAGCAATCCTGCCTCTGGGTATTTACCCAAAAGAGCTGAAATCAGGACCTCAAAGAGATACCTGCAGCCCTGTATTCACTGCAGCACGATTCCCAACAGCCAAGATGGGGAAACAAGCTCGGTGCCCAACAACAGATGGATGGATAAAAAGATGTGGTCTAGCCACACAATGGAATAGTATTCAGCCTTAAAGAGGAAGGAAATCCTGCATATGAGACAGCATGGATGAACCCCGAGGACATTACACTGAGTGAAATAAGTCAGGCACAGAGGACAAACACTGCATGATTCCACTTGTATGAAGTACATAAAATAGTCAAAATTGCAGAAGCAAAGAATAGAATGCATTCTGTCCTTTAGAATGGAATTATCAAATCTATATAAGATGAAGGATGTTAGATAAACCTATTGTAATCACTGCACAATATATGTAAATCAAACCATCATGCTGTATACCTTAAACCTTATATAATGATGTATGTCAATTATTCCTCATAAAACGGGGGGCGGGGGAAGCATAGAATGACGGTTGCCGGGGACTGGCGAGAGGGGGCAAGGGGAATTGCCCACCATCAGGTATGGAGTTATGCCAGATGGATAGTTCTAGAGATCCAAGGGACAATACTGTGCCCACAGATAACAATACTGTACAGTACACCGAAAAATCTGTGAAGAGAGTAGATCTCATGTTAAGTGCTCTCATCATAATAAAATTTTTAAAAAACTAATCAGCAGCCCAGACATCAAAGAAGAAAGTCAAAATCACGCATCTGTCTGGATGACCCCAAAATATTGACAAGCCGAAGCCAAAATGTATAACCACCACATAGGAAGAGGGAGAAAAATCAGACCAGTGAGTTATTTTTAGACACATTTGTCCTCACCACATAATGCAACTTTCAAGCATGGGTCTATTTCTTCAGTAGAGTGAGTCCCCAGCTGCCCCCGTCCACATGCTGTGTGCCTGTATCTTGGAAGTATCTGCTTCTCACAGATAACCAGCCATCCTAATTAATGACACAAAGTCACAGAGGGAGCTTTCTAACTGAAACCGCAGCGGGGAACAGATAAGAAAAATATACTGTAGGTGTGGGATTGTGGGTTCCTTTTTTTTTTTTTCCTAATTCCCAAATTCCTGCCAGTACTCTACTAGGTCTTACAAATTCTGGAATAATGAAACATGACATGATATAACCCAATGTGAGGCGTCAACATGACATAAGCAAATGCAAAAGGATTCATTATCACCAAGCATGTCAGAATCTTCCTCCCGCCCCCACCCTTGCTTACAGGCTTTGGTGATGTGGCTCCGAGCATAATGACTGCAGCCAGTGAGAACCATCTTGTCCTTCTTTTTAAATGACACTCAGGAAGGCCCATCAAGAACCAGATAGTCACACCCCGAACACAAGGGGCATTTTACCTGTCGGGGACCACAGGTGGACACAGTGCCATCTGTGTTTGCCAGCTGTCACCCCCCCCCCGAGCCCCATAATCAGTTTTGCCTCTTGAGCTAAAATTACAACACGTGGAATTTTTCCAAGAAAAGTATTTATTTAAGATTGTAGGAACTTCTCTGAAAACACCACCGTTTTTGTAGCGAATGGATAGGTGTCTAGGTTCTGTAGTTAACGGTGGAAAATCACAAGAGCACTTCCCACTGCTCCATAGTTGTTCACAGTGTGTTTTGCTTATACATAGTCCCTTTTGGTCCTCACAAATTCTCTCTGAGGCGGAGTCAGCCCCATCTGGTGGATGGCAAGACTGAGGCCCCGAGTGGGATGTGGCATAGCAAGGTCTCACCCCCTGGGAGTCGCAGAGCCTAGGACACACGACGTCCTCTCACTTGTCCAGGGCTTGGTCCATGGCACCCAGCTGTCCCTCCAGGTTGGCTCTCATCCATGTGGATGGTACAGATGCCATCTCTCCCCTATCAGGCTGTCACAGCTCTTGTGAGCAGTCCAGCTTTTGAAATATCACCATAGTGCTCTTGCTTGATTTCAGGATGCTGTAGGAGCTCACCAGAAACAGCCATTTGGGGACCAAATAGGAGAGAATCCCTTCAGAATTCAGTCCCCACCAGAGAGAGCCCTTCTTCTCGTACCATCAGATCCCAAATTGCAATTTGTGACTTTTGGCATTCTAAGCTGACCCACAGGCCTTGCTCCTAGGGGTCCCTGGACGCAGGCTTCACTGGTCTGTCAGTCATTCTGATGTCACCAGAAACCATCAGTGACCAAAGAGGGCCCGAGATTGCTGAATTTTAGTTTTTATCGAGAAGCAATTTGGAGATGTTGGCATCTCCAAGCAAAGTGCTTCGAAATCAATACATGTCTATTAATTGTCAAAGGAGTTTTTCCAAAACGCACAGCTTCCAACGTCGCCTTTCTCCAGCCTAAATCTATGCCTGTCTTTGTCCATAAAGGGAGCGCTCTATTGGAACTCCCACGACAGCACAGAGTTGGGTGTCCCGAAAAGGAAAGGAGGAGGAAGGGAGAAGGGAGGGAGGGAGGAGGGCAATTGCCCCTGAAGGATAATAACATTAATTTTATATAAAGTTTCACAGTTTATAGACTGCTCGCGTGAGCTATCTCACCTAGTCTCGCCATCAACCCTGCGTGCTGGTTATCATTTTTATCCACATTTTCATATGACAAAAGTGAGGCTCAGAGAGGCAAAGGGTGGCCCAGCCATAAATGCCCCCTACCCTATGCTGTCAATGTGACGTCCCCACAGTCACCCTAAAGGATCCTTCCATTTCCACGACTCTCAGGACCCCACGCATTTTTGACCAAGGGTGACGCGGTCATTCCTTCAATTTACTATTAAGTACAGTCTTTTCACTTAAAAGTTGCTGATCTGGAAAGAAAATGGAATGTACTAAACGATCAGTGCCAGAAGCTTCTGAATGGAGTGACATAGTCTGGACGGGTAGCTGTGATCAGCCGTCGGGGATGTTGGCCCCTGTGCTTCTCCTGCATCACAGTTGTGTGATGTCCCTCTGCGTGGGCCGTGTGGCTGAGCCACCACCTCCTCTTTGGGCATGAGGGTCCCTGGTTGGGTTTGTGGTCAACTTTTTGTGACAACCACATTGAGCAGCCTTCATTTCTCTAGGGTCTGTGCCTTCACTGAAACAGCGGTGCTTCTGTTGAACAGCCGCACGAGGTAAGTACAATCACCCCAACTCGCACATGAGATCAACACCGCCCAAGCCAACGGTTGGAGAGCAGGCAGCGGGGAATGACGGCGGGGGGTTTCTGGAGGGGCCATCGGTAACGCTCTACTCCAAGACCTGTGTTAGTTTCCACTGGCCGCCATAACAAAGCACTGCAACCTGGGGGGGCCTTAAAACAACAGAATTGATTCTCACACAGTTCCGGAGGCCAGAAGTCCAAAACTCAAGGTGTCAGCAGAGCTGGGCTCCATCCAAAGGCCCTAAGGGAGAATCTTTCCTGGCCTCTTCCAGCTTCTGGTGGCCCTATGTGTTCCTGGACGTGTGGGAGCATCGCTCCATCTCTGCCCCACCTTCATATGGCTGTCTCCTCTCTGTCTCTCTGTGCGTCTTCTCCTGTGCCGCTAAGCGCACCAGCCATCGGCCTTAGGGCTCACCCTAAATCCAGGATGATCTCATCTCCAGATCCTTCCCTAATTACATCTGCAAAGACCCTATTTCCAAATAAGCTCATATTCTGAGGTTCTGAGTGGGCATGATTTGGGGGAGAGGACACCATGCAACCCAACACACAACCTCCACATCCATTCCTTGTGAAAGAGACTTTAAGTGGGTGAGAGAAGCAGTTTTGCTGCTCAGGGGATGCTGACTAATGCCCAGAAAGATCCCACCATTCGGGCAATGGTCTACCCAGCCAAAATGTATCTAGCACTAGCCATTTGCCACCAATGCCCCCCAGAGGCCAAGAACACCCAGCCCTGTGGGGAGTCAGAAGGCCGGCCCATATCCATGTAAATAGCACTCTGGAGCCATTCAGCCCCTGCTTCCTTTAGATGAATCTGCGCTTGCCGAACGCCACCCAGAATTTTTCCACGGGAGAGACTCTGCAAGACATCAAACAAGATCTGACAATACATTCATCTTTAATCTGCACGGCGCACCTTCGCTTTGCAACTCGTTTGCTTTGCATGGCATGATATTATTTCCAATAAATTCTCAAAATTTGCAGCCTCCATCTAGATGGAGGAAAAAACACAGCAGGCGGAGAGGAGAGTTGGGGGCTGAAGGCAGCCGATTAGCTGGAGTCCGTGGGACTCCAAAGCACGCAGACGTGAGCCCCCAAGTCGCTCCTCAGGAAGGGGGCCACGTGTGTTTTCACAAGGGTCTCCTGCCCCTGTTTCTGAGAGGCGCGTGAAGCAGCTGAGACGAGGAAAGGCACATGGCTCTCTCATTCACTACACCTGGAATTAATTCCTTGAAATAGAAACAAACCACAAAATCGCCCGCCTGTGCCCTCTCTCTCAAATGAGCATTTTATATGGAAAGATATAACACTTGCTGAAAACTGGATGGAGCACTCCTGGATAGAGTTTAAATAAAACTCCTGCCTAGTATTGCTATTAGTTTCTTACTGGGATGATACAGGTTATAAATCCAATATTCAGCTCCCAAATAAGCTTTGGGAAGAAAAACATCATATTGCGACATCAATGTCCAATTGACAAGAACTTTGCAGAGGTGTCTATAAATATATATGTACAGATATATGCACACGTGTGGGCACTCCTGTGTATGTATACAGATATACACATATATATTGGGAGGGGGGATTCTAAATCCTCCACACCATACACCAATGTCACATTTTAATGTAATATCATGCCCAATGCATATTCATGAAACAGAATCTTGGCAGTGGCACAAGAAAAGTGGGATGAAGTGTGTTTGGCGGAGTGCGTCACGTTTCCAGGCCAGCGGATTTTTTGATTAAAGTCCCTTATCCGTTTTATCATGCATATCCACTCTCTGATTAAAGTGATCTGGGCTGACACTCACAATGTCAGCATGCACTGAGACCCTTCACACAAAACATGGTTGGAATTTATATCCTTGGGAAAAAAAAAGACCCCGTACACCCGACAGCAGAACTAACACAGGGCAGCGTTCATTTAAATATAAGTCCGCACAGGACGGCGCCCAGGGCAGTCCATTCCCCGCCTCAAAAAGATGTAACGCGGAATGTTAATCAGTGTCCAATTTCAGATGCTAAATTTTGTTTCCTTTTTTTTTTAAGTTCAGTTCCTTCTTTCTGATTTGTTGGGCTTTTTATCAAATGTTTTCACTTGAGAAAAAACAGAACCAGAGACTCCCCCAGAAGAATATAAATAATGAATTTCCCCCAGATGCCGGTCTTTTGAACACTGTGAGAGTCAACATGTCCCGTTTTTCCTGAGGCCCCCTCTAAAGTCGCTTTTTAAGAGGTGGCCGTGGACGGAGGGATGGAGGGAGGGAGGCACTAGGACCTCTGCCCAGCCGGAGCTCTGTGTGGCCTTCAGAGTCACAGGACACTCGGGTCACTGGCTGAAGGAGCTGACCGACCTTCCTAAAGCCAGTTGATGTCAGAGAGAGAGAACAGGAAGGGCGGCCGTGCGCATGGCACATGTCGAGTCCAGAGGGCTTGGAAGGGAACGGCTGCTCTCTGAGAGCTGGGGAGGTAGAGCTGAAGTCCCGGGTCCCATCACCACTGACCAGGCAGGCGGCCTTGAGCGAGTCACCTCGTCTGTCCAAGTCTCCGTGTCCTCTTATATCACGGAGTAATGATATCCACCTCCTGGGCCTGTTGCGTGAATCATGAAATCGAGTCTGTGAAAGCTCCATAAACAGAGACGGGACTTCCGACTGCAGGGCCTGTTACTATGACCCTCAGAGAGGCTGTGAGCGCCAGGCCTGTGCTGACATTCTGCCCTAAAAATGACCGCAGTCCATCTGTTGTTCCGAGAAATCGCACGTTTGCATTTTCTGGTGTTTAAGTTCCTGGGGTCCCTGGAATCTCTCCCCTAGTCCTCTGAGCATCTCCCATTTAGAGTCAGAAGGTCTTCCTATTGGCGAGGCCCCACTCCCACACCTACCCACACCCCAGGCCCAGCAAGGTGCTACCCCGCCCGCTCAGCCCGTGTGCTCCTGCGACGTCCCCTCTGCCCCGCCCGGCCAGAAGCCCTCCCTCCACACCCCATGCAGGCAGCAGATCTGTCGTTATTTATTGGAGCCCTGCTAGATTGAAAAGCTGAAGCCTGGAGCTGTTCATGTCTGCTGTGTTCCCCTAGCATACCATGCAGGGGCTGGTCCACAGTAAGTGGTCCATGGGCTTTGTTAAGTGAGTGAGTGAATGAATGAATGAAGCCCAGCCTCGCTGGTGGGGTGCCCTTTGGGCTCCAGGCCGTGCACCAGCCCTCCCCCCCTCCTCCTCTCCCAGGTCTCACAATGATCCTTCTAAGTCGGCCTCATTAAGTCCAGTTTGCAGAGGAGCAAGGGAGGCTCTGGGATGGGCAGCCTCGTGCATGTTGTTGCACAGCTAGAAAGGGGCAGAGCCAGGACCACAAGGGCTCCTGGGCTGTGTGGCTGATCAGTGGCCCCTGGAAGGACTGGGAGCTTCTAATTCATGGAACTTCCTTGAGGTAAATAGAGCAGTGGTGCCCAGACCTGTGGATGTCACAGAGCAGTACATTTAAAAATTAAAGACAGATAGGTAAGTGGATAGATAGATGGATAGATAGAAAGATAGATAGATAGGTAGATAGATAGATAGATAGATAGATAAGGGAATCAACATAGAGTTCCTACTTTTATTTGGCTAAAACTTTAGAAACAAAACCCAAGGACCATCTATTATCACTCTCATTTCATAAAAGAAAGGACTTTGCACACCAAAATTCCAGGACAGTCATAAATATGTCTCAGAATAAAGGAGAGCTCTCTAAAATGAAGACATTTGGCCTCCTGAAAAACTCTCTTCACCCTCCTCGTTCCTCCTCACATTGTGGCTGGCCAGAGGAAGCTTCACCACATCTGCCCTGGTTCTGGGCCGCGGCTGGGAAGACACCCGCATGCAGCCCTGTGTCGCCGACCACACCCCAGCCAGACTGACGGCTGGAATCTGCGGAACTTGCTGGGGGTTTTCTTGTCCAGGATGAACCCATTCCACAGGTCGGGGTGGAAGGCGGGGATTTCCCCTGTGAACCCAAAACAGGAGCGGGGCAGGGTCAGCTGAGAGGCCGCTGCTCTCCGGTCCTAAACCTGCTGTCAACCCGTGTATCACCCACTGGCGGCGTGACCTTGGGCACGTTATTTACCCTTCTCAGCCCCACTAAGACTCTTTATCTGGAAAAAATGGTGCGAAAGACCCCCCACTGGGCTTCTGGAGATAATCTGCACGGGGCCCCGTTTCTGAGCGCCCCATCCTTGTAGAAATAAACCGCAGGAAACCCTTCCCGCCGCGCTCGCTGCGGTCCCGGGGCTGCGCACGCCCCCTGGCGGGCAGCCGGCGCCCTCCAAGCCCCAAGCCGAGTCTGGACTCCGGCAAGAAGAGGCGCCCCAGGAAGGCGGGGCTTCGGGAAGAGCGACAACCTTCTCCTCCTCCGGGGCCTCCCCTCTGACTTCCCGATGGGCAGGGCCAGCGCAGTCCTGCCCTCTTCTCCTTTTGGAAGAATTGCGCGTAACCCCTTTGCTGTGCAGCGTGCCCTGCACAGGTTAGCGAGAAGAGCTTCTCAAGCGCATCCCCAGGGGAAGCACTGGGTGAAGGTTCCGATAGCCTCAGTTTACAGATGACAAAGCTGAGTCTCTGAACGATGAGGCGATTTGACAAGCAAAATGGTAACTAGAAGAAGAGTTCACCCCCAAGTCTATATGACCCCAATAACTTGACACCAATAAATAATTGACCCTTCCTCCCATGAATACCCTTCCTTTTCTACTGCTATATTGGTGCCTAACGGATGGATGGATGGATGGATGGATGGATGGATGGATGGATGGGAGGGCGCAAGGAAGGAAGAAAAGATAGATAGATGATAGATAACAGATAGATAGATGATAGAGAGATAGGTAGATAATAGCTAGCTAGCTAGATTATGGAGATAATAGATAGACAGATGACAGATAGATGATAGATTGATAGATAATAAGATTAACTAGATAAATAGACAACAGAGAGACAGAGAGAGAGCGAACATTCTTGTTCCCTTTAAGTTAAAGCTGGGAGAATCAAGCCCTTTCCAGCTGAGAGTTCACATTTACAGAGTAGGTCAGGAAGGTGTCCCCTGGGGGCCCTGTTCCTAAGCATTTGGGTCAAAGCCATCCAAGGGCAGGAACAGAAAGAAGGCAGGAGACGGGTGATCTTGAAGAGGATGCGGCATTCTGCCTTCCGTCCTTCACAGACTGGCACTTAGTTTGAGGATTTAGAAACTGTACTGATATTTTAATCCTTTTCTAATTTGATCTCTCCTCTTTCCCACACCCACTTAGAACCCCGCTGAGATCTGTCTTTTCTATCCTCCGACCTTAACCTTGCCTTAAACTCTATCCTTCTGAAATCGGCAGGGAGAGAGAGAAGAGAGAGAAAAGGAAGCAGGCAGGAAGGACAGACACCCAGAGGCGGGGATAGGCTGACACCCCTTCAATGGCCACTAGCTGCTCAGCAGGATGCCCCCCACCTCATCTAACCCATCTGCCTGATTTCTATCTCCCCACCTTCTCTTCTCATGCTCACCCCTCCCAAAGTCCAAACTCACTGTCTACTGATGACCCCCGCATGTGCCTCAAATTTTCTCCTCTGGACGCTCACAAATGCCATCTGTTTCCCCAGCCCTGTAACTGACTCTCTGCCCACTGAAGTCCCCACCGTTCACAGCTGAGTCAAGCCTCCAGTTGGAAGGGATGGCACCATCCTGTGACCTCCAAGAGCCCCTGTCATCTGGACAAATCCACCAGCACTGACCAGAGACTGGTGCGCTAGGCATGGCAAATGCCACACAGCAGATGTTCAGTAAATGCTTGTTGATGCTGCCACAGATGGCGACAGAGAGCAGACAAAGATTTTAGGTTGAAAGAGGGACCAACAGTACCTTAACCGTCAGAGTGAGGAAACTGACCTCTATCTCTTAAATTGCAAAGGAGAAGAAGAGGAAACTGACTCATGTGGGGTCCTCTATGCGGCAGCCACAATCCCCACCACAGCCCCATTTTACAGATGAAGAAACCGAAGCCCAGTGCCTTGGTGAAGGTTATGGGACCAGCAAGCAGCTGAGAAGGACTCGTGCACAGGTCTGCCCGCCCTAATGCCTTTTCTATTTCAACATCTACCCCAGGTCAAGACGCTCCTCAGGTTGGTCCACTCTGACATCCTCTGACGATTCTCTGGATACACATTTGACCACTCGTTGTGCATGTTTAATGTCTCAATAAGAAGTAAGGAAAACACAAATTATATTAAGAATCACGCATTGTTGCTGTGTTTCCCTAACATGATTTTGACAGGAAGAAATTTGCATGAATTACATGACTTAGGTTTTCGAGAGCTATGGGAGAGCTTAGAGCTGCCTTCCAACCCAGCCCCCTTATTATATGCATGAGGAATTTATTCTTCCTTCACTCGTTCGCCAGGTATTTATGCAGCATCTACCTGTGCCAGGTGTCATACTAGATGCCAGGACTACAGAGAAGAATAGATGTACACCCACCGTCAAAGAATTCACAACATGGCTGGGTCAATGACCACTATGCAAATAATTTGAATACAAGATGATACATGTGGAAAGAGAGATGGGGTAAATCACAGTGGCCTGGGGACCACAGAGCCCTGGGTTTGAAACCTGCGACCTTGAAAGCTTTGTGACCTTGCACAAATCAATCTGTGAGCCTCAGTTTCCCCACGTATAAAATGGGGAAAGAGGATTCACCTTGCAAAGTTTTAGGAGAATTATGTGAGACAAAATACAGAAGCTACAAATCCTCAGAGGGTTCACAGAGGAGGCACCAACCACTGGGCTCAGGAGGACGACTACTGACTCGTCTACAAGGCAGGGATGGGGGCAAAGCATTGCAGGAAGAGCAATGATAAGTGCAAGAACAGAGTAAATAGAGCCAGGTGTGGATGGGGAGCAATCGGTGGGCTGGGCTGGTCCCAGTACAGCGGGCAGGGGGAGGGGAGAGGATGGAAACTAAAATAATAATGATGAGAATTATCAGACCGTAGCGCTCATTTCTTGAGCAGACACTCTGCTAAATGCTCTCAGTGCATTATATCTCTTGATCTTCCCAACCACCCATGAGATAGGTACTATTATGAATCCCATTATACAGATGTGGAAACCAAGGCACAGAGAGATTAAGTTCCCCTAAAGCTGCACAGCTAGGAAGTAGCGCAGCCACTGTAGGCCAGGACCAGGGGCTGACTGAATTCGAAAACCCTTACGTTACGCCTTTGGCAAATGTGGTCAGGAACCATTATTCTTTGCTGCTCTAACTTCTTCTCAGTTCCTGGCGAGCTCAATAATTTCATCACAGCCCCCAGAAAAAGATTCACATTGCAACGGAAGATTTGTTCTCGATCTCCTGAGCTGCATTATCCACATGGAGCCTTGCTTTCACACCTTTTTTGACATTTGCGCAGCTTAATTAAGGAGGCGACCGGCTGCCACAGCCGGCTTCTTGTTTGTTCTACGGCAGCAGGAGGTACAGGAGAAGGTCCTTAAAAGGCCTAAATAGTGGTCACAAGGGCTCAGAGAGGGGTTCAAACTACCAGATTTGCTGCTGGAGGCCAGCTCCCTGTTGCCGGGCTGTTCATCAGGCAGCGGGGTCCGTGGCTCACTCCCTCGCACAGCCTCCGTCTCCGGGGGTCAGGGGCAGCTGGGGCGGCAGGAAGAGGCCAGGTTCTCATATCCGGCCAACCTGGTATAAGCGCTGGGAGCGGTGCCCCTCAGTTTGAGAGCTTATCCTGTGCCACTTGCTGTGTGCCAGGAAAGCGCTCCAACCGCATCATCTCACTTAAGCCACTCAACATCTCTAAGGGGTGGGTACCACTGTGATGAGCCCCCTTTAAAGATGGAGAAACTGAAACTGCTGCAGTTCAGTAATTATGCCAAGGTCCCACGGCCAGCCAATGATGAGGCCAAGATTCAAACCCGAGGCTTTCTCAGATCTACTACAGGTGCCCAGCTCGCTGCTCTGGTCTTGCCTTGTCCTGGGCTCACATCCAAGAGCAGGCCCCTTTACCGCCTCTCTGCGTCATCTGACAACTGGGGATGATGAGGACCCCCTTCCAGGTTGCCGGGACACGTCACGAGATCTCTTCTATAATGCCCTTCTCCGTGCCTTGCGTGATGTCAGTTCTCCATCAACAGGAGCTGTGTTTACTGCTATAAATGGGCTGTCCGGGTGTGATGGTCTCCAGGACCACCATAACAAAGCACCACAGACTGGGTGGTTGACACAACAGAAACGGATTCTCACAATTCAAGAGGATGGACATCCAAGGTCAAGGAAGGGGTCAGCAGGGCTGGTTTCTTCTGAGGCCTCATTCCTTGGCTTGTGGCCGCTCGTCTTCTCCGTGTGTCCTCCCACGGTCTTCCCCCTGTGTGTGTCTGTGTCCTCCTCTTCTCATAAGACACCAGTCACACAGGATTAGGTCCCACCCATATGACCTAATTTAACTGTACTCACCTCGTGAAGGTCCTCTCTCCAAATACAGTCACATTCTGAGCTACTGGGGGTTAGCTTCAACATATGAAATTTGGGGGGGTCACAGTTCAGCCCATCACACCGGGGAAGCCAGACACTTTCTCTTTCAGCACATGATTCCTTTATTCTCAATTCCTTAGTGTCACTTAGAACATCCCACACCATCCTCTCACTCAGCAATCACTGGGGAAAGTGGACAGGGCTCCCGCCGGAAGGTACAGTGACAAAGCTGAGCCACTCTCAGCCCCTGCCTTCCAGAAGCTGGCAGTGTCCCCAGTGACTAAGACGTGTAGCGTGATTTACAGTTCACGAGTCACTTTTCACAACCTTTGTGGCATTTCATTGTCCCAGTGCTCCTAGGGGAAAGTTCTAGCATCGTCCTTGTTTCTCAGCTGCAGAGACTGACACTCAAGGGCGAAGTGATTGACCCCAGACCACAGTGACCATGTGTGGAAGCTGAGTCTTGAATCCCAGAGCTCTGATCCCTACTCCAGAGCAGGCTCCAGTCTGGCATGCTCTTTCTCCAGCCACCCATTTCGGTCCTCTGGTCAACAAGTATTTACTGAGCAACTCCTTTGTGCCAAGCTTTTGTGAAGCTTACATGAAAAGAGAGGGTGGCAGGATGCAGGGGCGGGAACAAACCAAAGAATTATGACTTGTGGAAGCAAACAGGATGATGTGATGGATTATGAGGGGGAGAACGACTTTAGATGCCACAACCTGGAAGGTCTCTCCCAGGAGGCAATATTTAAGTGAAGACCAAAACGAGGCACAGGAGACCGTGCAAAGGGGCTGAGTTATCCTGACATGGGTTGATGTTGGAGAGGTAGGTGGGAGCCAGCACACCCATGACCTTGGAAAATTTTGTTCTAAATACAGTGGAAAGAAAAGCAACCTGGACTTGAAGTAGGAGAAGGGGAATTGTTTATTTGATGACATTCAGTATTCTCTCTGATGCGCCCTTTAATCATTGTAGGAAACAGGAGGAGAGTTAAATAGTTCTTTTGGATGTAAATGGTAGATAAAACAGGCTTTCCGAATCCACAGCCAACTTCTTTGCAGGGAGCACAAGTGGAGGCTGCTCTGAACACAAGGGATCCCAGTGGAAGGCTCATTAGGGTCAAACCAAGACACAATTAGAACTGCCTCCACAGGGGACCCATGGGAATCTCGGCTTCCCACCACCCTCTGGGGCGCAGATGAGCTTTTGGACAGAAACAGGGCAGCCAGGGTCCTCTGGCTGAGGTTAGGGCTGGACGGAGCAGGGCTGTGAAGAAGCAGAAACGTGGGCACCTGCGTGCCCTCCAGCCAAGCATCCGTGGGAGGTGGATGAAGGGAGATGGGCGCCGCGATCCCGTCTCCTGGTGCTGCTCCAACAACGCGAGGCGTGTCACGCCACTCTAACACAGCAGGACTGTTTTCGCCGTCCTAATTGATGAACAGCTGTGCTTTAATCGTCTACACCGCATAGCTTCGCTGATCTCTCCTTAGGCCACCCCCGAAATGAAGGCTCCCCAGGGAACCGGGAAAAACAAAGTGTTGCCTTTGTGCGTGTGTGTGTGTGTGTGTGTGTGTTGGGGGTGGGGTGGTGAAATTGTCGTTAATAAATTAATAAACAGATAAATGAATAACTCGACCAAGTAGATCTTAGAACGTTTCGTTGACCATTTCATGATAGTCACTGCTGTGAGATTTAAGGTTTCCCTTAAAGAACCGAGTGGTGACTGAAGCTCTGAACCAGCCAGTGCTGTCACTTCACAATGACACAGCCCTTGGTGCTGTCAATAGCCTTTCCCAAGTAGCGCTTTAGTCAGCCCACCCACAACTCTGAGGACTAGGCAGATTAAGGATTATAACCTCCCCTCTACAGGTTGTATTTTGTTATTCCACAGATATTTGGTGCGCATCTTCTCTGCAGAGGAATTGTCCTGGGGAGACTGCGTAAAGTAAAATATACATGGTTCCTGCCCTCACGGGGGCTTCCAGTCTAGGGCACGGCTTGGCACACTGTGGCTGTGGGCCACATCCACGCGCCTGCCCCCTGCTTTCGTGATCCGAGAATGGTTTTACCTTATTAAATGGTTGAGAAGATCCAAAGAAGAACAAGATTCCATGACTCCTGAAAATTACATGGAGTTCAAATTTCAGTGGCCACAATCAAGTTTTATGGGCACATGGTCATGCCCATTTGTGTAAGTCTCGTCTATAGCTGCTTTCACGCTTTAAGGTCAGCGTTGAACAGTTGGGACAGAAGCCATCATGGCTCTCACAGCCTAAAATATTTACTCTCTGGCCTTTTACAGACAAAGCTTGCCAACACCTGGTCTAGCAGAAACTGACATCCAGAAAGAGGAGTGGCAGGTAGCCAGCACTTCCTGAGCCTGGGGCATCTTATAAGCATTAGGTCATGTAATTGTCACCACCAGGCAGTGAGGTTGGGGGTATTTTCCCCATTTTATGAAGGAGAAGACCAACACTAGGAAAAATTAGCACCTTGCCCAAACTTCTAGTAGAGTATTGTTACATTGTAATACTCTTTACAAAGCGTTACATCACTTTACGGCACAGTAGTCAAGTGACAGGTGGTCAAGGAGATGAGTGAGCATCACCAAGGAATGGCATCCTCTTCTAGGAAAGGGTTAGTGTGGATTAGGTTGGACCCAGGATGGTGCATCACGTTAGGTGTAAGCATGACCTCGTTATTGTCTTTGTTTGGAGATCATGTATGGTCCAGGTGCCAAGTTGACAAGGGGTGGACTTGTGAAGGTTAATTTTATGTGTCAGCTTGGCTGGGCCACTGTACCCAGAGATTTGGTCAAACACTAGTCTAGACGTTGTTGTGAAGATTTTTGTAGATGAGATTAACATTCAAATCAGTAGATTGTTGAGTAAAGCAGATTACCTTCCATAATGTGGGTGGGCCTCAATCAATCAGTTGAAGGCCCTAATCGAACAGAAACTGACCTTCCCTGAGCAAGGACTTCTGTGAGCAGATGGCCTTCAGACCTGAGCAGCAACATTAACTCTGGTCTGGGTCAGCCCCCACAATCATATGAGCCAATTCCTTAAAATATCTCTGTGTCTACCTCTCTCTCTCTCTCCATATATATATATATATTCTCTATACTCATGTATATTTTGTATATTCATATGTACATCCTATTGGCTCTGTTTCTTTGGAGAACCCAGCCCTTAGAGCAGAGCTGGATGCAGAGAGCCTCAGTGGAAGTCAGCTAGCATGGTCACTAACATCACGAACTCTGGGCCCCGGTCTCTCCCAACAGAGGAGGGCCAAGTCCTCATATCTCCGGCCGCCAGGGGGTGTGCACATCTGGACCACATCTCTCTCCATCAAGTCCCAGGATCCAGGTCCATGATCCATCGTCCACCCGTACCCGAGCCCTGAACACGCACTTTACTGGCTAACTGAAAACCCACTTGCTTTCTACGTGCAAAAGTGCCAGAAATAGTTAAATGTTTCCTATTGTTGTATCAGTGAACCAGTTCAGAGATTGCCGACGCAATTCCATCAAAATTAGTGACAAGAGAGCAATTTTCCCGTTCCGTTCAGCGTGGAGAGCTTTTGTTTTCCTCTGTTTTTATTGGAGGTGGTGATTCACTGCATCTTTCCTGGAGGTGAGCTGAGCAGCTCCGGCAGCCTCGTGTCTCCTTTTGTCTAGATAAGTGTTACCCAGTAAAATGAACACAGTGAGACTATGTTTACCTTAATGCTGTTTAAAAATCACATCGCGATAAGAGATCAATAGCTCTCCACGCAATTTACCAAAGACCCGGCTGGGGAAGAGAAATTCAAATTGCATTGATTTTTTTTTTTTCCTTGAGGGTGTATATGCATGTGACAATAATAGTCCGTGAGCGGGAGCGTTGACAATATGGCACATGAGCACTGAATCTAAAACACAAGGCAGAAGGAGCCAAGAGGAGGAACGCTAAACGGTTGTGGCTGTTACCCATTGCCCTGGGAATTGGTAGAAAGTCGATAAAGACAAGAGACAGAGGTGATTTTTTTCACACACTCCCCATTCTCCACTGGTCATAGTCTTGGAGAATGCAGGTCCGGAAAGGACTCTGGAGATGCCCCAGGCCCGCCTTCCTCGTGTGTACAGAGAGGGCAGTGGAGACCCGCAGCAGCCACAGGGCGCCTGGGGTCGTGTGCAAGGAAAAGAAACTGGGTCTCTGCAGGCGGACGCTGCATCTCATTCGTGTTGGACCCTGGCACACAAGAGGTGCTCAGAAGATGTCTGTTGAATAATGAGACTGAGCCAAAACAGGAAGGAAGAAAGGAAAGAAGGAGAGGAGAGAGGGAGAGAAAAAAGAGGTCAAATAGACCTGAGTTGGGCTTCCATCCATATTCGCCCTTGGCCTTGGGCACAGTGCCTCGCGTCTCTGAACCACATCGATGCCAGAGTTGTGAGAAATCACGGAACCAACACATATGCACGATCTAGTATGCATTAGATACTCGAGTAACGACAAAACAGGGCTGGACTGGATCATGCTCTTTCTGCCACAAACATCGGAGTCTGAATTCCTCTGAAGGAAAGGGGTCCTTGGCCTTGGCTGGGGAACAGGTCCCTTGAGATGCAGAGGGCCGCCCTGCTCTGTGGCCAGAGCCTGCAGAACCAGAGGTGGAAGTTGTGTGTTTGCCTTCCTGACAACCCTGCATTCCTGCTCCGACCACTTTGAAATATGCCTTGGAAGAAGAAGTCGAATTTTTTTAAAAAAAAAAGAGCGAGAGGGAGGGGGAAAGGCGAAGGAATGTAAGTGGAGAAATTATTGGAATCAGAGAGGGGTTTTAATGGCAGCGTTGGCATCCTGCAATTTCACACATTAAAACATATTTTTAAAGAAACGACTATGGTGCTGATTGTATAAGGGCAAGCTTTCCACTTTTCAGACTATTAATAAGGGCTTCCCATAGAGAAGATAAATACGCGCGTGATGCATTTTTAATCCTTTGCCAATACATTTGACTAAAGCTGTTTGCTGTTTCAATGACGGGATTTAACTTGCCCTTCTGCATTCAACGTTCCTGATTATTAATGACATTTAGGAAACACAGGCTATAAAGTTACATTCTGGTCGAATTGCAGCCTCTCCTCCATGCCCTGTAGAAGGAAATGCACACGCATCTGAATGGAGAGAAGCCTTCTCCCAAAGGAACCTGGCACTCTGGATCAGGGCGAAGGGGGCTCCCCAACACTGTGCTGCCGCCCGCTCAGCAAGGAGCCAGTTCCAGGTCCACGCTGAGCAGCCGCATCAGTGGTTCCTGCTCCCTGAGTTGCTTTTCCATGTGCTGTAACCTTGACGATCATTTCCATGAGAACCACTCCGTGCTGTCAGGCAATAGGCTCTTGGCAAATATTAAAACAAATCCACGGAGGATATTTCGATTTCTCAGGACCCCTCATTCAAATGCCAATAATGAAATCTTCCAGGAAGAAGAGGCAGCCAGGAACCTGAAGAACTTTGAAACAAGGGATCAAGGGATCAAGAGAAAGCTCTTGGATCTTAACAGAACACAAACAGAGGAAAAACCCTCACCTGAACACAGCTGATTATTTTGTGCTCTTTCGTTTATTATTTTAAGAGAGAAATTAACGCTCAGTTAAAATGAAATTATGGATGCAGACACTCTCCGGCCCATCCGTTTCATTCACCTGCATGATGGGATGTTAATAAGAGCCTTAAACAATATGGTCGAGAACTGGAGCAGAGGAAAAAGCCTGGGGGTCTGGGGGCTTTGCTTTGGTTTGGAACTATTCCTGTCCTGCAGGAATCTGGGGGCCGGGGGAGCAGACACATGCAAGTGACAACTGAGGGGAAGGGAACCCGTGAGTCAGGTTTACAGGCACATCTGAAGAGGGCCCCCCCTTTTCCATCCATGAAGAGTCATTCCCACAACAGCCTTTCAGCGTCCCCGTATTATATGCTCAGTCCTGACCCCCATTGTAATGAAAAGCAGATCCCCCTATGAATCACAGAAAATCAATACTGCATTTTACTAAGTTTGCTTTAATTTTACACCTTTCAGCCTCCGGATGGGAATTATTGCCACGAAGCTGAGAAAGCCTCTTCTCCCCTACTCTGCGGTTGTCTGGGTTTCAGGTTTGGAAAATCCTATCACTATTTAAAAAGGAAAAAAAAGAAAGATGACGATGAAGAAGAAGAGGAAAGAAGGGATGTTGAGGGGGTTGCAGTTTGAGAGATATTAATAGCTAATAATAGGAGAGAGCATAAAAGCACAGATCCAATTTAAACGAAAGAGTCCCTGTGTAAGCATGGCTTGTCAGTCTCGGGGTGTACGTATAGGGGCCAGCTCCTGAGCATGGCAGCCCAGAAATATAAAGTCCAGATTTAATTCTGATACAGAGAAATACAATTTCAAAACTGGACGTCTTATCATCGGCGTGTCCCACTGGAGAACTCATTTCCCTAGCAAAAGGCTGTCAATGCCATTATGTTATACAAGGAAGCAATTTACCACAACAGCTAAACAGGGCTACCAGGACTGTGGGAACTTAAGCATTTGAAGTTATCGCTCGGAAAAAAAATAGCATTTCAAATGTCAGTGAAATGGGAAGGAATAATTGAAAAGTATCAATCGGAGAAGCCAAGGGTTTCGCAGGCTGAGACCGCAGCCTGACTGCTGGGTTTTGCTCCATTTCCTTCTTTCCTGCCCCTTCCCCTATCTGCTCCCCTGGCAGACCCACCCCTCCCCATGCTCTCCCCCTAAACCTACAACCTCCCCATGCACGTTCAAGTTCAACTCAGGAAAAGGAGAGATGGCAGCTTGGTCCCCACTCCGGGTCAGACGTGAAAGGCAACCTGACAGCTCCGGAGGCTGAGGTTTCTGGTGCGAATACGCTCCCCTACCAGGGTCCTGAGCCACCACTGGGCTCAAGAGGGCATGACCCTTCAGGTCCTGGGAAATCGCTCCTGTTCACGAAGTGCCAACATGCTGGCCCTGGGGCCAGTTGCTCCTTCTGGTGACTAAGAACATTCCTATAAAACTTGGGCTATGAAGACCACAGAACCCCGTTTCTAGCTTGGATCCACCCCTGGTTTGTCCTGATTCACCCTGACATGGTAATTCCCCTCTCTAAACCTCAACATCCTTGTCAGTAAAATGAAGATAATGACATCGACTTGCAGGGTTGATGTAAGGATCAGACATAACATACATTAAGTAGCTAGAAGCCTGCCCGACATGGGGGTAACTGTCAATGTGACTATCATTATTCCACCGCAAGAAGAACATTCAGATTTCTCACCATCTGAAAGGCCCTGATGATCGGCTCACCTCTGAGATCTCATTGTTACACGGCCTCCTGATTCCCTTCTGTTCTTCCACCATTCTGAGCCCATTCCCACCTGAGGACCCCCGTGCTTGCTGTTTCTTCCTTCTGGAATGCTCTGTCCCAGCTCTTTGCATAGCTGGCTCCTCATTTAGCTCTCAGCTCACCTGTCGTCTCCGCCTGATACCTTCCCTGACCATCCTTGAGATCGCCCCACCAACCAGCAATTGCCTTCACATCACGGAGCTGTATTTTCTTTATGGCACCTTGGAATTGCTGTCTGTCTCCCCCACTAGAACGCAAGCCCCAAGAGAACAGGGTCCTTGTCTGTCCTGTTCCCTATGGAACATGTTCTCTTGGACCGGGCACCTGGTGCAAAGCAGTTTATTACATAAATACCACCATTTGTTGGACGGATGAACGAATGAACTGAAGACCATCCACTGATCCCACTGAATGGAATCTAAGCCTGCCCCACACACAGCCTGGGAAAGGTTGGCGTTCAGTAAGCACTAGCTGGCCCACCCTTGCTGCGTAGGTGGGCCTGGACAAGCACCCCCTGTGGACAGAGCAGCAGGACAAGCAGCAGCAGATCCAGCCTGTTCTCCGCAGCCCTTGGGTGCCGAGTTACAGATGTCGAGCGGAAACTCCAGTCTGGCCAGGATGATGGCGAGTGTGCTGGGTGCTCCCTTGATTGACCTTTTGTGCAGCACTTACACCTGGTATCCTCATTAACTGGATGACCCGGGAATTTCCCCAGTGGCCTGTCAACTTGAGCTCAGGGGCTTTGCCTCTCAACTATGCGCCCGTCTACCAGGCTGGGTGGCCAACTCGTGCTAAGAATCATAACAGATGAAGACTAGATGAGCAATTCCTGCACCAGGCCCCGCACTGAGCACCCCGAGCGTCGTCTCCTTCAATCCTCACAACCCCAACATGGGGTCATTGCCGTTGTCATCCCCATTTTGCAGGTGAAGAGACCAAGGCTTCGAACAGGGACGCTTAGCACTGCTCCGGATGGCACCCAATGCTTAGTAAAATAAAATAAAATTTAACTATTGCTAACCGCTATAATTCTAAAGCTCAAAAATACACACTGTTTCACATTTTCAGATATTTGAAATTCAGATGCATCCTACATTCGATGTGAATGTTTAACGGGGGAAATGTCTCTCTATTCTGGAAAAGCTGCTGTTGCATCTGATGGTGGCTGGCACTTTAGAAATCAGAAAACACAGTGGCATCACATGTGGGGACATGTGACTTCAGTGACCCCTACCTCTGCTCCCAGTGCTGAGATGCTCTCCTTATGGGGGGAATTCTGTTACAAGGAAGACTTTCAGAAATTCCCTCCAGGGATGGTAGCTTTACGGACAAACTCTTACAGGCAGCATCATTCCTCTCTCTTTCCCAGAACGTTTGTGTATGTGTGTGTGTGTATATAAATACACACGTATATACACATATATGCATGTATATGAGAGATAGAGGTACACATATACAAGAGATAGAGAGAGACTTATTTTAAAAAAGGACTTGGCACATGGGATTGTCATGGGCCGGCAAATTTGAAATCCACAGGCTGGAAATCCAGGTAAGCGTTGATGCTTCAGTCTTGAGTCCGAAATTTACAGGGCAGGCAGGAAACACAGGCAGGGTTTCTGGGTTGCAGTTTTGAGGCAGAATTTCTTCTTTTTCAGGAAACCTCAGTCTTAATTCTTAAAGCCTTCAACTGATTGGGTGACATCTACCCACGTAACAGAGGGCAATCTCCTTTCATTGAAGTCTACTGATGTAAGCGTTAATGTCATCTAAAAAGTACCTTCACAGCAACATCTAGAGGGTGTTTGAGCAAACAGCTGGGTCCCATAGCTTAGCCAAGTTGACAGAGGAAATTACCCATCACACATAGTTCAAAGTGTTCAACAGAAAAGACTCTGGGAAGCGCTGGACATTGTAGATCTGAACCCCACCCTCCTGCCCCTCGGGGCATTCCTTGATGCTCTGTGAGGGACTAAGGGACCTGATTTTGTGTTCTCCTCCCTCGGTTTTCCAGAACTTCACTGCGCACACTGAGCCTTTGACCTGCTCTCCACCAAAATCAATTCTATCCTCCCAGTTACATCAAGCTCTGGGCTCCTCCCTTCCCAGCACCCAGGGACCGCCAGTCAGCTTCAGGTGCCCTTCATCCAGCCTGCTCTCCACCCACAGCTCCAGGGCCAGAGGAAGGTTGCTGCAGGAACCCTCTCCTACCTTTAAGAGTTAAGGAAATCCTACCCCCTTTCGTGTTTGGACGCCATCCTTCAGATTCCCTCTTTCACTTTCCTTTATTTGTCCAGAGAAGCCCCAGCCAGTCTCCTGACCTCTGGATGGGTCCCTTGAATCTTCTAATGTCCCAGCAGCAAAGCCCTGAGTTGCAGCCTTGTTACCTTTAAATTCTCATACAAGAGATGTTGCCAAATGCTCCACATAGAGATACCAAGCGGCGAGTGAGTTGACGTCCATCCTGCTCTGTTTCTGTTGGTGTCTCTTACTTTGCTCAAGGTCTCCAGAAAAATAGAAGAATGGTTCTAAGAAACAGGTCTGCCAAGCAGACTCCCCAGCTCCCAGGCTCTTGACCGACAAAGTGAAACGTCTTTCCCTCATCCCCCAGGGCAAACTGCTTCACAAAGCTGAGGGGAGCATGTGGTTCTTAACTCCACATCAAACAGAGAAGGGCTGAATCCAGTTCCCTCGGCTCCCAGCTGATACCCATCCAGGTTGAACTGACTTGTCGTATGGCCGCTGTCCTAAAAGGGGAAAGCTGGGTGGGAAGGGGATTGTAGTGTCAAGGTCTTGGGTTCTGGGTGGCCTCGGACAAGCCATTTACCCAATCAGCATTTCATTTCCCCAACTCTAAAATGAGGATAGTAAGACTGACTTACTTGCCACAAATGGTACAGTAGTTGTGAAGACCAAAAGGATGCCTGTGAAGATACTGTATACAGAGCCATACAAATAAAAAATAAAAGGGATAACAGGGTCTTCAGTAGCTTCAGCAAAATAATAGTGACAGACACTTAAATTACACTGTCGTGTGCCAGATTCTGGTCTAAGAGCTCCCCACGCATTGACTCACTTAATCCTGACAACAGTCCTCTCTTGGTGGGGGGATGGCGAGGCTACTATTACCCCCATTTGAGAGGTAAATAAACTGAGGCCCAGAGGTTCTGGAACATTCCCAAGGAATGTTCCCACAAAGAGTTAGTGAAGGCGAGTCTAAAACCCAGGAGTCTGGCTCCAGGGTCTGGATTCTTAGCCATGACCTACAGCACTTTTCCCTCCACTCTGTGCTTTGTAGTATCTTACAGAATTGATACTCCACAAACATTCGTCAGAGAAGGAAATTCTCAACATAAAAACCAGCCCAAGTCCTGAAAAGATCTAAAGAACTGTAGCTCTTGCCAGTGCCTTGCTCGTAACGGGCTCTTGGTAAATATTTGTTGTGTGAACGAGCGATCTAGTCAGAGAACAACATTTCCTCAATCTCTTTATTAGTGCAAACTGTGACATCTGAAGTGTATCGCCATTGGAGTTGGAGTTTTTGTGAAGAATTTCAGCAAGCCAGAGGCTTCCTGATAACATGCAAATTGCAGAGAATCAGTCTGCCTGGCCAGCTGCTAGCTCTTTTTGATGCCATAGCAAGACCAAGAAGTCTCCTTTTTCCTGTTACATTGTCCCTGTGTAAGACATTACACAGTGCTAAAAAAAAAAACCCCTCCACTCTGGAGAGCCAAGAGCCTGGCTTGTGTTCTGGAAAATTGTTCTTGGACAGCGTTTTAAATATTCTACATCTTAATTTATGTTAGCTGTGTGTCTTGCTAAATCTTCCTAAATCCCTCTATATTAAATTAATAAGTTGATTTAACTGCATTTAAAAAAAGAAATGTTTAATACGCTACTTTCTTCAAACAGAAATTCTGACGTCAGAATTAAACCGTTACCTTAGTGCCCAGGCTGGTGATCCTGGTTTTAGCTCGACTTGACTGGAGGCAGAAGGAACTCAAATCAACTCAACTTTGGAGGAGATGTGCCAGCCATTTTGGACCTGAGAACAGAGATCTGAACCTCTTCTAGAACATCCTGCATTAGGGGCCGTCAGCCATCTCCAGGGAAGGACACTTCCAGGCCTCAATGCCTATTCCATCCATGGTTGATTACTTTCAACTGACAGAATCTTGGTCCCAGTGGACCAAATGGTGCCTCTGTGTAGCTTCCCTGTCTGGCCCTCACAGACTACAATGCAAGTTCCATCACTGTTCTGCTCCACAGCAGTTCGGGTCTTTGAGGGTAACTCCATGCCCATCACCACTTCGTCCAGGAGATCTCACATGCACTTCCTTCCATTGTTCCTCCCAGGAAAGAGTTTAGAGTTTTCTTTATCATCTGTTCACACCAGCCTAGATATGCTTTCTCAATACCTCTTTTAAGAAGTGTAGTAACTGCCACGAATCCCAATGTGGGCCACTCTACAAAGTGGAGGATGAGACATCCACGCTCCTCTTGTCTCGGCTGATACACAACCATTAATGCCATTTTAGATAGCACCAATTGAACAAGAAGCGGGGACCACAAAGATCAATTCACAGATCTCTTTTCTATGCATTAATTGAACCTGAAATGCCCAAGGAAAGATTGACCTTGAATCTGGCTGTAAAAATAGCTATCCTTAATGTAAATGGCAAACCCAAGCAGCAATGAGTGGGTAGATTTGACTGAGTTAGAAGAAGGTGCTAACTGTGTGAATCTGTCTGGAGAATGAAGCCCTGGCGTGTGGTAGAGCAGCGGTCGCACACTTTTTCTGTAAAGTATTTTAGACTTTCAGGCCGTACGGTCTCGGTGACAACGCTCCTCTGCCCTTGCAGCACAAAATCAGCCACAGATGAGCCGCAAACAAGTGGACGTGGCTGTGCACCCATACAACATTTTTTATGGGCATTGAAATTTGGATCCCATATAATTTTCATGTGCTTTTTGGTTTCTTTCCAACCATTTAAAAATGTAAAAACTATCCTTAGCTTACAGGCTGGACAAAAGCAGGTGGCAGGTCAGGTTTGACTCACAGGCTGCAATTTGAAGACCTCCCTACCCCCGATGGGCCTGCACAGACAGTCTTGGAGAAGAATTTCGAGGACACGGGCTCTAGTCCCACTTGAGCCTCTAACTCTGTTGGGGCCCCAAGCAAATCACTTCTGCCCGGAGCCCCGCCTCCGCCATCACTGAAGCGAAGGGTTGGAACGGTGTTCTCACGTCACATTTTTCCCTCTTAGGAAGGCCCTCAGATTTCTAAGAAGGGAGGAATGATGGCTAATGGAACTTTATCATGAAAAACATTTACTAAAACTTCAATGCTCTGAAGCCCATTCAAAAGGAGGTCGTGGGGTGGGGGAGGGGCATCACCCTGGAAATATTTAGACAGAATGAAAGATGGGATGCGTTTCTGCATAGAAGATGCAAGGTTCATGAGAAAAATAAAAAATAAAAATAAAGGATATTGATAGCGCACTAAAAAACAGTGTCCCACTTGCCATTTCAAATAAAGAGAAAGCAAATCTATGCTTTTCTTCAAAGTGAACTAAAAACAGCAGGATTAATATTGATGCAGCAATGAGAAAAGCAGACAGACAGGCAGGGACAAGGCTGCATCCAGCCTCCAAAACACATGTAAAGTTGGAGCTAAAATGTCATATGCATATGTAATTTATATGCAAAACTCTCCTATGACAGGGCTGCAGCTGCCAAGGCTCCTTTTGCTTCTTCCCCGATACCCGCTGAAACTCTGTAATTTCATATTATCAGTCACCTACCAAGGGCACGTCTGTCTGAGGCGAGCACAGAAACTTTCTTAAGGCCAGGGTATTAAATTCATCTCGCACATCGCTTTCCCGGTAGCTCAGCAGGTTTCGGCAGGAAGACCTATTTTTGCTCCTGTGCGGGCTCTGTCCCTGGCAGGGAGTGACTGGAACAGACTGCAGACAGCTCTGCCAAGAATCTGAGGCTCTGATGATGTGAGCCAACCTCAGACTAATAATTTTATATCTCAATATAAGCAAAAGAGTTCCATAAAAATAGACCGTTTTTAACAGGATGGTATTCTGTGCTGAGAGAGGCCTGAAGAACGCGGTGCCATGCAAACATCTTTCTCCTATCCTCGGTACCTAACTTTAGCATCTTCCATATGTCTATTTGTCTGATCGCTGAACTTGGGGAAAGAATGGTGAATGAGATGTGACTCTTCAAACTCCATGCCTGGGATCCTTCGGAGGTGAAATACCTGTCAGTGTGTGTATAACACTTCCTTCTTTCGAGTTCCCGGGAAACAGAAAACAAACAAACCCCACGGCTCAGACCATCGGTATTCTTCATCAAATGTACACACGCAGGAGACCATGTGCACGTGCTTCCGCTTATAAATTAACAAGAAAAATATTGATGCCATGGAGAGCTGAGTGGAAATGGCCCAGAAACTCTAAAATATCTTTTTCAATGAAGCAGTGATAGACTTCACCAGGGCCCCTCAGATGGCCAAATCTTTCCGCATACACCTACTCAGATAGTTTCTTCCTGGTAAGTTTCCCCCCCGGGAGGAGGGAGAGTCTCAGGGTGGAGCTCCGAGCGTGGCTGCCACAGAGGGAGAGGCAGAAACCAAAGAAAGGGCGATCTTTCCACTTAGTAAGAGAGGAAACTCAAGAATCAGCACCTGGAGAACAAACCACCTGAGCTGAATAAGGCGAGAGGACTAAAAGAAGGAGGCAATGTCTTTCATGACCTCGTGAATCAGTCAGTGTTCTTCAGAGAAATGGAACCGATATTATGTATACATAAAGAGATTTATTTTAAGGAATTGACTCACGAGATTGTGGGCACGGGCAAGTCCAAAATCCACAAGGCGGGCTGGCAGGCTGGAAACTTGTCAGAAGCTGACATCGAGGCTGGAGTTCAAAACCTACGGGGCAGGCCTGCAGGCTGGAAACTCAGGCAGGAGTCGGTGCTGCCGTCTTGAGGCAGAATTTCTGATTCTTCTGGAAACCTCAGTTTTTGCTCTTAAGGCCTTCCAACTGCTCGAATGAGGCCCACCCACACTCTTGAGAGTAATCTCCTTTACTTAAAGTCAACCGATTGTTGATGTTAAGCACATGTACAAAATACCCTCACACAGCACCTCTGTGCATGTTTGATTAAATAGCCGGCCCAGCCAAGTTGACACATCAAACTCGCCATCGCACCTCGCATGCAGAAATTAAATGAGGCATGGCTCGGGCAGAGCGTCTGTTCAGCCGGAAGGAAATGGAAGGGTGCGTAGCCCCGAGGTAGACTTGACTGCACATCTGAGCTATGTGAGGGCACCTGTTCTGAGCATCCATCGGACGGATGTGGGCTGAGTTCCTCCTGAGTGCCAAGCACCGTGCCCAACATGGGGGGCATTAAAGATGGAGCTTCTAGTCTAAGGGGAAGACAGACAAGGAGACCGACGTTGATGATCATTGGTAAGACAGCAATTACAATGTTACGAATCATTATATTTATTGATAAGTATTAACACCAGTTATGACCTCTCACATTTGCATAACACCTCACAATTTTAAAGCAGTTTTACAGCCACAATATCTGTGGATGCTCACACCCCTGTCCCTCTGCTCCAGGTTCGTAATACAGTGTTTTGAAATGTACAAGCACCTCATTGGATGCAGTGGAGAACCTTGGGTTCTGTGACCTTGCAAACTGGTGGGGCCAGGGGGCGAGGAACGGAGGCAGAACACAAGGAATTCCGGGGGATTCAGGATCCCCATCCTCACCTGAGCATCCCCCTCAGATTTGATGTACGTGGACACAGGGAAAAGAAGTGCGCCCTTGGTCCAGGTGAGGGATGGGAAGGAAGCAGCTCATGTAGTAGAGGTAAGGAGTGATGGTCACCTTTGGATTCTGGAAAAGTCCTGGGCATCCAAGTCCTTCCAGGGACGTAAGTCCACACATTAAGGGCACCACTAGTGTAAAAGCAAGACAAAGATGCATCAATATTTGCATAAAACGCAAATGCACTGTGTGATAAGTTTGCATGAGAAGTTCAATATGATGCTTTAAATACCCCATCCAAATCTAGGAGAACTGGGAAAGAGGTGTAGGGAAAAGCAGGAAAAGGCTGGCAGTACTTGATGCTCCTCTCTCTTCTTTTTCCCTTCCTGGGCTGAAGGTTATAATCCTCGCTCAGGTCTCATTGTCTCCTCCAAACTTGGGTATACTTCAAAAATGTGATCTTGACACTTTTCCTGAGATTTCTTCAAATTAGGACCTGTCTCCCCTAAAATATATTAAATACTATAGCCGAGGGTGGCCACTCCTACTTGATCACGGAGAGGAAAACAAGATTTAGAAGCAGGAGATCTGGGTCAGAATTCGAGCTCTGCCCATGATGAGTAACGTCCCTTTGGGCAAGGCCGTCAGCCCCGAAGGCTGTGGAGGCTAAAGGTTAATACTCGAAGCACTGGAGCCAACCTGCCTGGGCTCCAATCCAAGCTCTGCCAATTACTAGCTGTGTGACCTCAGGCAAATTGCTCAAACTCTCTGATACTCAGTTTCTGATCTGTTAAATGGGAAAAAGAGGGTACCTGTCTTGACTCATCATGGGGACCGAGACGGTCCATATAAAGCACCCAACACAGCACCTGGCTTAGAGTTAGCGGCTCTTCTTTCCGCATCTTGAAGTAGAAGCAATTACAACAGCACCTAATGTATTGTTTCCCAAACTTACTGAAGAATCAAAGTGAGATGATGTGAGTGAAGGCTGAACAAATGCAAGCCAGACACCGTGCTGACATCGGCTAGTATTCTGTGAACGGTATTTAATTGGGTTGAGCTCCAAGACCCATGCAGACCCATTCCTTCACATGTGACAGAGCCACTCTGTCTCTCAGAGGCCTCCCACAAGCCCTCCTCTCCCTTTTCCCGCCCCTTCTTCCCAGCTGCCTACCAGTGACTTAAGCAGCTGTCCTGTCACCTCTAGCAACTGAGACAAGATGACATCAGTGACGTCAGCGTGGCTCTGCCTCCCCTTGTCTTCCACTGCCTCCCCAAAGGCTGCCACCCTTCTCAGTCAGCCGTTAATAAGCCATGAGAGGTCCTAAGGGGCAGTCGGCAAGGAAGCTGGAGACCTGGTCGCAATATTCTCTCCATTGCCAGTGTCGTGTGGTCTTGAAGAAGCCTGTATTGTATGTGTGTTTGCTGATTGATTGATCAATTGATTTTCTGTATATTATGTTTTGACATCTTAAAAAAAACCTTTCTGGGGGCTGGCCCCATGGCATAGTGGTAAAGTTTGTGTGCTCTGCTTCAGCGGCCCAGGTTCTCAGGTTTGGATCCCAGGCACGCACCTACACCACTCATTGGTGGCCATGATGTGTCAGCGACCCATATACGAAAAATAGAGGAAGACCGGCACAGATGTTAGCTCAGGGCAAATCTTCCTCGGGAAAAAAAATCTTTCTGGCTGGGTAGAGATTGCACCTCCCTGAGCTAGCCAGTTCTTATAGTTCTGAGAGGTAGCCAAGGAACCAGCCTAGAACATGCTTTGATATGCAGACTAACCACATCTCCTCTATCAGGTCCATGCACCCCAGGAGGCAGTAGTCCTGGCCTTAAATTTCCCAAGGCCAGATGCCAGGCAACCAGAGCCCACCACTAGAGCTGAGCCCACTGCAATTATTCACACTAGCCCATCCTAAACTGTTCACCCTGCCCTGTCTTGCCTTTCCTACAGAAATCCCAATAAAGGCCGTGGCCTAAGGGCATCCTCTCCTCCTGTCTTCTGCCTCCTGACCACCCTGGTGCTTTTCCACATAGTCCTGCATGCTGTGCCTCCATCTCCAGGGCCTGTGAGTGTGATAAACTTTGTTTTTCCCTGAGCCTCTCCTGCATATCCTGACTGACCACCATGGAAAAGAACATGAAACAAAGCCACCTTCCCCAATTGTGGCCTCTGTTTTCTCAGTTCTGCTGGATGAAGATTTATCCTGGTCAGTGGTTCTCAATCTTTATTTGATGACACAACTGGTGGGATCGGGGAGCAAGATCCAGAGAACAGAGAAAAGGCTTCAGACCGACAGACCTGGAGTCCCAGCTCAGAGCTAACTAGGAAACTGTTTCCTCATCTGTAAAGCGGAGATAATATTAGTGACCCATCTCCTACGATTCTTTGCGTGAATGAGTGATTATGTGAAAAGCTCTTAGAATGATGTCTAGCACATAAGAAATACTTAATAAACATCAGCCTGCATAACTAATAATATTAGAAGTACTGCATATTACCTCATTTCATCTCACATCACCGAGCTCATTTAATTTTCCTAACAAGTTTATTAGTCACTGTTATTTTACAGATGAATAAACTGAGGCACAGAGAGGTCAAAAGATTTGCCCAAGACCATACAGTCAATAAATGATGAAACTAGGAACCAAACCAAGTGATCTGGCTCCAGAGTCCCCGCTCTTAGGCTCACATATATTGCCTTTTGATTCCTTGCCATACTCATGAATGTATGGGAGACAAAGAAAAGGATAAGAATTATCGGTGTAGAGGGACGAGTTCCCAGATCATTTCCATCCTAGCACTCTATCATTGATCTCCAGGGTGGAGTTTTTGAAGCAGATTTGCCACCTTAGCCTGGCTTCCCTCACCTCTCAGCATACTTCAAACCCTCTTTGCTCAATAAGCATCCATGCCACCAAGTGGTACTAGTCATGGGATCTGCCATTTTGGATTCTCTGTACCATGGGAATGGACGATCCCAATGACTCTGAGTGTCTCCAGAAAGAAGCCACATAAAAATGGACCAGACTTAATCTCTGAGATTTCTGAGTACGCCAAGGGACTCCATCAGTATCACCCTTTTCGCATTTGAGTTTCCTTTCATGAGAGACTACCTCCTCATTACACACACAAACAAGAAAAGCCAGTCCTAAGGTGACTGTTCAAGTTTTACTTTTTAGGGGCCCCTTGGAACGGAAAAAGGAAATGGAAGTGAAAATGAAACAAAATAAAAATAATTACAACAGTAATAACTTCTAATTCTAACACTTATTGAGCCCCTACTCTATTCCTGCATGATGCTGTATAAATTCAGCCATGGAGGAGTAAACCACATAGCCAGATCCCCAAGAAAGGGCATAAGAACAGAATCAAGTTGAACATTCCCATTTCTACTCCAAAATTCATCCATCAGGTAATACATTCTACCCACTCAGAAGAGTTGGGGTAAGGCAGGAGACCAAGAATATTACTCCGATGGATGTCTCTCCACTTTGAAGGAAACATCAAGAGTGGAGAATAAGTGCTAACACTTATAAGCCATATAACACTCATAAGCCATTTCTGCTGGCAATCTCTATCCTGAAATCTTTCATAGTACGTGTTGTAGACCTCCCTAAGAACTCATCTTGCCGCATCCCATGCCTCCATCTCCTGCTTAAATATGACAGGAAGGAGGGAATTGGCCAATTTATTTATCACATGTGAATAATCACCACTCACTTACGAAAAAAGAAAACTGGTTATAAGGTGGTTTACAACATTCAGGCATAGTCAAGAGAAGATATGACAAAGCTTCCACTTCTGACCAGAATTCATTTCATAACTCGCACTATATTATCCCTCTTGTTGACAAAAACTATACAGCTTGGTAATATAAAGCAACTGTTTTCAGATTTTGCACAAGAGTCATCACAAGATTATGATCCCTGAAAGAAAGGGAGTACATGAGGTGAGTGCTACGATTTCTCTGGCTTTCTGCCTGAAAGCACTTTATGGTTTGCAGTGCAGGAAGTTGAAGCCCAAGAAAACATAGTGGTACTGCTGAATTGAGGAGGCAGACATCAGACTTTTGGAGTTTTGGGGGCACTGGAATTTGTGGGACAGAAAACCAGAGAAGAGGGAGTTGCACAGAAAAGGAAATTCAGGAATCTGCATAGGGGTCCTTTTAAGTCTTTGACCAAATACAAAGCTGTGCATATGCAGGAAAAAACTCCACTATGACCTCACAGGTAATAACTACTGGAAAGCTTTAAGCTGAATAGAGATTTTGAAGATCACACAGCACTTGCAGATATTGAGATTCTGAAGATCCAAGGCAGAGAGACCTCAATAAACCCTCAGGCATTGAGCTGAATCTCCAGAAAGGCCACAGCTTAGAAATAGGGCTAAACTAGCCCTTAAATAAAGTCTACACAAGACCCACAATAACAAAGTTTAAAAACAAGCTTCAAAGGGATCAAGCTGATCTACCAATAAGTTCACTGAAGGCCAAAACAAAAACCAATGATCTTTAAAGGAAGACAACAAAATCCAGGTTGTCATCAATGGAACATCTACAATATCCAACATATAATCAAAATCTACTAGACATGAGAAGAAGCAGGAAACTATAACCAATAACAGAAAAAATTTAGTTGACACAGACACAGATATGACAGATTTTGGAACTAGCAAAAAATAATAAGAAACATAATATATTTAAGAATTTAAACGAGAACATGGACATAATGAGGAAATAGATGGGAAATCTCTGTAGAGAAACAAAAACTATGTTAAAAAGAAGTAAATGGAAATTCTTGCACTGAAACATAAAATAACTGAAGTGAAAAATTTGCTGGATGGTTTTGTCAAATTGGACAATGCAGGGAAAAGTAGTAAAATTAAAGAAAGGGCAATAGAACCTATTCAAACTGATACACAGAGAGAAAGGAGGTGGGAAAAAATTTAAGAAGTCCAAGTGACCTGTAGAACAAAATCCTCTGAGCTAACACAGAGTAAGATTGGAATCCTCAGCAGAGAAGAGCGATTGGAGTAGAAAAAATATTTTAAAATATGATGGCATAAATTTTCCAAATTTGATAAAATATATCAACTCATGCTTCAGCAAGTGTAATAAACTTCAAGCAGAATAAACCAAAATAACACCAATGACAACAAAAATAAATACACTTCCGGGGACATCATAGTCAAATTCCTGAAAACGAAAGATAAAGAGAAAATCTTAAAAGAAGCCTAAGGAAAAAATGTATTACATAGAGAAGAGCAATGCTAAGAGTGACTACTGTCCTCATCAGAAATAACGCAAACCAGAATACAATGGAAAAACATCTTCAAAATGCTGGGGGAGGGCGTGAATTTTATTCAGAATTCTATATCCAGCAAAAATATCCTTCAAAAATGAAGGCAAAATAAAAATATATTTAGGTAAATAAACTCTGAGAGAATTCATCACTAGCAGACCTAATACCTTAAGAAATGTTAAAGGGAATTCTTCATGTTAAAAAAATGGTGCTAGATAGAAGCCTGAATCTACACAAAGGATATAGAGACTCAGGAATGGCAAATATGTGGATAAATTCAAAAGACAGTTTTCTTGTTTCTTAATTTCCTTAAAAGATAATTGATTGTCTAAAGCAAAATTAATAACATTATGTTGTGTAATTTATAACATATGAGAAAGTACAATGTTTGGCAACAATAACAAAGTACCAAAAGGGAAAATGAATGTTTATTACTGTAAGGTTCTAACAGTATATGCAAAGTGGTATAATATTAATTTATGATAGATTGTGATAAGTTAAAGACGTGTAATACAATCCTTAGAGCAATCACTTTTGTAATAATACAAAGGGGTACAGCTGAAGAGCCAATGCAGAAGAGAAAATCAAATAATAAAAAACACTCATTATATCCAAAAAAATGAAAAAAGGAAAAAGATGGATAGAAAACAGATAAGACAAATAGAAAATCAATAGCAAGATGGCAGACTTAAACCCAACCACAACAATAATTACATTAAATGTAAATAGACTAAGTGTTTCAATTAAAAAGGCAGAGATTTTCAGACTGGACTAAAAAACATTAAGACCCAACTATATGCTTTTCACAAGGGATGCACTTTAGATAGAAAGAGTGAACATGTCCTGAGCCTAGGAGTTCCCAGCAGCCTGGGAGAGTGCAGGGAACCATCAAAACACAGCCAGCTCAGAACACGAAGGCCTAATGCTGAGACATGGGAAGCTGAGACATAGCTCTTGAGGCCAGCTGATTCTCTGTAAGATCCCAGCAAGTGTTGGAGGTTGGGAGGACACAGGTCAGTGAGCTGGGCCCAGGCTCTGGGGAAAAAGTTTTGGCAAGAGTTTGGCGTTGCAACAAGGTGTGACTAGATTCATGATAGTGCCCAAAACCAGAAAGAGACTGGCCAGAAAGACGAGACAAGGTAACTGGGAAGATGACAGAGTGGGGAGCTGAAGAGGGTCCCTGAGTCAGCATGACCACCCATGGTGGAGTAAGCTGGGATGTGACTTAAATCCTTCCTGGCACCCAACATACACTCCTAGTCTCTCTGATTCTGAGCAGGGCTGGAGACCCAAGGGATTGTTTGTTTATTTCCTATACTATTTCATAGTGAATTTAGGGCAATGTGTGAAAACATATTCAACACCAACGAAGAAAATACATTCTTGAGAAAATCAGGCAGACAGAGGAAAGGGAAGCAAAAATCACAAAGCCTACGGTCTGCGTACCTGGGGTCCATACTGCATGGACTCACAGAATTTTTAGAAGTGAGCCAAAAAAGGGCTCCAGAGACTCCACAGAGCCAAGGCAAACAAAGAAATAGGGCAGGCCCCTCTGAGTGACGAGTTGGGGTCACAGCTGGACCAGCTCACCAGTTGAGCAGAATGAAAAGTGGAGATGGAGTCCATCTATTAATGCATCTGTGAGGAGCTTCCCCCAAACAGGATCAGAGGAAAATGCCAGGGGCTGACATTTTTCAAACTGCCCGTATTCCTTTAAGAAGTTGCTATGGAATGTATTCTATGCGCTGGGCACTGGGTGGGCACTGGGCTAGGCATGAGGGAAATTACGGTGCACAAACGAGAGCTCCCTGCCCCAGTGGACATCTGTGTTTGCAGTGGGGCATGTATTTACTTATTCTTGTTGGGCATCTAGATAACGTTCTAGATGCTGAGTTACAGCAGTGAACAAATGATCAGAAAAGCAAATGTCACAGTGTCATGAAGTAACAATGCAGAAAAACCGGAGGACTGTGACATGGAATCGGGGACCCTACCAGGCCTTGAGAGAGCAGGACTGGTGATCAGGGAAGGTAAGAATGACATTTGACCTCAGCTTCAAGGGAGAGAGAAGGGATTAACCAGGTGGAAGATGAGGCAGTGTTCCAGACAGGGACAAGTGCACCTGTGAACGACACGAACTAGGACGGCGCGTGATGTGTCTGAGCAGCAGAAGGGGCCAGTGGGGCTGGAGCCCAGGCTGTGAGGGTGGAGATGGAGAGTCTGGAAAACCAGGACAGGGGACAGACCAGAGGGAGTCGTGTTGTTCCCAGGATGGATTAGAACTCGGATCTAAGAGCCATGGGAAGGCTTTGAAGGCATTCAAGTTAGGAGGTGGTGCCATAATAGGAGTTGTATTTCTCTAAGACGATTCTGGCTACTACATTGGGGGTGGATTGGAGGGGAGCAGAAGTGGAAGCAAGAAGAACGCATAGAAGGTCCTTTCAGTAATTCAGGAGAGAGGAGGCAGCTTGAACCAGGGTGGAAGGGCTGGAGACAAAGACAAAGGAATAGACAGGCGAGGTTTTCAAGAAGAAGAAGAAAAATCTTTGACGACGGATTTTCAAATCTCTCCCAAGGAAAACTCAGACAGCCTCACATTGAACCAGGTGGTTTCCACGGCGCCAAAGGAGTCCCCAGAATGGTCGAAGCAGGTGAGCACGGTGGTTAAGAACGCAGACTCTTGGTCGAGTTCCTCTGCCTCATCCTGAGCCCCGGTCCTCTCTGTGGCACTACCTCACGGTGGGTTTCTGAAGCACACACATGCCCATGTGTCCTCCTTCCTGTTCTTGGAACACAACCAGCACGTGCCCACCTGTGGCCCTTTGCGCCTAATGTTCCATCTGCTTTTCCCGGGACATCCACACATCTCGCTCCCTCATTCCTCCCCTGCTCTGACAATCCTGTGTAAAATGCAAACCGCGCCTGGCCACTGCACCGGAACGTCCTACTCCTCTTTTCTGCTTTATTTTCCTGCAACACTCATCACATTCTATAAAATTTCCTTATTTGCATATCTTCCATTAAAATAAAAGCTCCGTGCAAGCAGGAATTTTGCCTGCTGTGTTCACGGTACCCACGGCATACAGCCCACAGTGGGCATTCAAAACACTCATTCAAAACATTTATTCAATTCTTGAATGAATAAATAAATCATGTTCAAAAATCATGGCGCCCACATTCATTGCTCAAGAAATGAAAGCCAGGAGTCTTTTGACAACACCAGTAATGCTGACTTTAAAATTTATCACACAAGTCCCTCCACCGCTCCAGTTTTCTATTTGGAACAATTTCTTTCATTGCAGCAACCATTGTTGTGTTTGCAAGGACAGATCTTTCTTGGTGGCCTACGCTTGCTAATTAAAATCATGACCTGACTCTTCCAATTAAACAAGCAGAACCTCAGAGCATTCTAGGTGTAGAGAAGGGCCACAGGCCAAGCTTTGACTCATTTGTTTGCCTCTCTTAGGAAGACAAGCTCAGAGAGGTCCCCACTTTCTCTCAAACTTCCCCAAAGCCCACTTTCCTGCCGCTGGGCTTATCTGAGATCAGAGACTCTGAGCTGCACCTTCGCTGCTCACCAACGCATTTAGATATTTATATATGTGGCCATTATGTGGAAGGAGCTGGAATTGGAAAGAAGGTAAATAGGACGTCTTGATTCTGAGTTACATTTTCCCGTAGCACAATTGAAACACCATTCATTCTCTTCTCACTGCATTGATCGGTAATTTTCATTTTCTAATTTCAAATAAAACCTCTTGCCGCAGTCAAAGCGATGGGCTCCTGGATGTAACTTCACAGTTCATTTTAGCTTCATAGCTTAAAGACGTTCTGTTACCATCAGTCTTAAGTGGTAATTCCACTTTTCCAATTAGATTGTGGGAACGAACCAGATAAATGGACTCTTATCCCCCAAGCCATAATCTCAGCCTAACCATCTCAAGGCCGGGACAGTGAACAACCCGAAGCCCTCCCCTGCCATTTTGCTCCAGAGCCTAAGCTCCCAGTACTTTAGCCCCTGCTAAACGAGCCATGCTTTGAGGTGCAGCTTCATTTTAGAAAGTTGACCCAAGCAATTTGAACTCATTTTGAAGAATTCTAACACCCAGTAGGACAAAGGCCCAGACCCAGTCGACCTGGGCTTGTTCTGAGCATCATCTAAAAGGTAGTCTTCCTTATCCTTCTTCACGCCCTCAGCAACACACATCCACCTCATTAAAACCAACCACAATTGCAGACCCGGAGAATCCGCTAGACCTGCGAATGCAGAGTGTTATCTTACTCCATGTCGGTGGCGACTTTCCCTTTCTCCAGCCCCACTGAGCCTCTGTGTCTTCATCAACAAGACGGAGATCGTGATTCTTGTCCTCAGTATCTCTGTAGTCTGCCATGAAGACAAAGTGACATTTGTATAAGAAAGAACTCTTGGAACAAATGCCATATGAATATATTGTTGTTGTTGTCAATGTTATTATTTAATTACATAACTCAAACTTGTATTTGGTGCATTCTGCATAACCAAGCATACCTGGACTGAGGCACAAAGTAGGGGCCAAGATATACGGGCCCCTGAGAACAGGTACGACGAAAACGCAGTCGCATCTTGGGGACAGACTGCAGGAAAGACAGACTCCATTCTCCTTTTTCCCCTGGCGTCGGGCTGATTCCTTTTCTCTGAGCCCCTGCGGCCCCTTTATCTGTGAGCTGGACTCTGACATCACATTGCTTTCCTTTATGCATAACCACAAACGCTTTTCTCTGAGCTTCCAAGTTAGACTTCCTTTCCTCAGAGCTTCATGACTGTGCTATGCCAGTTCCGTCTTGAATGACATTTAACTGATTTCTCAAAGCCCTCCTCACTTTGCCCCTTGATGGCAAATGTAAATTTTTCACACAACAGGGCGGAAAAAAAGGTCAACGAAGGATGTCTTGGATGAAGTCACTCATCCAGGTTTCTGCCCCCAGAGAGTCCCTGGCAGATCCTTAGAGACGCCAACGTGAGTAACGGAGAAAGGACGTTGGAGTCAGATGGCCCTGGACATGCACCCTGGCTCTGCTGTTTACAGGCTGTGTGACCTTGTGCCAGTTACGTCACCTCTTGAGTATGAGCTCCCTCTACTCTCAATGGGACTAACACCAGCCTCAGCAGGGTCTAGTAAGGAGTGGAATGGATGAAGTGATGGATGGGAGGTGCCTTGCAGGATGAAACAAATGCCAATTTCCTTCTTACCTCCTTCCTGGAAGTATGGGAAGACAATTCTAGAAAAGGAGAGGCTGAGAGGGAAACTATCACAGAAAGCTGAAAGGCTTATAAAGGAGAGACGGAATTTGCTGCAAGTAAGCTTCAAGCCCTACAAGAGACACATTTGGAAGCACAACTCAGCAGGAGAGCCCTGCCCAGCCTCGGGAGAGTGAACAGACTTGGCCCTCCTGCCTTTGAATCTGCATCACTCGCTTGAGCCAAACCGCACACCCTCTCCTGGCTTGGGCTCATGGGGCTCTGGAAAGGGATAGTTCCTCCCATTTCGCATCTGTGCTCTGATGACCAGTTGAGCCAGGGCGATGCTGTTCACGTGGATCCGAGACCTCGCAGGTGCACGCGGTCCTGAAGAGCCGAGAGGTCCACAGGACACTCTCATTTTGTCTTCTCATTTGAATGATCATATAGGATATTGCCATTTAGAGAGTGAAAGTCATTTTTACAGTAAGGATGCATAATTTTAAGATATTTTCAGAGAATAAAACTATAACTTCTTACAGTTTTTCACTGCTTCTCAGGGCCCTTAGAATTGTTTTGGTTGCAAAACACGAAAGACCTATGTTACATTCAGGTTTAAGAACACCAAGGGAAGATGCAGCGGCTGGAGCATCCCAGAAGGTCCGTCTGAGGATGCTTCCTTCCCCAGCGCCCTGCACCCCCATGTCCCTGCCCCCTCAGAGGCCACCAGGGCTTCCGGCCACAGGGCCACTCTGCCACGGGCCCATTTGATCTCTGCTCGGCATCTCCACTTTGACGGTGCGCTCTGGAAGACAAATCCTTTCCAAAGGGCCTTTCTGGAGAAAGAACTCTTTTTGAAAAGTTAAGGGTCTCCAGGCTGCAGGGAGGAAAGAGTGAGTGGGGAGCCCGGCGTGGAGAGCAGGGCCTGCCTCTTGCAGGCGGGAAGAGCCAGCCGCTCCCTGGGAAATGCATCGTGTTGCATGAGAGCCAAGATGGAAACAGTTTCTGTCTCCATTTGTTTCAGGGGGCAGCCTAAAGGAGCTGGGCTTAGGGAAGACCACAGTGGAGGTCAAGCATCTCAGTATTACCATGTATTAATATGCAAATCTGCATCTTGGATGAACCCTGCACAGGCCTCAGTCTACCTAACCCTTCCCCATCAGCCCAGGATCAGTGGTCCCCACTGAAGATGATAACCAGCCACTTTGAGAAGTCTCAGGAAGAGAGGGGTCCGTTCCCAAGAGGTGATGCAAAGACCACCAGTGGCCTCCCCTTCTCCTGGCCTCTGCTGGGCCCCACTGGCCAGGTCAGGGGATGCCTCAGGGAGCTATTAGTCCTCTGTGCTGTCTCGGAGGCAGGAACTTAGCATTGCTTTCAGCGTCTTGAATTGGCAAGAGCTGCAGATACAGAGCAGCAGGCTCAGGCCAGAACTGGTGAGCGAGGCAGGTGCCGGGGGAGGGCAGGCTGCTCTTCCCACCCAGCTCTCGTGACTTAATGGTGTGATTCTGAAGCAACAGGGGTTGGGCCACACCACAGAGAGTGGGGAGGCCAAGCAGATGCCCGCCACGGCAGGCAGCCTGAATCACCAGCTGCGGTGCCAAGCCACAGGGAGACAGAGAACCTCGACGGAAGAGGGGAGCGAACGCCTCTGGGCCGGCCAAGAGCTGTGACTTTGGTGGGGGTGAGAGCTCGCACCCGGTGGGGGGCAAGCATGGGGTGGCCGCGCGCCTCTTCATCTTTCATCTCAGAGGGAGGGGGTGGCTCGCAGAGTCCGAGGGGAGATGGAGGCCGGCCGCCAGCACCTCTGCGCCCAGCATCCTGGACTCTGGGCTCCGGGGTTGTCAATAGTGTCCCTGTGCTCCGAGGAAGCCATACAGGGGGACGAGGCCTGGATTCCCACATTGGGAGCTGCATAGGATCACCCCCATACCCACAGTGGGTGTGAGTTAGGGGGCCATTCACACAGCTCTGTGGTCGCTGGACATGGCCCTTCTGAGGCTTAGGGGAAGGTCGCAGGCTTGGTGAGCAGACACGGAGCCAGCATTTCCTGAGGATAGGGTCCCAGCTGCGCCCACGTGAGGACAGCGTGGACAGTGAGAGGTCCTAGGAACCCCGCCTTCCAAGGGTCACAGCCTGTTCTCAACATCTCAACCCCAAAATCATGTTCTTGGGGATCTTTCTGACGCCCCAGCCAACTCAGATCGCCAGAAACAAGATCTCCCAGTTCACTGAACTTACTTACGTGTGCACGTGCATGCGTGTGTGCGTGTGATAAAATTCACATAACGTAAAATCCACCATTTTAACCATTTTGAAGTGTACAATTCAGTGCTTGTTAGAACATTCACATTGTTGTGCAACCATCAACACTATCCAGTTCCAGAACATTTTCATCACCCCCAAAATAAGCCCCACGCCCATTAGCAGTTGCTCCCTATTCCCTCCTTCCCCAGGCCCTGCCAACCACCAATCTGCTTTCTATCTCTCCGGATTTGCCTATTCTGGACATTTCTTATCCATGGACTCACACAACGTGTAGTCCTTTATATCTGGCTTCTTCCACTTAGCACAATGTCATCGAGGTTCACCCATGTTGTAGCAGGTCTCGGTGTCCATTCCTCTTTTTGGTTGCATAACATTGTACTGTAGGATAGATGCCTTTTTATGTATCTATTCACCTGTTGATGGACAGGTGGGTTGTTTCCACCTTTCGGCTGTTGTGAATAGTGCTGCTGTGTGCATGCGTGTACACGTGCTTGTGGGAGCCCCTGTTTTCAGTTCTTTGGGGTACACACCTAGGAGGGGAATCACAGGGTCACAAGGTAAATCTGTGTTTCACTTATGGAAGAACCGCCAAACTTTTCCACAGCAGCTGAGAACTTATTTTTTAAATAGCACTTGCCATAGTGTGTGATCACACATTTAAATACTTGTTCGATCAATGTTTGTCTCACCTCCCTAGAATGCAAGCTCCATGAGGCAGGGACTGTCTAAATCTCATTTATTTCTGCCTCTCTAGCATCTAACACAGTGGGCCCAGGATGGGTGCCAATGAATATTCATGGAAGGCAGGGAAGGAATAGAAAGGGAGGGAAGGAGGGAGGGAAGGAGGGAGGGAGAAAGGAAGGAAGGAAAAGAGAGAGGGAGGGAGGGAAGGAGAATTATTTGTAATTATAGCCACAATTATTCCCCTCCCTCTACCCTCTCCACTCTGCACCTGACTCTGCACCTCCTCCTACCTAGAGGTGGAATCTATCTCATGACCTCTTGAATGTGCCCTGGCCTTGTGACTTGCTCTGACCACCAGAATGAGCTGAAAGTGACAGTGTGTCCATTCTAAGCTCAGGCTTCAGGAGGCCTAGATGCTTCTCTCCTCTCCGCTTGCTCAGCGGCAGAGTGGACAGGCCAACGGTAGCCTGGTGGATGAGAAGAGACAAGTGGCCCATTCATCTCCATCCTCCCGGCTGATGGCCGGTCAGGAATTGACTTCGCTCTCATTCGAAGAGGCTTTCGAGTCCTGGATTTGGGGTTGAATCTGACCTCCTTCCTCCTCACTTAAGGAAGTTGTCCATCTGTAATTGGGTACAAAGAACGCTGGGCTTCGAAGCAGAAGCTCCTGGTTCGAATCCTGGTTCTGCCCCTTCATCCCAGGGCGACCTCAGAGCAATCGTGTAACGACTTGCGCTTCAGTTCCCCATCTGTAAATGGGCACGATAGTTCTCCAAGGGTGGCCCTACAGTCTAGGAGGGTTTGTGTATTAATATTCAGTAAGAGTGAAGCCCTACACAGAAGTAAGAATTTATTCTCAGCCTCCTGTTGCCTACCCTGCGGCCTCCACCTGACTTCTTGGTTAAATAGTTTTGCAAGAGAAGGGAAGGGCCTCAAGCATCTGACTCTACACGCTGAATATGAAGGCAAGTGCCAGGACTGTGGGAGAAGGGAACAGCACCAAGGACCGCAGAGGCTGGAGCCTCCCAGGCCTCTGCCCTGCAGGCTGGCTGCCCTTCCAACAGGCCCTTTGCCGTCCGCTGCTTCCGTTAGAGCAGTGCTCCTCAGCCCTTCCCCAGAGATGCTGACTCACTTGATCTGGGGTGGGCCCAGGCAGGGGCACTATGAAAAGCTCCTTCGGTGATGCTGATGTGCAGCTGGAGTTGAGAAGTACTGCCTTCGAGCAGGGCTTGCGTCCCTGACGCAGGCGTTGGTTGGTCTGTCCAATGTTTATTGGGCGTGTATCATAGGCCAAGCCAAGTGCACGTGCAGGAATCCCCAGCATCTAAAGGAAGGAAGCATCCATGATGGGTGATCAATAAACAACCACGAAGGGAGGGAAGGAAGGACAGAAGGAAAGGGGGGGAGGAGGAGGAAGGAAAGAACGAGGGAGGGAGGGACTCACCCTGTACTCTCTCACCTATACCTGCTGCACCTGTCCTGTCCACCCACCCCCCGTCCTCATCCCAGGAGGCTCGGGAAGCAGGAGTTTGCAAAGACTTAGACCCAGTCTGTCATCCCTGAAACAACAGAGCGAATGGGGCTGTTCCACGCATAGCACTTCTGTCCCCTGGGAAAGGAAGCCTGCGAGGACAACAGCCAGAACTTGGGTGCTGCATCTGGGTCACGCTAATACCTAAATATCTCTGTTGCCCCAAACCCAATCCAAAAAGCTGGCAAATGGAAGCCACTAGGACCACAGAAGTTAAGTGCTTTGCTGGTGAACAGCAGTGTCACGCTCTCCTGAGGCCAAATCAGTGTCCTTTCCAGGGTGGCTGCTGCAAAACAGGCCGTGTGCCCTCCTCCTCTTCTGTTACACTGACGACTGCTGCCACTCCCAGCTTCCTCTGGGACGAGCACTGTGCTGAGAGCTTTGCGTGTGTGATCCCACTTAATCCTCATTGCTATAGGCCGAATGTTTGTACCCCCCAACGTCGTATGTCAAAATCCCAACCCCCGATGCATTGGTGTTAGTGGGGCCTTTGGGAGGTGATTGGGACATGATGGTGGAGCCCTCAGGAATGGCATTAGTGCCCTTATATGAGAGACCCCAGAGAGCTCCCTGGCCCTTTCTACCGTGTGAAGACACAGAGAGAAGACGGCCACTGTGACCAAGGAAGTAGGCCTCACCAGACACGGAACCTGCCAGCGCCTTGATCCTGGACTTCCAGCCTCCAGGACTGTGAGAATTAATATCTGTGGCTTATAAGCCCCCCAGTTTGTGGCGTTCTGTGATAGCAGCCTGAGCAGACTAAGGCACTTACCTAGGGGGGCTGTGATGATCTTTTTAGAGTCAAGGAAACGAGGGTCAGAGAAAATCGTCATCCTGGAGAAGAGGGGCCATGCTGGGGCCAGGGTGTACGTGCATTCCTCCACTCCAAGGCCAGCACAGTTTTCGCTCTGCAGCCATCCTCCTTCGGCTGTCTCTGTGCCTTACTTCTCTTTGAGGTCCTAGCTCCTTGCACTCTGTCTGACCACACATGAGCGCCCACTAAGTCTTGGCTGAACTTGACCAGCACTTACTACGATGGATCATTATATATTTATTGGGTGTTTGCTTAATGCCTGTCTCTGTCACCAGCCTGTAAATCCTGCGGGGACAAGGACCAGTTCTGATTTCTGCACCTGGTATGTCCACAAGGCCCTCAGCAAATAGATGTTGAGTGGATGGATGGGCGGCTCCTTGGGCATTGGGACTCAAGGCCAGAACACAGGCAATAGCTGCTGTCTGACTCAAAAGCTGCCTTCAGGTCACCATAGAAATCAGAGGTCCCCAAAGTAAAGGAACAAGCAGAGACGTCAAGGGGAGCAAGGCCCTGCAGCAGCCAGGTAGGAATCAGGACTGGAGGCAGAAGTGGCTTTCCTGGCTCCATCTTCTGACGGGGCTGCTTGGCCCCTACACCTGCCAGTAGGGCCAGGCCGTCCGTGGGGAGCCAGAGTAAGGTTCAACACGCTGGCTGTGATCAGGATACCCAGGATATTGGCAACTCGGGCTGCTCATTCCCACCCTGGCGAGCCAGGCGCTCCCTGGCTCCGTGATGTGGCCCACACCATGTTTGTGTTAAATGTTCTTTGCCCTTTAGTCACTCGGTTTCAAGGTTAAACTCAAATCCATCAAGAAAGACAAAAGCACTAAGCGATGAACACCCTCTTGCTGTCCTTTGCATTGAGATTACAGGTGCGTGACCCTCCCCGGCACAAACAGCTGTTGCCATGGGAACCATATAGGATGCCAACTTGACAACAAGTGACATTCAAACCAAGAGGGACATTGACCTGACCTCACCTCCACACACACACACACACACACACACCCCCTTAATTGCCAGGGAAGAAGGCACAAAAGAGTGTCCTTTGCTTTACCTAAAGCCTTGGCCTATTCATATTCATTAAATGAGAATGACAAAGACATAACTTTCATTACAATTTTCTATCAGAGGAGGAGAAAAAAAAATCAGAGAGGACAGGGGTGTCATTGTTTTAAGCCTCTTTGGCTCTCCCCTCTCAGGTGAGAGAGAGCAGTGGTCCCTCTCATTAGAGTTGTGTGGGCAAAGAGACCGAGCCCTCGAAATGAGGCGGTCCCTAATTGATAAAGGAAAAGTCAAATAGTTCTTTCTCGGAAGATGGGTCTAGAGATTTTTCTGCTTTTACCTAGTCCCACCTCACAGCCGTTTTCCCCAGAAAACCTACATGGCCTGAGGCAAGGGCTGCCCTCTGTGTTCATGGGGCCTTTGAGCTAAGGAAGATTTTGACATGAGTGAAAAAGAAATCCGAAGAAGAATATTTTGTGACACCTGAAAATAATAGGAAATATGTATTTCAGGGTCCATCAATAAAGTTTTATTGGACACAGCACGCCCATTCATTTCTGCACGGTCTGTGACAGCTTCTGCTCTGTGGCAGAAATGACTGGTCTCAACAGAGACCAAGTGGCCAGCAAAGCAGGGCTACGCCCCCACAAAGCGTATTGGGCACAGCGCCTAGAGCCCACATTACCTTCAGGGGCCCAGAAAAATGTTGTAATTTTAACTTTTGTTGAAATCAGAAGAAAACCATGACTATAAGAATAATGAATCCAGCCTGGGATATATTCGTCTTTCTATCTACAGTCACAAAATGTGATTTTTAATATTTTCTTATGGAAAAGGAGACCCGTGAAAGCAAAGTTCCAAAGGCCCATGGAAGTCATAATAAGGTCCAGCAAAGCCTGATGTTTTGTCAGTTAGCAGACATTTGGTACTGTCCAAAACCTCCGGGAGCATATTCGGTCCATGCCAAATGGTTTTGGACAGGACCGAATATCAAGGACCTTGTTACATGGACCAAATGTCTGATGGACGTTTTGGATGGGACCAAATATCCTGCAAGGTTTACTCTCTTTCCTTTACAGAAAAAGTCCTGCAGACCTCTGGCCCAGCAGATCAAGTCCTCAGCTGGGACTTGGGAAACCAAGACGCTAGTGCATCTCTGACATAGTGGGTGACCTGGCACAATTGGCTTGTCCTCTCCGGACTTCTGAGATGTCATCCCCACTCCAGCAATATCCTGGCAGGATGAACTTCAACATGTGATTTGATCTCTGGGCATTCCAGAAAATTCGGATGCTGACAGTCCCACCTTACAGGGTTGCTTTAAGGCTGCGTGAGGATGACCCGCTGCACTCAGCCAGGACCTGGCACTTTAGAGCAGTTAATTCACGGTGCCCAAGAAGCATGACAAGTCCCTGCTGTGTGCCAGACCCCTCGTCCATTTGGAAAGGCTGTCTTGCAAAGGGATCAGGGCTGGGAAGTCTTTCCACACAGGGAAAGGCCCAGGACGTCCCACAATGGCTCCACAGGTTCAAGGGGACACCAGCGGGCAAAGGGAACCCCCGCAGCCTCATCATACACCATCATCCACCTCCCGTGGTGCAGCCCTCTGGATTCCAACTCCAACTCGGGTGGGTCCTTCTGCATCTGGAAACCGCCGCCTTGTAATCTCTGCATAACCTTTGCAACACGCCTGCATATTTCACCCTTCCAGGCGAGCACTCCCATTTTTTTTGTCATTCCAATTTCATTTCCTGGGCTGTGTGGACTGCGGGCTCAGCAGTCGCTCCGGTCTGAAGTGACTCCTGGGACCTCCTCACTGTTCTATATGCAAATGGCCTTGCACCTGGGCAGCCGAGCGGGCTCGAAGACAGTTTAGTTATGCAAATCTGATTGATCGAGAGCATATTGCAGGAAGGCGAGCGCAGGCCTGGGACACTGGCAGCTATATTTCACTGGCTAAATTCCCGAAGAAGGGGGGAAAAAATTAAATGCCAGGCATTTTGATGCATATTCCTTTTCAACCCCTGTAGTGCAATAGTGCTTATTTCTGAATGTGTTCAACACTCGAGTTAGACGTTGCTAATGCAATTTTTGCGTGTGGGGTGTATTATTGCCGAATTAACAGAAGGCTTGTTTTCGGTGTAAAAAGCCAGTTGCTGTGATGTCACAAGCACAATAGGTCTGTCAGTTGATTTGAAATAATTCCCCAGGCAAAAACAGTAAAGGCAGTGTTAAAAAATAATTAGGTCCTTCGGCCTCAAAATGCTCACCCAAGTGGAGGGAGTAGTGTAAGTTACTCCGACTTTATTCTCTTCTACAACAAAAGCTAAAATAAACCACAGGGATACTGATTACATATTGTCATCCTATGTCGAAAGCATCTGTCTATTTCCCAAACACGGCGTCTGAAGAGGGAAGATGGAGCAGCAGCAGCCTTGGAGGAAATAAAAAAAAAATTCTGTAACCTGAAATTTACTTGAATCTGCTTAAAACAATAAATTCTGCATGAAACACGTCACACTCATGCGGGTGGAAGGAAGTCTGTAACTCTGGAGCTTGGGAAGACTGGCGTGTCTTGTTTTTCTGCATTCTTATTGATTTATAATCACTGATAAATAAGATACACCCCCAAGGCAGACTGCTGTTGCAGAAGGAAATAAGAAAGATCTTTTTGCCGATGTCTTTTCTTACCACCCCACAACCACTCGTGGATCAAAATCAAAAATAAATCAATGTCATGTCGGGGAGGGGAAGGAGAAGGGGAGAAAGTAGAAAGAAAGAGTAAATTTCACCTGGTATCTTGACCATTACAAACGGGGCTACGCAAGGCAGGTCTTGAAAGCTGCAAACCCCTCAGAGAAGAGACTATAGAGTGCAATTCAATTCAGGAGTTAAACTCATTGTGCAGAACGACATTAGAGTCAAAGTTAGCAAATGTACGCAGTCATTCACTCATTCATTGACGTCAGTTACATCACCCTTCGCTGCCGGCCTTGGACGGTGTTCTGTGTGTGTGTACATCCACGCTGAGCTATCTCAAAGTACTCGTGTGGACACATCGTGTACACATGGATATTCATACACAAGATGCCTGTGTTTGGCTGCAAAGAAAAGGAAAAGGAGATTGAAAGGAATACTTATGGCCAGATTTTGTCATGGGTGCCATAGTACAAATCCTTTGTTTGCATCAATTCCTGCTTTCTCACTGCCTGGCACGCACACACACATGCACACATATGTATCCACACAGATGCGTGTACACACATGCTTGCATTACATATATGCGTGTACACACATGCACTCTCCCACGTGCATATACATGCAAGCATGCACACGTGCAAATGCATTCATAGACATACACTGTGCACACACCCACATGCACACACACATACCTTTTTTTAAAAACGGCCCTCTGACAGGCAAAGCCCAGCCAGAGGGTCAAAAATGAAGAGCCTGGGAAAGGTCAAGTTTAATCTCTCCCCACGATGGCCTGGCGCACCCCTCCCACCGCTGACTAACAAAAGGGCCTCGGCACTGTGACTGACAGAATTCTTAATTGTATCCACTCATTCATGACAATTTGATTAAAATATTACGCCAAAGTCTCACCCCCTGTTTGCTTCGATCCTCCAAATCTAATTTTGAATTTTCAGAAAGGAGATTACGTCCACAAGCATGACTGGGATGCTATTAACTTCTACTTAATCTTTATTACTGATGTGAATTTAACATATGTACGGCTTCGCTCTGCTCCCGTTGTTTTCCTCTCGAAAGTAACGTCTAGGCAATATACAAGCAGCAGGCATGAATTTTCGCTTTGCTCTTCTGTGGGAGTCCAGCTCTCGCTTGTCTGTGCAGAAGGAAAGGCTGTCGCCGTGGTGGGCAGCGACCTGATCAGGGCAGTAACGTCCACCTCCCCCCATCCCCTCCAGGACACACCTTTGGCCGCAGAAGAGAGGCAGGGTTTACAAATTCAGAGAAGGCAGCGTGAGACTGGCTTTCCTCCCCTCTCTGCATCAGTGGCAATTAGCGAACTGTAACGAGCTTCATGGGGGCTTGTGTGGAAGAGGCCAGCGGGTCCAGAACTCTCCATACGATGGGTCCTCACCGTCCAGCCCCTTGCTTCGCAGCCACACTGGAGCAGAGCATGGTCTCATCTCACCTGCCACAAAAGAAACAATAAAGAAACAAAATAAGAATAAAAGTATTAGTGTTGAAGTTTTGTGTTTTAAAGGGTTTTCTTTGTCTCCATTTTTTTAGGTTTATCTTTTTTCCTAATTGTTTTCCTCATAGTATATGAGTATGTGTGCATATCTAATCAAGATTTGTGTAACCATAGAAAAGTCTGGAATCTTAGCCTCTGAGGCATTAATAACAGTTGCTTCACACTGGGGTTGGCTAGTAGGGGGCAAAGGTCACAGGAGAGCAAACGAAACTCCTTCTATTAGGATTCTTACCATCTGTTAGGTGTAGAAAGTGTCCCCTGAAAATTCATGTGTCGAAGTCCTACCCTCAGTACACCAGAAGGTGACCTTATTTAGGAAAAGGGTCACTAGTAAAGTTAGGACGAGCCATACTGGACTAGGGGGCCCCTGATCCCATATGACCGTTGTTCTTATAAAAGGGGAAATTTGGACATGCACACACACACACACACGGGGAGAACGATTGTGAAGATCAGAGTCAAACTGTCACAAGCCAAGAAACTACTAGAAGCTGGGAAAGGGTCCTGGAACACACCCTCCCCTGGAGCCTTCAGAGGGAGGGTGGTCCTGCCAACCTCTTGACCTCAGACTTGCAGCCTCCAGACTGGGAGACAATCCCTTTCTGTGGTTTAAGCCGCACAGCGTGTGGTACTGTGTTAGAGCAGCCCAGGAAACTAGCACACTTTCCTTTCCTATGTTGTTTGAGTTAGGAATCACAGTACTGCTCTCGGAGCCTTTGAAAAACAAATAGATGTTTTTCGATGCACGTAAATTAGAAACCTGTCTTAACGTGCTTTGCGTCCAAATCAGGAGGCCTCCCCTGGGAGGGGTGGGCCGGGAGCACAGCATTCCTTCTCAGGGACGTGAACTCGTGCCTCTGATCTGCCTCCCACCAGGTGGGTGACATGCGGGCCATGATGCACCTTCTTCCCTTGAACGCCGTGCTCCCTCCTGAACACGAGGATCGAGCCTTGTCCTGCCTTCCACAGGTGGCCGCCGTGGGGGGGGTCAGCAAACGCCACACAAAGTCCTCTACACATTCAGAGTGTTCATGTTTCATTCATCGATTCCACAAAGCTCCATTTGCTGGGTGACAGGCCCTGTAGGCACAGGGGTCTCAGAGAAGCCCAGTGTGCATCTAGCCCATAAGGAGCTCACAGTTTGGGGTCAAGGAAACTGTAGACTAAAGAGCATGTAAGAGAGAGGCGCTGTCTCAGGGCTCCATGGGGCTCCGAGGAGAGAGAGGGGCCCTTTCACCAGGAGAGCCAGGAGGCCTCGTGGAGGAGAGAGATTGTCACTGGAGAGTGGGGCGTATCCAGCCAAGGGCAGGACAGTGCAGGGGGGAGGTGAGGCAAGACGCACAGCACCTGGAAACAGAGATGCTGATGGTCGGGTCTGGGCTGCAGGACCCCAGAATGCAGGGGCCTGGCCTGGTTCGGTCACTGTCGGATCCTTAGTCCCTAGAACAGCGCAGCACGTAGTCAGGGTTCTAGGGTGAATGAATGAATGAATGAATGAAGTTGTGGGAGTGAGGTGGCAAGGAATGATGCTGGGGACAGGCAGGGGTTGAATTCCCAGGAGCCTGGGGAGTTTTGGAAAGGAATTAACACTCTGTCCTGAGCCACTGGGAAGGTTGGGTGTCTGCCCCGGCCACAGCAGGAAACACGTGGACACCTAGATCGAGTAATTCGAAAAGAATGTGATCAAGAGACCCCTTAGAAACGTGTGGGCAGAGAAGCCAACAGAGACAGCGGCAGGACTCTGGGCTCCGACAGGGGGAGCAAATTCCTGAAGGGGTGACAGAGGGTGCAGCTCCAGAACGGGAGGCAGAGAGAACCCCAGGGAGGTCACCTGTGCACTGTGACCCTCAGAGGGCATGGCAAGCCCACCACCCCCTGGAGGGAGCCCGTGAACGAAGCCCTCACCTCCCTCTTGTCTCCCCCAGGGCTCCCACAGACCAGACCCAACCAGAACCAGGGGACAAGGGAAGCCCTCGAGGAAGGTCACAGTGAGGGTGACGTTGGCTCTGGGGCTGGGGGAGGAGGGGAGACGTGGGGTCTGGAGGGGCAAAGGGAAGATGGAGAGCTTAAACCTGAGAATGACGGGGTCCATTTGCCCATTTAGAAAAATCGCTTTGTCACTTAAGTAAAAAACAGATCTTTCTGTGATGGGACGCCGAGTTGAGCAATGAGGACACGGGCTGTAGAGACAGATATTTGTGATCCAATCGGAAAGAAGGTGAGAAGGAGACAAAATCCAGCCCAGCTTGACAAGGGGAGACCAGCCTCTGGCTAACGTGCATTCTGAGTTTCCAGCGCATACAAATACCCACTGAATATTTGTTGATTGAAAAATACTTGTCCATTCCCATGAACCTCGGATTTCATCTTTAAACTGCAGAACCACATCAGGGATCCTATAAGCTAATAGGAATCACTCCTGAGTCCTCCAATGTCCTGTGGCAGTTCGTCCTTCAATGTCAGTCTCCCTGCCTCAATGTCAGGGGGCACCTGGCTTTCACGATAAAGAGCACATTTCCCAGCTTCCCTTGCATCTAGGAGTGGCCATGAGACAATCCCAGGGCAAACAGGAGTGGGAGTGAGGCCTGCGGCTCTGGTCCTGCCTCTAGAAGAAAAGAGTCTGTCTCCGGCCGTTCCTACAGGCTCAGATGTAGACACGCAAGTGGGCCAAGAGGGGAGAACCAGAAAATAGGAGGCGCTTGGGTCCCTACCCTGCCCAGCTGCCCTGCCACCCACCTGGACTGACTTTGCCCAGTCTGAGAGAGAAATAAATCTCCATCTTGGGTCTCTACTACCAGAAAATGAACTTATCTCCTAACCAGGACATGTGTTCTCATTGCCTTGTCTCCATGGCTCTTCTTGTACCATCCCCATGGCCTGGTGAAACCGTTACACATCCTCCAGGGCCTGGTTCAGACATTGCGTTCGCTGTAAAGACTTCTCTATTGGTCAGCTTAAGCTGAGTATACGCAGTAACAAACAACCCCAAATCTCAGTGGCTTACGACAACAAAGATTCATTCCAGCTGAGCTGAAGCGATGGCTGGGACAGGTGGTGCTGTGGCAGAGGGGAAAGGACCCCAGGTTGACACACGGCCCTCCCATTCTCCATGTCACTGGCCAAAGGAGGCCACATGGCCATGTTTGGTGTCAACAGAAGTGTAACCTTATCACAAGAACAAGGACACAACCCGCCACATCTTCCTTGCTAGTCTCTGCCTGTTTCTCTGTCCCTGTGACTACCATGGGGCATCCTGTGTGCAAGCTCCGAGGGTTTACCATCGTCTGCACTTCCCAGCCGAAGAAAACAACTGGTATTTGGATGTCGGGGGGAAATAAATGGAGCACATCTGGAGTAATTAATTCAAGATTTTGTTCCCAAATTCAAGCCTAGTCCAGACGCTTCCGTGAGTTTCTTAACTATAAAGTGAGAGTGTTAGACATCCCTGGATTCCCAGAGATTACAAAGAGCCTAGAACAAAGCAGATGCTCAGTAAACACTTGTTGGATAAATGGGGGGATGGGTGGTTGTGGGGCTTCATTCATTCATTCATTCATTCATCAACCCACGTGAAGCCCCCACTATATGCCAGGCCCAGTGCCAGGTGCTGGGTGCTCAGCCCTGACTGTTTCCCAGAATGATCAGGGCCCAGGATGGAAAGAGAAACTTCTGGAACGAGAAACTGAAGGCACTGTTCCCAAGACCACACACAGCCCAGCTCCACACACTGGTGGATTCACAGAACTGTCAACGCGGCTAGAAGCAACCACCACCAAAAAACAAGCAAGCAAGGTTTGGTTTACTTTTTAAAAGTATTTCATGTTTTGTATGCCTGTGATTTGGAGGAAACACTGATGATGAGAGCCTTTTTATAGACTTTAAAAAAAAATCTGTTTACAGCATTCCCCTCAAAATTAAAAGATTACAAAACTTTTCCTTACTTCCTGCTTCACAAGCGTCTTCCACCCGGCAAACACGTGACTCCCTTGGGTCCTGTTCAAGGGGACTAACACTAACAGCATTTGACGAACTCCTCAAGAGCCAGCAAGGGGCCATCTCGAGAGTCGGAGAGTCGATTGGAGCCCATCCTTGGACTCAGGGCACAGGAGCAGAGCGGCTCAGGCCGGGGCGGCCCAGCCCTGAGGGATGGAGGGGAGCTGACTCTGTGCTCACCTGCCCTCAGGCCCGAGTTCAGGGCCTGTCAGGGAGGGGCGTTCAGGATGCTCACCATGTATAAGTTCCCATCGTAGGGGCGGAAGAGGACAGGGAGGGACCTGGGTGGCAGAAACCTCAGCCACACCCCAGGCCTGGGGAATGGGAGAGCTCGTCGGAGGTGCCAAGGACAGCGTGGGAGGAACAAAGTGCGGCCAGCCTCTTGCGGCCACCATCAGGCATCTCAGGGCCGGTAGGAGTGCACAGAGGTCAGCTCTGGGCCGGTAAACCCAGTTTCAAGCTCAGTATGTCTCTTTGCAAAGCAGGGTGAGGTTCTCGGGGGTTCCTTCCAGTAAGAAGCGTAGACGCTTGGGAGTGTCTTTTCGGGCTGCTTTGAGAAACACCCCTCTTTCTCCCTGTTGTTCTCATGGGGTATAAACAGGCAATGGAGACAGATAACTTCAAGTCTTTGAGCTGCTGACAGCTGATGAGGCGAAATACTCAAGGTTTGGGGAGTCAGAAGGACCACATACCAGCTCAAGGACCCCCAGGGAGAGAGGTCACCTTTCTGAGCCTCAGTGTTTTCATCAGGAAAGTGGACATAAAAACCTCTTGGCTTGTAGGATTGCTGGAGGATTAGCAATAACTGATAGGGCTGGCCCTCAATAAGAAATCAATAAATTGCAGCTTTCTGAGTTTATTATCATTACTGCCCAGTAAACACCTAAAGAAGTGGGTGGCATACCGGGTGTCTTCCTTTGTTTAAATTAAGTGTCTTGAGACACAAACCCGCTTCTGACTTTGTTGGGTGTCTCATTCACGCTGACTTCTTTGCATCAGAAGTTCCTTTTGCATGTCTTCCCTGGACATCCCACCAGTGGTCACCGCCTCCTGTGGTGCTCTGGGCAAGAAAGAGACTCTGCAACCACGAACAGAGCAGGTTGCAGCTTACAGATTGACTTCCCCCGTGTTTGTCTTATTTGATTCTCCCTAAAAACACAGAGGTCGGCAGGGAAAAGGTTCTGAGCCCCAGTTTGCAGATAGGAAAACTGAGAAGCAAATGAGAGAGAGACCAACATGGCTAAGGTCACACAGCTACCAAGTGGCCGGGATTCGAAAATAGATTTTATGACTCACATCTGAAGGGCCGGGTGAGTCTGCATAAGACACACATTCCACATTTAACGAAAAGCACAAATCTTGAGTTGAGTCATTAGGAGTTTCAGGGAGACGTGAGGGCCCCGTGGCTAGTCGGATTCAAAATTCTCACAAGTCGAGATGCGCAGACTATTTCCACCCACTACAGCCTGCTCCGGAAGGAGGCGCGGGGTGGGGTGCCTCCAAGCGCTGGGTTTATTTTTTAATTCTTCTCAAACAATATATTTTAAAAACGTCATCTTAGAACTCGATACCTTATTCAGTGGCAAAATGCAAGTTACAGAACAGTATGTGTAGCATCACAAGATATGTTTGAAATTACAAGTATATAACCTCATTCGCCGGTGCTTACGGGGTGCGGAAACTGTCTGGAAAGATACGCACAGCTAGCAGTGATTCACAGGGAGAAAAGGGCGGGAAGGAGCAGAGAAAGGGTTCAAGGAAGATTTTTACTTTTTGTTTTATATCCTTGTGAACTGTGGCTCAGGCTGAGATGTGGAGGACGAGGAGGGTCTCCACGGATAGAGATGAGAAGCCCCCAAATTGAATTCCTGATCGTCATTCCTGATGCTGAGGAGGAGCCAAGAAAATTACAACACGAAACCCAGTCGGTGGTGCATTGAAGAGGGTGACAAATTCTTGATCATTCCTGCCATGGACAGGAGGATTCTGTGTCCGCTCCCCTTGAACCAGGGCACGTTCTCTGATGACTGGGACCAATCGAATCAGCAGAAGTGAGGTGGAGCTGGTGTCCAGGCCCACGCCTTGTGACACTAGAGCTTCCACTTCTTTTCTCCTGGACCCAGAGCTGCCATGTGACAAGCGCAAGACTATGTGGCGTGGAACCGAGGTCTATCGGAGCCCAGCCTTCTGGTCACCCCCACTGAGATGCTACGCACTTGACCCACAGCACCAGCATGTCCACTGGCTGAGTACCACCAGGTGACCCCATCAAACACCTCAGGGAGCAGACCAATTGCCTCGCTGAGCCCTGACCACATTCCCGACCCACGGAATCATGAGGTAAAGTAAACCAGCTGTGGAGTTGTCGTTTTAAGCACTAAGTTGTGGGGTCCTTTATTAGGCAGCCGTGATGCCTGGAAAGCAGGGCCTCGTCTGTGAATCCATGGAGGCTGGAAGCAAGAAAGACTCAATTCTCTGTCCCTGCCTTCAAGGGGCTGACACATTTGGTTGGGAAAAACGGACATTTTTGAGGACACAGATGATTTGTCACTAGATTGTAAACATCTCAGGGATAGAGATCATGGTCCGTTTTGTTCATTTATGAATCTCAGGCGCTTAGAATGGTGCCAGCACATGGTCATTGCCCCGTGTTCATCAGTGGCCTCTCTGAAGAAAGGCCCAGTGCTCCTGGCTCTGTCGTCCCGGGAGCCAGCTACACTCACGTACCCTCCCTCTGCAGGGACGTTCGGGCCAAATGTCAAGCTGGATGGTGGAGATTTAAAATTCTAAAGCATTTCCTCAGGGGTAGGCACTTCAGAAAGACATCCTTTTTCTCCTATAACATTTTTTATCTGTAGCTGTATGAAGGTACAATTTACATACCATAAAATTCCCGTGTTTTAAGCATACAATTCAACAATTTTTAGTGTGTTTCCAGAGTTGTGTAACCATCACCACAATCGAATGATAGAACATTTAAAGACACTCAGTGTTGGTGGGATGCAGGGAGGTGACTGGTGCCAAGGTCAGCTGAAAATGCCCTTTTGGAAGGGAGTTTGGCAAGACACATCCCACAATCCCACTGCTGAGAAAGTGAACGTGCTTCCGAATGAAAAGTTCTATGAGCTGAAAAGGTACGGGCACGCGGCTGTTCATGTTAGAATTCACCATCCCTGAGAATTGAAAAGATTCTAAATCCTGCCAAATTCAGAAATACCTGCCTAAGTATGTCACTTCCTCCTCTCAGAATATTTACTGTCACTAATAATAATAGTTATCATGATACCAAGGTCTACACAAAGATTTCTAGAATGTAAGATTGGGGGAAAAGTGTTATGGCACAATGTTAAAAGGACAACAGGACACAAAATTCAACATAACAGACCAGAAGACGACATTCAAAACTGAAAATAGTCTGTAGAGGGTACAGGATTTTGTATATTTTGTCCTCAGTTTTCTTTCATTCATTCAGTAAGCTGTTATTTAAAGCTGGCCACCACATGCCACACACCACAGATGGCTGTGGTAGCCACAGAGTGCCTGTCCCCACGGGCGATGCCCCATTCCCACTGTAACCTGACCACATACCTTCCCTCCCTGGGTCATTTGGGGTTTCAATAAATACATCCATCTTCTGCTGAGAGAGCTATGAAAAATAACTTGCCAGAAAATTAAAGGAAGAAAATCAAAGAGCTATCTGATTGGATCCAATGCTGCACAAAGAATGGGAACGAGACCCATGCACACATCTAGTGCCGGCGCCCAGATGCTGTTAGTGTGTGAGCAATGATGCTCAGCCTTCAATGCAAGGCATGTCAAATGGTTTGAGGTTATTCTGGCCAGTTCATCACTTCCTTCTACTGTCAATTGAGTGACAAGCTGATGCCGATTTCAAGCCACTGGGGTCCACCGGCCTTGTCTCAGGCCTGGACGTAGGGGGTGGAGGCATGGCCACCTTCTGTGTCCAGAGGAGAAAAGAATTGCCCACATAAAATCTCACCACTGGTCCTGCGATGGGCCTGCCTGGGTGACAGCCATTGTGAATTCCGCCAAATGCAAGATTCAACTGTCAGATTCGATAGCAGACACAAAGACCAGGGAAAGCCCCAGCCATGTTCTGTGCATGAGCAGCTGAGAAAGGATGGCTTCCAACCTGCCCAGCGATATTCTCAGCCACGCACAGCCTCCTCCAACACAATTCCCAAGGAAAACTGCTTTCTATCCAGTCTTGGAGAAGGAAGTTGACAACTTGGAAAAGAAATCCCCTATGTTTTGAAGGAGGGAGCATGCCATGATGAAAATGAGATGCTGGCTGCGCCTGAGTTTCCCGTGATTCATTTGATTTTTCAGAAAGTATATGTTGAGACCTACCATGTTCTCAAGTCTCCTAATAGGTTTGAAGAAGCGTAAGACAGTCCATGTGCTTCCTTCTTCTTTTCCATGGGCCCCCGGCACTGGCTCTCTCTTCCTCTCACTTTTCCTTCCACAAACCTTCCTGAGCCCCTGCTACATACGCTGCGCATGCTGGGTCTTGGGGACATGGAGATGAGTAAGACACTGCGGATGTGAATGGAGGGCTGAGTAGGCCTTCTAGAAAAGAGGAAGTCTTGGGTGTGCCAAGAGCATCTGAGGATGGCAGAGGAGATGGAAGACGATGAGATGGTGAAAACAGTCAGGAGCTGGTCCTGCTTTGCATGGCTCCTCCCACAGCATTTTAGTCAGTCAATGATTATTTCAAACTCATGCCGAGCTGACTGGTAGACACGATGCAAGCAGGAACTGACTTCTCCTCTATCCCTGTTAGTCGAAAGCACCTGCTGGGCAGAAATAGGTGCTCAGTAAAAACTACAGCGGTTCACTGAGCAGTGGGCTTCCTGCTGGCCTCGAGCGGCTTTCTCGGAAACCCACGCACATTTGTTGAGAGGAGGGAGGGTGTGCAAGAGTTTTGCTTTGAGACCATGTGGCAGAGCAGGTCCATGTTCAAAAGCAAAACTTCTTACTCAGGAGCCCGGGCTTCTTTTGTTGGAGGATCATTCGGTTTCGTGCCCTCAGCCTGGCTGTCCTCCGAACCCTTAGCTCGTTCCTCACATTCCTTTAAATGCTTTTCTGCCCCCTGATTCAGCGTTCGGTATAATCAGGGGCTGGGCAGGGCCGGAGGGCCCAAGAAGAAGGCACACATCCCTTCAGGACCACAGCTGGGAATTTCATCTCTGGGGACTTCGTCCTGATAATCATCTGATGAGGGAGCCATGCTGAGGAAAGACTGAAGGGATGAACCCGACTTCTGAAGCTGAAGAAACAGCAGAAGGAAGACTGGAAGCCTAGAACTTTCCATTATTGCTCCAAGGGGCCAAGCCAGATAAGAGTCTAACAGGTCCAATTAGGCTCAAAATGAAGGTGACTCTGTAACATTTAGAACCATGTGCAAAAGAAATGGGCTACTTCATGTGGGATGGAATTCCCCAAGAAAGGAAAGAAATCTGTGAACAGAACTCGGATATCTCTCTATCACGGACGCTTACTCCCGCGATAGTCATTACTGTGCACCCCGCTCACCCCGTACTGTGGTGGGTGATCCTGATACAGCAGCAAGAGAGATCCTTGTTCCAGTAAAGCCTATGTGCCAGGAGGTGAGGCAGTCAACCCATCAAAAAATGGAGAAGTGCTGCAAGCGTACTCACTCTCAGATGTGTAAACAACACAATTTATTCATTTGTTCATTTGTTTGTTTATTTAATTCTGAGCCTCTTTGTTCAGTAGCACAGGGTGGGCACTGCACAACTAGGAATCAGTTCTTACAGGTGTGATTTGGCCTCCCTTGGCAACTTACCCAATCTCCTCCTCTCCTTGCTCCTCTCCTCCAAATCACACCCCGAGGCATGAAGAGGGGCTCAGGATGTTCCATCTGATTCTATCCTTGGGCATTTTGCTGGCCATCACTGCTCACCTATGAGGTTGATAGACTGTGGTCTTTCTTGGCCAGGTCACAGGCTTGTATCCCCACCCTGCCTCCTGAGCCCCTGTCCCCAGCTCTTTCTCCTGGAACCTCCTCCCCTCCATCACTTTGCCCTTACCACTGCAGACCCTAGGGCACACCCATTAACTCCCATAGTCTCCTTAACCTTTAAATGTTGGCACTCCTCAGATTCCAGCCTTACCCACTCTGTTCTCGTTCAGTTCAACACACACTTCCCAGGGGCCTACTTGTTGCCATTGGCCATCTATCAGATAATGCTTTCTAAATTGAAACCTGAATAGAGACCCCTCTCAACCTCAAACCCAGGTGCCAAATGCCACTGGTGCTCACAGGCCGAACAGGCAGCTGTGGACCATGTCCCTGAAGCCAGATGCGTCCCCGTCCCTCCAAGCCTGCTCTCCTGTGCTCCCTGCTCCCTGCCTCCATGAGCAGTGCCCTCCACCCCATTGTCCAAGGTCTCATTCTTGGATGCCTTCTTCCCATGTCCTGCACATCCCAATAGTCGGGAAGCCCTGCAAATCCCACCTCCTTTATTTCTCTTGAATCTCATCTTAGACACCGCCTTCTCCAGGAAGCTTTCTCTCCCTCGTCCACCGCCTGGATAGGATGTTTGAGTCTGGAGTACTTCTGTGCTCCTACGTGGGCCTATCCTTGACTCGACTGCGAGCTGGGTGTGGGCATGGATTGGGCTGTTCACTGGTTCACCCCAGTACCCACCACCCACACTGTAATTCTCAGGTCCATGCTCAAAACGTTCTGTCCTATAATCCTTAGGAGGTCTCCTGAGTGCCTCCTGTGTGGCCATCATGGTAAGAGTTGCTAGGGACAGGAGTGGCCATGCTCCATGCTTCTCCCCCCACCCCCCCCCCACCCCTCACCCTCAGTCAAAGTAGTAATTGCATCACTCTGTGCATGGGATGGCACAAAGCCTGCAGGGAGAGAAAGCAGCTCTGCCTGGGTGGAGGCGGGGATGAAAGGTGGCCCCCGGTGGCCCCCACATCCCACGGGGCAGCAGTTTCATGAAGTGCCTTGGCAACCTGGAACCACCTTCCAGCCTTACCACAATGAAGCTTACTCATTTTCCGAGGGGGGTGTCTCTTGGCGCCACACACATCCTGTTCATAAGACCAGGGGCAGCCCAGCCTGTCCTCGCTCCTCACCCAGACAGGGAGTTTGGAGGGGCATAGTTTCAGCCATTGTTCCCCGTCTGCAGAATGGTGAGATGGATCTGGAGTTCACAGAAAGTTTCAGGCATCCTTGCATGACTTCTCTCCCAAGCATCTCACATGCAATGACTTCAGGCTCCTAATAACTCCCAGGTAAATGCAACAGAACACTAGATGTCTTATGTGGGTCCCAAAAGTTGTCTACAAGTACTGAGTACAAAAAAAAAAAAAACACCTTTTCTTTCATTTCCGGTCACTTGCCCCCAAAATTTCTGACCCATCTGTCATTGACCCACATAGGGCTCTCGTTCCATCTGCTGAACCAGACTTCACACAAGTGGAAATGGGGATATTTCCCATAACTGTCACTCTGTGATTTCGGGGGGCGGGGCACTCCTGCACCCTTCTTTCCAGAACCGCGTTCCCCAATTAGCAGACTAAGCAGGCACTGGGGCATCAACTAAACAGGAGCACCCCAAAACATGATGAAAAATTGTTTAGGAAGAAGTTTAGACTTGACACTTGCTTCCAAAATCATCAAAGTAAACCTCTGAGGATAAATTGGGACTTCCTGACATCTCTTGCTCTTATTTCATGTATTTATTTTTGGGTTTTAGTTACATATGGGAGGGTAGGGAGGAGTCATCACCGTCTTTTTGATACTTGCGACCTCTCAAGTTTTTCTCCGATCTATGACTATCACGTCTTAAAGAGGAGGAAAGAAGCATTTGAAAGATTCAGGGCATCTGTGGTTGAGGAGGGAGCCGTGAGAGGAGCAGAGGGAAGAGAAGGGCAGCTGGAGGTGGTGCTGGTGGTGCCATGCGGGCAGAAGAGCAGGTCTGGGGGCGGCTGCACAGTAGCCTGTGAGGCAGGGAAGACCAGTGGTTAAGGGTGTGGACACTGGCTTCAAATCCCGGCTCCGTCACTGGTTAGACAGGTAACCTTGAGCAGGTCCCACCTTGCTCTCTCCATCACACAAAGTTGTCGGGAAGAGTAAATGCAGGCACAGAGAATGGAATAGTTCCCGGTGGCTGATTGGATGTGGGGTGAGGGAGGAAGGGGGACCTCTGAACAACTCCCAAGCTCCTGCCTGGGGTGTCTGAGTGGACTTTGGAGCCACCCAAGGCCTGTTGAAGGGACATGCTCCTGCCTTTGGAGAGCTGCTCGGGATCTGCCGTTGCCGTGGGGGTGTGGGGAGCCCTGCTGGGTCTCGCTCTGCTGTCCACACCCACATGACCACTCCCTCACCTGCTGGCTTCAGGTGGGGCTTGGCCAATGGGAGACACCAGCAGGCTGCAGTTGGCAGTGACTCTGTCTTCTACCTGGAGGACCCGCTCTCTCTCGCAGTTCTGGTCATCGCCCCTCCTGGCCCCTGCAGACTTGTGAGCGGTGGGCGCTCCCAGCTGCTGCCAGCCCCGGTGTACGTCTCCATCGCACGCTTCCCTTCGCTTTTGTAAACAGTCCTTCCTCAGACTCTCCTTGCTGAGCCCATGCTACTGCAGCATCTCATCCTGCAGAGATGCCCACCCACCCCGACACAGCCTCCCTGTCTTCTCCTGGAGCTCCTTGCTCAGGAGATCGCCGGGATCCCACCTGGGGCTCTAAACCCAAGAAGCGGGAGAGCTCAAAGGTGCATGATAAAAGCCCAGGAGAAACAGAAAGTGGCCGCGTCCCAGAGCCCAGGGACCCCGGCCACAGCTCTGCTGGAGGGAGGACTCAGTCGCTGGACCCAGAGGCTGAGGGAGGAGTGGGAACAGCGTCTCCTGGGACTGCTCTGGGTCTAGGGGCTGCCATGGCGGTGAGTTGTAAGGGGGCCATGAAGGAGCTGGAGCCAGGAGAAGGTCCCCAAGGCTCACAGGAAATTTGAGGGAGAAGGGCCTTGGAGGGAGATGAAATGGACAGGATTTAGAGAAAGTTGAACCCTGACTCAGAATGAGACGTGGAAGGTCATCTCAGGGGTCCAGATTGAGGGTGGTAGCCCCTAACCATGGGGACTCTTCATCGGAAGAGGGCAAGTGTCCCCCTCGGGGCAGGGCAGGCACTGGATAAACTACTGGGCAGGGCTCCTAAGTCCTAAGCAAGGTGTCTCGAGGAGGATTCTGTATCTTTGGGCAGCATGTCACGGAAGAAGGAAGGGTGACCGTGGCTCAAAGCTGAGCTACTGCTTTCCCATAAGCCCCAGCCCTGGGCAGGTCTTCGGTCATCTCGCTGCTCCCACAACACAACGTGGGGCGGAGCTGTTCCTGCCCTTGGCAACAACCAGCCTCCTCTTTCTCCTCCTCCCCTCCGCCCTGCCTTCCGTCGCCCATCTGGCAGCTGCTTCTCTCATTGCCACCCTCACCTTCTCCTTCCTGCTTAGCCATGAGAACTATGTTCCCAGTTTGGCCTTGACCTCTGTCCCTGGCAGGTCTCATCGTCCACCCCCGCCCATGCAGTCTGACCCAGGGCTCCTCTCCCCCCAGAGACCCTCCCACCAGGCTGACCTCAGACCCCTGAACAAAAGCCAGACAGACTAGCCCCACGCCGTCTGGACATCCCACTCCCAAAGAGCTCAGGTGATGAGTTAAAAGCCTGATGGTGCTGAGCTGCCCCCAAAGAATGACTCATTTCCTCCCCATCCCTGGAAGGATCAGCTCGTTGTCTTTAATGGACTTGGATACTTCGTATCGTGGTACATAAAGGCTATTATTAAAGTGAAAGATTGTTACAGTTAAGTACCCTATCCCAGGTGCTTCTTTTTTTAAGCTATCCAAAGCAATTGGTATCAGAACTCCTCATAAGTTTTTCTGATTATCCACTGATGTTGTCTCAGAAGGAGTTGTTTTAACAATTGTATTGACCTCATTTATTCCCCGAGCTGGGAAGGTGCATGGCCTTAGCTGCGGGGGGAGGGGGTTCGGGGCGGAGGGAGGGGGGAGCGGCCATCCACCTGCCAAGTGATTAAAGAGTATCTTTATAAGCATATTTATGAAATAAGAGCAATGACTGGAGCCTGGCAGCTTGGAACCTAACACCACACTGTATCTACCTTATTTGCAGGATTAGAAGCCATTAATTCCTAGAATTGTTCTCTGGAGCATAAGTGACAACAGCTGTAACTATCTGCTCACTGTCTTTCCTCATGGGCTCCCCGGTACAAGGGACGCATGAACACACACAGTCAAAGGGGGTGCTGCCCGTTCCACACGGGCTGGAGCCAAGATGGAGCCTGCCATTCACAGACAGACAGACAGACAGACAGACGGTCCCCAGCCATCACCTGGAGGCTCGAGAAAAAGGGCTCGATCCTGCTTCCCGTCGCTCTAGCCCGGTTCTCAGGCAGGCACAGGCGGGCAGGGACACCTTCCCATTGTTCTGATCATGCAGAGCCACTTTCCTCAGAGGCCTCTGGCCTCGTAGAGGATAGAGCATCTCTAACCTCGCTCAACCTCAGCCTCCTCACCTGAAATGAGGGACTGCATTGATCATCTCAAGGGGTCTTCTGGGCCCTTAAAGCACAAATCAAACTCACAAACAAAATCTCCTTTATCATCAGGACCAAGCTTTGCCAAAACCTAGAGTGCCAAGTTGCCAGAGAAGAACTACAAATTTCTATTACAACAGCAGTACTAAATGACTACTATGTTTAAATAACATTGACCAGATTTTTGATTAGAGAAATGTAAAGAATAGGACAAAAATGGCTTTTATTTCCAACAATCAGATAAAGCCCTGTTAGATATGGATGTAGTGATGGATGGATGGATGGATGGATGGATGGATGGATGGGTAGATGGATGGATGGATGGATGGATGGATGGATAGATGGATGGGTGGATGGGTAGATGGATGGATGGACAGATGGATGGATGGATGGGTGGATGGATGGATGGGTGGATGGGTGGGTGGATGGATGGATGGATGGATGGGTGGATGGGTAGATGGATGGATGGACAGATGGATGGATGGATGGGTGGATGGATGGATGGGTGGATGGGTGGGTGGATGGATGGGTGAGTGGGTGAGTGGATGGATGGAAAATAAGATACACATATCTTAAAATTTCCAAATAGTACAGAAAAGAATTAAATTAAATGCAAAAATCTCTCTCTCTATCCCTTCCCCAACCTGACTCTTCATCTCCCCCTAAAGCTACACTTTGCTAACAGTTCCATGTGTATCTCACCAGGAAAACAAAATTTTTTACACTGATACCAACATCTATACTAACATATGCTTACTCAAAAGGGAAACATCATGTATTTGGCTTCCTGCAAAATTTTTCAAACATACAGCAAATAATATAACAGACACCCATGTATGTACCATCCAGATTTAAGATATGTTTGCCCTATTCTATTTGCTTCAGATCCAAGAAAGAAAGGAAGAAAAGAAAGAAGGGAGGAAGGAAAGGGGGGTGGGAGAAGGAAGAGAAAAAAACTGAATATCAGAGATATAGGCAAAGTCCCTAAGTCCCGCCCTGTCCCCCTCTGCAGGAGCAGCCACCATCCTGAAGTTTGGTGTGTGTGATTCTCACGCACAGTTTTGTAATTTTACTACATGGTTTTATATCTATAAACAATATATTATGGTTTTATTTATATGTATTTAATATTGCATAAATAAAATCATACTGAATATATCTTCCTAGAATTTGCTTTTCTCAATCAACAGATCTATAATCATTTGTTCATGTTGATGCAGATAGACTGAGGATTTTCATTCCAATTGCTTCATGGTATCTCATCATATGACTAAACCACCATTAGTTAGCTCATCCATTCCTCCATTGATCCCAATAGACAATTAGGATGTTCCCCACCTGGTTTTTGGTTTTTTGCAATCACAATGTAACAATTCTTGGAGTTCTTTCCATATCATTATCCGCATCTCCTCGTTCTTAGTCTTGAGTAGATATACCATAATTTATTTAACCAGCTTATTACTAATAATCATTAAAGTTGTTTTGAGAATTTTGTTCTTATAGACAATGCCCCCAAGGAATCAGTTTCTATCCATTTCTTGGTGTACTTCTGAGATTACATCCTTAGGGACAATTCCTAACAATAGGACAGCTGGGTCAATGAATACATACACTCAAATTTTTGATAGACCTGACAAAATTATCTTCTGAAAAGTTCGCAGCAAATTATATCCCACCAACAACGTAAGTGAGAGACTGTTATCCTACAACTTCACCAACGCTGTGTAATTTTGTCAACCTGAAAGGTGAAAATGGTACCCCAGAGGACTTCGAATTACATCCAACTTCCAGCTTTCTTCCTCAGTCATGAGCTGGAGAAGAGGTACGCGAGTGTGTTGTTTTTTCAGACACTTGTGGGCACACTGTGCTGCAGATCTCAGACTTTAGGACTGCTCCACATCAAGCAAGGACCCAGACTGGGAGTGAGAGTTTCTCAACCCACCCAAGATACATCTCTCAGAAAGCCAGGCCCCTGAGATGGTTGAGCCCATTGTCACCACAGCCCCTAGGATGGATGCACGGAGGATGGAGAGATGACAAATGATGAGTGAGTAAATGAGAAAACATGGCTTCTCTGAGCTAATGAGGCCAACAGCACAGCCTTAAGAGACCATACCCTTAAATCTTGTTCAAGCCTTTCCAAAGGAGGGTCTAACACCTCCACCAAGTCAGTTCCTCCACACTCTTGACCCATGACACTGGCAGGTCTGTTTTAGACAATCACTCAAATACCTCCAGTCTCCAAAGTCTTGCGGCGGCCAGAGATAATGAGCTGCCCCTGGTTCCCTGTGTTCTGGGAAGATGAGACCCACTCGTGAACTTCTGGGGAGGCAGTGGCTGGAAGTCAGAACGTGGGAGAGAGCCTTACAAGAGTAGGGATCCAATAGGGGTTGAAAAGAGACCTTCACTGACTGCGTCTTCTGATGCTGAAATGACGTTGTAAAACCTTAGTCAACTGAGTGTATCTGTAGAGAAAGGTTCGATTTCCCTATACTTGTTGTTCTTTTAGAGAGAGCTCATCCTTAAGGCTCCTTCCCAGCTGGACTCCTGACGGGTCACTTTTCCAGTGCAGACACTTCTCTAGATGGGGCTAAGTGGGACAACCACATGGGTGCCAGCCCTCTCACCTCTCCGCAAGAGAAGACACCTCAACAAAATCAAACCCGCTAAGCTCGGCCGTGGAGGCACCAGCGTTCCACCACTGCACCTGCTAGAGAGATTCGGCAGAATTAAGTTTCTAGGTGATGGATCACTGGAAGAGCTCTAAAAATACTAGAACGTTTCCTCCACTTGGATTGTTCAGACCTGTGTCAGTTGCAAGTGACAGAATCTCAATTCAAATCAGCTTAAGGAAAAAGGAGTCGGCTGATTCACATGATGCAAATACCAGAGCTGGTGGGATCTAAAGCTCAAAAAGTGTCCTTGGCTCTTTCATGCTCGCTCTTGCTCTCTTCCCTGCTTCGCTCCCCGGGCCGGTGTAGCTCTTCCCTCCTGGGAGTCCCAAGAGCGCTAAGGTTACTCCCCATGGGGAAGAAGGAATGTTTTCCCATTCGATTCAACAGAAAAGACCTGGAAAGGGCTCTGATTTTCCAGCAGACCCCTAACCCACTCACTGTGTCCATGTGGAAACAACACCTTGATTAGCCCTCTAAGGATCAGGTTCCCTATTTGTAGAGAGAAGAGAATGGGAGGCTAAGAAAGCCTACGAAGAGTTGGGATATAATTCTCCAAAAAGGAAAAAGAAAGAGGATGGGAAAATGTGGTGGACTGGCCAAAAAGAGAAAAACAAACAAACAAAACACAGCTACCAGCAGCCCCTCGACCAGCGACGATCAAGTGGGATTGGGGAGGTGAGAAGTTCTTTGCAAAGGGGAGAAGTATGTTATCATCAACAGTGTCCAGAAATGCAGGATATGATGATGGCTTTGAGCTGGTTGTCTTGATTGTTCTTCAGTTCTTTACGGAGAGTGCATTCCTTATGGCACCAGGCAGACCTCCCTCCCCCCCATGACAGGCACTGCCCTGTCCCCCATGTGCTCTAACGGTCCACCTATGGAGCCATTGGTCATTTTCTGCGTGTTGACTCTGTGACAGGCCCTGAAGACGTGGCTTCTGCCCTCAGGAAGCTCACCTTCTTGGAAGGGAGACAACGGCACCCTCACTGTAATAGAGGAGGAAGGAGTTGGTTCTGCTTCGGAGGAAGAGGCATGGTCCATTCAAAGACTTCCCGGAAAAGAGGGCATTTGAGCTGGACCTATGAATGAAGTGAACGTTTTCCAGGCTGGACAGAAGAGGAGGAAATTTCAGACAGAAAGAAGGACTCAAGCAAGTGTTCCAAGAGTAGGTGGCATAGCTGTTTACTGTGTTTGGGAAGGAGCAAGTTGTCTCTGTTACTAGCAAGTGTGGGGTGAACAGCCGGGAAGGCTCAGAGATGCTGGGAAGGACAAACATCCATGGGTACCTTTCTAAGAAACAGCCATCACAAACCCACAGGAGGGCCAGGAACCGTGAGTCACCAGCAGAGGGGTGCTGGGGGCAGTGTGAAAGAAGTCAGGCTTTTATGACCCCAGGGCTGGAGGAGGCAAGCTGGACACTGGGCATCCCAGAGCTCCCCCTGCTGTGGACCTGAGCTCGCACCTTCCAGCCCACCTGGGTCTGAGCTGCCCAGGGCCTCCGTAGGACTGAGGCCACAGGTTGGAGGGTTGAAGCTCTACAAGACCCATGACCTGGCCCCTGGCTCCTTCTCCAAACTTCTCTCCTGCCACCCTCGCCTCGCTCGTCAGGGTCCTGCTGCACTAGTCTTCTTTCTGTCCCTTGAAATGCCACGCCGGTTCCTTCCTCAGGGCCTCTGCATTCACCATTCCCGTGCCCCGAATGTTCTTTCCCCAGATCTTTGCATGGCTGGCGTTCCTCCCATCACTCAGATCTTGGCCCAACTGTCATTTTTCAAAGAGACCCTCCTTAAGAACCCTTCGTAAAGGCTCCTGCCACCCAGTCACTCTCAGTTGGTGCTCATTTGTCTCGTTACCTGAAATTATCTTATCTGTTCACATCATTGTTTCACCTAACAACAGTAACTGAGCCCTTAGCAAGTGCCAGGTACTATTCCGTTGCCGTGGATATGACAATAAGCCTGACAAAGTCCCTGCCCTCGGAGAGCTTTCATTCCACTGGTGAACACAGATCAACAAACATAAATGATATAATATCCACTAGTGCTAAGTGCTGTGAAGAAATAGCCCAGAGTGAGGAGATCGGGGCTGACAAGCCTGCAATTTTGCTTAGATCAACCAGAGAAAAGCTCTCCCAGAAAGTGACTTTACAACAGAGACGTGGATGAGCCAAGGAAGCCAGCCAGGCAAAACCTGGGGAAGAGCATTCCAGACAGAGGGCACAGCCTGTGCAAAGGCCCTGAGACAGATGAGTTCAAAGAACAGCAGGGGCCAGGAGGGTGTGACAAATAAGGAGAATGGAAGGAGATGGGGTGACGGCCTCTTAGCCCATAGTAAGGATATTGGGTTGGATTCCAAGCATGATGGGAAGACTGCAAGAGGCCCTCAGGGACATGACCTCTACTCCATCAGGTGCAAGTTCCACGAGAGCACAACCCGAGCAGTCTGGCCCACCTCTGCATCCCCAGTCCAACACAGCATCTGGTCCATCATAAACGTCACACAAATCTCTCTGGAATGAATCAATTCATTACTGCAGCGTCCCACCCCTCCCTGCAAACGCATCCTGGTTGAACATTGACACTACAATTTGAACATTCAAGTTGCGTTTTGACCTGTCAGACCAAATCTTCCTTTCCTTGCGGCCAATTTGACTGCCATCCAAGATGCCAGTGTCTTCACAGGGGAGACTCTGAGAGAGGATCTCTGCTGCTCATTTTGACCAGATCAGATTCCTTGTGCAGAGGAAGTTGGGGGGCGGGGGGCACACTTCTCCCCAAGAGAAAAACACAAAATCCAGTTTTCAAACACATGTCTGGCACCATCGGCCCCTGTTTGGCAGTCCTCAAAAACTCACTTCCACTCATTTAGCACCAAAAACATCTGTGCTATTTCTTGCCACTTGGACATCTTATTTCCTTAAAGGCGATCGTCCCCATCAGAAGACCCCCCACCAGAAATGGGAAACGTGGATTATTGAGAGGTTTCTGACTATTAGATTCCATAAATGTCATGCCCACTGTTAGCACCTAAATGCCAGTCACTCCTTAGTAACCCTGATAGGGAACGGCCTCCACTCAGTAAGCCTTGCATCACCGCCGGCGTCGTAAATGTAACGCTGAACTGGAGATTTTAAAAGGGGGAGTAGAAAGAAAATAAATAAATGGCAACACAACAGCATCTCTCCAACCAATCAAAATCAAATTATACCTGAGCAACATAATTGGAGTTTAATGAGTAGTTTTATGTTTTGCTAATCAAATCACCATATTGATGGGGTTTATCAGCAGAAATACAATGTTAATTACTAAGGAATGATAAAAAATTAATGCAACTCCAAATGCAACATCCCGCATTCCATACAGAGAGGCCCGTGTGGACAGTCGGGAAGCTGGTCATTTTTCCTTTTAATGAGTCCAATAGCTGCCAGGCACGGGAACTCTGACTAGGCAATGTTTATTTGCCATTTTCAATTAAACTTGGTTCAGGGACTGGATGTCACCGGTGGGTGCTAACGTAGGCGCACGGAAGTGAACAGACTCCGTCCCTAGGCTTTCGTGTGAGGGAATGAAGCTGCCTGCTTTTAAAACATCGCCAGCTCCCTTCTCTTGGTATTCAGGGTGTTAGAGAGGCTGTCGACTGAACGCAAGAACAAGAAAGAATCCAAAAAATAAATGAGATAAACTCAGATTTTAAAAGTTGACTACATTCACACTCTCCCAGCCAAAGAGATCTAAAAGAGGTCTCTTGTTCAAAAGATGCGATCAAGAAGGAATGACTAACTTGGGAGTCGGGGTTGGCTCAGAGCTTTTTCAGGAAATGTGTTGTGTTTAGCGTTTCACAGGATAAACTAAGAGAGTAATCACGCGCCCCTCTCGCCCTCCTTCTCCTGGGGCAACCTAACACCCTCCCTGAGGGGGGCATGTCCTGCAGGAGAAGGGGCTGGGGAACCTCACGGCCCAGCTCTTTTCCTTGTATCCCGTCTCAGCCACGACGGTATTTGTGTCTCTTCCAAGGTTTGACTGAGGGAGCACCATCATCGATGACGAGAAGGAAACGTGGTTAAAGAAATAAATAAAATAAAATGAAGTTAATTGAAACCTCTCAGACTTTTTTTTCTTTAAACACTTAGATACATTCTTCTCTCATTTTTGGCAAAATCCTTCATGGTGTCAAAAACAATAGATGGCTCCAATGTTCCGGATCTGCTCATGGAGTCGAGCTCTCCCATCCCTGCTTGGCATTACTAACAACCCGGGCTCACCCTGTCCTCTCTTCCTGAACACGAGATTTCAGGGCCAGAAGGGACCTTGGAGGCCACGGGGTCCACCCTTCCATCCCACTGAGCAGGAAGGTCCTCATAAGTAGCTGCACGTCTGCACACTTTGCATTTACAAGGCAGGTTCACGTCACTGGTTCATTTAAACCTCACAACCACCCCACAAGGTAGGTATCGTTGTCCCCCCTATAGTGTTGAGGAAGCTGAGGCTCAAAAAGGTGGGTGACTCGCCTGAGGTTACAGAGAGGGTGAGCTGCAGAGTCAGAAGTTCAACCACAGCCGCCGGCTCCAGGGGAGAGAACGCACCCCCTGACATTGCTCCAGGATTTGGGGTAGCATCCATTGGCTTACAAAATAAAGCCCACACTCAGTCCCCATCTGAGACCCTCCTTCATAAGGCTGACCAGGCATTCCAGCCCTCCACCCCACTGCCCACCCTGACATATCACCTGTTCCCATCCATGAATTTCCTCGACAGACATCCGACATGCCATTGGCTCTCCCACCCCCATTGTCCCGTTCCCACTGGTCCCTCTCTTTAGAGCACCTTTTCCAGCGTGTCTGCACCAAGCTCCACCCATCCTTCCTAGAACAGATCGTGCCACCTCCTCCAAGAAGCCTGCCTAGATTCCTTGGCCGGAAATCAGACCTCACCCTTCTGTATTCTCACAGCTGCCCAACTGTAATTCATTCATCAGGTGTATAATTAGTCATTTGATGACTATTCCTCTTCTGTAACTGCACGTTCCAGGAAGCCAGGGATCTAGCACAATGTCTGACACACAGTAGGCACTCAAAAAAGATGAGTACATAGATGAATCAATGAGTGAGTGAATGACTGAATCACTTGTTGAACCTCTCCAATGTGCCAGGCCCTGTGCAAGCACGTTACATAGACGGTACACACTTCAGAGGGCTGTGGAAAGGATGAAACGAGATAAAGCAGATAAAACGCAGAGCCAAAATGTGACACATAATATCTGCCTAAAATTGTTTCGCTATTGTAGTTATCATCATCATTTTTATTATCATTGTTATCATAGTGTCCCAATTAAATACTTACAACAACCCTTTTTCACCTCCAATTTTATCTCCATTTTACCAGATGAGGAAATTGAGGTTCAGAGAGGTTAAGTAACTTTCCTAATGTTCCACAGGTGGTCAGTGGTGGAGCTGGGATCTGAGCGGGAATTAGACCAGATTTGTCTAACAACAACAAAGCCGTACCCTCTGCCATCACACTATCCTACTCCCCAAGGTTGCAGGGAGCCTGGGATCACGTTTTGAGGTGGCTTTGAGGCACAGGACCATGCCTGCTTCTGCGCCTGTCCCATCTCCCCACCAGCTCCAGACAAAGTGCTAAACAAGTCACATGTATGTCACCACTCCTCAGGATGGAGAAAGGACGTCGACAAGGGCACAATTTGGGGCAGAGATGGCTTCTGTAACTATCATGTGTTTTGCCCTTTGACCTGCCCACTTGCCCTCATCCAGCTGAGCTCACAGGTGTCCATCATTACCATCGACCCCAACCCAGAGGCAGCTGTCTTGAGGAGATGGTGTCAGAGAGGGTTAAATGGCCAGAAGAGACGGTCAGAGAGCATCGAGTGATCTTACAGAGGAGGAAAATGGGAACCAAACGTAGCCAGCAAATGAGCCAGGGGGCCAGACCAGAACCCAATCTCCTGCCTTCTAGCCTAATACTTTTTCTACTACACATATAAAGGAAATTTTCTCAAAATATATGGCTTCTTGTTTTCTGCCACTAAAATATAAGTTCCTTGGAGGCAGAGACTAGAACATAGCCTGGTCCAAAGTCAGTATTTTCCCACCATCTGTCCTTCTGGGCTCTGTCCAGTGGAGCCCACCCAAACACATGAGGCCATCCGACACAGTAGGAGAAACCACAGCAGAGTTGTGGGCATGGCCCAATCTGACTGTCACACAGCCTCTGAGAGTCTGAGCCTATACTAATTATAGACTTTTGTGTCCATTGTTTCTCAATCTTACCTTGACCATGGACCCTCTTCTCTCAAGCAAAACCTGAAGAAGCACAATTTGTAAACAGGAGTGAGAGCATCTGTGCCCCATCCGCCATGCCCACCTCCATCCTCAAGTAGGGCCTCAGAGTGGGCTCATGGGCAGAACCAGGTCGGAGAAGTCTCTGAATGTCAGTTTCTTCATCTGGAAAATGGAGGTCGTAATACCGATTTCTACAGATCATAAGGAGAATCCAGTGTACATTGAACCCCAGTCCAGGGACTGAGAAGCAGTGGGAGAGAGAATTAACAGCAATAGGCTTTTATTGCCCACCCCCTGGCCCTCATAACCCCCTTTCCTGCTTGAATTTTTCTCCATAGCATTTATTACCTTCTAAGTATATGATTGACTGACTTGTCTTCCTTGTTTGTGTCTGTTCCTCTTCCTGGAATGTAAGCTTCATGAGGGGAGGGATTCGAAGGTATTTTGTTAGTTGAATGTGAGTCTGGAACAGTGCCTGGCACAAAGGAAGCATTTGATGAATGAATGAACCACTCACTCACTCACTCAATGCATCACTCCAGGTGGCTCTTCATTGTCATCACCGCCATTCGTCAGTCTCTCTACGCCCAACCCTCTTAGGGCATCCACCCACTGAGGTCCCTCTCCTCTTTCCAGCTGCCAGATGGAAGCAGTGTAATTTGCAAGCAAAACCCCTGTTTCAGGAGGAATCTGCTAAAGAACAGACCCTGGGTTATTCTTTCATTGCCCACTCCCACCTCCATGCTGTGCATTTGGAAGCGCTTTGGAATCACAGCCCATGGTGCCAGAAAGCTTGGTAGAAAAGCCACCAAAACCAGACTCTCCCTTCCTCTCACCTCCCAGTCTTAACCCGTTGCCTCCCACTGGCCAAATCAACATGGAATCCGGAGGGCCAGTGATCCCAGGAAATGTTTCCTGCAATTCAGAGCAGGGCAGAGAACCTCAGGGAACACTTCCAACAGCAAACTGGCACATGGGTATTTATTATTTTTATATCTTTAGCATCCGGACATACCTAGCACATAGTGGGTGTCCTAAATGTATTAATTTAATATATTTGTGTACTAAATATTTCTGTAGATGGTAGAAATGATGCATCTGTATACTTCGTATCTTGCACATTTCCTGAGGTTGAAATCTTACATAATCTATCTGTAACTGGGCCCAGTGATCCCCACCTTCTGGTATTTACTTCCTTGGGAAATCCCCAGTGCTTGAGTGTGGATGGAGCCTGCAACTTTCTTCCAAACAACAGAATATGGCTAAGTGATGAGCTGTCACTCCTGTGATTACATTAAATTAGTTAGGTCTCTAGCAGACTCATGCTACAGATGATGATCCTTGCTGGCTTGATAAAGTAAGCAGCCATGCTAAAGAGATCCACATGGTGAGGGACTGCAGGAAGTTCCTAGAGCTGAGGGCAGCCTCTTGGAGTGAGGAAGTCTCCAGCTGACTGCCAGGAGGAGCTCAGTCCTACACATGCAAGAGGGCGAATTCTGCCAACAGCCTGAGTGAGCTGGGGAGTGGGTTCTTCCCCAGTCGAGCCTCCATATGAGAATGCAGCCCAGCCAACTCCTTGACTGTAGCCTGTGAGACCCTGAGCAGAGGACCCAGCTCAGCTCCACTGTTCCTAGACTCTTGACCCTTAGAAAGTATGCAAAAATAAGTGTGTGTTGGCTTGAGCTGCTCAGTTTGTGATAACTTATTACACAGAAGCAGAAAACTGCTACACGCTTTAACTCATTAGGTTGGAGAAGGGAAGAGCAATGAACAGTGTTAAAGAGCCAGCTATGTAATCACAAAATCCCATTTTCTTCCTCCTGGACAGATCACAAAGCTACAGTCTTCAGCCTTCATTGTAAGAGGTGTGGCCAGGTGCTTGAGATCCAGCCAAAGGGATGTAAGTAAACATTACAGATGCCAGTGTAAGTCCTGGAGTCCCAAGCCATCCTCACTCCGTCTTCCCCCATCCTCTGGCTGGATGGAGAGGATGCTGAGCTCCTAGAGGAAACAGAGCTGAGATGGAAAGAGCCCAACTCTCTCACTCACTACAGGAAAGGTCACCCAGCACACACTCCTTAGGACTTTACCCGAGCCAGAAATAGACTTCCACTGTGTTGAGCCACATGAGCCATTTTGGAGTTTACCTGTTGCAGCTGCTACTGTGCCCCTAAATCGTCTAATAGGAAGATAAATAATCTGCATTGAGCACTCACTCAATGTATGTACCCAGCACTTTGCTAGACACTTTTTGTATATTATTACATGCAATCATCTGGTCAACCTTGTAACGTGGGTTTTGTTCTTCTATCTTATAGTTTAGAAAATTGAAGCTCTGGGAGGCTAAATGACCTGCCCCTCATAGGACTAACAAGTATTGGAGGCAGAATCAGAGGCAGGACTGTCTGACTCCAAAACCAATGGGATCTCTAAAAAAGAACATAATGTGTGCCAAGGAGGAGACAGAGAAAAGGTTCTTTGGGACATCAACGTAAAAACAACTCACATTTGATCAAGAAGATCAGTAAATGCTCCAGGAGTAGGGGGCCTTGGAGATGGTCTTTGAAGGATGGGCAGAATTGACACCGATTAAAGTGAACGACACATTTCCAGCAGAGGATACAGCCTGAGCATGTGGGTAGTCTGAAAAGTGTAGGACTTGGAGAAGAGAGATGGGAGCCCATTTTGTCCAGAGTCGGGGGATGATAGGAGACAAGGAGGTACAAGGCTAGCAACGGAGTTTGGGTTTAAATTATGGACAATGTTGGATGCCAAAAAATAATAATAAGTGAAGGAATTTGTACTTTCAATATAAAAGTCTCTAGACTAGAGGAGCTATACAATCATAGCTGTACACCAGAAGCCTAATTTAGCATAATCTTATGTAAGCACAAATACTCTCTTCTAATGCTTATATCAGTGAAAACAATAACACCTAGTTTTCTTCCTTGTAGTTAGATTTACCAGAAGTGATTTCAAGAAGAACTAACAGAACTCCTTTCTGAAGCACACAGAAGAATTCATTTCATCACACGGTAGTCGCATTGCCCCGTGATTTGTGGGCAGCAGAGCCACACCTGTGAGCTTACCTGTGTGCAGGTGTGTGACGTGGATAGAAACACAGACACAGCCTGCATGGAAAGACTGCTCTGTCCTCACCCAGCGCTGCCACCAGCACATGCGGGACGTATGACGATGGCAATGCCTCCTGAAATGCTGGGTGTCTCTTTTACATTTCACATGAGAGGCAATAATCTCCGTTGCATTGCAAATCCCATCTCTTCAGACACGTGGAAGGTTTCCTTTCACAAACAGAAGACCTGTTAGGCCATCCATGACCACAACAGCATCCCACAGTTTCAAGGCCTGAGCAGCAATGAGGCCAGGAACCAAGAAAAGCTGTGAAGGCTCAGGAGGCAGCTGCTCTCCGAGTTCTGTTCAGTTCTAAGGACACACATGGCCCTGGAGGGCTCTTTGGGAATGGGGAGAGGACCACCAGACTGCCCCCCTCCCAAGGGAGTCAGGAGGAAGAGCGAGGCCGACCCGGAGACAGTTGCAGTAAAGACGATCATGGCTGGGGCAGACCCTGCTCCGGGGCCCTGAAGAGACAATAGTAGAAGTTTATTGGCCCAACACTCAGGTGGATATCTTCTTCAAGACAGCTACCAGTTCCTGTGACCCGGTCTCTCAGCCCTCCCTCCTCCCAGCTCCCCTACTCAAGTCTAGCCCCTGAGCAGGAAGAAGCGATTGGCGCTGAGCTTGTGACGGCCTCGGACACAGCAACAGGAAGCTTTGGAGCCAGAGGTCTGGGTTCAAATCCTGATTTGGCTGCTCCAAAGCCCCCTAGACTTTCCATAAGTGATTTACTCTCTTTGAAGGCTACAGCATATTGGGAGAATGAAAGGTGATGGATCATTTATGAAGCGCCTGGCACCTAAAAGGGACTGGGTAAATAATGGCTCTTATTAGCCATAGTTCCTTTCCTCAGTGAAAAGTGTATGTTTAAACGGCATTGCTGAGAGATTTGAGAGTTTGGGCAAGCATTTCAGGAAGCCAGGAACTTCTGGGCAGAGTGTGGTCTGTCTTGATAATTTGGACCCAGGACTAAGCATCAGGATGGTTTGAAATCGAGTTGGCAACCCATACTCCAGCATTTCCCCCGACTTTGTGCCAGCTGTAAATCCCATAAGAAACCTTTTATGCTCTTGTCTGAGTTGTCAAGGAAAGCGATCAACAGGACAGAGAAAGGGACAGAACCCCGGGCATAACCCGAAAACTCCCACTGTGTGGTGACATCAATCTAATCATTGATTTCCTTTCCGGACAATTGTTGAGTTAATGACAACCCCAACACCCGCTTGAATTTTGCCCCCATTTCCTCTTGTCTCCCAGGATATCCTGAGAGATTTAGTTAAACTCCTCAAGGGCTCCCACATGGGATGTGCCTACGACATTCTCTGATGAACCAGGCCACTCAGACCCAAGAGGAGAAGATGGGGTTTTGCTCAGCAGGAGTCCATGCGGCGGTATAATTACAGGCCACGCTCGCTCAGAACCAGCTGGACGAAGATTCAGACCCTGACTCCACCATTTCCCACATGGAATGACCTTGGGAACGTAAGTTACCAAAGTTTTCTGAGCCTCCAATTTCCTCTTCAGAAAAATGGGAACAAGCCCAATTTGTGGGCCCGAGAGGAAGTCAAACAAGATACAACACCACTCCGTCTAGCCCCAGGCCCGGCCCTTTTCCACTAGAAGCCCTTTGTTCCATGAGCCTGAGTCTCTGACCAAGAACTTGAAAGTAGATCAATGCCTTGGCCCTTCCAAGGCAGGTGCACAGGCTTGCGCTCCTGCTCATCTTGGAAGGGGAGACAAAGGCACTAGTCCTGGAGACTTCTCAACACGTCTTTTCCAAATCACCTCTACTTTTTGGCAAAGTGTATCTGCTTCTTGCCTCTTCTCATTAGGACAACATCTGCAAAAGGACGTCAGCATACTAAACGTTGGTATATCTGAGACCTGGGATGATTCTGGCTGAGGCCAGAGAGTCCCACTCTCTCCCTAGAGGTTCCTTTCTGAATTAACAAAGGGGTGTCAGGGCTTCATTTGAATATTCCAGCCATTAATCCTGGGCACTAGCTCCCGGGCTGTTCCAGCCCTTTGGGTGTTTTGAATACATTTTAAGGATCATTGCAAATTTGATTGCCATCAATAAAATTGCAAACAATATAATTATATTTGTTTGCTTGTGTCTAAATAGGTGCACACATGTGAAATGTGACTTTGCTAATACAAGCAAACACACAGGCGTATACATATTTGTGCTTTTGGATATACAGAGACTCATACCTACACGGCACACAAATGCACCTATATAACTTGCAAAAATAATCTACTTCTTCTTCAATGCTATACTGAAAAAAAAATCGAATCTAAGCACGGAGGAACTGAAAAAACTACATGTATCATTCACCTGATTTCAATTGTGCCTCCCTTTGAACCTCAGCCAAATCATTTTGTACATTAAAAATTGGTCAGGGATGATAAGATTCCATTTTCATGGTTGGTAATGCAGAACCAGGGAAAGAATACAATTACAGACCCCTGAGTAAACTCTGCGAATGTCAACTTGATGTAAATGATCAAGTGTCGACAAAGGGGCCGGGGGAGGGAGGGCTCTGAGAGGAAAAGAGAGCTGAAGTCCCACAGAGAGCAAGAGACAGACGGACAGACAGAAAGAGCTAGAGATGAGCGTGCATCCTCGGCACAGCTTCACGGAGCTGAAACGTGAAGCTCCTGGCACCCAGGAATTTGTCGGGCACTGGCTCTTGGGCCAGTCTCGAGTGTGCCAAGGTTTAGCAGCTAAATGCATTTATTCATTCCCCAAACAGTCACGGAAGCACCCGCTTGGGGCAGTGAATGCCAAACAATAGGAATAAAATAGGATTGACCCCAGGCGGCTCAGCTCAGTCCTGTAGGATTTCCCACGGGGATGGAGTGGGAGAGCCCAAACGGGGACGCTCCACTGGCACCCACCCAAGGTTTTCAGCATGTGGACATGCCTACAAAGGTCCCTCCCAAGAGACAAAACACAAGCAGCTCATGGACCCCTCCTACGGCACCTGGGTCAAGGGAACGACAAGGGAAGGGACAAGACAGCCCACCCTGCTCTGAGGCTGCCCCTAGCGGGAGATCACACTTCAGGGCCCTCGGGAAATAGCCAGGAAGTGAAGGGTCTCGAGATCACATCACACAGAAACTGTGGGAAGAATGGGGACTGTTTCTCTCGAGAAGTGAAGGCTCAGGAGGATGGCGTCTGTTACCCAGAACTCGAAGGGCTGCTGAGAGTTGGGACAGAGTGAATTAAGCTCCTAGAGAGCTTTAGACATCAGACTCAGGACTAGCAGATAGAAATGACCAGAATAGATTTTTGTGCATCATAACAGAGGGGTGTGCAACCTTAAACTGAGCTGCTTTGTAAGGTAATGAGCTCTCTGTCAGTGTGAGTATGACAGAAGGCTGGTCAACCACTTGTTTAGAACATCGTAGGAAGCATTTCTGCCTTGGAATGGGAGAGGGATTGAATGGATGATATTGAGAAGTACTTAGAAGCGGAGAACATTAATTAGAATTCAGATAGGTACGAGCTTTGGAGATGGAGGAAAGGGATCAAGAGTCTGAAGTCAAAACCTGCCTTCCACGGCTCTGACATTTGTTCTCCAGGTCACGGTCTCTCACAGCCTGTACCATTCTACGTCTATTAAACAAGGCCACACAAGGAAAACTCTACGGTCTCTTGTCTTAGATTATTTATCCCTCACTTTCCCCTGTTGGCATGGACGCTCCTTCTCCGATTCAACAATATTGGTTACCTAAATAGGAGGCACTCAACTAGGCTCTGAAGATACACAGCGTCACAAGACACTTGAAATCTCTGGTATTTACCTGATCTACTGATGATGGACACAGGGTGGTCACGCATGAACCCAAGTGTTAGCCATGAGGTCAAGATGGCAGGTGTACTCCTCATCCACCTGGCAACTCATCAGTGCTCGTGAAGGATATTACATGGCGCATGGTATCTGGAGCACAGCCAAAGGTAAGCTTCACTAAACTAAAGGCAAAGGTCATACTTTCAGGCCTTCCTTCTACTTCTCTTATCACAGGATGCTGGTTGTTATGGTGATGGGAGGGGTATGGCAGGATGAAGTAGCTAAGGACCAAAACATGGCAATAAGCCAATGAGCTTTAACTTTATGAAAGGCGTTGCCCACGTGCACTCATTTGAGCCAGGCTTGGGAAGTCAACATGCTGCTCCCATGGTGCTAAACCATCACTTCAAGGTTCTGAGGTTCCAGACGCCATATTGGTTTCCATCCTCTCTCCATTACTGTGGGAATTCAGGGAGTGGGAGGTGGTTTTCCACTTTAGATTCTAGGACTCTGCCTGTGCCTTCGATTTCCCTTTTCCCGCTTCTGGCGTCTTCACAAGAGGGTCAACTGTTTCTCCTTTGACTCCAGAAATGCGGAGAGCACCAAACAGGCAGCTTCCCAATTGCATCTCCGAGGATGGCTCCCCAAGTCGAATTGAATTACCTTATGGTTACACATATGGACACCCCGGCCATCTTCCCACCAACAGTAGATTTGGAAGAGTTTTAGGGTTCTACCATCCAATTGACTCTCTAGCTTTGTTGGAAAGATGTTTTCTCAGTCAGTGGCCCAATATATGAAGAGCTGGGAGATAAGCAAGAGACCAGAAAAGCAGGATCCCAGATTAAGACATCAGGGACCTTCAGGATCCAGTTTAGAGAATGAGATGTGTTGAACAAAGTCACTTTCGAGGCCCCATCTTACTAAAAGGACCTCAAATTACTTCCAGAGCCATCGTCATTTTTCTATTTCCCTGATCTCCTGGAACGCCTACGTAGTTGACCTGCTAGATAAGTTTGTTTGCCGAACAGAATTGAAATATGATTTTATGTCTTTCTCATTGTTGCTTCAGGATCAGCTCGGTGCTGACTTGGGAGATGGGGGTAATCTGAAAAACAGAGATTTCCAAACCCACTCTCCCAATAACTGGTCAACCTCATCCACAGAGGAGCCCTGAGTTGTTCTATGACAAGAGAGCTCAGGGAGGGGGTCCAGAGGCTCAACATGCAAATATCGCATGGCGACATGAAGAAGGAAGAAAAGCTGACCAGGGATGGGACCCACGGGGGGCTAAGGATTGTGTCCTTGGAGGGACCAAAAAGAACAAGCATTTTCCAGGAGAAAGAACACACATCCCCCTACCATCCCATCATCATTCAAAAGCTGAGAGCAGGACTGATTTTTCCAATTTATTTTAGAATTATCAACCGAACTGATTAAAGCAGCTATCAACTTCGGTTGTTCTTTATGTGTCGTCCTCATTTCACGTTTCCAATGTTTTTTTCGCGTGCAGGCTGCATAAATTATTGAAACATCATTTTATTTATCCATCCCCCTGTGACAGAAATAGGTTTTCTGAAAGCAGATCTTTCCCTAATCAGTTTTGTTTTTCTTGGTTTTGCTTCCAAATAGCTCCCTGAATTTCAGGCTGACGGTTGTGGAGCACTGGTTCCCTTCTTCAGGGTGAACCAACCCACGGTGGGAAGAGAAAGAGAGCACTCTGGGTTCCAGAGCCTTGGACATACGTTATTGGTGCCTGGGAAATCAGAGGCTTCCGAAATTTGTCCAGATATCATGCGGGAGGGACATGGTCTAATGAAGTGATGTGCTGGGAATGGCAGCCTTGACTCCATCAGGGTTCAGGGCAGGGAAGCTTAGCTTCATTTATTCATCCCCCGGGTTAAAGACCTCCACTTCAAGACGGTGGGTCATGCCCAATGGGAGCTGGGAAGGAACCAGCTCCCAAGGCGACCATGGATGTCTGTGAGTTTCTAGCTTGAATAAAACTGGCCTAGAGTTCACCATCACCGCACATCCTAACTCGTCCTGGGGAATCATCTGAGAAGGGCCGCTCGGACGGCGTATCTAAAGTGTGCGGTCTGTCGCAGCTTCTTAGGAGCGCGTCTTCGATTTGGAGTATTTGGGAGATGAGGAGTGATGTGTTTTGCCAAGAGACGAAACGTGCTGATGTGAAACCCACATATGCCAAGGAACCTCTGGGAAGGCTCTCCGTGGTCTGCAAGACAAAGGCCTGGCTCCAGCGAGAGGGCTGGCGCTGAGGGTCCTTCATGGTCTGCGTCCAGGGGCAGCCTCCAGCCCTGCGCCCTCTGCCACCCATAAGCCCTTCTCCTATCAAAGGGTAACCATGTGTTCACTCCCTGAAAGGGTCCTGCATTCTCAACATGACAAGCCACTGCTCTTTCTGGTCTCCCCTGTGGGTCCTCACCCAGCTCCATGCTCTGCCTGGAACAATCCTCCAGATGCCCCTTCTCCATGACAAATGTTTTACCTCCTCAAATTCCCAACTCAGACCCATGGTGATGATGATGGTGATGATGATGATAATGATGATGATGATGATGATGGAGGTGGTGATGATGATGATAATGGTGGTGATGATGACGATGATGGAGGTGGTGATGACGATGATGATGGTGGTGGTGATGATGATGATAATGGTGGTGATGATGACGATGATGGTGGTGGTGGTGGCGGGGGCAGCTAACAGTGGTGACAGACGGTGTTCTAAGGATCTTACGTGCCTTATTTAACCTTCACAACACTTCTAATAGGGGGGTGATAGCAAGAATATATTATTTTTATTATATCATCCCCATTTTAGAGATAGGACCTGAGGCTACAGAGATTATGACAGTCCCCAAAGCTCTTTAATAATAATAATAACAATAACAATAAGCACTTGTGAAGCTTTGAGTATGTCCCAGAATGTACATTATCTCATTAAATCTTCAAGTCAAGTGCCATTATCGCCTTATTATTAAATGCATTAAAACAGGGAAAACTACGAGAAAAATATACACAGACAAAATCCACAGTGTTAGCTATAATTATAAGCATTCTGCAGCAAAGAAACTAGGACTTAAAAGAAGCAACGCCACTCACCGGAGGTCACAAATCTGCCGGTGTGTACGCACAAGGGTCACCTGTGTCCACACTGCGGGATTCTGCATCTCCTGGGGATACGGCTGCATGGCCACCGCCCAGCAAATGCCTGTGGATGGCACAGAGGAGAAAATGCATGGAAAGTAAGTGAACAAGCCTCTTCAGGACACTTTGGCAAAGGCCTCGTTCTTCCGAAGGTTGAGATTAATATTTTCCCTAACATATAAATTAATAAGAAAACCCAGGGGTGTTTGGAATGTCTCTGCGCTTCATTGTCCTTTTAAAGTGACATCCAGAAATCAAATAGGTCGTCAGGAGCTCAGCCTTTCTCACCTGCACCTATGGCCTCTGAGGCCTCAAAAGCGGAGCATTCATGCCGCCCCCGCCCTGAACTTCAGCTCGCAGTGGGGGGACCCAAAAGAAAGGTGAGCAAGTCCTTCCAATGGTGTCCCTAAAACCTGCCTCCTCCCGGGCCAAGAGAGAGTGTGACAGCCCGACTGCCTCTTGCCAATTACCTTCAGACCACAGCTTTGCTTCCGGGGCCCCCTACCCCATGACTGGGACCTCGGGTCCCCACCTAAGTCACAATCAGACACTGGCCCTGCCATCTCTGTTTCATTGAGGATCCAGGGTCAGCCCAACCCATGGGGCTGTGTCCACATGGCCTTAAGAGTTTGGGGTCATGGGCTTAGCTCTTCAAGAGTCCCAGAGAATCACGCAGGATTGAGTCTGGGGTACCGTTCAGTTCCTCTGTGCACGGCCAGCAGAGCCTTCTCACATCCACACCGTTTCTAACACAGTTCCTCAGTCATAATTGCATCGGTGGTCAACTCTCATCCTCAGTGACCGTTTTCCCACCGTAAGACACATTTCCATTCCAGAAGCCATAAAAAGGGGGAAAAAATGCTCATTTTATAATCAAGGAGGTGTGATATCTTTGAATATGCTGTTCCTTCTTCTTGGAATGCTTTTCCTTGGCTGGACCCCCCCACCAAACTCCTCCTCATCATGGAAGTCTTGGGTGAACAAATGGCTTCTCGGTGAAGACATTCATTCCTTGCTGAGATCACATGACCCACTGGTCACATGACCCCACTGGGCCAGAGAGCTCTTTAGGGGAGATCTGTAATGGAGGGAGGCTGCAGCACCGGGAGGGGAAGGAGCTGACAAGGGTGCCGCCTCAGGTCAAGTCTGGCCCTGACCTGCTCCAAGGGCGGACAGACGGGGTGGGGCCTCTGGAACATAAGCCCACCATAGAGTTGTCCCCGCCCTGAAGCAAGGGGGTGCCTTTGTTAGCCCTCAATCAGCCACTCCTCGGCTCTCTGCCGCCCCAGGCTGAGGGGGCATCCGTTGGCCAAGGGCAGTTCTCCAGAGAAGGCGGGCAGCTGGGGCCTGTCAGCAGCCGACTCTCACAGCAGCTGGGGGACAGGGGTGAAGGCCATCTGGGCAGGGCAGCAACAGCAGTGGCTACAGACCCTCCCCCCCAGGTGTGTTTCACGGCGCCGCGGTGATGGTGACGGTCATTTGCTACTGGAGTCATCTATATTGGTGGCTGTATTTGCTGAGTCATGAACCCTCACAGCAACCCAAACAGGAAGCAAAATCTCCATTGAACAGAAACATCAACTGAGGCTCAGAGAGATTATGGGGCTCGCTCCCTGGCGCACAGCTGGTCCACTACGACAAGTTAACGGCGAGAGAGCGTCTGAACCCCAGTTTATCCAACATCTGAGTCTGTGCTCTCTTAGCTGTATCCTGACCTCATTCCATTAGGGCACTTACCACATCACATTACCTTCCAAGGCACATCCTCCCCCACTGGACTGTGACCCTATTATGAATAAAGACTACCTCCCCCGCTTCTCCTTCCTTTTTCTCTTTTACGTATATCTCCACTGCCACCATTTATTGATGCCCCCTGAGCCCGGCCCTTGTGGTAGACTGTCCCATTTGTCCTGCTTTCCCTGTAAGAAGATGATTTATAGCTACTCACAGCCATCCGACCTTCCACCCCCCAGACGTCAGGCTTGGTCATATGACTTGTTTTGGCCAACGGAATGCGAGTGAAGTGATGGGTGCTCTGGCAGGAGAGATACACAATCCCAGTAAGGGGTAAACAGGAAGACCTGACCTAGTCCAGGGGTCCGGGAAGGCATCAGCGAGGTCAAGATCTGAAGGCCTCAGTTCTAACTAAGTGAAAAAAATAAAGGATACCACTGCTTGTGCAAAGGCCCTGTGGCGCAAGGGAGCATGATGTCTTGAAAGATTTAAAACAAGGCCAATGGCTGGAGTGCAGAGAACAGGGAAAGAGCAGTATACATGGAGGCTGGAGACATGGCTGGAGCTAGAACTGAAAAGCCTTTCGGGTCATCTTAAGGATTGGAGTCTTGCTTTTAAAGCAATAGGGACATATGGAAGCATTTCCTTCTGGGTTGTTCCATTAAGAGTTGGGCGGCTTAGGCAAGTCATATGATTTCACTGAGCTTCCTTCCTTGTTTGTAAAATAATAGTGCAGAACAAAGCAACTTCTTCCCCCTTCAAGGTTCTCTTTTTCTTTGTATTATGATTCTAGATCAGGGCAGAGAACACGCCCAGAGTCCGGCAGAGTGTCCCAGCCCACGGCATTCGTCTTTGATAGGACTCGCCTGAAGTGGGGGTGACGTTCACATCCCCAACTCCCACACGGCACTGCGTTTCCAGCCTCAGTCAATAACAAAATAAAAAATCAATTTGGTTACTCTTCTTCAAACAAAAGAAAAACACAGAAATCTCTTAATAAGAAGAAAATAGGCCTATTTATAATCAGACTGAGAAAACTGTGCGCGTAATGTGCTTTGTGCCTCAAAACTAATTTCTTTAAAATTTTTAATTTGGAGCACACAAACTAACTATTTTTAAAAATATGCAATTGCACAACTAATTCCGTATTAATGAAACTCAACATCTGTGGCTTTTCACATCTGATAGAGTTAAAATATAACCAAATTAAAGCAAGGGATTAATTTGTTTTGACTTATTAATATTGGCTAGCCATTAAAGTTTATCTTTCCCCATTTTATGCCTGTTTTTGGTCATTCAATAGCTCCGTACTGTCCTTCAATGATTTGGGAATCACGGTAATCACCTGAAGCGTCTTGCCATTGATGCAGGGTGTCATTATTCATAAATATGCACTCCGCTCCTCTTTAGCGGAACAAAGTCAATAGTCATAAAACATCATCATCATCTTTTCACTCAACTCACTCCCCAGCAACTTCGTCTCTGAATTTCCCTTGACTTAGAATATCTGATGTCAAAATGAAAATGGAGCAGTTGCCGCCACAAACAGATGGCTCTCTCCCTTGCACACGTGTGGCTTTTCTTCTCTGAATTTGCTGCACAACATTCAAGACCTTTTCTGAATCTTTCTCCTCAGCCACCCACGTTTCTGGTTACTGTCACCTCTGCAACAATTGATGGATGGTTGGGTCACACTGATCAGTGTTACTGTCAACGTGCTTTTAGCATCTCTAAGCGTAAAGCTCAGGGCTCTAGCCCACAGGTGCACAAAGAGGCACGCATCTCATGCTGTCCTCCTGGAGTTCACACCACACGTGACTCTGAACTGAAGAGGGAAGTACGTGGCCCCCAAAACTTTGTTTTCATTGACACTTCACTCTTCACAATTAGGGGGGCAGCAAAGAGTAGGGGGTCAGGCGCTTGCCAAGCTGCTACCTTTCGTCTCTCTGGTCCTCAGTTTCCCCAACTGTAAAACTTGGGTAACGATAGTCACTACTTCATAGGGTCGTCCGGCCAAATGAGACCAAGCATCGGGTTGTTGAGTGGCCAAATGAGAGTGTGCATTTAAAGTACTAAGCACAATGTTTAGCACCTAGTAAACACTTTGTGAGTATTTCTTGGATGTCTCCAAGTAACTCCTTACTGGGAAGAGGTTGTAAAGGAACTCTGAGCTCCCGTGACAAGGGAGGTCACGCTATCCGCATGAGGCTGAAGTGATCGGTCATTGCATCTAATCATTAGGCCTGGGGTGGGGGCAGGAGAGACATCAGGAAAGGCAAAAATGCATCGCAGGGCCCTGCCACGAGGCTAAGATGACGACTCGATTGCGTGCCTATTAACCTCCCCTCCAATGACTTCGGCAACATGAGATAATGCATATGAACGTTCTCATAAACTGTAAAGTGCTTTCCAAGGCTTAGTCGAGAGTGGTTGCACCATCTCAGCAGATGGACAAAACTCCTACTACCTCTTGCACCTTAGAACTTTTCATTCAAAAATAAGATTTCTTGGGCCGGCCTAGTGGCTTAGTGGTTACGTTCGCACGCTCCGCTTCAGCAGCCCAGGTTTGTGGGTTCAGATCCCAGGCGCAGACCTACACACCACCCATCAAGCCATGCTGTGGCGGGGTCCCATATACAAAATAGAGGGAGATTGACACAGATGTTAGCTCAGGGCCAATCTTCCTCACTTAAAAAAAAAAAGATTTCTTCTGGGCCCAAAATTTCCCTCTGGATTGCCATAACACATCAGGGCAAAAGGTATTATTGAGTTCTTTGTCTAAAGTTTGCTTAAAATTTAGTTAGCTAGCTTTGCTTAAAAAAAAAAATCAAACCAGTTTTGTGGAAAATTCAGTGCTCAGACCCATGGGGAATTCGTAATTGGCATTTCCATAACCCAGCTGTCTGGCTGTTGGATGGAACCCTAGAATAAATAAATAAACTAACAAACGGAAAGGCAAACACTCGAGTTCGGTGGTATTTACAAAAAGAGAAGACAGTACCGAATAGAAATAAACTCTCCCATGAATGAGTCTGACTTAAAATGGCTTGATTGAAAACCTTCTAGTATTTTAAGGATTAAGAGTGACTTTTACCAACTCAAAACGCTAGCAAATTGAGAAAGATACAAGATCCTCCCGGTACGGTTACTTTAGAAAAGTGAATGTTTTCTGCTATGATTTAGGGAACATTCTGTGACTCAGACACTTCCAGGTGTCTTTCTGTTTTTTCTTTTTCCAGGCATTCTAAAATAAGCTGCCTTGGGCTTAGAGGGAAAAGGGCATTTCCTAAGAACAATTGGCAAGAAACAAAAGTGGGCTTCAATCTCCCGTTTCATTCCGTGTCACTGGAAAAAGCAGAAAAGAAAGGTCATAGAGGTCGGTGGTAGAGACAGCTAATAAACATCCAAAATCTGTTTTTCCCTTCCTCTTCACTAACAAAACTCCTATATTTTGGCAGGTGGCGATTTGCCAACTTAAAAGAAAAAAGCACATTTCCCACTTTCCCTTGCAATGGTGGGCCATGACATGCATTGAGTGGGATTTTCTGGGAAGTTCTTTAAAGGAAGCTGACTTAGCTGGGAGGCATGTCCTTTAAATCTTGCCCCTGTTGATATGGAACTAATAGCTGGAGGTGCTGCAGCCATCTTGGCACCATGTGGAAAAGACCAAAAAAATTGTAAACATCCTGACTCTCATATCCTTAAGCCATTGAGTCCATGATAGCTGCTTCCCCCTAAATTTCTTATTAATTGAAAAAAATAAAATTTTGTTTAAACCACCGGGGTCCAGCCCCTATTGTTTCGAATTCCTAATTGACATAAGATCCTTAGTTTTCAGCTGGTCTTTTCCATGGGAGATTATGGACTTCTAAATAAGATTATTTCAGAAAAATTGCAAAGCAAAGATCTGCAAGTATTTGTGGATTTTTAATCAGTGTGCTTCTTTCAAGTCTCAGATTCACTTAATTTCAGCCGAACAGTCTGCAAGGGGCTTTCGAGTGGATGAAGGTTTTGTGTGGAACATGAACATTTGCTCTGAAATATTTAGCACGTGCACAGTTAGAGGCAGTAAAACAATCACCGTCTAGGGACCCACCTAACAGTTCAAGAAACTCAACGCCGCCAACGCACTAAAGCCCCCTGTGTACATCTGCCCATCAAATTCCTCTCCCTACCCCAAAGTACTCACTCTTCTAAATTGAATGCCCTTCATTACTTTATACTTTATACTCCCCAAGCAAAATATAATATGTCAGATGGTCAAAAAAAATTAAAAAAACAAAGGCTCTGAATCCAGCTTCCTAGGTTCAAATCCCGGCTCTGACATTTACCAGCTGGGTAACCTTGAGCAAGTTACTTAACCTCTCTGTGCCTCAGTTTCCTCATCATAAAATGGGGATAATAATATAGTACTTACCTTATAGACTTATGGTAAGGACTAAACGACCTAATAAGTGTAAAATCTGCCATCCACAACGGCTATTTAAGTATTTATTGTTATTATTTTCATAATTTTGTACGGTTCAGTATGTTACCGAACCCGAAGTGAGTTCGCTCACCCGTTGCACAGCAAGCCAATCTCTGACACCGGGGGTGGTGGAAGAAAGTAGGAACTTTATTTTTGCACAGCACTGAGCAAGGAGAGAGGGCAGCTAACGCTGAAATCCCAAACTCCCCAAAAAGCTCAAGGTTTTTATTTGGGGTTTTAGGTAGGGGAGGGGGAGCATATGGCCTTGCTGGTTGGAGCTTTCCCACCAGCCTGTCTTTGGCCTTGAGACACTTGCAGAGAGGAGGGAGCTCATGACCTTGCTGGTCAGCAGCTTTCCCACCAGCCGGTATCTCTTTGTGGGAGGAGATAGTCCAGGTGCTTGTCCTTGACAGTGTCTGTCTTTATGGAGGATGGTGTCTTTACTCAGGAAGCCAGAGAGTAGGCGGGTAATGAGTGTTTTGGTTTTAACCCCATATATGCTGGGTTTAATGTGGGGAAACTGATATCAGGGTCGATATCACATACATATATTTTGTTTAGATACCCACAAGATTTTTAATTATAAATCATAAACTAATGCAAAGATTATTGCATTATAATAAACTATATGCAACCTATAGCTTCAATATTTGATATCACATAGGGTAAAAAATCATTTTTTTTTTCACAAATAGAATTTCCCTCACCCACTCCTCTTCCAGTACCATCTCAGCGAGCAGCGCCAGCGTCCACTCAGACGCCCAGGCCAGAGATCCGGGTGCCGTCAGGTCCACCCGATTCTCTCTCTCACGCATCCCCTCCCCTCCATCCCCCTCTCCTGCCTGGACCACGGCAGTAGCCTTGTTTCCAGACTGCCTCCCTCGCCAGTTCCCAACGCACTCTCCACAAAGCAGCCGGTGCTCCTTCACGGGGAAAAAACGGATCCGTCGATTGTGCTCCCGGTTGCAGAAGGCCGGCGGTTCCATGCTGTCCAGCGGGACCCTCGAGGCCCCACCTCTGCTCAGCCTCATCGCCCACCGATCGCCCACCGCCCGCCCCTCCGCGTCACTCCAGCCACAATGAACGCTGTGGCGGCACTTCCACGGTGGTCTCTCCCCGTCCCTGGGTCACTTCTCCCCTCCGCTCCATCACCCTGCACCCCTCTCCCCGGACTGACTCCCCCGCATCTTGGAGGTCTCAGCGGCGCGTCACCCACTCCCCGAAGACCTCGCTTAGCCCCCAGCCCGTGGGGGCCACACCGTGAGCATCCACAGCACCCGCACTTCCCTGCTCCAGCCACACCTCCCGCTGTGGTCACTTCCTGATGCCCCGACCCCTCCTCTAGACCCTGTGTCTGCCTGGGATGGAGCGGATGCGGTCCCACTGCGTGTCCGCGTCCTGGTGAGAGGACGGATGACTGACCGGCAGGCGCTCCTTCCTCATCTCCTCTGACTTTCATGGGTTTGCCCTTTATCTCTTGCCCCTCAAAGTTCATCTTCCTTCTGACCCCTCGACCTGATATATTCACTCTCCCAGAGAGTGATGAGGGCAAACATTTAAAAGGTAGATGAACTCCATTATTGATGAGGGGAGGAGAAATTAGCACCCTGATAAAGTGTTAACGAAACTCTAAGTGGAGCTTTTTAGGGGCAGAAAATTGAGTTGCATCCAACTGAATTATAAATTTTAAAATATTTTGACCTCAAAAATTCCCCTTCTTGAACAATATCCTGAAGAAATATTAGGACATATCTCCCTAGGAGCATTTATAGGAATGAGCAAATTACCATTATCTACAATAGAAAACCTAGGACCCACCTAGATATCCTTCAGTACAGAAATAATTAAATGAACCAAGTCATATTTATGCTGTGAGACATAATGCAGTAGCTTAATGAAACAGATATATATGTGTTGTTATAGAAAGACTCCTTGAACATATTATGAAGTGAGAACATTTGGAATGTGTTATGTACAATAGGTTACAATTTATGTAAAGAACAATGTAACTACGAGCATGTAAATGAATACAGACAGGTCTGAAAGAGACGTTGACGGCAGTGGTGGCCTCTGAGCCAGTATGAGCTTGCAAGGACCTGGAGGAAGCGAACAGGGATTGTAATTTCTTAAAACGTATTTTTTGTACTGTTTAAATCTTACACTGGCATATACTTGGACATTACCTGGCATTTTAATTTAAATAAGATAATAAAAGATACAGAAATCATGGTGCTATAAAGCTAATGGTCACAGATTCAAAGAATGGAAAAGGGTTGAAAATGACCAAGGTTTGTTTGTCGTTTTCATTTTCTTTCTTACTTCTAAAGACACCAATATAAACAGTCCTATGAAGAAAGAAGAACTGGTTGTATCATTCTCATTTAAAACCTGGGAGAAAAAAAAGAAGCTCAGAGAAGATAAATGACCATACATGACCCCCTAATTGGCTCACGTCAGGGTCACACTTTCATTCAGCAAAGCTTTTTTTGGTTTCTTTTTGGTGAGGAAGATTTGCCCGAGCTAACATCCATGCCAATCTTCCTCTGTTTCGTACGTGGGTTGTTGCCACAGCATGGCCGCTGAGTGGTGTAGGTCCACACCCAGGAACCAAACCCAGGCCACTGAAGTGGAGCACATTGAACTTAACCACTAAGCCAGGAGGCCAACTCCATTCAGCAAAGATTTATTGAGCCCTTAGCACATTACTTAAATTCTCTGAGCCTCAGTTTCCTCATCTTTAAGATGGAAAAACTAATACTGAGGTGGTTCAGAAGATTAAATGAAAACAAAGATGAAAATCTCTCAGCACAGCACTTGGCACTTAAAAGCACTTGCAATTGTCTAAAACTGACAGAATCAACTTTCTCTCTTGGCTTGTTTCTCTTTCTCCTTATCATTCTGTAATTTCACAATGCTATGTCTAGATGTGGATTTTTTTTTACCCTGCTTGGAACTTGTCAATCTACCCTTCATGGTTCCGCGTTGTCTATTTGTGTAGCCCTATGGTGCATTTGCTGGGCGGGGGGGGGCTGTTGCTCACTGGCAGTTTCCAGTTTACTAATCCTCTCTCCAGCTGTCTTTAATCTCTTGTTTACTCCATCCCACTTTTAAAAAATCTAACTCTATCTTTTATTTCCAATATTTTCTATAAGTTATTTCTTGTGTTAAACAAGTTTTTCTTCACTTTGAGGATAATATTCTGACCTTAATCTAGTTGAGATTATAAACCTACTTATTTTAAATCTTTTCAGATTTGTCTCCAGCAGCACAGGTGACATAACATGGCAGTTAAGCATGAAGGATTCAGAGTCCGACTGCCTGGATCAATTTGAGCTCTGTTGTTTGCTAGTTATGTAATCTTGGGTTAACCCAACTGTACCTCTATTTCCCTTCTGCTCAATAATGATGATAATTACAATGCATACTCCATAGGGTTTCTATGGAGATTAAATGAGTTGGTACAGGTACGTCATTTGGAACAGTGCCTGGAACATACTCGGCCTTTGATACATGTTAGCTGTTATCATTATTTCTATTTCCTCATGTTTGAACTCTCCCATGTGATGGGTCTACTGCCTGTCTCTTATTGCACTGAATTTCTGCATGTGCTTTTTAATTTTGTTTGAGTTCATTGTGTATGGAAGTTTTTCCAAGAGGCCCTCCCTGTCAATTGGTTTCATGGATGGTCCAGCCCAGACCTCCAACTACGCAACCCTGAAGTAGATCTTACGTTTCGGCCTAGACTCCTTCATACTCTAGATGCTGTTGCTATCCGTCTGCGTCACACAGGCCTGTGGAAATGACTTTTAGACCCAATCAATGATTAAAGATTAAATGAAAGAAGATTGAGTGGTTCCTGAAGGCATGGTTCTTATCTTAATCCTTTCTACATTTCCAGCACCCAAGACAATGCACTCCATAAGTGATTGTCAAATAATCACTGAATGGTTAGATAAATAAATGAAAGAAAAGAAGGTGGCAAGAGAGAAATCAAGGTCCCCAAAGAGCCTGGAAAAGCAGAGATTTAGTAAGAGGCAGTATAGAATCTTGGTTAAGCTTTTGGGTTTTGGTGATGTGGCCTTGGCTGTACTTCTTACTGGCTGCTGAGGCTCAGGCAGGTTTATTACAAGTCTCAGCCTCAGTTTCCTCATCTGTAAAATGGAAACAGTGATAATATTTGCTTCACAGGATTGTAGAGAGGATAGACTAGGCCTTACATAAGTTCCTTATTCATTCAGTCACAGTCTGTTGGATATACAGATGGCTACAAAGATGAGCAAGAGAAAACACGTGAGTTCTTCTCCTTTAGAATATATTTTGCTGAATGCAGAACTTTAGACACTATCTCAATACAGGGGAAACTGAACAACTAACCACACCCATCCATGACAGGATATTAATGAAATGCAAAATCTGGGCAACTGTAAGCAAAATTGTACTGTTCTGAAGTTGTTGCTGTCATTGTTGTTGTTTTAAGTTTCATGATTTGCTAGTATGTTTAAGGACAAATCAGATCTACATTCAAATACTGAGTTTCCTGCAAAAATTGTAATTAAAGGAACAAAATGAAAGGCAGACATTTTCCCCTCCCCTGGAAAAGAAGGGAATTTAAAATCTATTTAGAGGGCAACATAAACTGTAGCCAATGCTGGTAATCCCCCAATATCACCTGGGATCAGATGGCGTATACCTTCTGGAATGAAGTTAAAACTCCTCTTGTGTGGAGCCAAGAAGCATAACCACTGATTTGGATCTGATAGAATTGTAAGGATGGGACAGGAGGATGGGCTCATGGCGGTCACACCATCATTCACCTAAAGGTCAAATAAATAAATCTCAGTGATCATGGCATTGAGGCTGAGGACCTGATCGTGCGACCTTCATACACTCAATCATATAGGGAAGCTCAATATGTCCAAAAGAACCGTGTATTTGAGGCCAAAAAAATCTAAAGTAGAGATAACTCTGCTGTTAATTTGGAAAAGCCATGGAACTTCTCTAGTCCTTCGTTTTCTCATTTGAAACAAGCATGCAATGATCTGTCATGACTTACTCATAAGAATTAGATAAACTGATGACAAGTATATTGCCTTGTGAGGTTTTCAGAATCCTCTCTGGGCATAAGTCTCGCTGTCGTTAAGGCTGGGGCCACCCTTAGCGTTTGTGAAAGGAGTTAATTTTCATGTCCCTAAAACCTTGGAAGTTGGGGCAGAGGGCAGGAGGAGGGGTTCAATGCTACCTAACGTGTCCTTAAGCAGAGTGTAAGGAAAGGCTCTGGGGGAAGTCCTCGCAAGTCAGGGAGAGGGTGCAGGGAGGGAGAAGAAAAGTTAAAGGCTTAGAGACACACCAGGTGAGGCTTTGAGGGCCCCGATAAATCATGACCTACCGTTGGGAGGCCAGAGAATTGGGACCAAGAGACCAAGTTGACGTGAAATTGCCATTCTCCGCCTTATAACCCTTGCCCAAGTACTAAAATTGGCATTTGAGGGCAGCGCTAGGTCTACCAATCAAGCGAGGTGTACGGGGGGGAACAGCATCGTAGAATCTCAGAGTTGGAAGGAACCACAGTTGCCAAAATGGGAAGCGCAGCCACTCATTTGATGCCACCAGCTTGTCCAGATCCTGGTGGAGTTTATCGACTGCATTGTGTCAGATCTGGAAGGTGATGGCCACCCCAAGAGGGCAGTTACTCCAGTCTTGTTGGGTCACCAAAAGGTGAATGAGAAAATGGCCCCAAACACATTGTTTTTGTGCTTGCCGGTCCCAGGAGCCCAACCCCAGTCATTAATTCCATGTTTCAACAAAAGTGGGGGACAAATCTTTCTGGGGATGGAGCATGAAATGATTTTTGGTGGTCTACAGACACAGCATAAAAACGTTAACTCACATGCTGATTATCTTTTATCCTTTCTGACACAGCCAGCAGAAAGTCTCTGGTGAGTGCTGGTGTGACTTTAACACCTTGCTCAAGTTTGCGAATCTCCCTGTTGGACACAGAGCAGGCTCTGAGCCCAGCGCATCTGGTGGGCAAATGTAGGTAATGTTGTATTTTCATTGTACATTTTACAATCACCTTCAATTTATGGCACAGGATCCTGATTTTTCCATTTATGATAGTGATATAAAAGTGCCTTTTAAGTAAATATATTTATGAGTCAAATTAAAGAAAAATATTGAATAAATAAAAGTACAGGTGGAACTTGACCATGGCAAAAAATGGTGGCTTTAGTACAGGGATGATGGAAGTCTGGAGAATGAGTTAATCAAACACAGCCCCACATGGATAAGGCAGGCGGGAAGAGGGAAGCAAACGAGCCTTTATGGAGGGCCTACTATGTGCATTCTTTAATACCGTGTTTGTTCATTTGATACACGTGGTGGATTCACAGAAGCAATATAGCCGAGTGGTTTTAGAATGTGGACTCTGAAACCATTTACTAGCTGTGGGACTTTGGGTAACTAAGCAAACCTCTCTGGGACCTCAGTTTAGAGTCACCAGATTTGGCAAATAAAAATATACAATGCTTAGTTATATTTAAATTTCGGACAAACAATGAAAAGAAAATTTAGCATAAGTATATCCCATGCCGTATTGGGGAAGTACTTATACTAAAAAGAGTGCTATTTATCTGAGATTCAGATTTAACCAAGTGTCCTGTATTTAATGGTAAACCCTTCCTCAGCTTCCTCCTCTGCAACATACAGATAACAATAGTCTCTACTTCACAAATAAGTTAATACAAGTAAACTATTTAGAACAGCACCTAGAACATGCTAAATGCTTGCAACTGTTTTATTGTTTTCTTTTTCATCCTCTCATGAGGTGGCCATTAAAATTCTGTCCCTGAGACACCTCCATGGAAGCCCAGGGTTCCGTGGCACACAGTATGGGAAACAACTTGTCTCAACTTGACCTCTATTTTGACCAAAACCAGGAAGCTGCCTGACCAAGCCTTTTCTCCTCACTCACAAAGGCACAAAGCCTGCAGTTAAAGCCCTGTTAGTATTTATTAAGGAAACATTTCAAGACATCTTGTAGATTAACAAGGCCAAAACAGAGGAAGACTGAGTGGCTAGTGGCCGGCCTGCTGCCTGAATTTTCCAGCAAATACGTATTGAGGATGGTGCTTGGGTCTTAATGAGCTCGAAGTCCAGCTAAAAAGATTAGTACTGCAAACTTCCAGAAAACAAGAGATTTGGCTCATGTTGTCCCTCTGGAGGCTTTAAGAATGGGGTTGTTTTGTTCAGGGTAGTCCTGGCCCCATTCTGGGAGCACGTGTCCTGATACTGCCTGCCCCCTCGATCCTGTTGAATTCTCTGTGTTGACTTTTGCAATGAATTGAGGTAAGTGCTTGAATCACGGCCAGCCACTGTGGTTTCAGCACCTACTGTGAATTTGGCCCTGAAAAAGCGCAAGGTCATTCAGAAAAGCATAAACCAGTGTGTGGCCTCAAGGGCCCCACGGTTTAGCCAAAAAGGATGAGTTAAGTAGTATAAACCTCTGGAAAACAAGGGACAAAGCATCATGTTGAATGAGGAGGGAAAAGTTGGTGTTTTGTATGCGGTCCCTTGGGAGGAAAATAGGGCCAGTGGGGAGAAATTATAAGAAGGCATATTTCAAAGTGATTTCTAACACATACAACTATCTAAAGACAGAGTGGATTGCACAGGGAAGCAGTGAGTCCCCCATCACTGGAGGTAAGCAAGGAAGTCCAGACACTCCTTCATGGGATTATCGTACAAAGGAATCCAAAGAAGCTGGACGAGCTGGTCGTTGTGGCTCCTGCTAATCCAGAGGCTTCCTGAGTCTGTACCTGGTATAAGACATAACTAGCGTGCAACAAGATGGCACTGAATTACATGCTCCAGTTCAGAGTCCTCCACATTGCCTGCATCTGAGACATGATAATCTGCTTGGTAGCCAGCGAGGGTTCCTCACCAAGTGCCGGGCTTGAGCTCATGAGAGCTGCACTTCCTGTATCTGCTCTGTGGGGCGGAGTTGGGAGCAGAGACGTTTGCGCCGGAGGAAGGTCTCCCTGTCCGCTCGCTCCAGCTGTACGGCCCCATGCTAGGGAGCACTCCCCGCAAAGCTAAGCTGTGTGCAAACCCTGCCATTTGCAGGGGTTGTTTTACATCAGAATTGCAACGCGATTGTACAAAGCTTTTTTTTTTCACCATTAGAAGATAGTACCTGCGTTACTCCAGAATCTTCTAGAAAGACAGGAAGGCACCTGGCTGCTGCCCAGATCCTCTACTCAGCTCAGCAGGCCTGTCACGGAAAATGAAACACCATGGCCCTCAGTGCAGACTGTCCATTCCCCAAGCCTGCGTGCCTCACCTCCTCCATGGTGGACACAACCCATCACACCTCGGCTCGCTTCATTCCCCTTGGTTCTTCTCACAACTACTTTGGAAGAGAAATACTGCCTGGGCAGGTATCAACAGGGCTGTATTTGGGGGTTTTGCTTTGTTTTGTTTTGTTGATTGTTTTTAAGTAGGAGGCCTGAAGACCTTTGGCCCTTAATTTGCAGGTAGGAGAAACGTAAACGGCTGGAATACTGCTCAACCATTTTCATCTTTGGATGAGTGCGGTCTGCCACCCCCCACCCCACCACCTCCAGTCACCACACACGTCGCCGCCATCCACAGGCAGCAGAAACTTGTCCGTGGACTGGACGCCTCTGCTGGCCAGGCGGGCTAAGGAGCAGCCAAACCAAGGCTTGGATGCCACCTGGAGAAGCCCTAGTCCTGAGTCTGCTTTGATGCGTAGAAAGCCACCAGCATCCAGAAAGGCTGCCAATGCAAGCGTTGATGGAGTTTTTTTTTTTTTCTCTCTTAAGGGAAAAAAAATACATTTGCCCTGTTTGTGAATGGCAAAGAAAAGGAGACGAAATACCTGGAAAATATATATTTACCAAAAAAAAAAACCCCAGATCCTGGTGATTCTTTTTAATTGGGTTGGAAGGGGTTACTTCATTATGCAGCAAATTAGAAAATTCATAATTTATCATTGCACCCAGTCGAAATGCCACCCAACTGAGTCGCACCCCTGTGAAAACCATCACATAGCGGCAAACTGTCAAGGCTGCTGCAGCCGACGGGCAAAATTAATATGCAAATGTATGCAAGAAATTAAAAAGCAGAATTACCCAGGCAAATGAGGTAGCTATACTTGAATTGTTAGAATTATGAATAATTACTGCGAATTTTCTGCTCCTAATATAACTTGTTTTTTGATAAACAAAGACTTAATTATCGAGATGCGCTGGAGAATTTCCGTGGCGCTCATTAATCTTGCAAAAAAAAACAAGTCCCTGGTGCCCAAGCCGTAATGAAGAGCGCGTGCCCTGAATCTTCAGAAAGATCACAGGCGCCAGGGTGCCAGGGCTGGAGAAAAAAAATGACAGTGCCAATGTCCCCTCCTGTACCCTGGAGTGTCATAACGTCTTCCACTAACTATCAAAGGGACTTATTTATGCCAGCAGCTGAGCTATAAGTCCAATTTACGATGCCTTGAGCAGTGGCGAAATGATCTGTTGATGTGCGGTAGAAATGCCATCTTGCCGTGGCGCGCGCTGGTCCCAATGATACCAACGTGATGAGGACCCTGCGCTCCGGCGCTAATGGATGCCGCGTGACAGACCGTAATCCACAAGAGGGACCATCTTTTAGGACCGGTCTCGACGGTTCTCCATTAATCTTGGTTGTGCAGTTCAGTGGTGTCCATGGGAACAAGGGCATTACCATAAACACGGGTTTTAAATTTTCCCATTGAGTGGCAACTCCCAGGAACCAGACTGGGCACCATCCCACGGGGACAGCGGCCGTGCAGCCTTCACCTTCTCAAACTGACCAGGGCCTCTGCCTGGTGGGTGGACCAGGGAAGCGATCCTTCCTTCAGACTTGGGACCAGGAGGCGGAGGAGACCAGGATGGGTCCCGGAGAGCCTCTGGGGGCTGTTTCCGCAGCCCAGAGAAACCACGTGGCCCGTGGGAGCTGAGCTCATTTACCAGAAGCTGTAGAAGGGCATCATCCCCATGTCCTCTCAGCACACAGCCGAGGGTGCCTGCTGAGCGAATATTATTACTTAAAACCTGGCATCTAAGTGGGAATGACTGAGTCCCCGTCATCATTAGGCCGATTAGCGCCATGATAAACCCTCACAGATCATAAGGCAAAATTACAAAACATCACTTCTGGAGCTCTGAGGCGACTGAAGGAGCTCCCGGCTGCCTGCATGTTCAAACGCCTCCTTTCTGAATTCAAGTCCACAAATACCCTGATGTCTTGACAGAACCATTTCACTGTGTAGGCAAATTGTCACCTTTTACACAAGGGCATCTGTCATTTTTATACTCAACGCCACCTCTCCTTCCTCCTCTCTCTCTCTCTTTCTCTCAGTCTCCCTGCCCCCTGTTTTGGCTCAAACCCCTTGGGAGCCCAGCGCCCCATCCAGGAGCAGGCTTGTCTGTCCCCTGCTTTATACTTACACAAAAAGAAAAATCCTTCTGCAAGTCAGATAGAAATGATGCATCTCCGACATCATTCATCCCCAGATTTTATTTTTATGCAGAACTCAGAGCAGCTTGTCTCGCATTCTCTCACCTTCCCTGAGATTAATTCTCACCACGGGGCTGCGATAGGATGGTGAGGGTAGCAAGACATCCAAGCTCAGAGAGAAAGAAAACTCAACTCAGCAACTCCATCTTCAGCCGCTCAGGCCGACTCCTGGGGGAAAGTTCCCAGCAGTCGTCCTCCTCATCCAAGTGGAATATTCTCCAAGAAAGAGGGGGCAGGGAGCCTTCATCCTCTCCATCTTGGTCATTGCTGTGTTCGGCGTGTAACCGACAAGTGAAATTGAGCGGCTACTGAGTGCCCAGCACTAGGGGGACATGGTGGGATATGAGTCCCCAGGGGGATAAACGAGCTTCATTTCAGACTCTGCCCCTTGCAGAGCTGTGTGACCTTGTGCAAATCCCTTACTGTCTCTGAGCTCAATATCTTCCATTGCAAAACGGGGGCAGAATTGTGGCAAGAATTAAATGGCATGAGTGGAAAAAGCTCACCACAGTGACAAGCACATGATAGGTAATCGACATTTTTATTATTGAGCTAAAAAAATGAATTAGGCTTAGTCCCAGCCTACTCTCAGGAAAGGCAGAGTCCAAATGGGGTGTGACGGGAACCAGTCCCCAAAAAAGTGATATGTGAAATGATGACTAGCCCAGATGGGCAGCCCTGACCTTAGTGGTCAGTGGGCATCAGAGTGGCCGAGGAGGGTTGACAGACGTCAGGTGATCGTCTCTCACTCGGGCCCCACCTGCCCTCTCCGCTCTGTGATCGCTGTGTTGTGGGGCCGGGAAGCTGCCAACCACAGGCCTGCTTTCCTGCTGCTCGCCGCCAGGCTCTGGGGAGGAAGGGACCTGTGCTCCTAGTCATCTTGGTGTCATCCCCGTTTCCTCCCCCGCCACCCCCCCACCCCGCAGCAGTGGGGCCTTCCCTTTGCACCGCTGTTGTACCAGCCTTTCTGTGCCCCAAGTTCGGGAGACCAAGTTTAAGGGTTGTAAATCCCACATCCCAGGAACTCCCTTCATTCTGGGCAAACCAGGACAGTTGGTCGCCAGCCGCACCTCAGAGACCCCAGCGCCACCAAGCAGTGCCCACTCCTCCCCCTTCTAAGTGCCAGTAAGTCCACCCGCCTCTTCCTTTGTCCCTCAGCCCTCGGGGGCTACCTCCTGAGCCCATGATACCTTAGTGCGCTCTTCTCGATGACCCGAGTAACAATCTCATAACCAGTCAACGCTTCTTTATTTTTAATAGTGGCAAAAATTCATAACATAAAATTCACCGTTTTAATGATTTTTAAGTGTACGGTTCAGTGGCATCAGGTACATTCACACTGTTGTGCAACCGTCGGCACCATCCATCTCCAGAACCTTTTCATCTTGTGAAACTGAAACTCTGTCTCCACTAAACACTAGCTGCCCATCCCCCTCCCGCAGCCCCCGGCACCCACCATTCTGTTTTCTGTCCCCATGAATCTGACTGCGCCAGGGACCTCACAGAAGTGGAGTCTCGCAGTTTGTCCTTCTGAAACTGGCTTATTTCACTTAGCGTGATGTCCTCCAGCTTCATCCATGTTGCAGCATGTGTCAGAATTTCCTTCCTTTTCAGGGCTGAATAATACTCCATTGTGTGGATGGACCACATTTTGTTTGTTTATTTAACTGTTGATGGACACTTGGGTTGCTTCGACTTTTTGCCTATTTGTGAATAAGGCTGCTATGAACATGGGTGTACGAGTATCTGTCGCAGCCCCTGCTTTCTCTCAGGTATATACCCAGAAGGGGAATTGCTGGGTCATATGATAACTCTGTGTTTCATTCTTTGAAGAACAGCCCTAACACTTTCCACAGCGGCTGCACCACCTCACATTCCCACCAGCAATGCACAAGCATTCCCATTGCTCCACATCCCCAGCAACGCTTGCTTTCTGTTTTGCTGATAATAGCCATGCTAACGGGTATGAAGTGGAACACTTGTTTATGTTAAGTTGCTCTGTTGGAATAACTCGTGTGGTTCTAACGCCTGGTTGGACCCTGGCTGATGCAGGCCTTCTGGGAGAGGTGGCATCCGACCATGCCATTGGAGGTGAGGCCTGGGGATGGGCGCCGAGAGGGAGGGCAGCTGGACAGGGGCCGTGAGGGGGAGATGAAGAATGCAGAGCGGAAGGGAGAGGGAGCAGTGTGGTTGGACCTCGCTGCAGCGGGGGTGAGAGTGGGCGTGGCTGGGCTGGATTCTATTCTCTCAGCAGCCTGTCCCCATAGCTGGAGCTAGCGTCCTCCAGCTGCAGACCCAGCGGGGTGCTCCCAGACCAACGCTTCCTAGGCCTCCAAGGGGTCGACCTGGGACATCCTCTGACAAAGTAAGCTGCCCACTGAGCAGATGAGCAGACTGAGGAAACACACTGGGAGACCCAGCCTCCTGGTTCCTTCCATCTCACAGCACTGGCTTCGGTCCCTCAGTACAGAGGGAATGACCTTCCTCTCCTTCCCAGGCTCAATCAAGGTGACAATAATGATAACAATGAGAACTTCCAGCTGGGAGCACTCACAAGGGATCAAGCTCCTTCTGTGCCTCATGCCACTGAATTTCCTCAGCACCGCCCAAGGTCACCTCTACCCCTGTTCCCATCTTACAGATGAGGAAACTGAGGCTTAGCAAGCACCAATGACCCCTGGGCTAGTAGGGGAACCAGGGCCAGGATTTGAACCTGATGGGTCGACACCAGAGCCCAGGATCTCCAGCCGTTCCACCCTCCTCCACCCCGTGGGTTGGGACGTCCCCTAGGGCTTGTCCGTGGGGAGCTGAGAGCAGCCGGCGGGCGGATGCTGAGGACTTCCCAGCCACAGCCGCTGATGGAGAGCTGACTCAGTGCTTCTATGGCAACACATGGAAGGCAGAGGCGGTAATTGGGAGAGACAGAGCGAGCCCGGAGCTGGCAGAGCCAGCCTGTCAAAAGTCCTGAACAAGGCAGGCACTTCCTAGAGGATTCTTCTGCCTGTATTTATTATTTATTTAGGGATGTGTTTTTCCCCCAAGCTCTTTCTGTGGCTGTGGTGAGGTGGGCAGGCAGTGTGGAGTGGGTCTGTGGCATCCTGCACTCACCCTGCACAGAGACCCCGGCCTCCCTCCCCCTGGGCTCAGGCCTGGGGTCCACAGGGGCCCCAGTGCTGGACCACGGCACTGGTCGGGACCACTTAGCCAGCCTGACAGCTGCCCTGTGTCGGAGCAGGAAGCAGGAAGAGAGGCCCAGCTCTCCAAGGCTGGCAGCCCCACAAGGCCAGGCTCCCCCAAAGCACCAGGGCCCACCGCGACTCGGCCCAGCCCCCTTCTCTGCCCTGGGGCTTCTCTAGATTTTTAGATGAGGGTCTGCCTGAGAATCAGCGAAAGTCCCAGACCCCCTGCCCAGAGCAAAGTACTTACTGACAGCTCTGCGGGGTTTGTAGACCTCCCCAAAGCCGTGTGGAAAGCCTTGGGGCCCGCAGAGCCCCAGGGAAGCACCTCTGGGCTGGGCTCCAAGCTTCTTAGGGCCCTTGTTCAGGGCTGAAGCCTCCACAGCCAGCAAACGGCTGTGGCATCGCGGGCACTTCCACCTGCTTGTGGAATGACCGCAGGAGCGAATGCCAGGTAGAGACTCTCATACCCATTTTGCAGATGAGGGAACGGAGGCTCAGAGAGGGTTAGCAACTTGTGCAACGTCACAGCCTGACCCCAAAGCCCAGGCCCTGTCCTCTCTGCCTGAGAGGTCAGCACTTCTTGAGCACTGAGGTGCCCAGCACGTCGATGCACAGTCTCTGTGACAACTGGAGCAACAGGTCCCAGCACGGCACCCAGTTTGTAAGTGAGGAAACTGAGGCTCAGAGAGGTTAGGCTGTTCCTGAGGCTCTCAGCGGGTGAGTGGCAGAGCTGGGGCTCACACCAGGCTGGTAGCCTCCAGGCCCATGGGCCACCCATTGGGCAACACTGCCTTCCCCAGGGCTTTGGCTCAGGTCTTGAAAGGTGGGAACATCCCAGACCCCCTGCCCCATGGCAGGGACCTTTGAGAGGCCAGAACTGGAGGCCAGGCACTGAAGCCAGCCTCCCAGGGTGACTTTTCGCCCTGGCACGTGCCAGCTGTGAGGGTCTTGGGCCTGAGAATAAGGAGGGGGATGAAAACACCTACTTGAGCCTTGTGCAGCGCGTCCGGCACAGTCGTACACACAACTGAGGTGACCTATGCTCACAACTGTGCCTGACACAGAGGGAGTGGCCCCATGTTCTAGATACTGCTGGTGTTGTCATCGTTACTGTTGGTGATTGTGGCCTCCCCTCTCCGCACCCAGCATAGAAAAACGGACACTTTGGTGTGGTGAGAGGCAGGCGGGCCTGCAGAGACAGTGGTGAGCCAGAGTCGGAGGAGGGCCTGTGGCCACACCCAGCCCCACGCCTGGGGCTCTCTGTGACTCGCCCCCTCCCCAGCCCCCAGCCATGCACCGGGGTGGTGATAACAGCTCCCAGCTCGGGGTGTCTCTTGAGCGTTAAATGAGATGGTACATGTGGAGTCTTCAGAGCGGCGCCGGGCGTGGGTCAGCCCGCAGAGCTGCCTGGCAGCACTGTTAGCTGTCGGGGTCTGGTCTGTCCTACCGCTTTATTAGATGTGCCCTGTTAGGTCCCCTCAGTGTACTTTGCAGGCCCCAGGCTGGGCACTGGGGGACACAGGGAAAAATCAAACACAGCCTCCAAACCCAAGTTCACAGTTCCACGTGGACAAAAACAGATCCCACTTAGTTCTTGTAAGAATGACTGAGCTGAGCCCCAGAGAGACACAGGGAAGTCGGAGTGCTGACCACTAGATCTGCAAGGGCTTGAGGGATGGGAGCAGGACTTCAGAGAAGGAGGACAATTGGCAGGGAAAGCGCATTCCAGGCAGAGGGAACTGCTCAGGCAAAGGCCAGGAGACTGGACGTGTGCAGGCCACTGCCAGCACATGGAATGCCTTGTGTACATTAGACAAAAGGCACCCTTAGCCCACATGCATGCTTCTTCAGTTCAAGGTGTGGCTTGGTGAGCAGCGTTGGGCTGGCTGTCATGCTCTATTCAGCCCTTGGCTGGGAGCTCTTGCACAGTGAACAACCTGCCCAACCGTATGCAGCGCCCCTGGGTGTTCAAGAAAATGAAGAATCATTTGGTGCTGCTGGACTGTGAAGCCCTTGGGGAGGAGGGAACAATGAGAAGTAAAGTTGGAAAGGTCAGATGGGGCCATCTCCGAGAGCAGGGACAGCAAACTGGGTTTAGCGGGGGGCTGCCTCCAGTCCACAAGATTGTCTGCCTACGGTGGAGTGCAGAGAGAGACTCACATGGAAGCTGCATCAGAAAGAGAGCTGAGATCGATTATTGATGCCTGCCACGGCACAGGACAGGAGGGAGCTGCAAAGACACTAGGTAATACGAGCTCTCCTTATCTCAGAAGGGGCAGCAAGCTAAGGAGCCCCCTTCCATTCTGATTCTGTTGCCACGAGAATTTTCCTCAGAAGAGCTTTGTGTGGGGCGGAGATAGGCCACAGCTCTAGGAGCCCCCATTCTCTCTGACATTTAATTCCCTCTCAGATAAGCAAAGCAAAATGAAGGTGGGAGAAGGAGACAAAATCCACCCACTTTGGCAGAATGAAGCTGCAGCAGCTTTGCCGAGCCAGGCCTGCCTCCGCCTCACACAGGCAGAGCCTTGGGCACACACGTTTGCCCCCGAGGAGTTTGGGAGATGGGAGCAACTCTAAAAATTAATTTTTAATTGGCACCCCCTCGCCATGGGAAGAAACAGAGAAGGGAAGGAGCTGGTGGAGACAAAGCTCCCTTTCCTTACAGAGCTTGACGTGCCAGCTTCCCTAAACTGTTCCGTGAGCGTCTGAGCGGTGCTGTCCCATATAGCAGCCATGGGCTCTGGAGGCCAGTGGACACTTGAACTCAGGCTGGTCCAAATTGAGACGTGTTCAAGTCTCACCAGATTTTGAAGACTTAGTATGCAAAAAGAATGTAAAATATCTAAGAATTTTTATATTGATTACATGTTGAAAGGATAATATTTTGAACAATTGGGTTGAATAAAATCTTATTAAATTTATTTTCTCTTTATTTAATGTGGCTGCTAGAAAATGTGCTGTTACATACGTGCCTCCCTGTATGCTTCTCCTGGGCGATCCTGACCCCCTGCAGGGGGCTCGGCGCTGGCTCCAGAGTTTGGCCACAGGCATGGTGAGGAGGCTGTGGCTCCCGTACTCCCCCAGCCCCCTTCCTCTCCAGCTCAAGAATTCCCACCTGAAATCCCGGTGGAGGGCCCTTGCTGTCTCGTTGTGTGAGATTTGTGTTTTTCCAAGGGACTCTCTCCTTTTTCTCCTAAAAATTTTATTAATAAACTTTATTTTCTAGAGTATTTTAAGATTTGCAGAAAACTTGAGTGCAAAGGACAGAGGGTTCCCATGCACTCTCTTCCTCCTCACACTCAGTTTTCCCTGATATTAACATTTTGCATTAGTGTTACAACTGTGCTTGTTACAGTTGGTGAGCCCATATCAATACATTATTATTAACTGAAGTCCGCAGTTTACCTGAGGGTTCTCTCCTGGTGTTGCACATTCCATGGGTTCCAACAAACGTATAATGATGTGTATCCACCATTATAGTGTCTTACAGAGTCGTTTCACTGCCCTAAAAATTCCCCGTGCTCGACCTACTCACCCCTCCCTCCCCGAGCCTCTGATCTTTTTATTGTCTCCATAATTTCACCTTTTCCGGAATGTCGTATCGTTGGAACCCTTCAGTATGTAGCCTTTTCAGACGGGCTTCGTACACGTAGCAAAATGCGTTTGAAGCTTCTCTATGTCTTTGTGGCTCCTGGCTCATTTCTTTGTATCAGTGAACAGTTTTCCATGTAGAGATGAAACACAGTTTGTTTATCTAGTCACCTGTTAAAGGACACCTTGGTTGCTTCTAGTTGTTGGGTTTTGGGGTTTTTTTAACAGATTTTTGAAAACTAGATTCTTTAGTTCTCACCTATTAGTAATTTAGCAGAATAATAAGGCCCAGTTTGGAAATGGTGAGAGGAACTAGGCAATCTAATACATTGATGGCAGGTGTGCAAATTGCTGCACTGTCCTCAGGGGTGACTCAGAGCCCCCACGGGGAGAGGTGCAAAAGACGCAGGCCCAGGGGGCCGGGGCGCAGGAATGCCGCGTGAGCACCTGCTACCTCCAAACCAAGCTGGAGACGCAGACTCGAGGAACAACCGAGCTCAGAATAGGGCAGAATGGGGGAGGGAGGGGAGGAAGGAGGCAGGGGAGGGTCTTTCATCAGCTGAACCCCAGCCGAGAGCCGGAGGACCACTCACAGTTTAATCCCCACTGCACCCCTGTGGAATCTGAATCACTGACCTTGTTTTACAGCTCAGAGAAGCTGTATTATCTGCCAAGGGCACACAGCAAGTTAGGAGCCAGAACTGAGTTTGGAGGCCAGGCCGCCTGAACCCCAGCCATGCACAGATGTTCTAAGATGACACCTGCTCCTGCCCTGGGAGCAAGGCCTCGTGTCTGGCCTCTTTGGGATGTAGTATCTATTTCATCTTGGGATCTTGCCTCAAATTTCCATTTCAACATCTTTTTACAAACCGTAATTTCTGTGAGAATATGGTTTTGTCTGCTCTTGTCACTCCTGTATCTGCAGTGCCCAGCACAGTGCCTGTCACATAGTAGGTCCTCCATAGACATTTATTGAATGAATAAATGAATGAATCAATGGGACACGGTCTATCCCTTCTGAGAACTCACAGTTTAGAGGAGAAAGACGAGGAACACGCTTGGTTGGAGAGTGCTGTGATACACGGGGGAGGTACTTGGTGCCACAGGAACACTCAGCTGGGGTCCCTGATCCAACCTGGGGTGGGAGGGAGGGCTTCCTGGAGGAGGTGATGCTTAAGCTGAGTCTCGAGGAGGAGCAAGATTGAGAAGAGGTGAGGGAAGGAAACCCAAAACCGAACAGGACAGTGTTGCTGACAGAGAGAAAGGCCCGAAGGGGAGCCTAGGCGGCCCATGAGCAGCCTTGTAAGCTGTGGGAAGAATGCTGGAGTCTATCCCACAGGCCCAGGGCAATGGTTCCCTAAGGAAGACAGTATATGTGTGGGCAGAGGGCCAGGCCCCCCGCATGGAGGGAGACCCACCCACCCCGGGATGTTTCAGGGTGGGGCAGGTAACAGCGCACAGCAGAGAGACTGCCTCCTGTCCTGCCCAACAGTCCCAAGCCCACCTGGGGCCAGCTGTGTGATGTCATGTGGGGCAAGACACTTCCTCACCTGGAACGAGGGAGGTACATGAGGATCACGGTGAGAGTTACCTGGGTTAACGCCAGCACGGGGCCTGGCACACGGGCGGGCTTCATACACAGGAATCATCGCTTCTGATAAATAGGAGCTGTTAGCATTATGTATCAAATCGGTACATGGGGTTTTTTAGAAGGGTTGAAAACACTGCCCTGGGGAGCCATTAGAAAGGTTTTAAGGAGAACACCGATGGGATCCGATTTGCAATTTAGAAAGATCACTCAAGCTGCCTCGTGGAAGATGGATGAGAGGAGGGGAGATGGAGTCAGACCAGCAAGGAGGCGCTTTCCGTCAAGCAGGTGAGAAATGACGGAGCGGGGCGCTGGAGGCCTCGGAAGAGGCACCCACTTGAAGCATCTCAGGCAGCGAGCTCAGCAGGACTGGGTGACTGATGGGTCTCAGGTGAAGAAAGGCAGGGAGGACGAGGACTCGGTTAAGATGTCGGTTGAGAAAGCCAGACCAGCTCCTTTCAAGTGAATGACGAAGCCAGGGGAAGGGATGTGGCTGCCTGAAGCTGGCCCTCTCCAGGACAGTCCGGGGGAAGCACGTGACCTCCGAGAAGGCTGTGCCCACGTGGAGGCAGAGCGACCCCATAGTCACTTTTCCTAATGCGTTCTCTTTGGAGGCCGAGTGAATACCACTCATCACTGGCTTTTACTTCTGGACGGATTGACTCTGCACAGCCGGCCATCATATCTCCTGGGGTTGGCAGCACCGATGGCAAATTTTAGGTTCACACAAGGCACTTGGAATCTTTTTTTGCTTTAAGGTTGGGGAGAACTCATTCAACATCGCCCTTTGGAATTGTCGTGTCCCGGCGTTATTTACGGAACGCCATTGTTCCACTCGTGGAAATAGAACACAATCTGTTTCATGAAAACCCTCCTGTTCATTTCTGGTTGTCTTCTGTAAAGTCATGATCAGTGTGACCTTGTCAGGACACGTTAATCCAGATTGACCCCCCGCCCCGCCCCAGGCACTGACATTTTTAGTTTTGTCGTAGTTTTCATCACATTGGTAATTACTCTTTCTTTTTGCATTTCTTGTTCTCTCCCCGCTCTCTGCATTTAAGCCATTCTTCTCTTCACGAACGTGAGGCTGCTTTAACGTTCCCCGTAATCATACTTAATATTCTGCAAATTAATAGCCGTTCTTTCACAATTAGTCTCTCTTTTTTGGCACCTCTCGATGTCTCTCCCAGTTCTGTGCATACAACGTACAAGGTGCACTCACTGAATTTAAGATCTAAGTTCATAAAAGTACGATGCACGGGAGAAATCGCTGGTGACAGCAAAACATGGTCCCCCAAGCCCCGTAGCTCGAGGCTCAGTAACAGATGAGAGCACAAAGTATCTTCGGGATAGAGTATTTACAAAACTACTTTAAAGGAATTGCATGTCATTAATCACGAGTTCTTAAAAATCAGTCTTCTCTTATTTGTTCTAATCTAGTTAAATGGCCCTGGAAATACAGTCCGTGGCTTGCTCAATAAATGCAAGTTGAAAATCATAATGTTCTCATCCAATTTCCAACTCATACATCGTGTTATGGATTTTTTCTTTCTGCTAGCGTTTCTCCAGTCCACTAAATATTCCAGACATACAAGAGTCTTCATTGGACTCATTCTAATAACTTTTTTCATCAATATGACTTTTGAGAATGCATTGGTATAGCAAATTAAATATTATTTATGACTTTAATTTGTGTCCTATTTGGATCTTACATTCACAGGGCCAACTTCGCTATCATCATTATCATATTGTTGTAGACTCCTCCTAAAATTAAAATCCACTCTCGTCTTTAAATGTTTTATTGTGCTTGTCGTTCTTGTTTTGTGCTGTAGTGAACATGATTAATTCTGTTAGCCAAGTGCATATGGTCTGCCTGGCCACCATCCATTATCTTCATTGTGGCTGCCTGCGAATGAGCACTTTATTATTACTTTTTTCATCTTTTCAATTACCAGATGTGCTTCCCCATTCTCGGGATTTCTGCAGTATCCAAATCCAGACCTTTGCAGGGACTTTGAGGCCTGTGTGATCTGGCCTCATCCTGTGCCTCCCTCCCCCCTCGCTCACCACACTGGCCTCTCCAGCTTCTGTCAATTGCTGGAACGCTCTGAGCTCTCCCCTGCCTCTAGGCATCCCTGCATGCCCTTCCCTCTGTCTGCAATGCTCTGCCCTCACCTTCCCAGTGGCCCCTTCTCAGCCTCCAGGTCTCCTCCTCAGAGAGGTCTTCTCGGAACCTTCTCTAAATTAAGCTGCATCTCCACCACCTCCACCTCTCTCATTTTCCTGTGTCACAGGGCCCCACTCTTTCCCCTCCTCACAGGCATCTCTATTTGTAACATTTGTTTTCCGGTTACTTATGGATTATCTGTCTCCCCAGCTGGAATGTCAGCTGCATCAGGGCAAAGATTTTGTCTGCCTTGTTCACGGCTGTGTTGCAGGGACCAGTATGGCCAGAAACCTTAGACCTCATGAGAGAGAGAGGATGGAAGGGAGGGAAGGAGCTGGGAGCAAAACACCCAAGACCAGAGGATGCCTCTGGCTCATGTCAAGCCCAGACATTCTTTCAGAATCTTCTCTCCCTTCCTGCTCCCTTCTAAACTCTCTAGCGTCTCCCTGGGTGCTCAAAGCAGAGAAGGACAAGCCTTTGCTCATACCCTCTGGTGAGTCTTAAACACAAGGAGATAAATGTCAAGGCGATTAAGAGGGTCTTGGGGTTCCACGGCCCCTTCAGGAGATTTTTTTTTCTGGTGGCAGAGTTAAAATAACACTGCTGAGGGCTGTCGACACCAGAAAGGGCTACGTCCCCTGCTTTTCCGTGAACTATTCAGAAACGGGCTGAGAGGACCCGGAAGCTGGGATGCCCAAGCACACTCAGCTCTTGGCTTCTAAATACCATTCTCCACTAAAAGGGACCAAGGCTCTTTACAACAACCGCTCAGCTCAGGGCTCGGGCAGGAAGAACAGACGATGAACCTGGAATATTTTATTGTGCCAAAAAGTAAGGAAGTGCTCAAAGAACGATGGAAAGTTGTCAAAAGGACACAAGCGGCAGTTTGAAAGGGCTCCTCCACTGGCCAAATCTGGGCTATTGGAGCAATGAACTAAATAGAGATAGTAATGGATTATAAACCATTGAACAAAATAATTAGGATCCATGATCCGTTCTGACATAAAAAGTGAATGAATAAAAAAAATGGACTAGCAGTGAAAGCCAAAACGGCCTTGTGATCAGAAACCTGGGCAAACCGCATTTAAATGCCGTTACTGCCAAGGAGTCGCTGAACGGTTTTATGAAGAGTTACCAATCCCCAGAGCACCTGGCTGTGCCCATCTGTAAAGTGGGGATGACAGGAGGGCCTCTCACAGGGCAGGTGTGAGAAGTAAACACCCGGGTCAGCATGCTCGAAGCATCAGCTTAGCACCTGGGAACCACGCAGGACCATCGTTATTACTGCCACGGTCATCCCCTTTATTACTGACCTGGACACCAATGGCAGAGGCACATTGACCAAACGACTCCTCCAGGTGCCTCTCAGCCTCAAGGAGCCTGTGTCCTAGGTTCTAGAAGAATCCATCCTCTCTGCCTGGATCCTTACGCATTGGTAAAAGGCAGTGCCAGCCCAGTGCCCAGAGGGTGGTTTTACTGCTCCTGTAAGTTCTTTCCTTCCAAACCGGATGCTCTCGGGCGCCGCAGTAAGGAGCCTCATAATGGATTTAATGAGACAGAGATAGTGCCAACCTCGAGGTCCCCGCGACCCCCGCAATAGCAGTGGGTCCTGGTAGCTGCGTGGCGCTTCAACCCACAAATAACCACCTCCCCTTGGTTGTGTGTATCTCACTGGAGAGTGTGTCAGGGCCACAAAGGAGGAAACCTCTGCTTCTGAGCTCCATGACTTGTCCAAAGGCCCTCAGCAGACGTCGAACAACCTCAGCTCCTCTGTCTGAAAACTCTTGTCTTCGGTATTAGTCAATCCTCGCAGCGACCTTAAGTGCCAAGGACTGTGGTTGGGGCCATTGGGTGGAGGACCAGGGCTCCCCTGGGGTTACGCAGAGTAAGTGGCTGAGCTGAGCTGAAACGGAAATGAGCCCAGAGGGGCCTTGACAGAAGCAGGTCCTGGAGGAAGGCCAACTTGGAGAACTGGTGCCGGAGGCCAGCCTCAGGCAGGATGAGGGAAGGCAGAGCCACCCAGCCAGCTGCCTGGAGGACGATTTGAACTTTGATGGGCCTGGGCTCAAGCGACAGCTCTGACACTTATGAATACACGATCCAGGGCGTTACTTACCTCTGGAGCCTGTTTCCTCGTCTGTAAAACGGGCTTATATTAGTCCCACCAAGAAGGACCCGGGGACTGTTGGTCCTGTTCCCTCTCACCCTTGTACGAAGGAGCGTGGTTATACACAGAGGGATAACCAAGGACCAACATCTACAGACCGCCCGCACGGATCATCTCTCTCCACTCCATCCAATCCTGTATTAACAGTGTTTTACGGCCGATCTCACGGAGGGCAGCGGAGTCGTGCGGCGCACCAGTGAGAAGAGCAGTGAGCTATATCGTGTTCTAAGTCCTCATGGATTCGAGCAGCTTTGGGGGTCGGAATGCATCTTACAGTTGATGTGTCTCACAATGGAGTCACAGCAGCCTTTTCTTTCTTTGTGGGACATGAAATAAACAATGAATCTAACGAACAATTGACACCTCGGATATGAGGAAAGGTGGTAACGACTGTTAATATGTTTTTATTTAGCACCTTCTATGTGCCAGGCACTGGGCTGAGTGGTTATGGGCTTGATCTAATTTCTTTTTTTTTTTTTTCTTCTGGTGAGGAAGATTGGCCCTGAGCTAATATCTGTGCCAGCCTTTCCCTATTTTGCATGTGGGATGCCACCACAGTATGGCTTGACGTGTGGGGTGTAGCTCGGGATCTGAACCTGTGAACCCTGGGCCACCAAAGTGGAGCACGCGAACTTAACCACTACACCACTGGGCCAGCCCCTAATTTCCTTCTTAAAACAATTCTATGAGAAAACTTCTGCTAGAGCCATTTCACCAATGAAGACACTAAAGCCCCAAATGATCAAGTAGTCTGCACAAATCACTTACCTGGTGCATCAGTAGGGTTCTCCAGAGAAACAGATCCAATAAGATGATGGATGATAGATAGATAGATAGATAGATAGATAGATAGATAGATAGATGGATAGAGTTATGGACTGAATGTTTGTGTCCCCCCCAAAATTCAGTGTTGACACAACCCCCAGTGTGATAGTGTTTGGAGGAGGGGCCTTTGGGAGGTGATTAGGTCATGAGGAGGGATCCCCCATGACTGGGATTAGTGTCCTTGTCAGAGGAAACTGAAGAGCTAGCTGCTCTCTCTGCCATGTGAGGACACAATGAGAAGTCAGCAGGCTACAGCCCAGAAGAGGGCCCCACCAGAACCGGACCTCGTCTCAGTCCTCCAGCCTCCAGAACTCTGAGAAATAAAGTTCTGATGTCTATAAGCCACTCAGTCTATGGTATTTTTGTTATAGCAGCCCAAAGTGACTAAGACAGTTTAGATAGATGGATAGAGGGGGATGGATGGATAGATAGATAGAGAGAGAGAGAGAGAGAGAGAGAGAGAGAGAGAGAGATAGATAGATCCAATATATCTATGTGCACCCCAGAATACATATATGGAGAGAGAAAGAGAGAGAGAGACAGAGGGATTTATTATATATTAAGATATATATAGAGAGACATATAGATATATGTAGATACCATGCTTTTAGAACTGGAGAGGTGACTATCAGAGGAAATTGCTAACATGGTTGGCAGTGGCTGCCTTGGGAGAGCGGGAATCAGGAGCGGGATGTGGGACAGGGGACTGCTGTTTTTCATTATGAGCCGTATAGAATAATGTGATTTTTAAATGCATACATGTATCACAAGAACAAAAATTAGAGTTAATAACACCCAGCAGGATGACAGTCTGGGGCCTGTGGTCAGTTGATCTTGTGTAACTGTTACTTCAAATTCTCTCAGCTCCATTTTACCCACTTTCTTAAAGCCCGGGGTCTCGGTTTTCTCAGCCACACAGCTGCCTGGAACACAAACGCTGACCCATGTGATAGACCTTTATGCTCCTTCTCGCCCTTTGAAGAACCTCCTGGGCCAGAGACTCCGCGTGCCCCACCTGGAGATGCAGAACCCAGACCCGGCATGACGCAGCCCCTGCCCACCTCTCAAGCTGCGCCTTGAGCCACTGTGCCCCCAGATGCCCGGCCAGCCGAGCTCCTTCCATCCCCAGGGTCTTTGCCAGGCTCTTTGCTCGCTCTGGACACCCTGCCCATCCTGGCGCCCCCAGGGCTGGCTGCGCCTCCTCCTGCAGCTTTGATTCACAGCTCTGGCCTTCCCTGACCACACCGTTTGAGTAGGTCCCATCCCGCTTTCTCCTATCACTTATCAAAGCACAAGAGTTATCAACATTTTTAAAGTCCGTTTCATTTGTTGGCTTGCTTTTATTGCCTGTTATTGCCAATAGACAGTCAGCTCCATGAGGGTAAGGAGCAGGTCTATTTTACGCTCTAATTTTATCCCCAGGGCCCTGCCCAGTGCCTGGCAAACAGCAAGCCCTTAACTGAATGAATGGAAAGAGAGTTTGTCAGGCGAATGTCACAGCAGGCCACCGTCTCGCCACCAGGTCCCTCTGCTCTTCAGTGGATTTTGACCAGGTCTCCCCTTGGCAGAGGCCCCAGGCATAAAAGTCACCTATTGAGGCATTAAAATGGAAGCACAGCGTCGATGATTCTGCAGGCATTCGGAGCAGTTCACACTTACATACTGCCCTCACTCTGCGCAGACCCTGTTCCAAGCCACTTAGACCCATGAACACCTTTTGTTCTCCTCACAACTCTCTTAAGCGGGTACCACCTTTCATCCCCAGTCAGAGACGTGGAAACTGAGACCCACAGAGCCCCAGCGAGCTTCCCAGGTTGCACAGTGGGTCGAGTCAGGCTTCAGACTCCAGTCTGCGCTCCTCAGCACAGCACGACGTGGGGAGGCCCCCCAAGTCAGAGGCCACCCTCAGCTCCAGCTCGTCTAGGAAAAGCAGTCACCGCCTTGCCTGAGCCTCAGCACGTGCCAGACACGCTCCGAGCATGTCCACATGTCTTCTCTCCCTCCGCCAACACCACCATTGCCTCATACGTTCACGCACTTACCACTGTTGCCGAAATCCCCACGGGCCCCTCAGCTGTGACTGGAGGGCCGTCATTGGAACCCAGGGTTCAGGTTTCAAAAGCCCGTGCATTCTCTACTGCTTGTGCTTTTGTCCTGGAGAAAAAGGAGGAGGGGGAGAGGAGGGGAGGGAAAGAGGAAGAGAACTCAGCCAGAGTCTCCAATGAACACTTTTGATGGTGGCAGTGGAGTGACGAAGTACCCCGTGAGCACGGTGACAGGTGGTCCCACTCAGAAGGGAAAGCCATTATGCTCCCTTTAAGATGAGGCTTCAACCTAATTGAAATGACGATTCTTCTCATCCTCCTGTTGAAACAAAACTCTGTATTTTTTCATTTACCTGCTTGCAAGGACACTTTTCTTTTCAGAGGGGGTGGTGGACGCCTCACTGGACAGAACCCCCAACTATTTCTGAGCAGGTAAATCGGGCTCAGTCCTTTGCTCCAACCCCGCATTTTGACACAAAATATTCCAGGAGCACCACGGGAGGGGCAGGCACGGGACTCAGAGCTTGCTGGATGTGGCCAGTTCCCCAGGGAGACAGGTGTCTCCCTCAGAACTCACAGGCCTGGGCAGTGGCAGGCAAGGCAGTAAGGAAGAAATCCATCTGTGGGAACTGTCCTTCCGGGAGGCCCAGCTGAAGTCAAGCCAGGAAGGAGATGTGGCAGCCACTCCAGGATCGTCTCATCTCGCGGACCTCAGAGAAAGGGCTGTGGCCTCGTATCTCACCTTGGGAATCAATTCTATCATCTATCAATTGTGTGGCCTGTGCTCATCTTTCTGAACTTTCTTTCCACTTTCCCTGACTAGTATTTTCTGCTTCTAGAAATAGCTGGGAGCTCCTGGAGGGCAGGTGTTATATATTTTTACTTTCTGTTTTGAGTTGAATTTCGTCCTCCCCACCTCCCCCCCAAAAACAGATGTTCAAGTCCTAACCCCCAGGCCCTGTGACTGTGACCTTACTTGAAGATGGGGTCTTTGCAGCTGATCATGTTAAGAGGAGGGCACTAGGGCGGGCCCTAATCCTATGAGACTGTGTCCTTATCGAAGTGGGAAATGTGTTCACGGAGAAGCACACAGAAAAGCCCTGTGACGAGGGAGGCAGAGATCAGAGTGATGCTTCCGCAAGCCAAGGAGCAGCACAGCCTGCCAGCATCACCAGAAGCTAGAGGAGAGGCCTGGGGCAGATTCTCCTCACAGCCTCAGAAGGAACCAGCCCAGCCGACGCCTCCATCGTGGACTCCCAGCCTCCAGAACTTCGAGACAATACTTTCGTGTTGTTTAAACCGCCTAGCCTGTGGTACTTTGTTACGGAGCCCAGGGAACGAATGCACCTTCCTATTCGGGGTCCTGCACATGTGTGATATACAGCCTTTGCCCAGTAACTGCTGGTGACATACATGAACGCACACAGGCTGAAGCATCCATGCATGGTTTTCTGGCCTGTGTTGCTCGCTCTCCTACCCCGCTCACCTGGGTTATCCTTCAAGGTCAAGGTGAGCTGGGCCTCCTGCAGTCACATGACACCAAAATGACTTCTCCATCCTCAGTCAGTGGTTATGGCCTGGGAGACTGGGTGCCCTTGGACATCTCCTTTGCTGGGTGGGTCCGTGGATCACACTGCCAGCGCTCTGACAGTCAGCCCTCCCACTTCACAGCCCCCTCTCAACTGTGAGCTTCCCCAGGTTTGGGTCTACTGCAGCATTGCTCCTTGGCCCATCTCCCTTGCTATGCTTCTGGAAACCAGGTAAGGCAGGGTCCACCCAGGCCCCCACTCACACCTGTCACCTCCTCAGAATCCCACACCCAGGGTGTGCTCATTAAATTTTGAAAAGGGTGAGTGATGACTTCTCAAAGGTTATTTGAGAAGGAAACTCAGGTTAATAACTCCCATTTGAAGGGCTCTTTAAAGAAGTGGTTTCAATTCCAACACCTCAGTTAATAGTCACAGAATCCCTGGAAAGTAGATATGATGGGTTGAATTGTGTCTCCCACCACCACCACCGCCAAATTTGTATGTTGAAGTCCCGACCCACAATGCCTCCGAATGTGCCCTTATTTGGAAACAAGGTCTTTGCAGGAGTAACTGGGTGAGTTGGGGTGAGTCATACTGGAGTAGCACGGGCCTCATCCGATAGGACTGATGTCCTCATGAAAACGAAGAAATCTGGACTCAGAGACAGATGCACACCCGAGAAGAGTGAATTTAAGCTGCCACAAGCCAAGGAGCTCCCAGAAGCTGGGAGAGAGGCCTGGAACGCATCATTCCCCAGCACCTTCAGAGGAAGCGAGGCTCTGCCAACACCTGGACCTCACACTTCCAGCCCGCAGAAGTGTGAGACAATGAATTTCTGCTCTTTTCAGCTGCCCACGTTGTGGTCCTTTGTTACGGCGGCCCTAGGAAACTAGCACAGTAGGTGATATTATTTGTCTCCGTTTTACAGATGAGAAATAGAGGCTCAAAGACAAGGTGTTGCCCGAGGTCCATGGCTGGTAGGAGGCAGACCGGGATGTGAACCCAGCTCAGGCTGACCTGGGCCCCCAGCAACCTGAGTTGGTGGGAACCTGGTGATTTTGTTTGGGGTTTCCCGGGCAAGGATTTCACAAAGGGCCTTGGAGGCACAGCTCAGATTCTCCCTCCCGCTGAGCCCTGGTTAGGGGAGCCCAGGCCTGGGAAGGCGCTGGCCTGGGTAATTAGAGGTAATTAGCCTCCAAGAGAGCCCGTGACTTCCTCGTGGTTTGTGCCCTTCGTCACAGGCCTCGCTCAGGAAAGTTAGGGCCCATCTTGTCACTCCTCTCCTTAACTCTTCTCCTAACAAATTCCTGGAAGACAGAAATCCAAATGTGAGAGATTCAGGTCTTTTCAGACATTCTCCAAGTCTTCTAAGAAGCAGCCCTGGAAGGGTTGTGCTCTACAGTCACGCACGCAGGAACAATAGCAGCAGGACCTTGGGGTCCGGTCCTGCTTACGGTGGGAAACCCTTCCATCCCAAAGGCTTGTGGCAGCCCTGGGCGAGGCTGAACGAGTGGACTGCTTCGAGAAACAGGCCGGGGTCGGGCAGCGGGGAGGGACTTCTCTCAGGAACGTAATGTCCAATTTGGGTTCCACTCCCACCCTGGCTTTAAGAGGGTCTCCTTCTTGTTGCACGTGTGTCTTAATCACGCAAGTGACAACAGTGACCAGAGAGTGTCCCCACCCCCTCACACCAGCTCCTCTGAGTCACCTGGGAAGATGTCATCTCGTTCTCTCACAGGGCCCCCTGGTCAAGGCATAAGGGCGGTCAGGTTGGAGTTGTGGCCTTGTGATGGGGAAGGAGACGCCTGGTGGACGGAACAAGCACAGGGCAGGGAGTCGAGGATGCCCCATTCTCGTCCCTACAGGCCACTATTTAGCTGTGAGCTTTGCCTCCCGCCAACAAATAAACCTCCTTCAAAATTTAGCTCAGACATCACCACCACCCTTCCGAAAGCTTCCAGGCCCCTGGTCCCCAGGAACAGCTGGACTAGGTGCCCAGAGACCCTGTGCGTCCTCTGCCCATTTTCCCCTCTGGACCATAAATGTCTTGGTGGTGTTCTCCCAGTGGACCGTGAGCTGCTGAGCAGAGGGCACGGTGAGTTCCCTCTTTTTGCTGCTGTGTTAGAAGTGACCCAAGGAACAGTCCTGTGGGCTGGGGGAGGACTTGCCGGCATGGCCTGAACTCTGTCACCAGTTGCTCGTGACTGAGTAGGGCTGGGCAGCGCATGGAGGTGCCGCAGAATAACTGGGGCCATTGGCCATGGGCCAGCTGCCTGGGTTCAAATCTTGGCTCTGCTGCTTAGTAGCTTTGAAGAACCTTAGGTATGTTGCTTAAACTCTCTGTGCCTCAGTTTCCTCATCTGTAAAATGGGGGAGAATAAGAGGAAGTGATTCATAGGAGCATTATGCAGCTTAAATCCACATAAATCACTCAACAAGGTCAGGCACACTGAGTGCTGAGTAAATGGCAGCTATGCCTGCCATCGTTAGTCTAGCCCTCTTTCCGATTCCCCAGCTCTAAATGCCTGGTGCACGGCTCTCAGGCAAATGATCTCACCTCTGCAAATGAGCCCCCTTATTTATAAAATAAGGAGTTTGGATGAACCAGCCAGCAAGCTCTCTTCCACTCTAAATTTTCCAGTTGTGAGGTGCATTTCAGACTGCCATGCGGACAAGTCTCCCCCAGCCCACAGGACCATCCCCCGAGTCACTTCCAGCGCTAGAGAAGGAAGCCACCAGCGGGAAGAGGCAAGGAGGCCGCAGGGCAGAAAACTGTGCTCAGGTTTAAAACTCTTCTTAAAAAACCTTCCAGGTAAGTCTGCTTCACCACACCCAGTAAGCATTTTATTTATGCCCAGAAGGGCAAGTGGTGACAATTAGAATCCAGCTCTGTAATGACGTCCCCTCCAACTGGTCGAATCCCATCCTTCCTGCTCATTAAAGTCAATCTCTTGTTAGTGGCTTTGCAAGTTGGGGACAAAAATAATCAGAAGCAGGTGGGTGGGTGCCTGCTCACTCCCTTGTCTCAGACCTGCAAGTGTAGACATTTTACTTTCTCTCAGAGCAGCCCCATGGCCCCCTCCCCCATGCCAGGTTTACCTCCTGTCCCTGGGCAGGTGGGGCAAATGCTTATCATCCGCCTAATTGTTCAACAGGATAATATGCTGGATTTCAAAAATAATTAGACTGATGGTAATGAGGGTTTGATGGTTTCTGTGCAGTTAGACGATGGACACAAACACTTTGTTTTTAACCTATGCTGAGGCTAATGGCCTCAGGTGGGAATATGGCAGCAGCCCATTTTGAAAGGAGGAAAAAAAATATCCTGGGAACCTCCTAGAAAATAAATCATAGGGTGGGCTCCTTCCTGCGGGTTTGTTGCTCTGGATACCTGACCAGGTGTTCCCCAGACATCGGTAATGAGGGATTTCAGGCCAAGGGGGACACAGCGTCACAGGAGGCAGCTCGCTCTGGGTCTGCATCCGTTGTGCAACATTTATTGGCTCCGACCTTGAGCAAGTCCCTTAACCTAGCTGTGTTCAGATATTCATCTGCAAAATGGGGACAATAATTTCTACTGCACAGGGCTGTTGTGAGTTCCTGGCACACAGTAAATGTGCTAAAGATTTTGGTGGGGGTCACGGGAGAGGGGAAGCTCAGGGTGGAAGGATCAAGAAACTAGAACACGGCCAAGGCTGGAAACCGGCAGTGAGTCCTTCCCAACCAGCAAAGTAGAACTGGCACCTTCAAAGGTCCAGACATCAGTGGCTATTTAGAACTTCTCACCAAAATAAAAAAAGAAAAGAAAGCTTAAACGATTTGAGTCACAGTTCCACCATGGTGGATCCATGGAGCCTTAGGCATACTCCCGTCCCCTCCATGCACCTCATGTCCCTGTGTGGTCAGGCAAAGAGTACCTTCACCTCACCTGACAGCTCACGAAAACCAAGGTCTGCAAGCCCAGACTAGGCAGCAGGGATCTAGAAACAGGACGAATGGAGCAGGGCAGTCAAACAGTGTGGTGGCTGCTAGTGGGTCCCTGCAGGCTGTTATCTTCAAGGCAGATGGCAGGGTAAATAGGGAGATGATGACCCTAGGGCCTGGGCACATGGACAGTATTGGGTTTATCCACCCAACACACATCTTCTGAGCCTTTGGTCTCTTCAGGGCCCAGTGCTCATGCTTGGGGCACAGAGACAAAGAACATCGAGCTTCTGCCAGGCACAATGTCATGATATAAAGAGATAGGCAATTTAAGTGAACTTTTCAGGGAACATGGGACAGAATGATCACCTCTGCCTGGACGCAGCGAGAGCGTCCTGGGAAAATTCAGGCTGGGCCTCCAAGGATGAATGAGCACGACTGCATCATGAAGGCCCCATATCAGGCTGGGGGTAAAGATAAATTCTCCAGTCTACAATGTATAGCATGTGGGTGATCCAGGGCAACATATAGTTCCCCTTAATTCCTAGAAAAAGAGAGAAAAAAAAAAACCTTCTTGGACAACTGCATTTATGTGAAAGACAATTTTCTCTGCCTCACAATTCTTTTTGTCTAGGCCACTCCAACAACCTCGGCCCAGTTGTCTCCCTGTCCTCACATCCTCCTTCACTGCCTCTCCACCAGGCTGGAAATTCCTGGGAAAACTGGGTCAGGAGTCTCCAGCACCAAGAGAAGTAACGCAACCTGAGGCTGGTGGTTAACTGGTCAGTACCACGGACAGAGACATGGCAATCCCTCTGCCCTCAGTGTTATCCACATGCAGCTCTTCCCTTGATGCCCACATTGGCTTCTGTGAACTGTCTCCCTTGTCCATGTATAAAGGATATTCAGAGCCACTTTCTCCTCTTATGACATCTTGTATCACTATCAGCAAACCAGGTGCCAAATTTTGCTGGAATCCATTAAGATTTACAGGACTGCACTTGGAAACTTTTTCCAGGTGCCATTTTGATCCAAATTGGCTGAAGCTCCACAGATGAAAGGGTATTCTGACATCCTCTGTGAGTGTAGGAGTGGGAGGTGGAACCCACCAGGACTCTAATCCTGGGGCCAGTAAGAAAGGAAGGGTAGATGCTTAATTGGAGGCAAGGATCTCAGGGCTCCCCTGGGCCTCAAGTCCCAGGCTGATGCTGCCTGTAATCCCCCCATTATAGGACAGAAGCCCAAGGGGTCGGCTCTGACTCCTCTCTGTCCCTGGGGAGCCACCTCTCCCACAGGAAGATTGAAGTGGCTGCAGAGAAAGTCCTGAGCAAGGGCCAAGCCTAGGGTAATTCCATGGAAGAATTCAAGTTCACTGATGAAAAGTCAAGGTCAGCCCGAGGACGTGAGGGGATGGGGTGACACCCTGACACACTGAATCAATCTTGCCCATGTCAGACACCTGGTTCACAAGTTCCTCTTAGGATAATCCAACAGGAAATGGTGGAGCTCTGCACTGAAGTCAAGGCTTTTGTTGGGAACCCTGAGTCCCTGCTTGTGAACAGGGCTTCCTTCAAGAATCACCAAGCCAGAAGAAGTAGCCAGAAAAGCCAATCTGATGGTGCAGGATCCCCAAAAGTTTCCTGCTGCCAGGACAGGGCTCAAGGGAGAGGGAGCCCAGAGCTGCTCAGCTGAGCCTTCCCAGACACAGAGGCTATGATCTCATGGAGGAATCATTGGCCGAGAAGTCAGAGACTCTGATGCTCATCCTATGGGGACCACTTTCCTGGTAACCCAGCATCACTCCATAAGCCACCCTGAGGACTTATGCACTGGGCTTATGACACCTGACTGTCTCACAGGGTAGTTAAGCAAACTGTGAAAACTTACTGACTCTACGCCCACACTTCCCTACCCCCTCGTGGCTCACTAAGCAAAGCAGCCCATCCTCCCTCAAGACATTCCTTACATATCCACTTTTAATTAATTTGGACACATGACGTAGCTTCCAGTAGATAGTAATTTCATTATAGCACCTGCTATGTGCCAGGCACCCTGCTAGACATCAAGGCTATAATGGTGAACATGGGAATCCCATACAGTCAGTCAGCCATCAAATGCCTATATTTTATCATAATTATCTGGTGACCCATCTGTCTCACCCAGTAGACAGTGGCTCTTCCATGTTCTACCTCCATGGCATAGAACCACAGCTAACACACAGTGGGTGCTCCATCTTAGCTAAATGAATGAAGACAATTAAAAATATTTTGAAAATACTCTAAAATACTATAAGTATATAAATTATTAAGAACAGAAACAACACTAAATGTCTTAGCGACTCAGCCAGAGGTGTGAAAACCAGAAGAAATAACAGCAAGGAAAGGAGGACCTATGTATGTTTCAGTTAATGGAGTGAAGGGAGTCTTGACAATGATGAAAGGCTCATCCGATAAGACTAAAAGCTGTGGGGATTGGGAAAAGGAAGAGATTCTTTTCAGCTGGGGTGGGGGGTCAGAGAGCCCCTCACGGTGGAGGGGGCATTTCAGCTTGGAGATGGGGAGATGAACTAAGGGGTCACGGAATAGAGAGGGCTGAAGGAATGGATGACGGATAAGGACTGGTTGGGTTTGAGCAGAACAGCAGGTGTGTGGGTGCATTGCATCAGATCACACTGGCTCTTCCTAGCAGGCAGTTTCCCGAGCCCCTCCAGAATCAGGATCTACAAGGGAGGGGCTCAGGAATCTCTAACCAATTCCTGCACAAGATTTGGATGCAGAATCAGAGCTCTGGAGGGACCCACTAGCTCATAAAGGGATGGAAGGAGTGGTGATAGGCTAAGGATGGACCACGGTAGCCCCAGAATACTGGACTGTAATCTGAAGATAAGAGGGATCCGCAGAGGCTTAAGAGTGGAGGAGAGATGCCATCTATGCTGTGAATGTAGGGGAAAGATGGATTAGGGGAGTGGAGAAACTGGAGGCAAGAAGTCCTCCTGGGGAGCTGTTGCAACAGCCCAGGCATGAACCAGGACAAAGGCAGCAGCGATGGAGAGAAGAGAACGGAATTAAGAAATGTGGAGTAGGCTTGACAGGACTTGCCAACTGATTGGATGGGGGGGGGGGGGGGCGGGGAATGAGGGGAAGTCAAAGATGACTTATTCAAGATGCCTTTGGTGTTTTTAATATAAAATATAAATATAAACACACAGATCTTATATTCTTCAGTACTTATCTGATTGGGAGAAACAGCCCCCTATCTCTCAGCTCCCGAAGACTTACAACGGCTCGAAACAATGTTAATAATGATGCATTTTACAGTATATGAACTTTGCCATCCGTGGTGCAAGCATCAAAAAGTCAATATGAGTAAACTGACAAGCTTGTCAATGAATGAAATTAATTTTCTTTTTCTGCTGCATCACTAAACATAATTTCAGAATGTCATAGTAATAGTCACTGTCCATTATCACGGCCAAGCGACAGAGAGACAGCAGAGTTAAAATATGGACAGAAACGGCTATATCACAGCATCTAATGCACGGGAGCACACGCGCCCACTGAAACAGGCATGTGTCCCGGTGGGCACACAGCCTCCAAAATCTCCTCGCAGAATTTGTCACATTTGCAGCTGAGAGACCTCTGCCCTTTGAGCGTGAGAAAATGGATTTTAACAGATCGCCCATTTTTAACCTAAACCTAAGTGCTCCCTAACAGAACAGATGGGCAGGCCTAGGAAGAGACCATAGAGATCAGAAAGTCTAGCCTTCTTGTTCAAAAAACAGGGAGGAAGAGGCTTCCAGAAGATGCCACACAGCCAAGCCAAGACTGGAACCCAGGGCTTCCAACTCTGAGATCCAGCCATGACCAGTGGGCACTGCCGGTGCAGAGGAGACAGGGGACGGGTGCTCAGAGAAGCAGCAGACACAGGTCTTGAGAGTGTGGCCACTGTCCTTTGGAACAAAAATAGAGATGCTAGTCAACCAAGAACATGCAGAAAGGGTGCTGGTTCTTTCATTCATGTGGCCACTGGACAATTCATTTGTGAGCACCAACCATGGGCAATCGCCATTGTAAGCCTCAGGGACACCACAGAGAACCAAACACAAAAGCACCACCCTGCAGAGCCTGGGGTGCAGTGTGGAGAATATGAAGCTCCTGGTGGACAAATGGACAGAAAACGTACAGGTCGTGATCAGTGCTCTGAAGGAAACAGACAGGGCGATGAGTGAGAGGGCAGTGGGGAGGGCAGCATGGTGTGGATGTGGGGCCTCCCTGAAGGAGGGGCCCCAGTTTCCAGCCCACCGAGACACGCTTTCCAAGTCAACAGAGAAGAAAGAACAGCCCCCATTTCCGGGGGCTTCTTGAGTTCCCTTGCTGACTGCAAGCTTGTTCAGACCTCACATACGCCCATGGGGTAGTTCCTGCTGCCCCCACTGTGCTCAGAGAGGAACTGTGACAGTCCAGTTGGGTTCAGTGCCTACTCCTAGTCTTCCTGTCCTCAAAGCCTCTGTCCTTAGCCCCATCTCGCTTGGCCAATTTTCCTAATAAGCTCACATCTCTTTGGGTTGTGCTTTCCTTCCAACTCTCGACTTTCCAGAACACAGGCTTCCTCAAACTCCTCGTAGCTGGATTCTCTCACAGGCCTGCACTGAATGTCAGAATCAACGTGGGCTTCAAAACCTGGCAAAAGCCGCCGTTACGGCCTTGTGATGTGAGAGTCAGTGGTGGAGAGGCAAGGCTGCAGTAAACCAGCGGCCCTTGCTGGGTCTCACCCCCTTCACCTCTAAAATGGGAGTACTAACTCACCCCGCAGACATCACGGGCTCTTGAGACAATGGAACATGAGAGAGTGTACTAAAAATGTCGGCTTACCCATCGCCTTTGTCCCTGCATGCCCTTGGGGTGGGGGAGAGGGGGAGTATTAAATGCCTGCAATGTACCAAGCACTTCGAGCAGCGATGTCCCTATTCTGAAGATGGGCACGTGGAGACTCAGAATGCTTAATTGACCTGCCTGTGCTACAGTCAAAGCTAAACACCTGTCTTTCCAAAGTTAAAGCCCGTGTTCTGCCTCCCTAGGGGTCAATATCCCCCTGCTCAGCCAAGGCAGGCATCGTCCACGCCACCTCTGCCATAGCTGGTGGGTGGAGGCACAAGCCCTCGCCCGCTGCCGCATGGGCACTTAGGTGGAAGGAAGAGAAGAAGCTGCTGACATGTCAAATGCTTAGATGACGCACCTTATTCCAAAACTGGGACCCCCAGGCTCCACAAACCAGACAAAAGGACATCCGGAGCTGGGCCACACCCAGCTGGCTTTCTCTTTCCTTGTCGAGAGAAGAAACTGCCTCGTGAAAGCCAGTGGCCTTTCTTATTTTTCCTAAATGGTTGGAAGGGTTTTTTGCCTTCCAGTTGACAACATGGATGACAAAGATGGATTTTCGGAGCAAATATTCGTGTTGTTTGTGACGGCATCTGCACAGCGGGAAGCAGGCAGCCGGATAACGGAGCCCCTCTGGGAGAAGGACTGAGAGCCATGTTTTTGCACCTTGGTCCTTGTGGGCCATGCCACTAATTGGAACTTACCGTCCCATTAATGAGTTCTCTCTCCAGAGATTTGTATGACCATTTCGACTCTAAAGTCCCTGCCTAATGGACTATTGAACGACAGAGGTCCATACAGCTTTGTCTCAGAAGCTCCCTATTAAAGATACGGCAGTCACCAATTAACCCCAGGTTTAAAAAACAGAGGCAAGTGACTCTCAGGCCAGGCTTGGAAAGAGGGCTAAATTGGTCTGATGTAATTGCTCTCCCTCCCTGGAAAAGGCCAGCGCGGCCACCATCTGAGCACTGGACGCCAGGGCCCTCGGCGGCCAAGAATCAATTTCCATCCCCAAGATGCCACCTGTCCATTCCAAGTCATTCGGGCCCAGACAGTGACCCCAGAGGGCAAGGCTCAGAGGACCACAGTCTTCAGACAATTCCCTAGCTGCCTGGAAAATGGTCCATGAGAAGAACGGAGCCAGCAAAAAAGGTCAGTTTCCAGGGATGCCCAGGGGGAGATGCAAATAAATGACATCCTCCCAGCTGGATTGGGATAAGGATTTCTTGTCGAGAACCTCCTTGCTTCACTGTGAGTGCAGCCACTAAGATGCATGAAACCTCCCAATCTAACTCAGTGCAAATCTGATCACAGCCTTCCCCGCTCACAACCCCTCAATGGCTCCCTATTGCCCTCCACAGAAGATCCAAGCTCCTGAGGGTGTAAGGCAAATCTGCACCTCTAGTCACACCTCCCCCATGCGCCTCCTCAGATCTTATCTCAGGAAGTAGTGTCTCATGGTCCTCTCACCAGTGTATGCCTTGGGCCTTGGCTCAGCTGCACCCTGTCTGAATGTCTTTCTGCGCTCTCCTTTCCATCCACCAGATCTCACTGCACGCTCACGCCCTCTCAGGAAGCCTCTCCCGTTGAGCCCTCTGCCCCCTATCCCAGCCCGGCCTGGCAGTTCAGCTCCCTTCACTCTGCTCCCACAATAGCTTACACTGACCACGGACACCACATTCCCTGCAGAGACCTCGCATCATTGTTTTGGTGTCTCTCCAACTACAATAGAGTTTCTGAACCTCAGCACTGTTGACATTCTGGTGGCTCAATTACTTGTTGTGAGGGGACTTCCTGTGCATTATGACAACCAAATGTCCCCATCCATTGCCAGATGTCCCCCAGGGACAGACGGCCTCTGGTTGGGCACCACTGGGCTAGGCTGTCGGCTCCTTGAGGCTGCACCGAGCAAGGGGAGAGGAGCACAGGGCCAGAGACGTGTGCATAGGACCCCTGCCGCCCTCCTCACCAGCCAGCAGCCGAGTGTGTCCCCAAGCAAGCTGCTTCCCCTCCTGAGCTTCAGTGTCCTCCCCTGTGAAATGGGGACAATGGGACATAGCGTGTGCAGCTGCTGGCTTTACTGCAATGGCTGATGCTGGCAATCAACACATATTGCTCTACCGTTTGACCGGATGTCATACTTTAAATACATAGAAAACGTAGTCCTCGATTCACACTCCTCTAGCCGCCACTGAGCCCTGCGTGAACCAGATTCTGCCATCCCATTCAACTGTCACCATTATTATTGTCACCATTGTGCAGGTAAGGAGACTGAGGCTCCACCATCAGCTGACTCACCCAGGATCTAAGTAGTTACCTATTGGAGCTTAGATTGGAATCCTGTCTTCTGGCTCTGAGATTGCTGGGGTCTCTTTCCCCTCCAGAACCTGGCAGACGATCCCCCTCTACCTCCCAGCTCCCATCCCATCCTGTCTGGTGGCCTCTGTCTATCCTCAGGCCTCAGCTTCAGGGCGATTCCTCCAGGCATTTGTGCACACGGAACCCGTATTTCTCACGATGACAGCATCACACATCCCCACTAAGCCAGGACTCCAGGGAGGCTGAGTCAGTGTGTGAGTGTCCACTGCTTAGCCCAGTGCCTGGCACAGCATTGGAACCCACTATATGTTCGATGAATGAGTGAGTGAATGGCTAACAGAGAATGTTAAGAAAGGTGAGCTGATAGGACTGAATTCTAACCAGGAACATGGCAGCCACCAGGCCACGGAGAGTCTCCTCAGCTCTTGACTGGTCCTTTTCTAGGCAGGTGTCTCCAACTTCTTCCAGAGACATTGCCTCTTTATAACAAACACAATACACCACATAAAATGGGGACAGTCAACAGGTGATATCAGAGCCTGCCTTTTTTAGAACTGTGTCTGAAGCCCATTGACATACAGTCAAGCAGAGACCAAGGTCCAACCAGAGCCTTGCCAGTGGTCAGCTCCAGTGGCAAAGCCAGCCCATTGCCCATGAGGTCGGGGGATGTGGGGGAGCTTTGCCTGAATGCCTGGTCCCTCTGGCTTCCTCCAGCTCCTCCACTGCTCCTGTGTACCCTGAGCACCAAGTCTTGCCCCATACTGTTCCAACTTCCTCCAAACACCTGTGTGCTCCTACCTGTACTTTAAGTCCCTACCTAGATGTGGCTTCCTGGAAACGCCATCCTTCCCTCCCGCTCTGACCAGGCTCTCGTCATGCCTTGCATTTCCCTGGCATCAGTCTCCTTCATCTGCACCATTCTTAACGACCGTCAACCTCGCTCAGTCCTCAGCTCTTCCACTGCAGCATCCTTAGTACCCTGCACAGCACAGGTGCTCAGTACGTATTTGATGGATGACGAATGCATTTTGCACAGGTGCACAACTTTGGGCTGTGGGGGACTGATGCCACTGGACATGGAATTTCTCTAAGTCCCTTGCGTGGTTCCATGATCACAAAACAACCCTTTGAGGATGACACCACCTCTCTTGTGAGGTATGTAAATGAGGAGACAACACCTCGGTCATAACTCAAGAATTCTGACCCACACGGCTGTTTATAATTCTTACTGTAAACTGGCAAACTGATTCTGGCTTCATAAAAACAGAACCAAATGCTGGGTGACTCCCTTGAACAGAATTGTCTGTGTTCGCCCGCGATCAGCCTCTGTCCTGGGACGAATAGTGAAATGACTCTCCCTTTGTCTGCTCCCATCTCCAAGAAAGGCAGGCAAGGTGGGAAGGAGAGAAAATCTGCGCTACCCTTGTGTCTTGTTCTCATCTCTTTGCAAAAGGAAAGCAGCATTCCCTGAGAAATGTTGTACAAAAGAATCTCTTTCCACAGGAAAAAAAATGTAATCGTCTCTTTTGGGGGGGAAAAAATACAGTTCCTTAAAAATCCAGCCTTCCCCTGCATATGGTCTGTTTAAATGCATTTTATTAAGATTTATACCATTTAATGACGGCTTAAAGAATAGCTACACAAACAATACTATTTTAGTGTAAGAGGCTTGGAATATTTCTAATTCAAGCCAGTAAAAACTCACTCCTCAGTGGTTCATGAAACTTGAGTACGTTGATGTGGCAGCGCTCAATTAATGTCAGGCCGTATGGATTTCAATCTGGCTTGAAATATATTTAAACAAATGAAGTAGATACAAATGTTGGTTCTTTGGCCAGCCAGAGCTAAAAAATCCATTTTCTATCCCATTTATAATAAGAACTAATTTGAATGTAATTTATCTAAAGCACAACGTTTCCTAATTTTTACATGCAACCATTACTTATAGTTTAAGTAATAGTTATAGCCATGGATCTTAGTGCACTTAATTGAAAATGCATGTTATTAAAACGCGAGACTTAATCCTTCAAAAATAAAAGCATTATCCTAAAGAATAATTGAATACTCAGACTCAGAGCAAGAGAGAACAGGGAGGAAAAAAAGCTTTTTAAAAAAAAAACCCTCCCCTTTAAATACAGCACTTCTCTCTTTTTACATGGTATTAGAATTATGTCAGAGTGAAATTAGCCACTCTCGACCCGTTATTTCAATTCAGATTACAACCGCCTCTCATCCGAGTGTCAGACTTGGCATCGGAGTCAAATCCGTCTGCCGAGGAGTGACATGTCAAGGGTGACAGTGACAAATTGTCACTAAGTGAGGAATAACACATGACAGGGCATGTGTCCGTAATGAGGTATATGCACGCCAGTAAGCCTCGGGACGCGGGAGGCTGAGGGCGGAATGCTGGAAGCGCTCCTGATGCCGCGAGTTCTCATTAGGGCTCCGCGCCTCCTTGGATGGGGGTTTCCATCATTAAAATAAATAAATAATAAATAAGCTGCTAAATGAACAACACAAGGACAGAGCCCTTTTCTGTTTAAAATTTAAAAAAAAGGAAGTCTACATGTTTGCGAATTCTTTTTTGAGGGCTGAAAATAAAATAAGGCCTTTCTTTGTGACCTCTTCTTCCACATTCATCATTTGTTTCTTTATTTCTTCCTTGAACTCCACCAAGATTAAGGAAACCCACACTCCGGAATGAAATGATTCTGCCTCTGTGTGTTTGTACAAATATTTCTGTGAGCACTTTGTGAGACAGTCCAATTTACCAAGCGGAGGCCATCACGTAGACATTTCACAAAGGCACCAAGAGAGCAGATTTCATATCGGTCTCCAGTGCAAATGATTGCATTTTTACCCCAAGCAAAATGCAAACTGTTAGAGAGAGAGAGAGCAGGTAAGAGGTATCATTATGAAAAATTAACTCGAGAGGTCACAAAAATAGGAAGCACAAAGAAAGGGAGGTAGAATCCCTTATTTTTCATCTTGTTGTCTTTAATTTCCCAAATAGGATCTCTGGGATTGTTGTTTGTCCCAATGAACAGTGATGTTTTTATACCCAAGTCAGGGGGATGCATAAAGAAGTGCTGTTGGATTTTATTAGATGGATGCATGGATGGATGGGTGGATGGGTGCATGGATGGGTGGATGAATGGATGGATGGATGGATGCATGCATGCATGCATGCATACATGGATGGGTGGGTGGATGGATGCATGGATGGGTGGGTATGCATGGGTGGGTAGATGGATGGGTGTGTAGATGGATGGGTGGGTAGATGGGTGAATGGTGGGCACAGAGGTAAGACAGAAATTGATGAGTCCACAGGTATGGTTAGAACAGTTCTCTGGGAGAATCAAACGTCACGTAAGAGCTTGGACTGTTCAAGGTGGTGAGTAACTGCTGGAGGATTTTAAGTTGGGGGTGACATGGCCAGGTCTGCATGGTGGAAAGATCACTCTGGCTTCAGTGCCTGCAATCAATGGGGATGGATGAGAGTGGAGGCAGGGTGACCTGGGAGGGGGCTGCTGGAATCTTCCAGGCATGAAATAGTAAGGCCCAAGACAAAGTCCTAAAAGGGATCAAGAGATGGGACAGATATAAGGGATGTTAGAGAGAAACAATCAACAGGAATTGGCTAACGAGTTAGATTTATAAAGTAGAGCGAGAAATCCTGGATGATTCCCAGAGTTCTGGTAGAATGGTGGAACCACTGATTGAGACAGCAGCACAGAGAAAGAGCAAGTTTCAGAAGGAAGTGATAAACTGACCATTTGGTAAACGTTGAAATCTTAGCAAGAAATCTGGGTTTGGGAGCCCTCGGCACACTGGTGAGAATCGAAGCTGCACAAGTGGAAGAAATGAGAGTAATCTAAAGCTATATTTCAGCAAATTGGAGAGGACCCAAGGGGCAACGTTTGTACATACGTGCAGCACGCATTTTCTACTACAGATCTATATTTTCAAGCGGGATCAGACTTTAAACACTAATTTGTAATTTGCCTTATTTTCCTCTGAACAAAATAACGTGGACATTTTCCTATATCCTTTTTCTTTTATCTCCTTTTTAATGGCTGTTTCAACCATGAATATGTCATAAATTACTGAATATATCCCCTATTCTCGGGCATTTGATTATTTCTGGGTTTTTACAATTGTATATGCCCTTCTGTGATTTTTGACTCTAATATAGTTAACTGATCTTCTGTGCAAGGGCTCCCCAGGGCTCCATTGTCATCACAGGGGGAAGGAAGAGGACTGGTGAGATGCAGAGGCCTAGATGCTCTTGGTGAGTGTGCCCGGGGACAAGAGGTCTGGCGGCGAGGGGTGTTTTAGGGATCACACACCATGTGGGGTGAGAGGAAAGATGGAGATACCCAGGGGAGCTGTTCCCAGAAGTCCTGTCTGCGGCCACAGCTCTGCAAGTTCCACGGAGCCTCTCCAGGAAATTTCTTGATACATTACTCCTTTAAAAGTCCCTTATTAAATTCAATGTGACAAATATCTACATGCTGATTCTCACTGTGAATTAGACAGGCCAGTCGAAGTAAACAACCTAAACGCCTAGTGGCTGAACACAACAAGGTTTACCTTTTGCTCACACAAAATGTCACAGTGTCCATTGTGGGTCTGCAGGAGACTCTGCTCACAGAGTCCCTCAGGGACCCAGGCTGACTGAGGCTCCACCGTCCTGTAGTTTCACCATCTGGAACATTCTGTCTCTTCAGTCACCACGGTAGAAGGAGAGAGATTAGAGAATCACCTGGGATTCCACTGCCCCCGCCGGCAAGCCACACACATCACGCCGCGTCTACTCACAGTCCGGGAGCTTGAACTAGTCACGCGACCACGCCAGCCTGCGAGGGGGCCGGGGCCGGTGGGAAGACACGTGGACAATTAGGTGGGCTTCACCACCTCTGCCAGATCTTACCCTGAGACGGCAAAATACGGTCACTCTTCCCTTAAATGGCCTATGTGTCACTGCAAAAGATCAGAAGCGGCCTAAAGGTCCTTCAATAGGGAACTGATTAAATTAATTATTACGTCCATCAACAGAATATATTTTAATCAGAAAAAAGAGAAAGCACTTATGCATCAATATGAAATAATCTCGAAATACATTCTGAAGCAGAGAAATTAAAGCGCCAAAGGCACAGAACTGTGCCAGCAAGTAGAAAGGGACATACACAGTCGATTGGATATTCGTAAAATCTCTCCAGCCCAGGAAGAAGCTGGTACCATTGGTGTCTTTAGGAAGGGAACGCTTGGCTGAGAAACGGGGAGGGTGGGACAATGTTCACTGCCACCTTTTCCTACATTTTGAATGTTGAACTGTGTAAATGTATAAGCTATTCAAGAAAATCCCTAAACTATTTTGTAAAAACCTTCATTAAAATTGACTTTGGGGTGCTGGCCCAGTGGCACAGCAATTAAGTTCTCGAGCTCCATTTCAGCGGCCCAGGGTTTCACCGGTTCAGATCCTGGGTGCAGACCTATGCACCGCTTATCAAGCCACGCTATGGCAGGTATCCTACATATAAAGTAAAGGAAGATGGGCACAGATGTTAGCTCAGGGCCAATCTTCCTCAGCAAAAAGAGGAGGAGTGACAGAGGATGTTAGCTCAGAGCTAATCCTCCTCAAAAAAAAATTGACTTTGGACCCCCACATATATATGCAGGAACTCCTACACACAAACCATGAACAGGCCCCAGCGTTACTGAGAAGTTCCAGGCTGCCATCTCATGCCTCTTGGGCCTCATGTAAAGCCACCACGGCACAGGTGGTTGCCAGTAGCCCTAACAAGGTCACTGTCCTCCAGGCCGACCTTTCCCCTGTGCTGGCCGCTGCTCACACGCCCTCTGGTTCCCAGAGGAGCCGCTGCCTTGACTCTATCTGGCACAGCTGATCCCAGGCTTTCGGCCCTTTTGAGGCCTCAGGAAGCCTCGGGCATAACAGAGACAGCTGGACATCTGCAACAAGATGGGGGGTCTCGGGGGGCCACAGACCCTGCTGAACGCTGCTCCCATCTCAGCCCACCCCATGGGAGTGCACCCCACACCTCCAAATCCAGGCCCAATCTCCCAGGAAGTCCAGAGAGCAAAGACCTCAGTGGGAAGCCCACCTGCCCGGCCTTCATTTTCTCTCCAAGGTGGGCCTCTCTGCAGGATGACAGACAGTGGGAAGAGCCACTTCCACGGGGACATGGCCTTGCCCTCCAGCCCCAGCAGGACAGGAGCCTCAGAACCACCCAACAGTTGGACATTTGGCCTGGGTGCGAATACACGACGACTTCCACAGGAGGCTCCTTCCAGCTCAGCAGCAGCATGGCGAGGAGCAGGCAGACACACGGGACAGACCAGGGCAGAGCTAGAAATCCTGGGACTCTCTGAGTAGGCTTGCCAAACTCAACCCTGGCAGGGGTGAGATTCCAACCGAGAGAGGCTCGTGAAGGCTCCGGTCCACCTAATTAATTTCAAGTGTTTGGGGAAATCAGAGAAAATTTGCTGAAGACAAATCCCAGACCTCCAATTGGACAACTGCTCCCACTGCTCATTCTCCCTTAAGTCTAGTTCTCATGCAAATGCAGCCCCAGCCAGCCCATCGCCTCCTGTCAGGGGTGCCCCCCCCCCCCCACCGACCCCGCTCAACCTCCCTGCCTGCCGCCTGCCCTCCCCTGGAGGAAGTCCCCCTGCCAGGCCTCAGACATGGAAAGTGCGGAGGCCCCAGGCTCCCAGGCCTCCTCCTCAGCAACAAGTGAGTCTGCATGTTTCCTTTGTGTGACTGGGTGTGGATGGGACTCATTGACCTGGAAGCTGAGACCCTCCGGGTGCAATTGCGTGGGTCCCGGTTGGGGGAAGCTGTTGCAGGGGCACAGGGCAAATACTGACTATATGATGGGCACCGTTCTGGGCACGGGGGAAAGAGCAGAGACCAGACTAAATGGTCCCAGGCTCTGAGCTGGCGGAAGAGACACGCCATGCAAAACAAGTAGACACGCAAGACTGATAAAGAGAACGATGACCAGCTTGAACACACAGAACCCTGGAGTCCCTGGGGGAACTGCAGAAGCCGGTCACTGAGGCAGGGGCAGGGGTGAACTCCCTGAGGAGGTGGCCCGAGGGCAGAGGGAGCGGGCAGGGGACCTCTACACAGGCCATAGCTGCAGATGAAAATGAGCTGGAGTGTTGAGACACAGGAGAAACTCAGAGCACCTGGGGCAGAGGGCGCCAGGAGGAGGGAGGGACCCAAGAGGCTGGAGAGGTGAAGGGGCCGGGGTGGGAATTTACTCTGATGCCAGTGGAAGCCATTGGGGGTGTTAGCACAGGGACAACCAGATCACTGGGGCAAGTGTGGGAGGAGGAACTCACGCTTTATTCACATCTAAAATTTCCAATTACCAAACAGTGAACAGGCAAACCACACATTGGGAGAGGACGTATAACCTGGTATAACCGCTGGGGAGATGAACCAGAACATGTGTAAAGAACGTCCACGAATCAGTGGGAAAAAGGCAGAAACAATCCGAGAGAAAAGACTGTGAACAGAATTTTCACAGAAGAACCGCCAAGAGGCCACAGGCACATAAAAAGAGGCTCTGCCTCGCCATCACTGAGAGATGCAAATTTGATGCCCGTGGGTACCAGAAGATGTGCAGGGCCCAGCGGGGTCACACATCCCATAAGGAAGCATTTGTGGTTATTTAAAAATAAAATAAGAATATGTTTTTTCAATTTGTATGTATTTCTTTCGTGTGGCTGCTAAGTCATTAGGACGTGAATATGTATGAGGTTGTTTGGTCCTAATACTTAACAAGCGGAACTGTTAGGTGTTTCTTTTCATTGAGGACTGTTTGGAAAAATTCCTGAGACACTACAGGTGCCATGAACTGAGGACATTTGTGGGTGTCTGGGTTAGAGATGATGGGGCTGTCCTGGAACAAGTCTAAGAGGCTGCCCCCCAGGATCCCGAGGGTGGGAGAAGGCAGGAGTGGACAAAGCAGGGGCGGTGAGGGAAGAACGAACAGTCTTCTTCCTCGGTGGCCATACAGGGCCTCTAAATAGTTCCTGTCAAACCGCTTCTCGCCCCTGTCTCAGGAGGGGATGGGCACAGGAGGCCTGACACAGCTCAGAGGCAATGAATGGTCCAAGCCCTGTATAGTGGGTTGAATTGTGTCCCCCAAAAAAGATACGTCCAAGTCCTGACCGCAGGACTCTGTGAAAGGGAACTTACTTAGAATTAAGGGTCTTCAAAGATATATTTAATTTGAGAATCTCAATATGAGATCATCCTGGATGTTGGGTGGGCCCTAAACTCATGACTGGTGTCCTCATAGGAGAAAGGCAGAGGGAGATTTGAGCCCCAGAGAGGCACAGGGAGACAGATGACGTGCAGACAAAGACAGAGACTGGGGTGACGCTGCCACAAGCCGAGGGGCGCTCCGGAGCCACCAGATGCTGGAAGAGACAAGGGAGACCCTCCCCAGAGCCTTCGGAGGCCACACAGCCCTGCGGGCGCCTCGACTTTGGAGTCTGGCCTCCAGAGCTGCGAGAGGACAAATTCCCATTGTTTTAAGACACCCAGATTGTGGTAATTTGTGGTGGCAGCCCCAGGAAATTAGTACACCCTGTTTAGCCACTGCAGAGGGCCAGCGACACCCAGATCCAGCCGCCACCCAGAAGTGGGGAGCCGGCTTTGCTCAGAATTCCAGGTGGGGCTGTCACATCACAACTGCAAGCAAACCGACCAGATGGATCCAGCTGTGGCTTGCACACCGTATGCCACTCTGGGTCTTGGCATGATGGCTCACTTATTTTCCCCAAGGCCAACAGTTTATCTGGGGGAAGTAATGGGCATACACGCAGCCTTGTTAGGCACAAGGAGACAAGGCAGCAGTGGGGAAGCCCCGTGTTGGTTCTCATTCCAGTTCCACCATTCTGTGCTGTGTGGTCATGGGTCTGTCATTTCCCCTTATGGGTGCCTGTTGAGCATGTGCCAGTGGCCGTGTGAGAAATGAGTTATCAATCGGATCTTTAAAACCATCTGCCAAGGCCCTAGTTTGTGTCGTTAGCCGTAGACGGCTCTGAGTCCAGTGGGGGCGCTTCCTGGATGTATTAGCTATCTGGGGCTGCCATAACGAAGGCCCACACCCTAGGGGGCTTGAGCAATGGAAATGTTTTGTCTCACAGTTCTGGAGCCCAGAAGTCTGAGCTCAAGTCGTCTGCAGGGTTGGCTCATGGGTGCCGTGAAGGAGAACCTGTTCGTGCCTCTCCCCCAGCTTCTGGAATCCTCGAGCCTCCTTGGCTTGTCGGTGGCTGTCTTCTCCCTGTGTCTTCACATGTCTTCCCTCTGTGGGTATCTCTGGGTCCCAATTTCCCCCTTTTGTAAGGACACCAGTCACTTGCATTAGGGTCCACCCTGACGACCTCGTTTCAACTCAGTTACCTCTGTAAAGACCGACTCTCCGAATAAGGCGACATTCGGCGGTACTAGAGAACTTCGACAGATCTTTTGTTGGGGGGGCAAAATTCATCCTGTAACCCTGGAACAGCAACAAGATGTGTTGACCCAGCTCCTCCTCACTTCTAACCAACTAGAGGGCATGGATCCTTCCAGAAGTCAGTCAACCATCTATTGCTGGGGAGGTGGAGAGAGTGGCGTTTGTTGAACCCTCGTGGTGAGAGGTCAAGTGCGTGACCACACTGCCTGGGTTTGAATCCCCAGCTTTGTTCTTTACTAACTCTGTGTTCTTAGGCAATTTTCTTCAACCCTGTAAGCCACAGCTTCTTCTTCTATAAAATGAGTATAAAACCGCAGTCCCTGTCCCATAGGGTGACTGTGAGAATTGGAGATGAAGACACATCTAAACGCCCAGTACGGCGCCAGCACACGGTCAGCCCTCAAGAAACAATAATTGTTATTACTGTCTTCTGTCCCAGTTTCTGGCCTACCGTGGGGGTTTAATTCATTGGTGGGGAGTAAATGAGTGAATCGGAGAATACATAAATAGAAACCAACAAGCTGGCGTAATTTTTACAGGCTTAGAGATGACCACTAGTCTTCCTTGCTGAGGGGAAGAGCAGAGGCGCTCGGAGAGTCGAGAAGGTTGCTGACGACATTGCGTGTTTCCCTCGGGCGGGCTCCTCCGTGGGAGAAAACGGTTTCACGGTCTCTCCCACTGTAGAGACTGGTAAATGTTTTATACTTATTTACAAGGCAGAGCAATTATGTGTAATTATTCCGTAATGCAAACACATTATGAATACTTACGGCACCATTTTTCCCCTCCTCCTAGAGAATCTGGCTGAATTGTGCGTTGAAGATAGTTGTGCAATTGAAATTTGGCACAGGTGTTGGAAGGGAACAAGCGCCCCCCTGACTGGGGTGAAGGAAAATGCAATAAGCTCTCTTGTTAAAATAGGAAAGCTATTCTAGGAAGGATCGAGAAGGGCTCTGTCGTGGAAGAATCCCGAATATGAGAGCATCAGACACAGGTGTTCCGAGGACTCAAGGGCTGCAGTGCGAGGTCCACACACCCCTGGGCCTCTGATACAGCACCCTTTCTATTCCTGGACAGCACGTGCTCCCGGAAAATCTCTTCATTTCTTAGCTTGGTCCTGGCCCACCTCCCCGCTAGAAGGGGACAATTTTGGGCTTGTGAACCAGCGTGCCCTGCAGCCACAGCACCCAGATGAGGGCCAGGCACACAGTAGGCATTCAATAAATACTTGCTGAATAAGCAAGTAAATCAATGAATAAGTCACCCCCTGGAGGCAAGGAGCAAGAGGGAAAGGAATTAGTGTTAAACGACACTTACTCTATGGGACCGTCACACCACAGGGTTGAACCCTCATGAACACTCTTGGGGTTTGGTATGTCACCCCCCATGCACCGGTGGTGAGACTGAGGCTCAGAGACATGAAGTGGTGAGCCCAGACCACACAGGGCTGAGCTGTGGAGACGAGGTTCTCACTCAGTCCGCTGCACCCCGGCCCGGCTTCTCCATGGAACCCCCATGCTTGAGAGAAGGAGCATTCCGTATGGGCGACCTGAGCATCATAAATCACCCAAGGGAACAATCCTACGGGGATCAAGAAGGAGCCATCAGATACGAGAGCTGTTATCAGAGAGGAAAAGGGGATCCGAGTGGCCGGGGGGTGCCATCCATCAGGGGAGCTCATGTTCCCGACAGCTGAATGGAAACTTGAACTGCAGCCTCTCACCCTGAACTTCGACTTGGCCCAAGTCCGTATCGGGTGACAGCAGTTTGCCATCTGTCCTGGGTCTGGCCCGTGGAGGACCTCAAAGGGCAGATCTGATCTCCCTCGCTTGGCCTTGACATACAAATCCTATCTACTCCCAGTTACGAAACAATAACAGCATTCATTCCTCAGCTCCTCACAGATGGCTGCACACTCGCCTGCTCCCCCGTCTGCCCCTCCATCTGAGAGAGTCAGGGGTGGGGACGGTCACCTTAAAGTGAGGGCAAGGCTGACAAAAGCCCGCATAGACAGAGAGCATTTTGATCAGGGCATGACAGATGAAACTCACACATCTCTGCCCTAAGTGTCGACTCGAGGAGCCACATGGGGAGAATACGGACTTGGGGGTCAGACAGTGGCTTGGATCCTGGCTCCCTCACAGACGAGGTGTGTGACGTTGGGCAAGTCACTTTACTTCTCTGTGCAGCTGTCTCGGCTATAAATAGAGCCTCTTCCCCATGGAGTTCCTGTGAAGACTTCATTCCATGGGATAAGGTGTGTAAATCACCTCAGATCTGACACAGCAGCAGCTTCTCAAACAGCAGGGTTGTTAGTAACAGATGACGTGGACCCTCAGCACGTGTCTCTGACCAAAGAAGGCTCCAGCAATATGGCTACAAATCTTATTCTCTGTGGAACGAACCTCTTCCCAGAATTCGTCCAGAAGTTCAGTTCATCACAGGCCATGAGAGACCTTGGAGGTCATGGGATCCACCTGTTTACAGATGGGGACACCAAGGCCCAGAGAGGGGAAAAGAGTTGGCCAAGGCCACCCAGTGAGACAATGGCAGAGCCAGGAGTAGAAGTCCAGGTGCCCGAGCTTTCGCTCTGACTTCCCGGGCTCCATACATTCTGCACCAGTTACCTTTGCTGCATAACACGTCACCACAGCAGAGTGGTTTAAAACAGCAGTCATCGTGTTCTTCGCTGTGGTCGTTTGCTGGGGCCGCCATTACAAAATACCACAGACTGGGGCTTAAGCAACAGACACGTATTTTCTCCCAGTTCTGGAGGATGGAAGTCCAAGGTCAAGGTGTTGGCAGGTTTGGTTTCTCCTGCTGGGCCCCTCTCCTTGGCTTGCAAATGGCCACCTTCTCTCTGTGTCCTCACATGGCCTTCCTCTGTGCACCCACATCCCTGATGTCTCTTCCTCTTCTTATAAGAACACCAGTCATGTTGAATGAGGGCCCCACACTCAGGACCTCATTGAACCCTAACCACCTCTCTTTTTCTTTGGTGAAGAAGACCGGCCCGAGCTAACGACGATTGCCAATCTTCCTGTGTTTGTTTGAGGAAGATTGTTACTGAGCTGACATCTGTGCCCATCTTCCTCTATTTTGTAAGTGGGTCGCCACCACCACAGGGCTTGAGGAGCAGTGTAGGTCCACACCCAGGATCTGAACCCACAAACCTCAGGCCACCAAAGCGGAACACACGAACCCAACCACCAAGCCACTTGACTGGCACATCCTAACTGCCTCTTTAAAGGCCCTATCTCCAAATACAGTCGCATTCTAAGGTACTACGGGTTAGAGCTTCAACATATGAATTTGCTAGAGTGGGACACAATTCAGCCCGTGACATTCTCTCACTGTTCTTGCAGGTTAGGAATTTGGGAGGGCTCGGCTGCACGTTCTGGCTAAGGGTCCCTGAGGCTGTTGTGGTCAGATGGTGACTGGAGATGGAATGGCAGGGGGCCTGAGCATCGGGGGGCTGGCCGGGCGTTTCCTTCTCTCCGCATAGTCTCCGGGTTTCTCCAGGCAGTCCCTCCACGGGGACCAGCTTGGGCTTACTCGGGCCACAGGGCTGTGTACAGGCTCCAACACAAGTGATCCGGCCAGCAAGCCGGCAGACATGCAGTCAGGCAGGCGCCTCACTCCTCCTCCTTCTGCTGTTACAAGTCCCGAGCTGTACTGGGTTGAAGAGCGTCCCCCCAAAATCCATGTACACCCAGAACCTCATGATGTCACCTTATTCGGAAATTGGGCCTTGGCAGATGTAACTAGTCAAAATGAGGTCATACCAGAGTAGGGTGGGACCGGTGTCCTTGTAAGTAAAAAGAGATTCAGACACAGAGACCCAGAGGAGCCTCAGGGAGGCCATGCGATCACAGAGGCAGAGACTGGAGCGACGCAGCCACAAGCCAAGGACTGCTGGCAGCCACCAGCAACGAAGAAGATGCCAGAAAGACCCTCCCCCCTAGAGCCTTCAGAAGGAGCCCAGCCCTGTGGATGCCTTCGTTTCGGCTTCTGGCCCCCAGAACTGTGAGAGAATAAATTCCCGTTGTTTTTAGTCAGCTAGTTTGTGGTAATTTGCTACAGCAGCCACGAGAAACTAAGACACGATCCACCCAGATTCAAAGGGAAGGGAATTAGACTCCACTTCTGGAAGGAAAGTTCTAGAAGAGCACATGAAATACTGCAGGGACCACCTTGAGAATACAGTCTGCTGCAAACTCCGAGTTGATTAGAGGAGTGACTATAAGTCACAGGCCTCCGGACCCCTCTGAGCCAACCCGAGCTCTCTGGGTTGACCACCCCCAGCCTGGAGAGCTCCTGAGGGTGTCAGATGGTGGCCAGACCTGGGGCAGGAATGGGGGTTGGTTCAGGAGGCCTGAGAAGCTAGGCAAGGATGTCCTGGACCAGCATGAAGCAAACCAACACCCCACGGCCCTTGAGACCTGAATGGGGACGTTTACAAGGCAACACCAGGACTCTGTCTGAGTTGTAGGGAACTCTCATCTTCTCAAGGCCACTGAGGTCTGAGGGGAGGGTCCCTCTGCTTCTAGAGGCGCTCTGCCAGCTGCTCTAGGCTGCCCGGCCCAAGCCCGCTGTCCTGCCCTCTTACCCCCCGTGCCCTTCACTGGGGCCAGAGGGAATTGCATTTCACATTTCAAAAGCCAACTGGACTCCGAGGGTTAGGGTTGGGGTGGAAGGATGGTGAGGAAGACCTCCAGTTGCCCAGGGCTGCTTGCTGAGGCCACTCGTCAGAGGTCTTAACAGTGAATCCCAACAGTTTAATCGGCTGGGATGCTAAAGGCGGTGAGAACCAGAAGCTCTGCCTTGAGCTGCCTTGATCTCAAAGGAAGGGTTTGCCTCCTGCAAGTGCAGACCTGAAGTAGGGTAAACCGCAGGCACAGCGCGTCAGAGAAAGAACCCCAGCAGCAAGCACAAGTTAATGACTCCGAGCACGGTGAGGTTTATTTCTCGTTTGTGTAAAGCCGGAAGCAGGGTTCTGACTGGCAGGTGTCTCTTCTCCATGCTGTGATTCAGGGACCCAGGCTCCTTCCACCCCATGGCTTCTCTCTCTTCAAGATGTGCTTCCCGCGTCTCTACACTCCACACAAAGGAAAAAGCAAAGATGATAGGCTAGGGGCCAGGGGTCCGTCTACTTCCTGTCTCCCTGACAAGAACGCAAGTCTCATGGGGGGAGAAAGTGGAGTCAATCGTATTCCCTAACGTATCACCAACGCCACGAACAATGCTCAGAACACGGCGGACCCTCATTGAGTCTTGGTTGGACCAATGAATAAAAGGGCTCCCAGGGCAATCAGGATTCTATACCTCCCAACTCAAAGGACAAGAAGGGATTAAAAGAAAATGTTCCTCCAGCCATGAAATATAGGCCCTCCTTTTCTGGTTCTTGAATTGACCAGGCCAATTTAGGGGGCATGTCACTCCCAGAGTAGGACACACCATCCTCACTGAGTTAGCTCTTGTTTTCAGGTTTATCCCTCAGGGTTGCAAGATGGCTGCCATAGCCCCAAGCATTACATCTTCACTCTGTAGCATCCACAGCACGAAACAAAAAGGGGAACTTCTAGCAAAAGGAACTGCCCATATATACCTCTCTCTTCTTGTCAGAGAGGAAAATCTTTCCCAGAAGCTTTGCTATGCATCTCATAATCCAAAATTGGAACACATGACCACCCCTAGCTGCAAGGGAGTGTGGCAAAGGGAATATGAGGATTTTTGAGGCTCCAGTGTGAAGGTGGGCAGGGGTGAGGGAAGTTTGGAATAGGCGCTGGGAAGACAGCCAGTTGGGTTTGCCATGCAGCTGACTCAAGACCAGCTCAGAAGTGGGCACTCCAGAGGCTGCCTGGTGGAGATGCCCAGGCCAACCTGGGAGAAGTGCCGGGTGAGGCCAGAAGGGCTCGAGCCGCACAGATCTCTAGCTCCCAGAGCAGAGACGGACCCCGCACCCAAGTCTTCTGTGGCCCAGGCCGTCGTCAGCCCCCTCCAGTAGCCCCAGTCCATGGGAAGCGAGCAGGAAGGTCCTGGAAACAGCCCCTGAGTAGAGTCAGAGGTGCTCTCCTCCCATAAGCAGAAGTGCAAGGATAGTGATAAAACATATGGCTGACAATAATAATCGCCCCTTTTGATGACCCCCTGCATTTCTGCAATGGCTCCTCTCTGAAGTGGGCAGCGCCCTGACGAAGGCAGAAACACCCAACATCACCGTCCACCCACCCACCACATACCTAAGTCCTCCCAACGCGGTTTCCTCCTAGTTAATGTCCCCCTTTTTTGGCCACTTGATAAAATATGGTACAATCTTTTTTTTCCTGGAAAGGACAGCGACCTTATCAGTATCACAAAGCACCTTCAGTTTGAACTCAACTCATAACCACAGCCGAAGACTATTTTGCTGTTAGTCGCTATTGTGTGCAATGTTATTCATTACTTTTTTTTTCTGGCAATATGTTTTCTATCAGTGTGCATCTTTTGTAATTTTTTTTCACGTGAATGAATTTTTCTCTACTGCAATATTACACGAGAAGACAGCGGGCAAACTAAACTCCAGCGTGTCTTTGACTTCTTGGAAAGGAAAAGCACAACAGGACTGAATTAAATCTCTTCCTCCTGGGCACATCCGACTTCCCCTATGCTCACCCGCCTACTGGGGCCAGGGCTCTGTGGGGCCCACAGGGCAGGCTCAGTCTTCCTGGTTATCCCAGGCTTTGCAGCTCAGTGGGCCGGACAAGCCCGAGGATAGAGAGGAGACTGGGGACTCTGGACACTCAGTCCCATGGGGGAGAAGGCCCCCTGAGGCCAAGGAAGCAGTTACATACAAGAGCAGCATCGGCGGGAAGGACAGTCAGGGGCTGGGTGCGGAGCACCATTTTCTGAGTGGGCAACCTTGGGGAAGTCACAGGCCCACTAAGCCCCACCTGGTGAGCTTCAGTGGCCATCTCTGCAAAGTGGAGTCATCCCCTAGTGCTGTGTGAGGGTGGCAGCCTCTCCTTGTCACCATGAGTGGCCACCTCTGAAGGGCGGGGCTCTCTGCATGAGAGTCATGGTTGGAAGCAGAAGCCCCGACATAATCACTGCCCCCAGGACCTTACAGTATGGACAGGAAGAAAGGCAAGAAATGCTTCTTATCCTCAAAGTCCCCTTCCAGTGCAGCTTCCTCCAGGAAGCCTTCCCGAGCCGGCCACCCCGGCTCTGCGCCCTGTGAGCACGTGGCAAGTGGACTGTCTCACATTAGGCTTTGTGGGTCTGCATGCTTCTGCCACGTCTGAGCTTCCCTTGCTCATCTCTGAAAGCCCAGAGCCTGATTTCTACTCAGTGCTCAGAAACCACTAGCTGACTTGCTTGAGGCACCCAGGGGCGCAGACACTGGTAACCGTGAAGTTCAGACGCACCAGCCCCTGCAGCTGCAGGTGGGTCTGTGGGCAGCGTGAGAGCTCCCTCAAAACGCAGCTCCTTGAAGACCTGATTCAGAGGCAGGTGAGGCAAGGGGAAGGGCCAGAGCAGGGCCAAGTGAGTGTGGTCATTTCCACATCTCATGGAGAGCCTGTAATGAACCAGCATCCAGAAGGCACATCACGGTTTGCAAAGAGTTCAGGGGAACAGAAAGGAAAAATATATGTGAAACATCTAAGCTAGCAATGGGTTAGCATCTAGAACGTGCAAGAAACTCCTGCAAATCAGTAAGCAAAAGAGCAGACCTAATAGAAAAAGGGACAAAAAAAAAAAGAGCCACAACTTACAGAGGAAAAAAATGAGAGGACCAACAAGTATGTGAAGAGATGCTCCAGCGCATTAGTGATAGAGAAATATTTGAAACAAAGATGGCACGTTAGACCTATTAGCCTGGCGAAAATTAGAAAGCCGAGTTTTGCCAAGTGTTGGTAAGGATATGAGCCAAAGAATCACTTAGCCAAATTAGGTGCCCCGTGACTGGAACAATCTCCCCTCTGGGTTTACGGCCCAAAGCAATTCCCCCTGACCCACAGGGGGAACGTGAGGGCGTTCCCAGCAGCATCACAGCGGTTCACCGAAGCAAAGCCTCACTCCATTGTGAGAAGCACCAATATTTTATGGATGTCCAAGAAAGGAAAAAAAATGCCACCAAGGAAACAATGACAAAGTGCTTCCTTATCGCTTAGAATTTTTATCCTCATTGAAAGGGCTCTTTTAGACTTGCTTAGACATAGCTCTCTTTTAGAAATCATTTTTTACTCTTAGGCACATATAAAAGAGAAAATACATGTGAGACGAATGGAATGACGTCTTCCCAGCACTTCTTCACATCCAGGGCCCAGCTCTTCTGAACCAGCTTCTGACCCAGAGCCGGCAGAGTCCATCTTGTCCCAAATTGCGCCACCTTCACAGCGGGAATCATGAGGTGCTCCCTGGAAGACTCAGCATCTCCCGATGTTCTCTCAGGCTGCAGTTGTCCTTGCACGAGTCCAACACAGGGACTGATAACGTGGGCGGGAGGGGCAATGACATCACTACAGCCGATAGCAAGCATAAGAGGCTACCCCATTTCAGAGACATTAAAACAACCAAAAACATGCATCTCAGGATCCCTGAGATACAGTGCCTGTGGATTTGGAGGCCGGCTGGGAACCACGGGAGCATGAGGAGCAGACGCCGGGGAGAAATATGCAGCAGCTGGAAGCCTGGACGGGATGCACACACACGATTGTTTGCGTCAATCACAACAAGAATTCTCCTGAAACTGTTGGAATGGTTGTCTACGTGGAGGGAAGGATAAAGGAGAGGGGATGGGAAGAAAGGGGAATAATTAACTCAAGTCATTAACAATAGGAGCAGTCGTGATGAAAACAAGAGAGGGGTCTTGAAAATACCAGGAGGGGTCACATGCTCAGCTCATTTAATCTTCATTACTCTGACCATCCCCAGTTCACAGATGGTGAAACTGAGGCTCTGAGAGGGAGGGACAGAGAACTGGGTCCAGGGGAGAGAACTACCACTTATTGAGCACCCACTGTGTGCCAGGTGCTCATTTAACCTCATAACAATCCGCCAAGGCAGGCATGATTGCCCTCACTTTAGAGATGGGGAAACTGAGGCTCAGAGAAGGAAGCTCTCTTGCCTGGGGACACACAGCTTAGAAGGAGCAGGCTGAGATTTGAGCCTGGGCATGAGACTCCAAAAGTCAGTCTCCCCACAATTTGCCTATTTCCTCATGTGCCCACAAAAGGCTCAGGCCAGGAGAGGGAGGCGGAAGACATGGTAAGGAATTGGAAGCCCAGGCCATACCTGCAGGGAGTAGAAAGGCTCTACACGTTGGGAGAGGATGGCGAGGGGAGTGCCAGCCAGTGGAGGAGACACAGCCCATCTCACACCGTGAGACAATGCGGCCATCAGGCGGCTTCACTCACCGAGAGGTAAACATGCGGACAAACAGGAGTGGCCAAGGACAGCCGCTGCCATAGGGGCCGGCTTGGTGGACAGACCACTGCAGGCGTCTCTGCCACATCCACCCGCTGCCCTGACCTCCAGGCAAGGCTCAGAGCATCTGTGCCTGAGCCCCTGTCTGTCCTTCCTAGAAACACCTAGAAACATGTATGTGCGCAGGCTGGGGGAAGAAGACTGATGCCCCAAAGATGGTTCTGATACATCAGGGTTGCTGTTAAATTACATGCCAGTTGGGAGCCAAGGAGGCTTCTCAGGAGACGCGATCACTGCACTGGTGGAAAGAAGGCCAGCAGCACCTCGCCAAGGTGGGGAGGACCCCTCACGGAGCGTGAACCCCAGATGCTGTACCCGTGCTTTGACGCCCACGACCATCCTTTGCCATGGGGAGTTTCCCTGATGAGAGGTCTGAGTCTCAGAGACGTATAAAAACCCGCTCGGGTCTGGCTAACCTCAAAACCTGCACCCCTTCTGCTAAGCCACGATGCCCCGCAGAGAGTCAAGGACAGACAACCTCTGGGGCCAAGATGGCTGTCGAAAAGCAAGGCCGGCTGGGGGAACGTGGAATAGCTCCATGGAACTGGAGCAGAGGGGCCGAGTGGAGAAGGTGGGACTGAGACTGGTGGGAGGGCAGGGGCTCTGTTCAAAGCTCTGACGAGTCCACCCTGACCCCCTACATAAAATGCAGCCCCATCTCCCATCCTAGCACCCCCCTTTCCATTCCAGCCTGCGAGGTGGATAAACCCCAACTCACGCGGTGAAACGACCCAGCAGTCAGGCAGCTCACTTCCCCTCGGAATTTCTGTCCTTCCAACGTCCTATTTATTTTACTTATTTCCTTGCGCACTCTGCTTCCCCCCAGTAGACTGCAGCCTCAAGGAGGGCAGGGATTTTTGTCTGCTTTCTTCTCTGCAGCCCCAGTGTCTACCACAGCGTTTGCATAGCGCAGCTCTCAGTAAAAGCTCGAGCGAATGCATGAAATTCAGAACGTGTTACATACACACTAAGGAGTGTGGTAGCTTCTTTCCCCAGGCACTGGAGCAGCCACCGGAGGGGTCTGAGCAGGGTTGGGACATGCTCAGATCTGCAGGAGAGCAGCAGAAGGAGTAACGGTTAGGAGAGGAGATGCTGGAGCCAGGCGGCCAGGGTGTGGCTCCTTGCCTGCAACACACCAGCCTTGTCATCTGATGCAAGTCACTTAACCTCAGCTTCCTCCTGTGCACCATGAGGATGGACAATAATACCTCCTTCATCCAGTTTTGTGAGGATGAAACGAATTAATACATGTGTTTAATACAATGCCTGGCACATAGATGCTATCTAAGCATTAGCCATGTATCAGTTAGTGTTTGCTGTGTAACAAACTCACCAAAATCAGTGGCTTCAAACAGCAATCACTTATTTAACTCACAATTCTGTCACTTTTCAATTTGGGTGGACACCAATGATGAGGCTCTTCTCCTGGTCTTGGTGGGGCTCGCTCGTGCGTGTGCTGGCAATCTGTGACCTCGGATAGTCAGCTGGATGCAGCTGGGGCTCCAGGGCTGTCTGGGCCATGTGTCTCTCCCATCTCCCAGCAGGCCACCCCAGGCTTGTTCACGTGGCGGCAGTCACAGGGATCCCAAGAGCAGACAGAGAAGGTAAGCCTTTCCAAGCTTCCGCTTGCATCATTTTGCCAATATCCTGCTGAGCCAAAGCAGGTCACATGGCCAACCTAACTCCAGGGAGTAGAAAAACAGACTCCACCTCTTGATGGGAGGGGAGGAATTTGTGGCTACTTTCACAATCTAACGCTGCCCTTATTTTTTCAGAAATGACAAAGGCATCTAAAGAGAATTCAGAAAGCCTTTGCCAATGGCTAGACGTGATGGAAGCCTGGAAGCCCTCATAGGCGTGAGAAATGGGAAACCAGCCTGTCCCATCTCTTATTCCTACTTTCAGTCCACTATGATAAAACCAGTTATTTTGAGCGCTAAGTGAGCTAATACAAGACATTGATTTCTGCTCTGTCTCAAATGGCCCTTAATCTTTCAGGGATGGAGATGCAGCACACGCTTAGAGCTCTCTGCCTGAGGCATCCTTCTGAGGGCGGGTTCCCACCCCTCAGCCTCCACAGTCCAGGCTGTAAGAGCCTGATCTCACGTACCACCTCCTCAACCATCATTTGAAATCAACGAATTCTGCTCTGATGCGCTCCTCCCCTGTGATTACCGAGCTCTAGACATGGGAAACAGACATTTCTCCACTGAGCTCTCCATCGCTGATTACCATTATTGCATAATTGGGGACATCAGAAGCAACAGAGTGCGGTGGGCTGCCAGGCCCAAGCTCCCGCTCAAGTGACACTGTGAGTTCAGCCGCCAGAAGATGGGGAAACGCAGCTAATTGAGGCAAAAGACTGTGCTGAGTAGCTTTCTAATTTTCCACTGTTAGTTCCTTTTTGTTCTGCAGTGGTATCCTTTTGGTAATTGACTTTCAAATACTACTTGTTACATATCACACTGAAATGGGAGTATTTCTGGCAGGGTTGAGCTGCACGAAGGATCTAGAAGTGGATTTCATCAGGGGAACCAGCTCTACAGATCTGGGGCACCCCCAACAGGGCCCGCCACACACGGATGCTCAAGAAACCAAGCCCACGAAACACGTTCACACAGTCATCAGAGTACAGAAATCATGTATCATCTACGTGTACTTAGAGCAAGAACACACACGATCACAGAATTCTCACATCTTTTCTCTCACAAGTTTAGAAGGACCGGTGATAATGAAGAAACGGAGGCTCATCAAAGTTGGATCGGTCATTCACGATGCATTTTATTGCACACCCGCTATATGCCAAGCGTTGGAAACACAGATACGAAAAAGGCAACTCCTGCCTTCAAGATGTTCCCAGTGTAGGGGGCGGGGATGGGGGAGATAAAAAGCAAACCAATTGTAATAATGCAGTGGGAATGTCTACATAACAGAGATTTATACAAATGCAAAGTGAGGCAGAGAGGAGAGTAACTCTGTGAGGACTGAGGAAGTGAAAGTCAAGTTGAGTCCTGAGATCAAGCACGTGGAGAGGTTAAGTCCCTGGCCTCCACTCAGCATCCATGGCTTTTTGTGGTTGGGTGCTATCCAATTGTTTGGCAAATAACCCCACTTCCATGCTGGCATGGAACGTTTCATGATATCCCCTGGGGAAGCCACATCCTCATTTCACTGGGGCTGTCATCGCTCTAACCTCATTTGGATTCTCATCTTAGAATTGCCACTGGAGTCCATTTGTAAACCATATAATGGGTTTGTTTTTATAGTAATACATTGTTTTTGATCCCAAATGCTATATTCCTCAGTACGACTATCCATTTTATTTCTAGATTTGGCTCCAAAGAATTTGGAACGATCTCCAAAGATTAAATCTATCCTTAAAAGTTGACGATGTCCTCCGCACCGAGCATGTTCAAAGACATATGTCCTTGTGGGCAGGTGTACCTCAGTCCGCCACCTTCTTCACCTCTGCCCAAGGGAAAGGAACCTCCATCTGATCAGTTAGCCGCCAGGACACTAACTGGACTACTCTGAGCAGGGAACCTGGTGCCCGAAGGCCAAGGACCCTGAGTGTCCATAGGTGGCACTTGTCCTTCATTCAGCCTTGTCCCCACCTCTACCTTAGGGGTTCACCCAACTTATTCACTCTTGTCTAAATATGCTCATTTTCACTTCAGATTCTTGTAACACAAGGTCAGCCAGAGGAGCCTGAGACCCCAAGATTTGGACTGGGGATTAGAAGGCTACGGGAGGCTCTGCCTACTTTGACAGACAACATACTCACTAAGATACAAACAACGTGGACGTTTGTTTCAGAAAGTCTGATGGCTCAGTAAAAGCCACACCTTGTATGCAGACAGTCCCGGGGAGAGTAACAAAGCCCTTCCCATTAAAAACGGTGGCAAATTCTTTTTCAAGGCAACACGATTCTGAACATAGATACATGATACATACAAAGAACCCCTTTCTAGGCCAGCGTGCCAGTCTCAAGATGCTCCTCCTGTCTTCATGCGCCTCCCCCTAGGCTGGGGTGTCAGCCCCTGGCCCAGAACCATCACCTCAAAGAGGCCACTGCGGGTGAGAACGCGCACCTTGGCTCTGGGCATTACATGCTGAGAACTATTGAAAATAAGCCCCCGGGACCGCACAGGGCATCCGAAAGAAGAACTGGCATTTCCGGGCTGCGAATTAGATTGAGGCTCCTCGGGCGGGCTCCGCGGTTCCTGCTCCTGAGGGCGACCAGGGCGGTTGGCTGCCCTGCTTTCCACGGGAGCTGGCGAGCACTGTGACACCGTCACTCACCAGGAAAAGTTCACTTCCCAAAATACCACACGCTGCAGGTAAACGGGAGAAAGGTCAGAATGATGTAGGTATGCGTGTTATAAACCATCTCGTACATAAAAATTGCCTAATTACTGGGAGGATATGGAAGAGCATATATTACTCTCAGCAGCTAACCCTCGCGGCTGTAGACGAGGGGAGCACAGCTCGGGGCTGCGGAGAGCCACCAGACCTCAGCACTGCTCCAGTTGCAGAGAAAATGCCAAAATTCTTTATGCCCCCGCCCCCGCCACATTATTACATATAAAGCAATGTCTGTACAAACAGCATGAAAACGTCATATATATTTGAATCTTTTGTATTCATTTCATACTTAAATAATGTGACTAATCATTGCTTTTTATTCTTTGCTTCTGAATTTTCATTATGAAGATTCAAAAGGTATAAATTTCATCCATTAGGTTTGGAAGCATGCATAGTACATTATTTGAATGAATTAAATTTTGTTGACTTCTGTCTATTTCAATCAGATTTTGAAATAAGATGGGTGAACCTCATGTCCTCCACCATCTCATATCTTCAATCTGTCTGTACCCCAAACTCTGTGAATAGGGGTTTTTTGTCATTCAAAGATCAAAGCCCTTTTGAAGCAATACAATTCTTTTTAAAAAAAATAACTTCGTAATCCATTTATCCCACAAAAAAATACCATTTCTTGAGTGTGTCTTATGTTCTAGACATTGGACATCAAGGATTAAGTCAGCAGACAATTATTATTCCAGTATTTCTGTAAGCTTTTCAGAACAAGACAACATATAAATATTTAACCATAAAAATAGTGTTTATAAATGTAAAACAGGAAGCAAACAGGAGGGATAGCTAAGCCAGATTGATGGGATCACGGAAGGCTTCCTGGAGGAAGTGAAGGCAGACTCTTGAAAAACTAATAGGAATGAGTTGAATGTAAAACAGGAGAGTGGGCTTTTGGGCAGAGCGAGTGCCACGTGCAGGGACACAGAAGCTTCATAGAGCAGTTCATTTGAAGAACTGCAAGTCATTCCTTTAAGACGCGTCAACATGAAGTGTGAGTGACAAGACCTTTATTTCCAATCGGTTTTTCTGCCCAATAAATAGAGCACCTTCTTGAATCTCCCTTCCTTTTCCCCCTTGGGGTGTGATTGTGAATCAATGTCATAAGTCTATCCCCATAGCAAATATCAGAGAGCATACCTAAGCCAGGGCAACAGCAATTTCTGGAGACAGGTGGGAACCGGAGGACCGGGAGGCAGTAAGGTTCTTGGCGAAGGCCTGGTGATGCGAGCACCCAGAGGCCACACAGGAAGTCACTCTGACCATCACAGGAAAAATGGCAGATGCAAAATCAACCACTACAAGGGGCTGGATTCTGCCATCCCATCTCCCCATTTGCATACCTGCGCGCACACACACACAAAACTAGGGGACATCTGAGATGGTTCTCAGGTCATTTATTCAGGTCGGGGGTTGAACAGACCAGCAATAGTGCTCGCATGTCCTAGAGAAGAAATCCGAGAAATCAGGGCTACTTCGTCAGAAAGGAATAATGGCAGATGAGACACTGAGTTGTGTACATACCAGGAATCACCAGGATGCTAGTCACAGAATGGAAGGCACCCCCAGGATCCCGCCTGTCCACTCAGGAAAGAAAGAGTCTGTGACTATGCTGGAGGGCAACGATTCTGACCTCTTGAGGTCTTCCAGAAATGCTGCTTCCTTGTGGTGCCCATCCATGTAACGCAGAATGCAAATATCATCCAGGGCTTCCCGTTCACAGGAATCCTTAATCTGGGAGTAACTTCAAACTATTTTCTTAATCTCCAATATTCCCATTTTCCCAGAGAAAAGGGAAATACAACCCAGAACTCTTCTGAAAAGTCGGTTTACCCAAAGGAAACTCCTTATCAAATGCACTGATGATGCTAATCCGCTAGTTCCCCACTCCGCCAATCTCTCTTACTGGTGAACAACAGCCAGGCTAGCTGCTCTGCGGATCACAGGAGAAAGAGAGGGTGTGGGCCCAGTGCAAATGAACTCATAATCCCAGGTGGGGGAATGAGATCTCACATAGGAAATAACAGATCACAACAGCATGCAGGCAAGAGCCGGAAACGTGTGCTGAACTGGAGCGTCAGTCACCAGATCTTTATTGAACATTCATTCAATCACTGGTTCATCCATCTATCCATTATCAGATGTTTGCCAAGCACCTTCCACGTGCCAAGAACCATGGGGAATACAGGGGTGAAGCAGAAGCAACATGTTTCTTGCTGATGAAGAGCAGGAAGTGAGGATAAGACGTGACTGTCATGCGAGATTGCAGCTTACCAGGGCTGCATCTATGGTGCTTTGGGAATTCAGAGGAAGAAGAGCACCCCACCTACCCACCCATGGAGCACCACCAGGCAGCCTATATCTAATGACAGGTCCATATGGGAGGAGAGTGTACAAAGGTTCAGCCCCTCAACTCAATCTGGGACCACCCCGAAGGGCCATCCCAGCCTCCCTGGGATTGCAGAGGACTCGACTGTGACTGCAGCACAGCTTCACGTCTCCCTCAGCCTGGTCCTGTTTCCCTCTCTCCCCTCAGGCAGTGGTGGGCTGGAGCCGGCTGCTACCACTTGTGGAGCCGATTCTGAGCATCCTTCCCAACTCTGCATTCAGTCACATCAGGTTGGTAGCTAGAAATCGGCCATGGTGGGAGAATTTACACCATGGAAATTGGCAAACTATGAATCAGGACTCCTCCTGCTCAGAATATGGTTATTAAACATTTACCAGCACACTGCTGCCCACGCTGTCAATCCCAAGGCAGGCCTCAGTAAACTCCCTGAGCGCAACACCTCTCCATCTCAGGGTCAGTTTCCTGGAGACTTGATTTAAGACTCTAGGTGACCATAGGTGGGGCACCTCTGCAAGCCAACGCAACCCCCAGGACCTTGGGCATTTCACCTAATCTCACTGAGCCTTAGTTTCCCCACCTCAAATGAGAGGCTTGGCCAACATCTGTGAGTTTTTGGCTGTGTTGCGTGGAGCGCTAGATGCCCAGGTTGTCTGTAAGGTCATGGAAAGGATGTCAAGTCCCAGGGAGGCCTAGAATCCTTGTGTATAAAATGGGACAAGTCTCTCAGGTTATTATGAGGAATAGCTGAGACCAGTGAAAAACTCCCAGGGCAGTGCTCTGCCTGGGACCACCTCTCGGCCAGTCAATGAAAGGCTCCTAGACTCTCCTGGGCAGTGCTCCTGGACTGTGGTCCCCTGAGAGCAGGATTCATTTCTCACCCAGAACTAGTGGCTCAAAAATGTGTCAGATGATTAGATGAAATGAATTGCTATCCGTTACATAGGAACACACAGCATGGAAAGAAATGATAAGCAGCCAATCCAAATGTAAGGTTTCCACTCACATTTTTTCCTCTCTGTTGCCACCATAAACAGAAGACAATTAGAGAATTCTAGGGGAGGCTTTTAATGGCCATATAGATAAATTAAACCACCTCTTTAGAACACTCCGTTTCACTTCCCGCTATTAGGTTACTGTCTAGGGCGCTGGAAAGGGTCTGCCTTGGGTTTTGGCATCACACACTTGCTTCCTAGAAGAGATTCATTTTACCCTTTCTGCTTTTGTCCAGCTACGGCTGAGGGCTAATTGTCACCACAGAGCGTCTGCTGCTGCCGTTCTCTCCTTGTGGAGGGCAATCGAGAGGATTTCTAGTAACCCAAGACGCAGAACCATGCCTTTCTTGGAAGCAGATGAAAGCCACTTGTCTTTAACATTCTGGCATCCACCTTACCGATTCCCAAATTACATGTTCGGGAACACAATCTGAGACGTGGCTTCCATGTAGCTGTTTGGCAATGTGCTTTCCTGGGCTCTCTCTCGTGTATTTGAGCATGAGCAGCAGTTGCATTTCAGGTGAGGTTTAGCGAGTAGAAATACAGGACGCCCAGTCACATTTGAATTTCAGATAAATAAATCATTTCTTAGTAGGAACATGTCCCAAATATTGCCTGAGACATGCTTATCCTAAAAACATTACTCATTATTTATCTGAAACTCAAATGTAACTGGGAATTCTGTATTTCATCTGGCAACCCTAATTTTAGGGAACTTTCAGAAATCAAAAAAGAGTGAGAGAAATCTATGAAGTTCAACTTGAAGCAGCCGCAGCCAGCTTTCTGATCTGTGTCACAGGAGATGCTATGTAGTGGCTAGTGGAGGGCCATCCATGAGGGGAGATGGGGTATGGCAATGTTCTCATGACTTGAGATTAGAACTTCCCAGCTTTGAAACAGCGTGAGTTTTAGAGGTATTGCTGGAGTAGTGAGGAAAAATCAGGGGAAAACGTTTCCCCAAACTCTACACACATCAGACAGAGCTTCCGTCGTCTGGAACATCTTGTAATTGATCTCAAATACTGTCCCATGAGTAGGTCCTGCCACTTTGCCCATCATCTCCATATTCTTCTGAAAACGGAGGGAATCTATGAGTCAAGATAAGAACCTCTGCCTTTTTACAAGTTACTTTATTTCTGGATTTGGTGTCTGACTTTTCAAAAAAGGACAGGGAACTATGTTATACTTGGACCAGGGGGAGAGATCTGGAACTGTGTGCAGCACAGGACTTGCCTGGCTGTAGACGGAAGATGCTTGATGGATTCCCACCTGCGTTCCTGGACCAATGCCCAAAGAAAGGGGTGGGGTGGGGCTGCCAGGTGGTATAGTGGTTAAATTTGCAAGCTCCACTTTGGTGCCCCGGGGTTCGAGGATTCAGATCCTGGGTGTGGATCTACGCACCGCTCATCAAGCCATGCTATGGCAGCATCCCACATACAAAATAGAGGAAGATGTGCACCAATGTTAGCTCAGGTCTAATCTTCCTCACCAAAAAAAAAAGAAGACAAAGAAAAAGAAAGGGATGGGTGCATCTGAAAGTTTCTACACTCCTTTAACTATAGCAGCAGTGCTGTCATGGCTCACTTTCACCATCGAGGCCTGCACGCCAGGCTGTTGTGAATGAGAAAGTCCTCACAGTCCTTGGCAATTACAGAACAAGGTCTCCTTCTCTAAGCTATAAGGGAATTCAAGTCTCGTTACTTAACATTCATGTCATTTATGTCATGATCTGACACCAATAATTTATTGTTATTTTTAACTTCCTATTGCATGGGTGTGAAAGCCATTCATGTTGGTCACCAAATATTTCCAGTTCTCCTTCTCGGTGCAGCCTGGGTCATGGAACATGGAAAAGAAGCAAATCTCTGTGGCTGTGGTTTTTAAGCCACTGCGATTTGAGAATTCTTCGTTACTGCAGCATGACCTAGCCTACACTGACTAATACAGTCAGGGCTGAAGATATTTGGGGTGGTGCAAGGGCCAGGTTGCAATGGCTGAGCATGGTATCAAGTTACTCACAGAGGTTGTGGCCATGGGAGACAGTAGCAAAAAGGGTGGCTCTGGAGCTAGACAAGTTTGGGCTCAGATCTCATTTACAACTCACTAACTATGTGACTTTGGGCAAGCCACTTGCCCTCTCTAAGCATTAGATTCCTGGAAACTCATAGCACCATTGTCACAGGGTCACTGTGAAGATTAAATGAGATAATGCATACAAAAGAGCACAGTGCCTGAAACACAGTAACTTCTAGTGCCTGGAACTCTCACTTAATGAAAGTTAGTTACTCTTATTAACTAACTAATGAACTATAATTAATTAATATAATGAATGTATTAGTTATTATTACAAGATGGCGGTTCTAATATAAGAATCCCCTCAACAATATATTTAGCAGTCTCTGCTTGAGGTTTCCAGAGATGAGGAGTTCACTCACAGGGCTGCTGCTTCCACCTGGACTTAAATAACTATCAGTCACTTCTCGGTATCGGCCACCTCCCTTTAGCTTCCACCTCATTAGGCCTGTTCTGTCTTCTCCAGTGACTCAAAGAAGCCTTACTCTTTCCCAGGACAGATTTTCAAATATTTGTGGACACTGACCTTCACCGCCTCACTCCCATGACCAGTTCTGTCTTCTTCTCCAGACTAAATAGTCCCACAATTCCAATTTTCCCTGTGTGGCATGGTTTCTTAACCATTCTCCATCCTTCCCATCCTCATTTGGAAGCACCTAAATTTGTCTAGGTCCATGCAAATGGGGGCGCCAAGATGTGGTCTATTGGGTGCCAAGTACAGTGAGTCGGCCACACAGCCTCCAACAGGCATTACCCTCCTGTTGACCCGGCCCAGGAGATGGGCATTAACTAAAGCTTCCAGCCCCTCCCCATGACCTGATGCGGGGTCATGTCTCCTTCATCCTGTTCTTGGGTAACTGATATTTTTTACTTCCTATAAATGCTTGGCAAATTAATTTCCTTGTCTTCCAACCATTCTTTCATTCGTTCAGCAAATATTTATCCCACATCAACCATGGGCCACTGCTTAGTACTGAGGCTGCAAAGACCAAGATCACAAGAAGTTCACAGACTGCTGGGGAAACCGGTAATTGGAAAGACTGTCCGGACTCTTCCGACTGTTGATATCATCCCAAGTATATATTGCTACTCTTAGTAAATCGTTTCATCTGTAAACATGATAAGCAGATTTCTAAGTCTTCATGTAAAAGATGATTAAAATGTGGAAGGACGGACTGAGCATCAGAGCCGGGCAGGCAGACTCCTCTGGGCGAGCTGTCAGCCACGACTCCACCTGACCGTACCACGCCAATAGTCTGCACTTTTCCTACTTTTCCCAGGACCCTTTGCCTTGCTAAAATAAAGTTTCACTCTTTTTATTCCTCCTAACTTTTGGCAAAGTAAGTATACAAGAAGAAAGCAAGCAAGGAGGGAGAGAGGGACAAAAAGAAAAGAAAACTTTAAAAATGAAGAAAAGAAAAGAAAAAGATTTAGGTTAGCATCATCTGTTTAAATAACTAAATCCAGAATACGGTGTGGCGCTGATGTTTGAAGATTTGCCCATTGCAGGTCTCTGACATCTTTTACTTTTTCCACGAGTACTCAAGAAACACCAGCAGTGTTTCTGCCAGCACACGCTAGCTGTCCCCTAGCGTGCCGCAGGCCAGTGCTTGGACACTTGGACTCATTTGAAGTCTGTGACTCTTCCTGCTGACTCCGCACTTCTCTTGAGCTTTGAGCAGCCCTTGGAAGTATTTTCCTTTATTAGGAAAACTGAAACAAATTAACAGGTAAATAGCTCTGCTGGTCCTTTCATCTGGCAACATTAACACAGTGCCTGGCAGATAGTGGGTGCCCAATAAGCATTTGTTAAATAAGTGAATTTTTTGAAGAGAGGAGAGGGTGGAGGCAGAGGAAGGCCCTGGAGGACCCCCTGGGCAGCACAGGACCCCAGGGGACAGGGGAGCTGGGGACAGGGGCAGGGCCGAACACGAGGGAGCTCGTTGGGACCCTCGCCTCCCTTCCCACTCAGCATGGCCTAGCAGCTCCAGAAATTTCAAAGACATCTCCAAAGATGTGGAAGGATAAAATGAAGAAAACCTCTCAAAAAATGGAATGAAAAAATAGGAGAAAGGTCCAACAAGTACTGCCAAGAGGTCCAGAACCATCAGCGAAGCTGGAGGGGAGGACATAATCAAACACAGGAATGCTTCCCAGAACTGACAAACAAAGTCCTCTGGCCTGAACGGGCTGCCAAGGCAATTCAGCGGAGGAAGGACAGTCTTTCCAAAACATGGTCCTGGAACAGCTAGACATCTAGAGCAAAAAACTGAACCTTGACTTAGAATTCAGAACTTACACAAAAATTAACTCAATGGATGACAGACAAATGTAAAACCCCAAACTATAAAACTTTTAGGAAAAACAGAAAATCTTTGGAATCTGAGTTCGTAGACTTGACATCAAATCACAATCCAGACAAGGCAAAGTCAATACACTGGGTGAGTGCTATGGACTGGATGTCTGTGGCCCTCCCCAGTCATATGTTGCACCCTACCACTAAATATGATGATATCGGGAGCTGGGGCCTTTGCAGGCAACTAGGATTAGAGGAAGTAATGAGGATGGAGCCCTCAGGAATGAGATTACAGCAGTCCCCCCTTATCCATGGGGGGATTTATTCCAAGACCCCCGGAGGATGCCTGAAACCACAGATAGTACTGAACCCTAGACACACTTGTTTTTTCCTATTCATACATACCTTCCAGCCTCCAGAACTTCAAGAAATAAATTTATGTTGTTTATAACCCAGTCTATGGTATCTTTGTTATAACACAATGGAGTTCTCTTAACTTTAGCATTCATAATTCAACCTTTGGGCAAAGGAAGCTTTTCTAGGGAAGTCAACCAGTCCAAAAGGAAAGACCTGAGGATAACTACATGGCGGTGCGTGGGGTACCTCTTGTGCATCGCTTCAAATCCTCTCTCACTCCAGCCCAGGCCACAGTGACTAACTCCACACAGGCCTTCACCAGCTCCTGAGCGTAACCTGAGGGCCCCTCCTGTTTCCTCTCTGGGATTTGCATGGGATGCCTGCCAGGAACAGTGGACATTCCACAGGTGCAACTCAGGAGTGTGGGAAAGCTGGCAGCCAAAGAAAGGGAGATGGGATGGAGACTGGGAGATGCATTTCACTGGGCTCCGTGGAAGGTCCTGCAACATGTGAGTGCTGGCTGCTCTCAGTTGTAGCCAACTTGATGAGACACCCTGTCACTGTGCTCCCTTCTGCCGTTTCCATCCCCTTGTCTCTCACATCTCCTCTCTGGGATCACCTTCACAGATTAACTTCTTGCACACAAGCCTTTGCTCAGGCTCCATTTTCTGAAGACCCCAGGTAAAGAGATGGGGTTCTTCTAAAAACAACCCACCCAAGTCACTCCACAGGGGAGCCAAAAAATGGTAGGTCCAAACCCCTCCCCCTCACACACGGACTCAGAACTCCCAGTCACCTTTTTGGTGGCTCATGCTTGTAAATGAACAGACAGCCAAGGAGTGCCAGACATTTGAGAAAACCATCAAAAATGAAGGACAAAGACCAAACAAACAGGATGAGGAAATGGGAACGTAACTTGGAGAAACAGACTACGCAGGAAAAGCTTCCAAATATTATAATTTAAATCCTCAGAGATATAAGAAGATCCTGCACCCATGAACTAAGACCAAAAAATTAAAAAAAAAAATTAAAAAAAAAAAAAGAACACTTGAAGAACAAAGAGCTCTTGGAAATTAAAAACATGACTGTGGAAATTCTAAAAAGTCAGAAGACAGAAGAACATATTGAGGAAATTTCCCAGGAAGTAGAGGGAAAAAGACAGACAAAAGTAGGTGATGAGGAGAAGGAAAAAAGGCTTAGAAGATCAGCCTATGATTCCCAACATCTGAATAATATGTTTCAGAGAGAACAGAAAGACTCAAGTGTGCCCAACAGCAACGCTGGAACCTAGAAGGTATCAGAGTAATGCCTTCAAAACACCGAAGGGAAATTATTACTGACCTATAATTCTCTCTGAGTCAAACCATCAGTCAAGAGGAAAGGTGGAACAAGGACACTTTCAGATACAAAAGATTTCAAAACATTTACCTCCCACGTAGCTTTTTCTCAGGCAACTAACGAAGGATGTGCTCCACCAGATAAGAGGAGTAAATCAAGAAAGAGGGACACTGGACGAGGAAACAGGTGATCCCCACAGGAGAGATGCTGAGGGAACCCGAGTAGTGGAGAAGGAGCGACCCTGGAAGACTGCTGTGCAGACGGGCGAGGCTTGGAAAATCTGCGCCCGACGACGGCGCTGGGCTCCAGAGCCAGTCACTTGTCTCCAGCGGGGATAGGCGAAGCCTAAGTCTCTCCTATTGACGGAATCAAGAGATCCCAAAGACGATGACGTAAAACTGAGACTGAATGATGAGACAACATATTCCCTAACATCATGAGTAGTTACATTAAAATTTGGTATTTGACCCCGTAGCTTGGCTAGAGCCCTTATCCCAACAAATGGCAATACAAAGAAAAATAGCTTTCATTCTCTTTCGCCCTCTCTCTCTCGCCCTCTCTCTCTCTCTCTCTCTCTCACACACACACACACAAACGGATACCCATATTGTGGCTTTGGAAGGCTATCCAAACCTGTAACAGTTGTTATTTCTGAAGAGGGGAAGTATGACTGGGAAAAGGGAAAAGGAAACGTTCTCCATTTGTTTACCATAGATTCTTTTGATTTTTAATGCAACAAATAAAAACAGGATTATTGTCTATCTAGATTCCTTGGAGGTCCATGATCTGCAATCTAAGACTTTTCACTATTTACCTATATTCCTATTGACTTTTGTATCAGGTACCATTTAAATGTATTACCTATTTGAAAAATGAGTATTTCCTAAAAATTAGTTTAAAATGCTGTCCAGGTAGGGGAGGGCCAATATACAATGCAGACATTCACTTAAAGCCCACAAAGGTCGTCCATCAGCAGCTGGTGGGCTCCCTGTTCCTGCCTTCGGTCTTCCAGGGGAGAAGCCGTCAATTCCCGACCTTAGAGAACCTGTGATGTGACTTTCAAAGCCAGTTCTATTTTTATCAAAGGCCAATTAGTTACATATACATTTTTAAGTATATGAATTTTACTGCATATAACCTAACACTGGATAAAATGGCCCCTCTTGCCCTCTTTCATCAGCTTCGGGCAGAGAAGAGAAATCACCAGAGAGGCCCTCCAGCATTTCTGCTCCTTTGCTAAGGCAGGGGAAGCTCTGCGCCTTTGTCAAGGAGGCCACACTTGCATCACTTGCATTGATGGCGCCTTTGCCATCTAGCCAAAGCCTGGAGAAGCAAATCCGGATGAAGGATCCCATGTGAATGTGGGCTTCTAACCATATTTAAAAAGGACATAGAATAAACGCCTGGGTTTCACTAGAATTTGTCAGCCAGGCGGCCTTCGGTAGGGAAGACAGCACCATCAAAGCTGAAGCCTGACAGCACGTCTGAGGGTGTAAGAGAAAGTAACTAGGTGGGCAGACACTGGGGAATGGAAAGCGTTCAAACCCACTTACTGCTTTAAAGATTGAAGATTAAACTACAATTCCTAATATCTCCTGAAGGGAGAAAGTGAAAAAGCCACCATTTGGAGTTTTTAAAAATCTGTGTATTTTTGAAGCAGAAAAACTATTCACTTCAAAACAAGACACTGGCAAAATTGGCAGGGTGGGGGCGAGTAACTGCTTCAGATGCACTCGGCTGAGTCAAGGTGACAAGACCCACTTGCCTACTGGTTTCTCTCCACGTCTTCATTCCCAGGGTTCTAATGATTCAGAGATGAAATGTCAACTGAACACACCCTGTACTCGTCTAATTTCTTTTGACAGCCTGCTTCACAAATTGTAAAAATTTTTGAAATTCAGTATCTTTGAAAATGTGAAACAGACCCACTGTCCCAATCTGGAGGGAGGAAGACGAAATGCAGAAAGTAAAATCAGGATAAACTAATTTGCAAAGGGTGGTGGGGGTTACTGTTAGAAGCGGTCTTCCGCATGTAAAAAATAACAACAATGGAGACCATCAATCAGGAATCAGGCAGCGAGTGCTCAGAGCCTATGTGCTGGCTCAGCTACAATTTTTTTTTTTTTTTTAATGTCTGGCAGAATGTTTTACAAACTAAACCCAGCAAGACTACAATTCTACCAGAAGGTGCCTCAGATGGTTTTGCTAATAATTTCGATCAGCTGAAATGGAGAAAAACATCATTTCAATTATTCACTTTTCAAAAATCGTCAATTTCATGTTGGAATATTAAATGCCCCTTTCATCCTCCCTCCATCAACACCAACCAACTAAAACCAAACCCCAAAAGAACCCTCACAAAAGGAAAGGGGGCAGTGACATTTGTGAATATGTTAAGGTCCTAAAAATCCTGTCAACATTAATTTCTTGCCACTGGGAAGCAGAGTCCAGCTTTTGTGTAACTTTGTTCAAGGAAAGCAAGTTCCTTTAAAGAACTCGGGGGAGGCTGGCGTTGTGACTGCTGCAAAGATGTAAGTGCAAACCACCATATATTGGCTTTCGTTTTAATGGCCTTTTAACCAACTTTGTTAATGGACTGAATGCAATTTAGATATGGAACTTGGCTAAAACGTAGCTTCAATTGGCTATTAAAATTTAAGAGCCAACTAAGATAGCTAATTACAAAAAAAGCTCCAGTGATAATGCTAAGCAGAATTAGTAATAGCAAATGACAGTCTGTCTAGTCTTATTCCCATAGGGAAAGAAACTCTTAACTGAGAAGTCAACCAGACAATGTGCAGCAAACCGAATTGCATTACTGGTATGATGGCATACAAATCTGGCAGCTCACTGGGACAAAACACAGAGTAGAGTCTGTCAAACTCGAGTCAGAAAGCAACTGACCATCCTTTACATACCAGTCAGAGCAGATTCCAGGAAATTTTATCTTTATTCACAGTTGGGGTAAGTGCTATTTCACGGAGGGACATTTCTCAAAACCCTAGTGGGGACTGAGGAATGAGGATGGAAGGGACAGACCCTCCAAAAAGCACAGATCTAGGGTAAAGATCCTTCACCTATACAGAAGTAGATTCTCCCTTTAGATACTTAGGTCTGAAAAAGACAACCATAAATATCTGACTGCTAAAAAGTTAAGCTTAGAGGGAAAAAAAGGCTCTCCTTCTTTGCTTCATTACAGATACCCTCATTACGGCATCAGCTGAAGTGCAGACTTGCTCTCCTGTGAAGATTTATCATGTGTGGTGGCCACTTTGAATCGGAGGTACTGGAGTCTTTAACATTCCCTAGTCAAGTGTCTCCCTGCTGTGCCTGTAAATGTCAGTCCAGTTTTTTCACGGCTGTGCGCACAGATTAGAAACAGCGGGAGAGCTCGGGAGTATGACTACAATACCAGTAAGGACACTTGTCTTCGTGGCACCGCTCAAGTGATTCTTGGAATGCAGGACCCCGCTGTTTTCTAATATTTACACACAACTGGAGTCATCAAGAGCAGTAAATGCAGTCTAAAGGCAGCTTGCTTCTTTTGTTAGGGACTTTACATTCAAATAGGGATATCAACAATAACACCAAAAAGGAAAAAATCCACCATTTAAAAAAGTTTATTTCTCCCAATTTTGCTGCTAAAAGACCAACCAGGTATTATCCTGACTGTTCACTTAGCTCGAGCCTCCCCTCCAAACATTTTCTGTGTGCATCACACAGTTCATTGGGAACAGCAGGTGTTCAGGATTTTTGACCTCGAATCGTGTCTTTGCAGGCTGTGGTTTCTCTGACCTCTACAGAACAGATGGGGCCTTGGAAACCATTCTGATGTAATTTCAGCCACCTTTGCTTTCTGAACACTTTGCATGACATATCAACGACTTACTTGGGGGCTGTGGCACCTGGAATACAGACTTCTTTCAAAAGCCTAGTTAGGAACTTAAAAGCCCACTGTGACTGTATGTGTATCTTAAGAAAACTTCAAATGATCCTTCTTTAAATTATAAACGGTAGGGTAAATTACATATTTTTGTCATAAGCTTTTAATTATCTCCCAATCGTCTGTTTGAACTAGAAACTTGAGGGGGCTGGCGGGCGGAGCGTTGCACAGGGACTAGACCACATACCTTTGCAACCACAGCCTCAAACAGATCAGGATGCGCGCCAGACTTCTCCAGCTGAACTGACGCAAGCACCAAACCTTCTAGACAAGTTAATGAAGTAAATGAAGACAAAAGAATAAAGCTTTTTTTTGGGGGGGGGGGGGGCACTAAAATGCCCAGAACACAAAGGTCTTCTCAAGGATCTTGAAGGCACATTTCTGTATCTAGAAAAGTTCAAGAGTAAACTTCTACTCTCTTCCCTCTTCACCAGGCACCCCAACAGGTTCAGTACGTACTTCCCAGCTGTTAACTTTCCCAGTGAGATGTGCCCCAGAACTTTCCAGCGTTCAAGACCAGTGGACCCTTTAGTTGCTTTATTCTCATTTTTAATACTAACATACATTGGACCCTCATAAGGAAAGTTTGAGAAAGTGCGTAGGGGCATCTCTCACACAAGAATTACACCAAGAAGGACCATAGTGAACTTCTGTACTAAGATTTGTGTGTCAAGGTAAGAAAACATTGAAGATGGCAACTTTTCAGTTTTTAAACAAACTGTAGCCCAGGCGTTACAAAGTGTTCATTTACCTAATTGTGATCATTTTTCACTTGCTTCTAAAAAGATATCAGAAGCAGAAAGACAACCTACAGAAAAATAGGAACAGGTTTCAGACTACTACGCCCCCTTCTCTTCCCTCCAGACTCTGGATTCACAACTTTAAAGCTCCTGACACAAAGATTATCCTGCAGGTCATCTCCACTCATACTCTTGGTAATTCAGACTTCTAACAAATGTTGGACTTGAGGTCAAAAACAGGAGAGTTTCTCGATCATTCACAGTGGTTCATAAATAAAACTGTAATTTGCTAAATGCAGAAATTTTTCAGGTAACTTCATGATGAGCCAAAATCCGAAAAATTCAGAACTACTACTAAGTTTCAAAATGCTACTGCCATAATAAAAGAAAACTCATCATTATATGAATAACGCATCTTTAGCACAGTGGAAATGGTACGCAGTTTATTTGTGAAATAACACCTTATTGACAGAGTTGCCGAACCATCTGGTCAGCGGTCTACGGCACAGAATCAGTAACACAAGGTGTGAGCCTGTATTTACCTAAAGACCCTTTTCTAATATTATTTCTTCAGTGTGTCCTGCACACTTTATACTCGTAGAACTTAATGAATGAGGGGGTACAGAATAACCTGCAGAACTTTAAAAAAATGAAAACCACAAAACTTTACGCAACCGTTACAACCACGAAAAATTATGTAGGCATGAAACAGGACTAAAAGACAACACAGCCAAAGGACAGGAGTTTGAATTTTGTACTGGTGGTGAGATTGTAAGTGAATTTTTTCTTTCATTTTGATTTCTGTTCATGTGGTTTGGGCAATAAGTAAGTTAAATGGCGTTAATTAAATCAGTGTGGTGCAGGCAAAAGAACACACAGACACATCAATGAAATGGAAGGCACAGTCCAGAAACAGACCCTGGTGTAAGAAGTGGTAAGTAATAAAGCAGGCACCACAAACAAACCCAGGTGGAAGGGTGTGGGGAAGAGAATTTATCTAACAAACGGTACTGGAGCCACCAGTTAGCTATTTGGAAGAAAATCCATTGTGATCCTTACAGGGCATACATACACCAAAATAAATCTCACGTGGATTAAAATCTAGAAGCATTAAAACAAAAAACCTAGAAAAAGCCAAGGTAAATATTTCTGATTCCAGGATGGGGAATATTTTAAAGCAGTGATGGAAATTACAATGAAAACGATCAACAGAGTAACACGATAAAAATTAAACTTTATAAAAATAAAAAATATATCAACAAAAATAAACTGAAAAAGTCAGCAACAAACATGACAAAGTGCTAACATTGTTAGAAACAGTACAAACAAATACATCAAGGAGAACACAGAACGATTAGTTTACAAATAAAAATTTCTCAGGTTCACTAGTGATTAAAAAAAATTACCTTATCAAATTATAAAAATTAGTAATACTCAAGGATGACAAAAATATAAGTTGAGCACTTTGATTCACTAGGAAAAGTGTTAACGGACAGATTTTTCAAGGCAAGTTGATGATATGCACAATAATCTTCCATTTTTATAGTCTTTGACCCAGTGGTTCCTTTTCAAAAATCTATGGAAATATTTGTACACGTAGACCAAGATTTCTGCCCAGTTTTATTCAAGAATATTGTTTATAATATCCTGATACTTAAAACAAATGTCCAATATTAAGGAAATGGTCACAAAAGTACCATAAACCCATAAGAAAAAATATAATGGAAACAAAAATTATATTTATGAAGTATCTGTAATAACATGGAAAGTATTTAATGTTAGCTTTAAAAGTAAAATATAAAGCTTTATACAAAAAGTATGATAATTATTCAAAGATAAAAATGCACAGAAAAGACTGGAAGAAAATGAGTCAAAACATTAACAGTGGTTGCCGGTGGGGGTAGTAATACGGCTAGTTTGTCTTTTGACACTTTATTCTAAATTTTCTACAATGACCACGTATTACTAATACACCTTGATAACTAGAATACAGAACACTAAAAATAGAATTTTAAAGAATAAATAAGCATATCATGCTCAATTATATATACGCAGACATATAAATACATATAATTTATTTATATTTCCATGACTAATTTATTGCTGAGCAACTAACGTCTTTATACGCACATTCAATTTAGTAATTCAAAGAAATAACTGGGGTTTTGTAGCTCTGGCCTATTAACGTCTTATTTGTCTTAAGAGATCACCATTGAAGAACACCTAGAAGCTATTTCACTTTCGGGCTTAGTTGGTTACCAAAGATTTATCAGTCCTTTCTGGAAATGCAGACCACACACAGCTCCTGTTGCGTGAAGGACAAGGACTTGGCACAGGAGTCGATCCTCAGTACACCAGAACACCTCGGCTCGCCGAGGACCTCAGACAGTGACAGAGGAGGCTGGACAAAATGGTGCTGGGAATATGTGGAGAGGGAAGTTGGACTGTGAAGGGAGAACACAGACCGCCAGAACCCACTGAATGCAGGGATTGGAAAGAAAATAAAAATGACACAAAATTAAAACAGTAAATATAGAACTGAAAAAGGAAAGGAAAAGAATCCTGACTCCGAATAACAAGGAGGTTATTTAACAGAGAAGAGCAGAACAAGGGGGCAGATGACGCATCCAACTGGCTACTATGGCTACTAGTTTCCCATCCTGCAGTCCTGCCAATAAAGTAACATTCGAGAAAACGCCAGCACTTGTAACAAACAATATGTGAGGAAATATTTGTTTTCTTAATATTTAACCAACAGGTTTGGCTATGTTTTTTTGCTTTGAAAAATAAAAAAGGCTAAGGCATATACACAAAAACACACCACACACATTTCATCCTATTTTAAGCGTCAAATGTGTTTGAAACAGAACTTGAGAGTTGATTTAGGTGTTGCAAATAAACTTGGGACCGTTACACTGATGAGCACTAAATCCAACGTTCTACGGAAAATAGGAGGAGTGTCTGCCCCAAACCTAGTTCTCGATTCTGTACACACACACAGCCCCAGAACGTCAGGAGCGTTTACAAGATGGACCTTCAAAGGTCCGCAGGTCTGCTCTGCATGCTTCAGCATCTGACCACTGTGGGGACAGTGCTTCCCGTGACGACTCCACACCCAGGTCAGGGCCCAAAGGCACAGCCTGGTGTTGCTTCTGAGCTGCTCACACTCGGGAGAAGCTTGACAATTTTTGATACGTCTGCATCCCACCTGTACTATTATTTATGTAATATTTTCTTCAAATCAACTTGCTTCTTTAAAAACTGAAATACCTACTTTGGGCTTGTCCTAAACAGTAGAGAAATCAGCAGTTTAAGGTCTACTTCTATTTTGAATACACTTTAAAATAAATGCTTAAATACTTGAATAAAAGTGTGTCTCTACACCATCTAAAACATGGTACATGCTACAAGCGGTAAGGTGTACCACCCTTTAGAAAATACAATCCAATCTCAATTTCGCTAACAAAGTAAATCTTGAAATTGTCCATAAATGTTTAAATTCCAAGCTTTTGTTCCCAAGGCAAGTATAAAAAGTCCACATTTAAAAATTTTTAATCACTAAAACTCTAAAGTGCTTGATTTATTGTACAAATATTATATACTACAAAAAATTAAACTTGTAAGAAAAATAACCTGTAAATGACAATAAGATACATATTTGCCCCCCATAGGACTTCCTTAAAGGAAGTCAGTCCATAAAATCTTTGATCATGCCACCACTTGATAATTTATCATCTGTTTTCTTATCATATAGTTTGCATACTTACATAATTCTTATGTAATCTAACTTCCAAAGACATACATTTTATCTCTCACAGATATACTTATTACTCCGCTTTTTCTTTCATAATCCTTTCCCTTCCTTGTACTTGTTTCATAAAGCAACTGCTTAATAAATGCTTGTAGAACTGAACAAAATTAATAGAAACCAAATCTTAGGGCCACAATAATTTGTGTATTTGTATCAAGCATAAAGAGATCTTTATTTTAAGTTCTGTATTTCCTTAAAAGCACTTTGTCAAACATTTTATATATTTTGGGAAATATACAATTATTAGAAAATAAAGCTACATGTCACACTAATTTTTCTTATATATACTCCAGAACCTCAAACACACACAGCATGGGACACCTTAAAGAATATAACCTAAAGATTTTGAAATTTGATAAATTAGCCTCGAAAAAACTGTACAAAGTATTTATTTCAATAAAAAAGTATGTTTTTCAAAGACATAGGTACTTTATTGTTACTCCCACCCCACAAGACTCACATGAAAAAAAAAACACATAAAACAGAAAAAAAGAAAAAATCAAATGAAAGGAAGAAAAGAAAAACTGGTTCACAGCTTTTGATCTACTTCTGGACTCTCTTTCTGGTTTTTGAACCTTGAAGAGAAAACAAAGAAATTTAAATCACTAATTATTAATTTACAAAAGCAAAAGAAGAACAGAAATATAAGTATTTCCATGTATTATTATTAATATTAAAAATCTAATTGACTATGATGATTTGTGGAGATGAAATTCATACACAAAGATATAACTGTTAGTACCCTGAAAATCTTAGGAAATTGTGTCAATTTTTTACGATGTCAAAAAATATGCTAACAAAGACTCCCAGTCTTACGTTACATCAGCACTCTCACACTGGTCAAACAGACCCGATTTACACTGGTACTGAAATCTCTCTCCCTCTAATTTTTAGTGTACAATTTAAAGCATTAACTCCTAATGTAAACTACAGCAGCAAGATAAGTATTCGTCCCTTGGGGAAGTGACGAGGTTATGCATATTATGAAAAGCAAGAAATTTTAATCTAAATGTGTCACTTTTTAAAGCCTGTTACCTATAGTCTGTAGGCTGGAGAGCACTGGGCTATTCCAAAACGCAGTGTTTCCCACTAGGAGTTAAACAGATCCCAACTGAGCAGCCTTCCAGAAAAGCATCGTATCTGATACTGGTCTATCTTATGACAGTTCCTATCCAACTACTCCTGAGTCGGAATAAATCAGTGATTCTTTCTTGGGGGCATGGGAGTTCTGCTTCACCAAGGAGATTCCGTTCCCAACCACCACCCCCAACTCCACCTCCACCTCCACCTCGAGCACAGCAGAGTCAGGTGGACACACTGAAGACTGATCACGACTGCCTAGCGCTGGCAAAGGAAGTGTGCCTTCCCAGTGCCTCACGCTTCCGTCTGCCAGGAATGAGCAATGGTACCAGTGTGAGGGGCAGCACGGAGCCCCTAACTAATCAATGAAGGCACGAAACAACAGAGATCAATACTTCTTGTCTGAAATGTACAAAACATTCTTAGAATCTAGGATAAAATATCTACCACATACCTAATAATAAACAGTTTCTAAAGGTTTTCTGATTACAGGTTTATTTAGTTCCTTAATTGGAAGATCAGTTTAAAAATTAGTTTTTTATTTTTCCAAGTTCAATTCAATTGCCATACACTTCAATTAAAGCAAACTTCAAACTTATATGAATATCTTTTTTCTTCTGCCATTCATGATCCATGGCCTATGTATACTATGGTTGGCATGCATTATGCATACTATGGTTGGTTTAAACTTCTGAGTTTTTTCTTCAATTTGTGTGATATAGCCTTCTTGTAAAAATATCCCATGATAGATTTTCAGGTTTTTATTTTAAGAATTTCAAAATTAATTTTGCAGAGAAAACTGAGAATATTGTGATCGTCTGAGACTGGCATAATGGAATATCACATAACCAAGGTCAATAATCAAAATTAGAGCACCTTTCCCTTTCGATAAATTTTGAATCTACAGTCACATTACGAAGGACACTAAAGTTAACAATTTAGCTATATTCAAGTAGCATTATTCTCATTAACATCCTAATTTGACATTTTACTCTTAAATACCATTGCTGCTTATCCCATCCAATCTAGAGTTAAAGCTTCTCACTGCAACTAAAAATGTTATCACCCCCGGAATTTATTATATAATCGGTATTAGGCAACTCTGAGACTTTGCTGGATGTATCAACTCAATATTTTCCCTAATAATCAATTCTGATTGTTGTAGAAAAAAATCTATTTCTCTTCTCATCTCTTCAAAAAATATACTCATTTTCATAATATACTATTATTGGTAAAAGGTCCAATCATAAGACTAATATTTAAAATTTAATACTTGAAAAATAAAATATACACGTTTGGGATATTCTTCTGTGATTTTATACTGCAGAAGGAAAAAAGACAAGTGGGAAATTTCTCGGTAGGTTGCCCTTAAAAAAATCTCTTTCTTGGGGCTGGCCCAGTGGCACAGCGGTTAAGTGCACACATTCCACTTTGGTGGCACTGGCTTCACCAGTTCGGATCCCGGCTGCAAACCAACACACTGCTTACCAAGCCATGTTGTGGCAGGCATCCCACATATAAAATAGAGGAAGGTGAGCATGGATGTTAGCTCAAGGCCAATCTTCCTCAGCAAAAAGCAGAGGATTGGGGGTGGATGTTAGCTCAGGACTAATCTTCCTCAAAAACAAAACAAAACAAAAACAAAAACCTCTTTCTTGACTAGACCATAGATATTCAAGAGCTAAAGATAAATCATGTTTTCTTCAAAGAATCCTCAAGAATGGTGCAAAATCCAAGGTACTTCAAAAGTAACACCAACAGGAGTAGGCTGTTGAGTACTGCCCATTTTATGAACAGAAGGGACAAAGTACACTAGCCATAAATATCATGGCTACGTTAACTAATTTTTAGTACAATTCTGAAATATTGGCATGGTTTTGAAGTGCCAGAATATGCATGGTTTTTTAAGGCTTATCATTTTGTGGGGGAAAAAATTACTTGCAGCAAACAACCAAATTTTCTCAATTGGTAAAAATTACGCCTTGCATAAAAATAAAAGGATTAGAGGCCTCTGTTCTTCTTGAAAACCACCCCGTCATCCCCTCTCTTTCTTTGAGAAAACCTACACAATACACATTTTGAAAGCTTTCAGAATGTGTTCTTACACAATAGACCCCCAACTAGTCAAAATGAGTTTAGGTGTATCAAGAAAATTATACACGTTTTTAAAATGGTCTAAATAGATATTAAAGGAAAGTTGCTCCCATTTTGCTAGGCACAGCATTCTGAAAGATCACACAGTGAGAAAAATCTCTCACCATATTGTAAACCATAAATTGTGTTTGAAAATAAAATTGTTAATGAAGAAACTGACATTTCTAAAGCTGCTGTTAGAGGTAACCATTATTGAAACACGTTCATGACACAAAATCTTAAAGCTCTAAAACACAGAATTCACTGAATTATACTATATATTTCTTTAAAAAAAAAAATCAATATAATAATGTACCTTCTCCTTCAAGTTATTTTCAACTGATGAACACAAATACATACATTTTCATGAACCTTTGTTTTTGTTTTTTCTTTTTTTGCTAGAAGCAATAACATTTTACCATCTCAGGTAATCATGTACTATTTCTCCCATTTTTGAATATTTAGATAGTAAAATAGCTTAACTGGACTCCTGCTTTAGGGAAGAAGTGAATTACAGCAGAAAATCAACAGTGTGAAGTAAAACGATTCGGCGTTTGCATGACTAAGGCAGACTGTGATTGTTCTTTCACTTTTTTTATGTAAAAACAATCGGGATTGTTCTCCTTAAATTAGCAATGAAGCCTGTTCTCTTGCCATTACAAAAACATAGACTAATATATTTTTTCACAGTAAAAACCATCAGTATAAGGACCTCAAATTAAAATTTTAGGTAAAAAAACATTTCTCATAATTATAGTGGAATTTAAAATCATTTATGTATCAACACAAATACCTCTGCTGCTCATTAAGGAAAGTTCATGTAACAAATGGCCTCCGAGCAAGCAAGAGAGGCGTGAGTGGTCGCCACGCCCAGCTGTGAATTTGCTGTGGTCTGAATGGGGATTGAGCTTACTCAAACAGTGCGGGACCTTTCCTAAACTAACACCGCTGGTTTTAAAATTTAAGGGATTTTTCTTTTAAGTAAGCACATTACTCTATAAATGCTCCTTAATTTTGCTCCCACTCACTGTCATAGCTGCTGCTGCTAGCCTCTGGCTCAGACATGCCTCCATGTACTGCTCCTCGGGACTCCTCACTTCCTAATAACAAAATGAACAAGACAGGAGAGGAGGACAAAAAGAGAAAACAGGAGGGAATGGAAGACGGCAGCCGCAAAGAGAGAGGAACTACTTCAAACCCGGCAGCCTCCAGAACGAAGGGACACACTCCCTCTGCAAATGACCCAAGTATTCTCTTGGGTAAATTCACATAAACCTAGGGATGTCCTATCCATAACATGTAATGAAGAAAATGGTAAAAAAAATCAGGACAAAGATGATTCTCCTTGAAAGGGAAATTTTCGATTTGCACAAACACGCACCAGCGCCACTTGTCAAAAGGTAGGTAAAATACATCACTGGCCTGACTCAATAGGGCACTTACGCGTCAATGAAATTTTTACCAAAAATAAGCCTTTCCTATCAGAAATCAAGAAATATTTCAGGACTGACAAAATAATAAATAACCAAAGGCAGACAAAGAGAGATTAGCTAACAAAAAAAAAAAGGAAAAAATGGTATTATAGCCAGTAGTGCATCTTTCCTCATAGAGTCAAGTAACTCATCTCTCATGAAATCTGGAACACATTCTTCGTCCTTTCGAGCCACCCCCAGGTGAGCCTACATACCACGGACTGGCGTTTACTAACCACACCCCAGTTCAACCTCGTTCCGCCCTTTGCAGAGCTGCCTTTGCTAATGTCAGTTCGGGACCTACTCCGTACTGGAAGTGCCTGCAGCACCGTGTACGAGCCATCTAAGAAGTGACTGTATTCCTTGCTTTTTGCTTTAAGGGCTTTGAAAAGTGCTGATTCGAGGCTTTAATTCCTTGGTCCCACCTCGTTGAGAGATAAGAAGAGTTGGCAGACTTTGTGGGGAATGATCAGGCAGCTACAGTAAGCCGCGTACTCACCGCCTGACTCCTGACGTTCACTACCATGCCCAGAGTATAGACACGCATATGTGGATCAGCGTGCAGAAATGGAAAGACACTGGCCTGGGAGTTAAGAGCGCTGGTCTCTACATCTAACCCTTCACAATGGCTCTGTCATTTAAACACTGAGTGTCTTGGGCTCCATATCTGCAAAATGAGAGTAGCTCCCAACTTCCTGATTATTGTGAACAGTAAATAACACAATGTGTGTACAAAAGACTATGATACAAACTACACAAATGTAAGATCGTCTTATATGATATTCTATTATAACATAAAAATGTTATGACCCAAGTTTTAACTCCTTATCTAGTGGAAGGAGATGAAATTTGCATTTATATATGGAAGAAGTTAATAAGCAAGACTGTTGAACTTACGAGTTTGTGTGGCCTCCTCTGTCTGTGTATTTGAGCATTCCATATCTTCAACAATAGATTCTGTGCTGCCCTCAATTTCCTTCTTTCTCTTCTTACATTTAAAAGATTAAAAAAAAGAGAGAGAGAGAGAGAGATGTGCTCTGACGGTCAAATGAGTAAATATACAATCGTACCATCTATTAGTATATATATGAATCTATACATGTGTGAGTTTGTCAAAACATACAGAAAGACTATACAGAACTTCAGGGTAGTGGTAATTTAAGGGAAGGGGTGAGGGATGGAAGAAAATGGGATTAAGAGAACCTTCAACTATACAGTTGGTCTGGACGGTGGGTATGTTGGCTACATCCACCTCTAACTTTTTATGCTTCATATAGTTACTTCATCAACGAAAGCCATGTTGTAACCATCAGGACTGATTATATAGAAACTCTCTTTTAAAAACATATGTTTTACAAATTTGATATCACCACTCAGGCCAATGATACTTACTCTTCCATCTTACAATGTGTGTGTGGGAGGGTGTAAATCTATTTGATAAATGGGAAAATATATGCCTTGTCCCACACATTGTGTCAGTGGTTATACTCTATAAATTGGTAGTAACATTCTATTCATGAATCAATAATGGCAAACTTCTAACAAATGTTTTCTTTTGGTATATTTTTTATTAAAAGTTTAAGAGGGCCATAAATCTTACTGTAAACGAAGAGTCTGAAAAGGACCTAGCTCTACTAAAATCTCAAAAACAGGCTGGATTTTCCACCATCCTCTCAGGTCTTTCCTATTTTCTATTTACTTTTCTAGTGAGTGTCACTTAGGAGTTAATGTTGACAGTCTGTCACCATCCATTCTTCCCAAGTGGTCATTTGATTTCTTTTTATTACTTTCTATCACTACAGCATTTTCTAACTGGTTAGGTCCTGTGTGAACTCTTTAAATTACTTAACATCTCTGTATGCAGGCATAACTACAGAAGGACATTAGTAATAAATTTAAAAATTTGTATTTTTCATATAACTTTATCCCACGTAGTCTCAAATTTAAATGTGTTAACAACCAAATTATAACTCAAAGCTTCTCTAGGTTACCTAAAATAAGTCGGTATCATTTAGAAAATCATCTGATACTTCTCAAATTTCTGATTCACAATGCAACAGAACGTCCTTGTTTATATTTTCTAACCATTAGCATTAAGTTAAACTTCATCTAGAATTTTCCCTGCTTCAGGCCATTCTGTGTACAGCTATAAAAGCACATAATACCTGCTGAGAGCACACTGTTCTTTGTGCTAATGACAACCATGGGTTCTGTTCCAGAGAGAACTACATGGAAAAGCTCAGCTCTATTCAAACTACAGTAACTTAAAGCCTCCAAATGGTCAGAACTGTTATTTTCTATGTATTACAATTAATCCCACTGTTTCAAAATATTCTTAAGGTGACTGTGGAAAGACTAGAACTCAGAGATACCCACCATGTTCCTAAAGAAAATGCTGCACATATACAAAAATAACAACTTGACTAAACCTTAAGAACTTTAAAAGGCAATCATTTAGCAGATTTGTATATGGAGGTATTGCTTCTCAAAAATAGCTGTAAGAGTATCTGTAACTTCATATAACTGATGAGAGAAGGGGAGAGTGCCTTACATCTTTCTTTTCCAAAGTGTTGCTTCATGATTACCATCTAAACCCTGCTGGGCTGAACAGATTGGTTCGATAATTACATACAATAACTGCAGTGGGCAGGTAACCCTCAGCTGGCACAGGGCAGCTCCCCTGTGAGAACTTCCATATGCAAACTGCACTGATGGAGTGCATTAGGTACATCTTTCCTGCCGGTGCACAGGCCTGATTAACGCCAGCCAAGACTCCAAGGTTAGCATGTCAGCAGATTTGTGATGCATTAGGCAGGAATAAACACAGACACTTTTGTTCATTCGGACCAAAATTAAGGAGGAATATTTCAGCACTATATTGCTTTCCATACAGGAGAGAGCATTTTCCAGTTTCAGGAGGGCAGGTTTTTAAATGCTCATCATAAAGGGAGCCTTCCAATACATTCTACCCAAGAACCTAGTGCATTCATCTTGTTTTCAAGCTTATTTAATAAAAAGGAGCTTTCTTAATCTCCATGCAGGTAAATTACATAGGAATGAAAATCAGACAGTATTCAACCAACAAAAGAAACACCTGTGTTTTAAGCCGTACGCATTAGGTAAAGCACTGAATTTTATTAATCCACACCAGCTGGGTATCTCCCGCCCAACTTTTCTGACAATGTATGTAGTCTGGGTAGAAAGGGCCAATGATCTACAGACTAAGACCAATTTAAAAAAAACAAAGCCTGCAAGTTTAATAGTATCTAAGTATGTTACTCATTTTATAAAACAATGAGTAACATTCCAAACAATTTGCTGCCAGCTTCTTTCTCCTGATTATCTCTAAATGCTTCATTTTTTTATCTGTCAATATCTTAGGCTTCAGATAGTGCATATTTTGGTTCTCTCTGAACTGAAAACGGCTTTGCAAAGTGACTATGCTAATCTCTGAGTGTGTCATATTCCGTACCAGGTCTCACAGGTGCCTTTATTTGCATTTATAAATGAAACCAAAACATTGTATGACACACAACAGTAACTTATAAAATAAATTTAGGATAGAGTTTTCTTTTAATTCAACACAGCTAAAATAGCTTCAAAAAATTAGGTTTATTTCAAAGGGCATTAGTGTATATATTACATTTCGTATTTTTGAAGTGTTCAGATATGCTAGGCTAAAATTTAGTTAGCAGCTTCTCACTTCCAATTTAGAAACAGAAAGACAAATCAGCTAGATGCGCTTGGACTGCTAACTTACTAACAGTATAAACACTGATTGGAGACCAGTTATAGACTTACAACTGCTTTAAAGGAAGAGAGAATAAAAATCTTCAGAGGCAAAAACCAAAGACCAATTTTTTGCTTCCCAGGCCAAACATCAAAAGATCACCTCTAGAAGCTTTCAAGAGCCTCTCAGAAGAGCCACTCAGATTCACGGTTACATCAAAGGAGATGAGTACCCAGGGACTGTTGTTGGTTTTTTCCTCTTTTTTACTAAAGTCATAAACGTTTATTATGAAAACTTAGAATACATAGCTTACAATTTTTTAATGTTTGGTACTGCATATGAGTCAAAGAACCAAGAAGTCTAAACACAAACACGTGACTGTACTAATCAGTTAGTCTTATTTTATTTATCTGATTAGGGCCACCTGAAATCACCATGCAGCTCTATACAATTTACAAACTATTATTAACTTCCTTAATGGTAATCAAAAATAGAACATTTGTTACTCAACAGTAACTAAAAAACAAAGATAGACCATATCTTCTACGAAGGTAAAGCAAACACGTTACAGCACAATATTTACAAAAGCAGGGATTTAGTTACACATTCTTCTCAAGCGTGCACAGAACATTCTCAAGGACAGACCATATCTTGGGAAACAAAGCAAGCATCAGTAAGTTCAAGAGGGTTGAAATAATATCAAGCATCTTTTCTGATCACAATGCTATGAAACTAGAAGTCAACTACAAGAATAAAGCTGGGAAAGGGCCAAAAGTGTGGAGACTAAACAACATGCTACTGAACAAACAATGGATTATTGAAGAAATTAAAGAAGAAATCAAATATTATCAGGAGACAAATGAAAATGAAAACACACCGTACCAAATTATTTGGGATGCAGCAAAGGCAGTCCTAAGAGGGAAATTCATTGCAATACAGGCTCACCTCAATAAGCAAGAAAAATCTTACATAAACAACCTCAAACGACACCTAAGGAATTAGAAAAAGAACAAACAAAGCCCAAAGTCAGCAGAAGGAGGGGAATAATAAGAATTAGAGCAGAAATAAATGATATTGAAACAAAAAAGACAGTAGAAAGGATCAATGAAACAAAGAGTTGGTTCTTGGAAAAAATTAACAAAATCGACAAACCCTTAGCCAGACTCACTAAAAAAAAAGAAAGAGAGAAGTCTCAAATAAATAAAATTAGAAAGGAGAGAGGAGAAATCACAACAGATACCGAAGAAATACAAAGGATCGTAAGAGAATACTATGAAAAACTATATGCCAACAAATTGAACAACCTAGAAGAAATGGATAAATTCCTAGCCTCATACAACCTACCCAAACTGAATCAGAAAGAAATAGAGAATCTGAATAGACCAATCAGAAGTAAAGAAATAGAAACAATAATCAAAAACCTCCCCAAAAATAAGAGTCCAGGACCAGACAGCTTCTCTGGAGAATTCTACGAAACATTCAAAGAAGATTTAATACGTATCCTTCTCAAACTGTTCCAGAAAATAGAGGAAGATGGAGCACTCCCTAATACATTCTATGAAGCCAACATCACCCTGATCCCCAAACCTGAGAAGGGCAACACAAAGAAGGAAAACTACAGGCCAATATCACTGATGAACACAGATGCAAAAATCCTCAACAAAATTTTGGCAAACCGAATACAGCAATATATCAAAAAGATTATACACCATGATCAAGTGGGATTTATACCAGGGACACAGGGATGGTTCAACATCCGCAAGTCAATCAACGTGATTCACTACATTAACAATGTGAGAACAAAAACCACATGATCTTCTCAATAGATGCAGAGAAAGCATTCGACAAGATCCAACATCCATTTATGATAAAAACCCTCAATAAAACAGGTATAGAAGGAAAGTACCTCAACATAATAAAGGCCATATATGACAAACCCACAGTCAACATCATACTCAACGGACAAAAACTGAAACCCATCCCTCTCAGAACAGGAACAAGACAAGGGTGTCCACTTTCACCACTCTTATTCAACACAGTACTGGAGGTGTTGGCCAGAGCTATTCGGCAGGAAAAAGAAATAAAAGGAATCCAAATAAGGCAACGAAGAAGTAAAACTCTCGCTCTTTGCAGAAGACATGATCTTATATATAGAAAACCCCAAAGAATCCATAGAAAAACTATTAGAAACAATCAACAACTACAGCAAAGTTGCAGGGTATAAAATCAACATACACAAAGCAGTAGCATTTCTATATGCTAACAATGAACTAACAGAAAAAGATCTCAAGAACTCAATCCCATTCACGATAGCAACAAAAAGAATAAAATACCTTGGGATAAATTTAACCAAGGAAGTGAAAGATCTATACAACGAAAACTACAAGACCTTCTTGAAATAAATCAACAACGACATAAAGAGATGGAAAGACATTCCATGCACATGGATTGGAAGAATAAACATAGTTAAAATGTCCATACTACCTAAAGCAATCTAAAGATTAAATGCTATCCCAATCAGAATTCCAATGTCATTCTTTACAGAAATTGAACAAAGAATCCAAAAATACTTATCGGGCAACAAAAGACCCCAAATTGCTAAAGCAATCCTGAGAAAGAAGAACAAAGCTGGAGGCATCACAATCCCTGACTTCAAAACATACTACAAAGCCACAGTAATCAAAACAGCATGGTACTGGTACAATAACAGATGCACAGATCAATGGAACAGAATTGAAAGCCCAGAAATAAAAGCACACATCTATGGACAGCTAATCTTTGACAAAGGAGCTGAGGGCCTACAATGGAGGAAAGAAAGTCTCTTCAACAAATGGTGCTGGGAAAAATGGACAGCCACATGTAAAAGAATGAAAATCAACCATTCTTTTTCACCATTTACTAAAATAAACTCAAAATGGATCAAAGACCTAAAGATCAGGCCTGAAACAATAAGTCTTCTAGAAGAGAATATCGGCAGCACACTCTTTGACATCAGCTTCAAAAGAATCTTTTCGGACACCATAACCCCTCACATGAGGGAAACAATAGAAAGAATAAACAAATGGGACTTCATCAGGCTAAAGAGCTTCTTCAAGGCAAGGGAAAACAGGATTGAAACAAAAAAACACCCCACTAATTGGGAAAAAACATTCACAAGTTATTTATCCGACAAAGGGTTAATCTCCATAATATACAAAGAACTCACACGACTCAACAATAAAAAATCAAATAACCCAATTACAAAATGGGCAGAGGACATGAACAGACATTTCTCCAAAGAAGATATACAGATGGCCAACAGACACATGAAAAGATGCTCATCATCACTAATCATGAGGGAAATGCAAATCAAAACTACACTAAGATATCACCTTACACCTGTTACAATGGCAAAAATATCCAAAACCAAGAGTGACAAACATTGGAGAGGCTGTGGAGAAAAGGGAACCCTCATACACTGTTGGTGGGAATGCAAACTGGTGCAGCCACTATGGAAAACAGTATGGAGATTCCTCAAAAAGTTAAGAATAGAAATACCTTATGACCCAGCCATCCCACTACTGGGTATATATCCTAAGAACATGAAATCAGCAATTCCAGAAGTTCCACGCACCCCTATCTTCATTGCAGCATTATTCACAATAGCTAAGTCATGGAACCAACCAAAGTGCCCAGCAACTGACGACTGGATAAAGAAGTTGTGGTATATATATACAATGGAATACTACTCAGCCATAAAAAAGGACAAAGTCGTCCCATTCACAACAACATGGATAGACCTTGAGAGTATTATGTTGAGTGAAATAAGCCAGACAGAGAAAGATGAACTCTGTATGACTCCACTCATAGGTGGCAGTTAACATATGGACAAAGAGAACTGATCGGTGGTTGCCAGGGGAAAGGGGGGTGGGGGGAGGGCACTAGGGGTGAAGTGGTGTACCTACAACATGACTAATAATAATGTACAACTGTAATTTCACAAGGATGTTAACTTTTATAACCTTAATAAAACAAACAAACAAACAAACAAAAATTTAGAGAGAAAAAGCTACTTGAAAAAATCCAGCCAAATAAGATGAGATTCAAAACAATGAACTCAACAATGGGGGACTAAAGGAAAAGATTCGTTAGTAAACACTGAATCCTCTTCAATATACAACTATGGCTACACTATCATTACAAAACAGAACAAAAGGTACCAACCTCAACAATCTAAATGTACATACTTAAAATATGGTTTCTCTCGACTACTCTATCACGCTAAAAAAGCTAGATAGATTTCCCCCAAATTCAGAGGGTATATTTGGGGTAATGTGACTTAAACTACAGACTACATGTTATGAATTAAATACTGCATGAAGTGCAATCGCCTCAAAGAGATAGGAATCCATCCACCAGGGCAGCCGTAGGCCACTGACTTGCAGTGGGAAGTCTTTGCTCTTGTTCAACTCTTGGAACCACATTCCAGGCTAAGTGCTAGCAGGGATTTATTTAACAATGGTTAATAATTTTTCAGAGAAACTCTAGAAAAGCCAACTAGCACAATATAACTTGGAAAACCAAAAAACTTGGGAGGTGGAAAGAACGGTAACGCGCACATCATTCATGGGGAACAACATATATTGTTATATATATGGTCTGAAAAAGAAAATAAAATGCAAACCGCAGGGCCACAGTCTAGACCTACTCAAAGACTCTCCAGGGATGAGCCCCAAGAGAGTCTAATAAACAGCCCTTTTTGCTGGCTTGGGCAAGCAACTTAATGAAAACCCTACAAGAAAACAGCTAATGGAGGCATTAATGTCCTTTTAACTTCCTTCCTTCCAGTAAATTAAGCTGTTCTTAACCCAGATGGGACAGGGAGGAATTCTTTAAGGATGGAACTACATGTTATTGATCTTTGTGGCCCCAGGGACCAAGCCTAGACCAGGTACATAAATTAGACCTTATACATAATTGTTGAATGTTGATTTAAGAGTACACCCTGAATCCAATAACTGTTGGAACCACAGTGCCAGATTCCAAAGACACTCATCAACAGTGAACATCTTTGGCTGTGTACTTCTCGAGGGGAGATTGATAATTCGACTCTTTGTTTTTTTTTTTCTTTTCCTGCTTTATCTCCCCAAATCCCCCCGGTACATAGTTGTACATCTTAGCTGCAGGTCCTTCTAGTTGTGGCATATGGGATGCCACCTCAACACGGCCTGACGAGTGATGCCATGTCCGCGCCCAGGATCCGAACCCTGGGCCACCGCAGCGGAGCGTGCGAACTTAACCACTCGGCCACAGGGCCGGCCCCTCGACTCTTTCTTCTTCAGCTTTATGTCAGCCCAAGATTCTGTACTTTAAATAAAACTCTTAGGGTCCTGAGGATGAAAACACTTCCAAGTGGATAAATTCATATTTCACTCTAGTTTCCAAATACACTGTAACATAATCAAGCATGGCTATAAAAAAAGTGGACAGAAAAACCTTGCTTCATTCCACTGTTGATCAATTCTTATAGGTTTTACCATAATGGATATCTCTTAGGAACAGAAAGAGAAATATATATTGAATTGTTTAAACTACGCCTTTCCAAAAGAGATTTGAGACTGACAAATACAAACAACATCTATTTTTTTAACTTATTTTTTTCCTAAACTCATTGTGGCAATCATTTCACGATATAAGTAAGTCAAATCATTATGCTGTACAACTTAAATATATACAGTGCTGTATGTCAATTATGTTTCAATAAAACTGGAAAAAATAAAAAAAAAATAAGGCATTAGCAAAGATTTTTATAAATAAATCATCTATTGAGTTGGAGGAAGTGGTGTATAATGAAAAGAGTTAAAAAACTTCAGTTCAAATGCTCGAATTTGTATAATTCATGTAATGATCTCTAAGGTCCTTTGCAATTCTAAAAATGGATTTGTAAGACAGGAATGGGTTCCAAAACAAAAACTACAGTTAAATATGGATTATCTGAATAATAAATCTGAAAAAAACAAATTATGACAAAGGGAAAAAGGAGGGAGCAAATATGCTAATTATAAGGATTAATATAGTTTCTATGATTAAGCATCATATTTAGCTCTGAGCTTCCTGGTAACCAGAGCAAAAAAAGACATCTTGATTATATACCCCTTGCTAAAAAAGAAATGGAATACTAACTTCTCAGAAGAGAATGCTTTTCCTTATAGGGAGCCCCCAACTTTCCAGTCAGTGGAGCTCTGCTTTTATCTGTTTTAGATATGGGGTATCTACAATTTATTTGAAGAAAATGTTCTGGGGCTTAAAAAAGAAAAAAAGAGAATCTTAAAAAAAAAAAGAAAGAAACTGGTCTGGTTCAACTCTTTCACTTTATAAACAAAAAGACAAAAGGCCAACAAAATTAATAACTCATCTACAGTTACATGGCTACCAAGCAGCTTCATGATCTTACCTAATCTTAACTTTTAATTTCCTTTTAATACAAAACATAGTGCTGTGTCAGCCACAAGGACCAAAAAAAGCAGTAAACTAATGAAGGAGTTCAACTTGGTATTCATTTCCCCCTCTAAACGAAGCTTTACACATAGGGAATGATCCAACAGGAAATTTCCACTTCTGAACTACCCAAGGACACAGGAGAATTACAAAGTCACAGATGCCAGCTCTGCAGCAGACTGACCTATTCAGCTGTAAAGTCAGCCAACCTGCAGAAACCAAGTTTCCTCCAGCACAAAGGTCCAAACAGTGAATTGCAAAGGAAGGGGAGTGGCAGTGGACAGGTTCTCACTGTAACAGAGATCTTGACTTCTCAGTCACAAAATTCTAGAGAAAAACACTACAGAAGCTCGCTATAAATATTGATGTAAAGAAATCTGTCCTGAGCAAGAAGATGCAGGCTGAACATTTATATATGCATGCAGACTAAAGTTTACTACCCCCCTGAAAAATTCCACTCAGGCTTCCATTCATCCTCTCCATTTCAAAGCTGGATGTGGCTTTCAGCACATTTGTTGACCACAAAAATGGAGCAGATGCAATTAAGACAAAACTTGCGAAAGAAAAAAATGTATATGTAGATGCATGTGTCTAATTTCAGATTCTGTGATGAAATTACAAAGTGACCTACTATTTGCCAAAAAGTCAAATTCATGATCCAATTTCAAAACTCCTAGCTTCTTTGTTAGAAAGAATTATGAAAATCTTTTAATACACTGTTTATGTTAAAGAGAGAAAATTTGTTTTTAACTCTTTTTCTCATAGTTTGGAATATGAGATTTCCAAAGAAATCTACTGGAACTTAGAGTTAATGACAGTAAAGCAGGTCAATAATGTAAAAAGATCTTTCTTCTAAAAGTAGTTTTCCTTTTTTGTATAAAAGCAGCTAACACATTTTATTAAATAATTTCAGATTGTAAAGGAAATCAATAGGTTGATCAATAATTATTAAAAATAAGCAATAATAAACCAGTAAGTTAATGTATACCTATAAAATCTAAATATAAAGTGATACTAGGAGTTATTTACATGCCTGCATAATACTTCTACCATGAAGTTCACTATTTCTTAACATTTCTCTCCAAAAAGCTAATCCCCTTATATACAGATACATAGCTTTACATAATGACATTTCTGTAAAAAGCAAAATAATGTTCAAATGGTAAACACACCACACCAACAAACAAAGAAACTTTCAAATGGTAATTTTTCAAATACCAATGGTTCAAATGACCACACCCACAAAGAAGGAAAACCTGAGATTCAGATCAATCTAGGGGGCGACTTGGAAGAAAAGGACACAAACTATGCACTTAGCACCCTGTCCAGTCCCTGTGCCAGATCTTAGCATCCCAAGTTAGAATCTTCTTAGGAATTGAATAACTGCTACTGTACAAAAGAAATATATAAATATTCATTTTTCTACAACCCTCTATATGATTTTCTGTATCATAAAGAGTTTGCCTTTATAGAATGAAAATAAATATTTAATTGCCAAGAAATCTGTTATTATTTTCTTTACTGAGCTACTGACTTACTTCTCTAAAATTAGTATTTGTTGCAATTATAATCACAGGAAGTCCAAAGGATAATTCGATAACAAAATTCACCTTTGTTATAGTTTTGGTTTTCAAACCTCCATTCTCCACAACACTGAAGTCCAGTTTGCCATCATCCTTACTTCCTATCGCTTTGAGTCCTTGCAAAAGAATATCTCGTAAATTCTGATAAAGAGGTTTTTCGGCATAGTCCAGTAATTTCACTGTTTCCATGTATTTAGCAATTTCATCTAAAAGAATAACACAATTATTTTGTAAGTTTTTAATCATAAATACAACATATTTATCTCTTCTAAGAAAATAATCTGTGGTTATAGTAAAATTAGAATGCAAGTGTATATCTTGTTAAAATATGGTTTTTCCCCAATCACTTCTTCAATGTAAAGTATGCTTTTTCACTCAGGAATTGTCGGGCAAGTCAAATAAAAAATGTATTTTGAGATACGATGTAAAAACATTTTTGTAATTGTGAGAGACAATAAAAGAAATACTTAAAATTTAAACATTTGCAAAAATAACTGCTGTAGTTTTAAAGCTATAAAAAAGTATGAAAGGACCTAGAATAAAGATTATGAAGTAAAATGTGCTTAAGAATAATGTATATTATGGTCAATATTTTTTTTCCATGGAAGCCACTAGTTCCATAGAAGATAGATGCATTCTTTGTATAAATGAAAAATAAAACATACCAAAAACACACTGAAGAAAAAAGGCCTTATTTTCCCATAAAAGAGAAAAACCAGCTTCTGCATGATAAAAGGTTTACTGTACACTGCGGCAGAACCACATCCATAAAAAGAAATCTTACATCAAGATCAACACTTCCCGACATTAAAAACCCATCTTTAGGCTAATGACTCACACAGGTACATCCCCAGCCTAGCCCCTTCTCCTGACCTCAAGACTTGTATATCCACTGCCTCATATACTGGTCCTTGGATATAAAGCGTCATCTCAAATCCCAACAAATCCAAATCTAAACTCCTGACCGACGACTCAAACCTGCTCCCCCTGTGCTTTTCCCTGTCTCGGTTACTGGGAATTCCACCCTTCCAGCTCCACAAACCTGCAATCTTCTCTTCCCACAGCCCACATCCAGTAAGTCAAGAAATCCCATCAGTGCTACATACACACATATAGATACACACGCATTCATTCCAATATTTCATAAGCTCCTACTATGTGCCAGGCACAATTCCAGATACTTGGGATACAGGAGGACAAAAGAGACCGAAGATCTGTCCCTTCCACTTTCTTAATCTGATAAAGGGGCTCTACAGAAAGCCTGAAGCGAACATCTAGTCTGGTAAAATACTGAAAACCTTTCCTCTGAGGGAGGAAAACGGCAGGGACGTCCACTTTCATCACTTCTGTTCAGTACAACACTCATGTACACTTTCCACCCACAGTAAGGCAAGAAAAGAAATAGAAGGCATAAAGAGTGGGATGGAAGACATAAGACAGTTTATTCACAAACATGATAGTATATGTAGAAAATCCTAAGGAATCTATAAAAAACAACTAGAATAGATATATTTAACAAGGTCACAGGATGCAAGGTAAATATATAAAAATCTATTTCTATATATTAGCAACAAGCAATTGGAAAATGAAATTTAAAAAAATATGTATCACAATAGCATCAAAAAGCATCTAGTACAATGAAAGATGGGTAAGATTTTTTTGCAGAGAAAACTATAAAACATACTTGAGAGAAATTAAGTGAGACCAAATTAAATGAAGGCTACGCCACGTTACTGGATTGGAAGACTCAACGGTACAAAGATGTGGACGTCCCCACTCAGTCTATAGGGTCGACGCAACCCCATTCCAAGTTCCAGCAAACTGGAGAAGGAGGGAGAAGTGTGCAACTGACAAGGTGATGCTAAAATTTACCTAGATATGCAAAATGCCAAGAAGAGCAAAATAGCAGGGTCAAGTTTAAAGAATGACAGTGCAGGAGGAATGGAACTATCGGATATCAAGACTTAAGATAAAGCTACAGAAATTAAGACCCAAGAATAGACCAAAAAAACAATGAAAGAAACGAGTGCAGACACAGATCCACAGATCCACACCTGACTTAAGACAAAGGTGGCAGCATAGGGAAAGAATGGTCTTTTCAAGAAAAGCTGCTGGGTCAACTGGATATAACTATGGGGTGGGGAAGAAATATGACCCCCCCTCATATAATACATAATAATCAATTGCAGGTAGACTATACATCTATACATGTAATTGGCAATCTGTAATTACTAAAGATTGGAAACAATCCAACATAGATGAACAATAGTATATAAACATAATGGAATACTATACAGAAACGAGAATAAACTACTGTTAAATATGCAGCAGTGGGGTTCTGAGGTTCTGAAGTACAGCATGGTGACTATAGTCCAGAACACGGTATTGCATACTTAAAAGCTGCTGAGAGTAGATCTTAAGCATTCTCATCATAAAAAAAATGTTTATTATGTTAACCATGTGAGGTAATGGACATGTTAATTATCTCGATCTCGTAATCATTCTACAATGCATATGTATATCAAATCAACATGTTGTACACTTGAATATATACAATTATATTTGTCAATTATTCCTCAATAAAGTTAAAAAATGAATGAAAACATTAAAAAAAACCCATGCAACAATGGGAATGAATTTCACAAATACAATACTGAGTGAAAGAAAAAGGACTGGAACAGAACTAGAATGTCCATTTCATGAGGGCGGGGATTTTTATCTGTTGCGTTGACTCTGATTCCACTTCCATATAGTTCAAAAACAAATCCCTGGTGCTGGAAGTGAGGCTAGTGATTCATCAGGCCAGAGGGCTTGTGACCGGCAGGAGGCACAAGGGGGATTCTGAGAAGCCTATAAGGTGCTATTTCTTGACGTGGTTGGCAGGCTGCAATTTTAAACAGAATAAGGTCAGGGTGGACCTCCCTGAAAAGAAGACCGCTGAGCAAAGGCTTGAGAAGACTTCTAAGTACATCCAGATGGGTCCCTTCTCACCGCCTGCACTGCTAACTCTCTTGCTTGGATTATCGCAGCGGCCTCCTAACCCACTCCACTTATACCCTGTCTTGCTCCCTTGGCAGTCTATCCTTAAAACAGAAGCTGGGGAGACTTCCATTCAAGATAGACGGTTCATGTCACTCTTCTACTCCAAGCCTTACACTCTTGCTCAAAGTAAAAGCCAAAGCCCTTTTGATGGCCTGAAAGGATGCATTCCTCAAATACACTGGCACTTCCTTCCTTCTGCCTAGAACACTCTTCGCCAGACTTCCACAAAAGTCACTCCCTATCTCCTTCCTACAACTGCTCAAATGTCACCTCCTCGATCAGGCCAGCCCTGGCCACCCTAATTAAAATTCCAATCCTCTTCTCCACCCCATCCCCACCCCCTAATTCTATTCCCCTGCTTTCTTCTATTTTTCCATAGTAATGGCCACATAATATACCGTAAAATTCACTCATTTGTTTACTGTCTCTCCCTCCCAACTAGAGCATTAGCTACATGAGGACAGGAATTTTTATTTGTTTTGTTTACTGGTGTATCCCTAGTGCCTAGAATGGTCCCTGGCACATAATAAAGCCTCAATGAAAATACAGTGGAATTGATGAATGAAATTTGGTTCCTTTCCTGAAAGGACTGAATAATAATTGAATGAAGCTCCAGTATTCACGCAGCCCACCTTGGGAAAGGAAAGTGCTTTTGATGAAAGCAGGACCCGCTACAATGATTACACCTAAAATACCCAGCTCTTACATTAAGGGATAGTCCATGGACATCATAACTCTTTTCTCTCCAAGAAAACAAAATCACTATGAACATTTAAGAAGTCTTTTCCTACCTGGCTTGTTTTTCTCAGGAAAACATTTGTCCATCAAACCTGCAATATTTTCTCTATATCTGTTAAAAATTAAAGAATAAGTCATTGTTTGAAGCTTGATGCCACAGAAAGTCATTAATGTTTAATAACAGTAAATAGCACATTAAGCAGCATTGTGCTACATCCTAAACATGCTTACAGACATTCTTCTAAAGTAAACTGAAACAAAAACCAAAGAATCTTACTGTTTAAGAGTACTTTCTTATTTCTACATTAGTATCCAATAAAACTATAGTTCTCGTCAAGAAATTCTGACTAAAAAACACTTGCCTTATCGTGATTTTGCCCAAAATAAATTATTATGTTTTCTTTTACCTAATTTTGGAATCTCTAACGTAGTTAGGATCTTTCAAATTATCCTCCCAAGGAAGATGCCCACTGAGCCACTGGATCATGCAGTATCCAAGTATTTCCAAGTCACCACGTCGCGACGGGGCTATGCACACAAAAGAGGCAGCTTAGGAATACTGACATCATTTTTAAGTATATATAAAGCAATAAGGTAAAACAGTCAACTTTATAGTCTTGTTTGTCATCATAAAATTCTGACTGCATTTAATAAAAGCATTGAATATCGAGCAATATAAAAGAAATAATTTACCTCCAACTAATAATTTACTTTAAAATCCAAACTGGCAAACTCTAGAGTTTCAAACTGAGACTACTAGTCTAGGAAATAAATTATAAAACAATGACACATTTAACATTGCCCTTGGAAAACTTAAAGATATTAAAAACGCTAAAAGCTATTAAGAGGCCCACAGAACTAGGAGTTTTAGCTCCTCCGCGTGTTGGGCACAGAAAAAAGAAACGAATGCTGAGGAAACAGCCTAACCTAATAGGTGACAAAATAAAAGTTTACCTGTTACAAAGTTGTAGCTACATAAGAAACTTCCACAATTTTAGGGGGAAAAAACCCCAACATTCTGATTAAGCTAAATAAAACCAAAAAAGACCTTTGCTGCAGCTGACTGAACTACCTTCTCAGCTAAGACCTTGGTAATCTTTGAAGGGTGGGAGGAAGACGGCAAGAGAACACAGTGGCCCTGTTACAGAACTGCAGGAGTCTAACTTGTCCCTTCTTTCTCCAGCTTCTTCGATTCTTATTCATTTATCTACTTATTTATTTATGCAGAATTAAGAATCGTGTAGGAATTCAGCTGAAAACATTAGCAGTGTATTTCTTATTTCTTGTTCAAGTGCTGCTGACATACCCACACCATTGTGCGCATCGATGCTGGTGAATTCAATAGTGCCATCATGACATCTTTTGGGGTCTTCTTTGTATTCTTTGTGAATTCCTTCTGGGCAATACCGATAAGCAAGGCCATAATCTACCAAGTACACCTATAAATGTCCAAGCACCAAGACACAGTAAAGCCCAAATGACTGCACATATTCCCCTTTAAAGCCCTGAAACAAAATACTGTCATTTGAGGGTGACATACCACAGCACCCAAACGAGTTAGATCCAATATGCAAAGAACAGCAAATACTTAATTCTCAAAGACTTGATTCATTTATTTAACAGGGTTAAATGACCATGTAGCTATAGTCCAGATAATATCATCTGACTTTATATACTTTGCAGACAAGTATGTGTCATGCTTGCAAGTAATCTTGTCTTCAACTTGAGCAAAGATTGTAAACCTCATACTTTTTCTTACAGTCTAAACCAAAATTAACCACAGAATAAACCATCAATACTTGTTGCAAAACAATTGCCACATACCAAGTATAAGACTGCAAACACATAATACATTAGTTATCTTCTATTCCTCTGTGTCTTCACTTATGAAATCATCAAATATCAATTCACTCCACAAAAACATTTCATAAATTATAATAATGATCTGAAAAACGTTTAGATAAGGCTCTTACCTACATTTACATATTATATATCAAAGTCAAATCTTTATAATTAAAACTAAATTTTAATACTGTATACAGACATACCTGTGGGCACATACATGTGGGTCTGATTAGCATACAAAGCTAATAAATTTGGTTTTCTTCTATTCCATAGCCATATATTACATCTCTAATTCTGGGTAACTGACTCAGAAATGTATGTATTTGGTCACAAGAGGGAACTGAAGTAGAAATATAGGGACGGATCTAGCACACACATCTAGTAATAGAAAAATAATCCCATCCAAAGCATACGCCCAAAGGATAACATAGCTGCAAAAAAATTTCCGTATAAATAAAAGGCAGCATGTTTTAGTCAACTGCAAACTGAAATAAACTGCATTTTTATTTATTATATTGTACAAGTCCAGTCTACTTGAATTAATGGAATCCTTATCATTCAGGTTCTTAGCTATGCTTTGTTTGTCTTCTTGTTTTTAACCTAAAAACATCTAAAACCAACATGTCTGGAAATTCTGTGACCACCTTTACAATTTTTCCATTAGCATGCTATAGTATAGCATCTTTCTTCCGTCGCACGTATACAGATCTCTTACAGCCACCATAACGGAACGGGGAAGGGGAAGCAAACATCCAACATGAGAGAAAAAGAAAAGGGAGCCAAAGAAAAGGAAAAACTACACAAGAGGAAGTTAATGATAGGCTTGAGAAAAAGAAGAACCAAGTATGGAGGATCGACATAAAAACACTTAAAATGTTTAAATACTCCTTTCTTATACAAGATCAAGTAAGAAAAGAGAATACACATGGAACAGATTAAGTACAGTGGCCTAACTATGAGTGCCAACTAAACCTTACTTTTATCAAAATCATGGAAACAGCTTGAAGAAAATTGTATAAATCCCTTCACTCCAACTAAACTGACCCAAATAAAGGTATAATAGTATTAGTTTTTCCCCGTTCCTTAAAAAGTAAAAATTACTGAGGGCATGTAAATGTAATAAACTAAACAAATGCACATTTGGATTCCAAACACTAAGGGCATACAAATTTAGACAGCTAAGATATTTCTGTAAACCAACTGATTTGAATAATCAACATGTTAAAGACCAAATTTTCCAAGTAACAGAACACTTACATTTGATGGATTTCTTGAACAAAAGAAAAAAAATGACAAAGCAGACAAGCAAACATAATTCATTGGTGCACTATATAATTTTAAGCTTCCACCCCCAAATAGCTATTTGAAATTCATTTTGTATCACGAGCACTTCTCCTGAATATTATTTAGGGAAAAATAGCCAACTTGATAAAGTGCCAACAAATCGCATCAAAAATGGAGAATGTTAACTAGATAAAAGTGTCAAGAAGAAATATTATTATTACCATATCTACTTCAAAAAGTAAAACTTCTGCATGGGTTCAAAAGTTCAAAGCAACCATATTTGTTTTCAAACAACAGGTTTCAAATGGTAGGAATTAAGTTATAAAGCTACCTGGTCAGGATTCTTGTGGCTCAGAAGAAGATTTGAGGCCTTGATATCTCCATGTACATACTCGTGCTCATGAATATATTCCAGAATATCCAGCTACAAAAGTATCATATAGAATAAATCAATGCAGTACCTAACACCAACCAGCAGAGGACCGAGCTTCAACACAACTACTAGCCTTTACTGGATTAAAAACAAGAATGTAGCTCACATACAATTCTTAAGCTTAGCTGCAAGACAGTTTTCCGAGAAAACCTTTTCGCATTTGCTTCATATATTTTCTGAAGGTCACTCCCAAAGCGATCCATTATCATAAACCTGTAACTAAAGACAAACAAGAGAAATCAATGAACAAAATATAATTCAGGAAAACCTACTTCACAATGAGTGCTAAAAGTAAGATTTGTAATTTTTTTTGCTGAGGAAGATTCGCCCTGAGCTAACATCTGCGCCAATCTTCCTCTATTTTGTATGTGGGTTACTGCCACAGCACAACTGCCAACAAGTGGTGTAGGTCCACACCCAGGAACCAAACCTGGGCCACCAAAGCGGAGTGCACCAAACTGAACCACTAGGCCACGGGGCTGGCCCCTAAAAAGTAATTTTTTCAAGGCAGTGTTTATAAGAAAGTTGAACGAAAGAAAAGAAAAGGAAAACATTTGAAACAATTTCTTCAGACCAGAAATCTCAAGAGTCGAGAGTCCTTTCCTGTTGTGCATTTTACCTTGAGGGCCTCCTCCTCGTCTTAGTAGGCAAGGTCCACAGAGAGAACCCAACAGATTCATACACAGTAAAGACAAAACTCTCTGAGTAAGATTGACATCACTGATTTTTCATAGAGCTAATTTATGTTTCTGGATATTAGCTTCCTGCCTGTGACTGTTTTTCTCAATTTTTAAGGCACATGTTAGCAGTGTTAACATTCTGTTAAAATCAAGACTGTCAAGAAATGCTGTAACAATAGCTAATTTCAATAAAACTGCTTAAATTGTGTAAAAGGATTGTACACTAAATACTCAACAGACAAGATTTGAGGGAAGAACAAATATCCTAGAAAAATGTGAAGACTTTTGGTTTTGCCACAAAACAAGTATATCACCTTGGCCAAGTCCCTTCCTTCTTTGGGCCCCAGTTTCCATAGGCATCAAACGAGAAAGTGGGGCTGCATGCTTTCTAAGGTCTTTCCCAGCACTGAAGTTCTAAGATTCAATAACCACTCGTCCTATTTCGGGGTGCACTGAAAAGCATCACCTGGCTGCAGTGACACGGTTCATCTTTTGCTCGGAAGACCGCTTTTATCTTTGTAAAGTTTTCCAGATTCTCACTTGTCTAGTTTAATCACTCAAAACAACACTATACTCAAAATATACCAAGATATCTTCCAATGTGGATAAGATTAATAATCATCGTAACAAGAGCCAGCAGTCTAGGAAGCTTAGGCACGAGCACGGGACTACTCTAAGCGCTCTGGATGAATCAGTGCACTTGGCGCAGGTCACCCTTACGAGGTGGGTGCTCCTATGAGCCCCATTTTACAGCAGAAGAAAACTGATGATTTGTAATTTGTCCTCTAGCAAACGGTGGCCGTGCTTTCAACCACTCCACTAAAAGTACTGAAATAACAAACATCTGTAGGACACAAAAATCCCCTTCTATGTTGTAGGCTTCTAAGATAAAAAACAATATGACAAGTTCAATAGGAAAGGAAGAGCTAACATTAAAAGACAACATGCCAGATGAAAAGTTCAGGTTTCTATTCATTTCCAACTGGAAGAGAATTAGAGATCATCTCGCCTAAACATCTTTTAATAAATAAAATAATTAATGTCTACAGAGGTAAAGTGATTTGTCCAAAGTTAACACAATTAGTCAGTGGCAAAACGTATTTATTCATGTAAGATTTTCCAACACCCTGACCTCTAAGATAATAAAGAGAGAACGATAATTTTTACTTCCTGATTTCCTTTGTACAACAGGTTTTGAAAGGTTAAGGGATGAGACCAAGGACACGTGTACATGTTTGTTTTCACAAATAAGTGATGTGTGTAATTATTACAAACTAATATATGGGTAACAAAAATACCACCTCTGTTGACAGTCTGAAAGAGGGCTTAATTCAACGTGCGATCTATTAACACATCACACTATGTGGATCTTTGTTTTCATTCATAGATCCCTCCACCACTTCTCTAAACAATCCCTTAATTGCCTCACCATTTCTAAACTATACACATCAACTGAAGCACGATTTTGTACATTGCATAGAAATTCATACCACATTCTTCCACAAGGATATTTCTACCACTGAGTAGTAAAAGGAAAGTTATTTCTAAGTAACTCTTCTAAAGTAAAACCATCAACGTCTACTTTCCTGGGGACTAACATTTTTACAATCCTTACTGTTCTAAGTACTATATATATTATTTCAAATGAGTCACAGGGAAAAGTAAGGATTTCTGGCACGGGAGAAAGACTAGAAGGAAAATCTTACTTCCTATTTCTCTACTTTTGTAAGAACTAAAATGATCATTTTTAAGAGCTTTAACCTACGAAGTAAATCAATACCGCACAGGTGATTAACACTCCCTTTTAGAAGGAGACACTCCTACAACTCCATGTTACAGAAGAAACAGGCTGAGAGGTAAGTCACCAGTAGGAAGTGGTGAGCTCAGATATAACCCAAGTGTGTCTGGTTCCGGAGTCCCTGCACTTATAGCATCCTCTGGTCCACGAAGCGGAGCTCTCTCCTGCCCACTCCCATCAGACAGCTCAGAGAGTCAACCCGATCCCCACCATCTCTCCAGGCCCTGAGCACTTCACAGGAGCAACACACACAAGCCCTGTTCAACTGGCTCTGTGATTTTATCACAAAATAGGTGATAAGAATGTAAAAGGAAAAATGTGCTATGACAGTGTTGACAACTTTAAGAAAAGTCACAAATCCCAAACAAAAAAATGAATAAATAAAACCAATAATGATGATAATAATGCTGACTGCAACTAACATTTACTGAGCATGTACTATGTGCCAGAAAATCCCCCTTATGATTTACATGTTTCCATTTCATCTTCACAATAACTCCATAAAGTAAATGTTATTACCCTCACCTTACAGGTGAGGAAAGACGAGACACTGAAAGTGACTAGCCCAGGACCACATCTGACAGAGTCGAGTGTAAACCAGCTCAGTGAGGTTTAGGTTTTACTGTGATATACTTTAGTTGTTTAAAAAAAAAAAAAGAACTTCAAGTTTATACTGAAATTCTGGAACAAGGGACAAAACCCAGTTATTCCAAGTCTAAAGTGCTCTAGCCTCAGCCACATTTCTCCTCCACTTATTTCTACAAAACGTGGTTTGACAGTGTACGGTTTCTTAGGAACACAACTACTGTGCACCGGAGTACACTCGAACTGCCTCTGCTTTCCAGCAAGTCATCTGTAAAGGTTTTCCCTTCCCAAGTCCCTTCCAGATGGGCCCCAAGTCACCACATAAACCAATTCTCAAATGCCACTTTCACCAGCATGTCAATGGCCCTTGTTCAGAGCGTGGACTAGCTTCTGACTACCCACTACACTTCGGTTTCAAAATGCTCTTTCCTCCCCAGTCTTCATTACCTGCCTCAGTCTCTTTCTCCAAGTTTATTTCCTCTTCTCTCTCACATGCATGCCCTCTTCCTTTATTAAAGAAAAATGGCCAAAAGCCCACACAGCAGGCCAGAGCCTATCCTGCCCCATGTTCATGTGACTCTCCCATTTGAGAGGCTATTCCTCCTTATCAATGATTTTCTAAACCAGTAGTTCTTAACATTTAAGGGATTAAAGTCCCCTTCGAGAGTAAAAGCTAACACTTACATATATTTTACATATATTCTAACAGCTTTCTGTTTAATCCCTCTTGTTAAGTGGGTCTGTTCCTCTATTTCACAGACAAGGAAACTGAAGCAAAAAGGGGTAACTTACCCGCTCACACACATTTTAAGGGACAAAGCATAGATTTGAAAGCAAACAGTCTGGCTATAGAATTCTTGCACTTAACTTAATTAATCCTTGCTCTATACCATTTCTCCAGAAAATTGCATAAAAACTACAGAAACTTGTCCCAGCAAAACCAAAGATAACAAAATGTCATATATCATTTCAGGAAGTTCCAACATTCCCTAAGAGATGCATGGATTCCAGGATAAGAACGTCCATATTGTTTGGTTCCCCGTCCAACAACTACCTCTCCGCTCCATCTTTTCTAACAGAGCAACGATTCGGCATAGGCGTTCCATCCTCTTCCAGATGGCCATGTGCTTCACCATGCTCATCACTGTGATCACTTTGCCTCTGCCATGACTGGTGTAAGAATGAGCACTAGTAAAACTCTGACCAAGAAAACATGAGAGGAAGTCTGCCATGAGACTCCTGGGAAAGGTTTCCTTGCCAGGAAAGTGAAACTCACAAGAAGCAATACCATTTTCCTCTGTTGGGCACCTAGAAATGGGGCAGCCACCTTGAGACCATACAATGGAGAATTAATAGAGAACAAAGCCAAGATGAGGGCAAATGGGCAAGAAAAAGGAGTCTGGGCCCTTGATGATTACTCAAGAGAGCTGAGTCAAAGCTTTCCTTTACTTGCAGCTGAAAGCATCCTTACCAATCCCCCCTAGTTCCAAACTAAATCTACTCTCCAAACCTCAGCTACCAGCCTTACTCCATTCATTCATTCATTTATTCATGCAAATATTTTAAAAGTGTCAATTACGCATCAAAGTATTGGAGGTTTTCTCCAACTCAACTATGTCAACAATATTCTCTCCATTCTCTCAACTCCTAGGACATATGAGTCAGAATCACACAGTTTAGCACCTAACTGTTCTCTAATTGTTTGATGCATGTTTGTTTTTTCATAAAGAGCAGGACTCTACAGTGAGCAGATTATATATCTAACATGAAAAAAACGAACTGAAACCTGAAGGGCTCCTTTTTACATAAACGACATAGAGTTGTTTGTTTGTTTGCTTGTTTATTTTTAACGGCAAAAACACCCTTCGGGGCACGTTTAGCTTTGCTCCCACTTGTCAGCTGGGTTCCAGTCAGTTGCTGCTGCTCTGTACAAGTCCTCCAGACCGGAGACAGCATCTATTCACCTCTGTCAAACACACCCCACACAGCCCAGATCCAGGCCTAGCAGTGTTGCGCTCAGTAAATAATCCTTGACTAAAAAACTCAACAGTGAAGGCTCAGAAGGGGAGAAGAAAAACAAAACATGCATATTTTTACCTTTTTCCATTTTTATCATGTAGACCAGACCCCCAATACTTAGGAACACCCAGGTACTTCAGTTTATGGGTACGGATCCATTTCTGAACTGTAAGTTAAAACACATGTTTGTAATTCGAATTTTGTTATACATAAGAAAGTTTTTTTTAAAAATCATTAAGAACAAAATGTACTTATACATGCATTAAGATTTCACTTTTATTCATAAAAAAGGAAGTGAATAGTACATTATAAACAACAAATGAAAAGTACTTTACAATCAAAATATTTTTATTAACCCACAAAATTTTGTTATCCTGCCCTAAACGTTGTCTTTTAAATGAAAAATCTACAAAAAATATTTTTAAAAAAATCAAATCACAGTACTGCAGCTGCAATTAATATCTCTATTTCACAGAAAGACTTATCTTTTACTCCAATCTACAAGGTTTTTACTCATTCTAAAAGTCGTCAGCTAGGAAATCAAACTCTAGGAGAGACGGAAGACTTCCTTGAGAAATTGCCACGCCTGATACCATCCCACTGGGGGACTCCTGGGATCCTGGGAGTGCAGAGGAGAGGAGGGGACGGCAGAAAGGACCATGGTAGCTAGAAGAGGTCCTGCTCTCTCCCTTGATAGTCTCTTCTGTATCATTACTTATGGCATCCCCCCACATCATGTTCTCCAGAATTTAGAAAAATCCTCAAAAAGATTTGGAGATCCTTGAGCCACACCCATGGATTAGGGTTAAGTCTCAATTTCTAACAATATTTCCTGAATCATATATCATTTATTGACTTTATTCTATATATCAATATAGGTGAAATCTTATCATAACAAATTCATTAAGAGATCAGAATTCTGTCATACAAATCTCATTTAAATGGAATTTATTTATAAAGTAAGAAATAACAAAGCATTATAATATAAGATCCAATGCTCCAGTCTTGGGTTAAACAAAACAAAACAAACAGTGGTCATTTTAAAAGTATAAACACATGTATTATATTTCTTACTTTGCTCTGGTTTGGCAGCTCGCTGGTAGAACTTTAATTCAGTAAAAAGAGGTCCATTGTCACTGGGTTCCTTAAAAGATAAGCATTAATTAACACTAGCAGTAGTTAAAACTAGAGTTATTTTCAGTGAACCCTCAAAAAAGACTAACATATCAATTTTTCTTTCCAATTTTTTCAAACAAAAAAAATTCAAATCAATTTTTCCAATGTAATTTTGTTACTTAAGTTTATAACTGATTTAAGATTTAAGATTTAACCAAGACTTAAGTTTAAGTCAACTGCTTTAGAAATGTTTTAGACATTCTCAGAACAGTCTGTGTTATATTTCTTTCAAGCTCCACTTCTGTAAGTGATAAACTAGAAAATCAGACATACAGCTCAGGCTTTGCAGAAGTTTAAGAAAAATCTTTAAACTTATTTTCATTTTTATTAAGCTCTCTCTTAAGCAAAAATCAGCAACCATGTTAACTGTTTCACCAAGGGGCTACAGATATTTCTGAGATTTAATAAAATTTCAATATCTGCTTTAACCAATTAATGGAAAATCCCACTCTTTCCCTGGTTTTCATTACAGTTAGATCTAGTTTATCAGGACTGGCAGAAACTAACCTTACCACAAACAAGAATATTCTGGAACTCCAGAGTGGGGAAGCACTGTCCATTTAACTGCATCCTTTCCTTTCTGACACTGATTCCCATGTTTTTCAAACTAAGGAGCCATACAATTTACTTCCCACAGGATAATTTAAAGACAGGAGGAAAATGGAGTTCTATGACAGTTGTTTTCCACCAACTTTACCGGACTATGTTTGTTTCACATTTTAAGAGATATTAATAGTTAAAATTATTTGTAAAGAGGCATATACTCACAAAAAGGTATCTGACAAACAAGGGACATTAGCCTGTCGGGGGTTTGCCCTGTCAAACAAACACGGAAGGGTGGGAAAGATATTATAATTTTGTGGACTTTTTATATAGTAAACTTTTCCTCATTAAAACTGGTTTGTATTGATTTAATGTTTGTGTTGGTATTATCTTGTTTATTGAGAGTCTGAGAAAAATTGTGAAAAGCAGTGAAAACTTCAAATGAAGAAGCGAACATTTCCAAACAAATTTTAGGATGGCTTTTCTTTTAGGAAGTATGGGAAGAAAGTTATTTTGGACAGAATATCTGTGTCGCTGGAGTTCAAGGGTCGGTAGAGCATTAGGAGAAGTGATAAATGAGGCCCACTACGTTAACTGAGAGAAAACTTGTGAAAAGATGAAGTTTTCAACTACTGGAGATGACTTTTACAAATACTTAAAATATGTTCACTTTTGTTCATTCAAGACATCCTCCCTGTCATAAAAGCTAATTTTGCTCCTTGAGGTTTAAATAAAGCCACTCCATACATACAGTTCTAACACCTCACATTTCTTGTAATTCAGAAAAACAGGGATCCCCTGTTAAAGTACTTACAGGAAGACTGATTAGCCCACCTGCAAAGTGTCAGGCAGGACCTGGTTAAGAACGAGCACTCAACATCAAACGGGCAACACAGACAACACTTGGAGCAGAACCTGAACGTAAGCTTGCCTTATTGGTGACAGTTAAGTCTACTTTTCAGCCCAACCTTGGAAGAGAATGGTACACAACGGTTTGACATGTGGTCGCCTCTTAAGAAGCAGAAACTAAACAATATATTAAGGTCTAAGTGCCACATCCGTAATTTGTGGACTCAGTATCTCAAGTTTCACCATAACCTGTGACTCCTGCCCAGCAATGGTAGCTAGACAGACACCTGTGAATGTTCAGAGCTTGTGGCTGAGAACAGGCCTTCAGCAGGAGTAAAAGACTCAGTGTAAGAAATGAAGAAAGAAACAGAAATTGAAGAGAAGGAATTTTGGTAAAGTTACTCTCCAAAGGCTAACCTGTAGAAGAGCTCATTAATATAATTCAGGTTTGAAAGAGGTTTTCCTAAGACAAATTCTGGCTTATTACCATCAGTATAAAATTCTGATTTATTCAGTTTCAACCTATGTCATATCAACTTTAATTTTCAAGCTTTCCTTCAGGCAATAATTTATTAAACTCATAATAATGAGACTCAACCTATATAAGTCAGGCTATTATAATGAAAGCCCTACTGCAATGAAGGCTCTTTGAGCTCATTTCATATTTTTTCTAATCCAGAAAGATTCCATTATAACAAAATAAAGGAGCTACTTCCTTGGCATTGCACTCTAGCCAAAGCTAGCTATTTCTGCTGAAGAAAATACCTTAACTCATAACTAAAATTTTATTAACATATTTCAAATCTAAAATACTTTGCCAACTCTATAATAGCCAAGATTTAGAAAAGAAATTGGGACTGACATTTTAACTAGAATATCACTAAACGTTTCTTTAAGACTTCTAAGTGTCAAAATGAAGATGACAACAGAAAAAAAAATTAAAATGTGATATATTTCAATGGCACCATCTAAAAGCAACTGGCTGCCATTTAAAAATGAAGCTGTATAAAGTTTCTCCTTCCTACCAAAAAATTATGATATATGAATTGAAAATTCAGGTCACTTCTCATAACATCAGTAAGGGAAAGTAAACATCAGTCTGCAAACTTCTTTCCAGGGAACTTCAAAATACAGATTTATATCACTTCATACTGGGAAGTGACCACCATGTAAAGAACTGTTAGGATATAAGACTGAAAAGCCTGACTTCCACCTCCAGTTCTGCTAATAGCTCACTGACATGACTGCAAAGGGTGAGTGTCATTGGAAACACGAATTCACTACAAAGTCTGTTAACAAGAAAATGCAAAAGAGAATTTTTTCTCCTTGTATTATCCAACCGACTATTCTCAATTACCATTTCTCTCTGTACATTTACTTTCCTGACATAAAATATAGATAGTGTCTCCCAGCTATCTAGAGGCAGACTATACAAGTTTACCATCTCTGGTGACCCAGCACCACAACTCCAAGACTGTTTCCTTAAGTCAATAAGGATCAAGGTCCTAAACAAAACCAGACACCGTCATTTGGTAGAAGAGAGAATGTATTTAGTGTGTACCTAAACATCTGTCTTGAATATGTGTGTCTTAACTCCATTTCAAGGCCAAATGTAAGAAATTTGTGGGTTAACTATTTGGAGCTCTTTCATTGAGCAGATATGCATATTAGCAGCCACCAAACCGTCTGCCAAATCTTCTACATTACAGCAGCACGTACCTGCACGGCTTTATTGAATAAAAAGATCCCCAGATAAAGATGGACATGGGCACGCACACATGATTCCACTGAAAATACTCAAGGTGCTCTGGGTGCCAGACTCTGTCAGTGGTTCTCAACCCCGATGCACGAAAGAATCCCCTGGGGAGCTTTACTTACCATAGCAATGCCTAGGCCCTGCACCCAGAGATTCTGACAACTGGGGCTGAGAACCACTGTTTGAGTTGGTATGCTATTACATTAATTATTACACTATTAAGTATAACTTTACACTAAAAATCAATTTGCCTTTGATTATTTCTTAAATAACATTTGCTGAGCTTTTTCTCTAAAAATAGAATATGTGCTCATTTTAGAAAATTTGGAAATATTTTGATATATTTTCTTCACACAAATAGCTATTTCATAAAATTATCTCCATATTATACATAGTTTTGTATCTTGCCTTTTTTTTTTTTTTTTTTTTGGTGAGGAAGATTGGCCCCGAGCTAACACCTGTTGCCAATCTTCCTCTTTTTGTTTGAGGAAGATTGTCACTGAGCTAACATCTGTTGCCAATCCTCCTCTATTTTGTATGAAGGATGCCATCACAGCATGGCTTGATAAGCAGTGTGTAGGTCTGTGCCGGGGATCCAAACCTGCAAACCCTGGGCTACCAAAGCAGAGCACGTGAACTTAACCACCACGCCACCAGCCAGCCCTTCTCGCTTTTTTTTCCAATAATGAATTATGAAATTTCCCCAAAGAGTAGTAGTTGTTCTTTGAAAACATGAATTTAATTTTTTTTAAAGATTGGCACCTGAGCTAACATATGTCGCCAATCTTTTTTTTTAAGATTTTATTTTTCCTTTTTCTCCCAAAGTGCCCCCGTACAGAGTTGCATATTTTTAGCTGAGGGTCCTTCTAGTTGTGGCATCTGGGATGCCGCCTCAGCATGGCCTGACGAGTGGTGCCATGTCCATGCCCAGGATCCGAACTGGTGAAAACCTGGGCCGCCAAAGTGGAGCGTGCGCACTTAACCACTTGCCATGGGACCAGCCCCAAAAGGAGCTCCTTTTTTTTTTTCCCTGCATTTTCTCCCCAAATCCTCCCAGTACATAGCTGTATATTTTAGTTGTGGGTCCTTCTAGTTGCGGCATGTGGAACACTGCCTCACCATGACCTAGTGAGCAGTGCCATGTTGGCGCCCAGGATCCAAACCAGCAAAACCCTGGGCCCCAGAAGCGGAGCACGTGAACTTAACCACTCGGCCACGGGGCCAGCCCTGTTGCCAATCTTCTTTTTTTTCCTTCTTCTTCTTCTTCTTCTCTCCAAAACCCCCTAATACATAGTTGTATATTCTAGTTATAAGTGCCTCTGGGTGTGCTATTTGGGACGCCCACTCAGCATGGTTTGATGAGCGGTGCCATGTCCGCACCCAGGATCCGATGAACCATTTCAAGTTTTAACATTATAAAGCTCTGAGAATAAAAGATGCAGAATAGTAATGGACAGAGCTATGGCAGAGCATACCACAAGTGAAGGCAAATTATGAATGGGCCTACTGTGAAATGCACAGACAAGAGATGCAAGTGTGTGGTATCGAGAAGTTAACACGTGGTGGGGAATTATGGCTAAAAAGGTTCCAAAAGAATAGGCATTTAAGGGCGGTGTACAGAAAATAAACTTTAAAACAAGGTTCTTATCAAATAACTTAAAACCTACTTAGGGAGATAAACACATAAAAAACTAAAAATAACTGGTAGCATGAGAAGGATATTAGCATGTGAAATTGTAAAATAAAAAGCAATAGAATGAGTGCTACAGGAGTTTAAAGGAGTTCCGAAAAGACAGGTATCAGGGAAGAAAGAAGCAAAGAATAGTTACTAAAAGCTCCCTCAGAGAGGAAAGTCAATAACACAGTTTTGTTTATGGCATTCTTCCAGGATCACAGACAAACTATGACACTGAAAATGTTACTGAAATATTAAATGCAAAAGAGAAATCAACTGAATACTTATCACTGTCTTAATTACAAAGAGAGGGAGTAATATAGGATAATGGAAACAGAACTGAATTAGGAGACAGAAGATGCAGAGTACCAAATCAGGTTTGATAACAAATGGCTTTAAACTTAGAAATATAATTTGCTGCCTTAAGCACTTAGGAAATACTTGTTCCTACCCATTTTTTTAATAACTCTATAAGTAAAAAAGGTAGTCAAAGTAAAGTTACACTGAATAACATAATTCTAAATATCATAATTCTAAAGAAGAGTCTCATAATTCTAAAATAAAACACAATTTAAAGCAGCTCAGGCTATACAGAAGCATAAAGATGTGGTTACACACCAGGCCCACCTCTAAGACATGGTACCGGCACACTTTCCTTCCAAGACACGGAAATGACTGTGCAGATTAACCAACCGCAAAGCAGCCCGAGGTAACCATATTTTTGAACCTTAAGATTATGAGAAGTCCCAAGGGGACTTGATTTCTTCTCACAATGGAAACTTCTGAAAGTTCCTAAGAAGAAACTAATCTCACCCACAGATTTTAGTATTTTAATTTGTCATATCAAAGACAAATGCAGATAATATTCTGCACTTCCATGCAAATAACCCAATTTAATGGTAAGATCTTTCATTCCTCTGACACAGCAGCAAACTATTTCAAAAGGAGTGTTACTTCACAAGTGAAAAAAAAGAAAAACCCAAAATGAAAGGGCGTGAAGAAAACTGAAACAGCAGAGGAAACAACCCAATGGCACACGCTTTAAAGTTACCAACTCCACATCCCCTTATAGGCGCAACGGAGCAACTGGGACCAATCAGCCCTCTCACTGTGACCAAATACAAACATTCCACAAAATACAGGAAACTGCCATCTTCAGACATCAGACAGAACAGGCAGTACAGGACCGCGACCTCTACAAGATAGGAAAGAAAGTGAGCCCCGGGACAGCCCCAGCTTTCTCCAGAGGCACCGGGAGGAGAAAGGAGACTCAGGATACTGCAGGGCAGGGCGGGGACAACCAAACACAGCACGCCAGCAAATCTGACACCAAAACCAAACGAGATGAGAAATTTTTTAAATTTAGAAATACTAGAAAAAATTAAACACCAATATCCCTCATGAACAAAGATGTAAAAATCCTTAAGAAAATATTAGCAAATCAATTCCAGCATTATGAAAAAAGCATAATATACCGTAACTCAGTGGAGTAAATGTTAAGAATACAAAGTTACTCCAACACTCAAATATCAATCAATATAACTGCCACATTAACAGAATAAAGGAGAAAAACCGTATGATCTATCTCACTAGATGCAGAAAAAGCACTCGGAAAATCAATAGGCAAACTACAAACTGGGTGAAAATATTTACAACAAAGATATCTGCAAAAAGGCTCGCATCCAGAGCAACTCTCTTACTACTCAATTATAAAAAGCAAAACAACCTAGTTATTGGGGCCAGCACAGTGGCGCAGTGGTTAAGTTCGCGCGCTCCGCTTCGGTGGCCTGGAGTTCACCAGTTCCGATCCTGGGGGGTGACCTACGCACCGCTGGGCAAGCCATGCTGTGGCAGGCGTCCCACATATAAAATAGAGGAAAATGGGCACGGATGTTAGCTCAGGGCCAGTCTTCCTCAGCAAAAAGAGGAGCATTGGCAGCAGATGTTAGTTCAGGGCTAATCTTCCTCAAAAAAAATTTTTTTAAACTAGTTATTAAAAAAGGGGGGAGGGCAGAGCATGCAAAAGATTGAGGAGGCACTCCACAAAGGAAGATATGAATGGCCAAGACGCACAGAGAAAAAGTGCTCAAAATCAGTCATCAAGTAAATATAAACTAAAACTATGAGACACTACTACACTCTCAATATCATGGCTAAAAACAAACCACGTGACGACACCAAACGTTGCAGAGGATGTGGCGCAATAAGAACTCTCACACATTACTGGTGGGTGTGCAACACGGTACAACCACTTTGGAAATCCGTCTGGTACTTTCCTATAAATTTAAATATACACCTTCCCTATAAAGCCGTAACTCTACTTCTAGCTATTTATCCAAGAGAAATAAAAACCTACATCCATAAAAACACTTGTACAAGAATGTTTCTAGAAGCTTTATTCATAACAGACAAAACTGGAAACAATCCAAATGTCTATCAACAGGAAGTGGAAAACAAATTACAGTATGTCTACACGACACACTACTACTGAGCAAGAAGACTAAAACAGGAAGATACGCCAACAATGTGGACGAACCTTTAAAACATTATGCTGAGCATAAAAAGTCAGAGACAGAACAGTACATCCTGTATAACACGATTTATGTGACGTTCTAGAACAGGAGTAACTAATCCACAGCAAAAACCAGACAAGTGCTTGTCTCCAGGGCTGCAGGAAGTAGGGGTGTGACCAGAAAAGGACACAAGGAATCTTTCTGGGGTGACGGAAACATTCTACATTTTAATAGGGGTGGGAGTTACAGAGTATAATGCTCCTGTCAAAGTCTTTAAATTATTTAATATCTTTGTATTTCCCTGTAAAAACTATGCCTGAATAAAAAATGTTAAAAACAATCACTAAAACAATTCAGGTCCAAAAAAGTTAACTCATAAGGGATCAAATATGTTCCTTTTTGAAAAGAGAGTAAAATAAACCAAAACAGAAAACCTTGTAGTAATTCTAATTCTAGAGTTTGGTAGCCTTTAGGAGTGGGGGACTTACGTGGTAATTTGCCAAAATAACAGACCCTGTTACCTCTTCTATTGAACAGAAACATGTTCTTCACATGTGTTAAGGAACTTTGAGAGAGGGAAGACATAAATGCTGGTGAGCAAAACGATACATAATATATTGATAAAAAAAAAATAGTAGCTAAAATGCCTTTTTATACACCAATATATAAACTGGCTATTCAAAGTATGCTTATGTCAGGTGGAACCTTGTCAACCTTCACTCATTACAAACTAATTTCCACAAGAGTATAGCAAAAAGAGGTTCAAAGCGATCATAATTAAATAAATAATGTAATTTACTAAAGCGGAAGGGGAAGGGAACAAACCTAAAAAAAGAAAAAGAAAAAATTGACCAAGTGGAAGTTCAGAAGCAAATGCAAGATAAAATACAGTAACATTTCATTAAAGTAGCCTAGTCTTGTGAGCTATAAATATAAAACGCATCCCATGCACCGTAAGTATGGCTGAACTGCATGTCTGCACCGCGTCTGCACACCCCACACTTTCCTTCACTTTCCAACACCAGTGCCCCTATAGTTCGAGAGAGGAGACTTTTTGAACTCAAATGACTTCAAACTATAAAGCTACTTTTGTGTCTTATTAAATATGCATGAAACATTATTAAAAATGTAATACCTTATGTTTAATTAGTTCTAGTTATCAAAAAGGATGTTTTATAAAATAAATACTACACTAAATCAACAGATAAGAAAAAATCAGCTAAAATATTTTCTTACCACTTTTACAACGCAGGGTGCATCGTTGCCCACCGACTTTGAAGAATTCATATCAGCTGTTTGAAAAAGTGATATATGTACTATCAGAACAAGAAGTACCATTATTATAAATAGCCTGTTACTAACCCTTTATTAATATTTGGGTCTGCATATCTATAACCCCTTGATAGAATAAATTTCAGTTCCCAATATGTATTTCAGGATATCATTACAGTATATTTAATAATTTTAAGACTTTTTTTCATGTTTTAAAATATGTTTGAAACTGGAATGTATCTTACAATTGCTGGTATCTTCAATATGATCCTCAGTTAAGTATGGAAAACTCTGAGTTAAAGATTTAATTCAAAAGTACGCATGACCTTTGGTATGCTAATGTATGTGGTGCACTCCCAAGAGGATAATAACTGATGCAATTTCTTAAATTTAACAAACTAGGGAATCTTTTTAAGAAGAAGCATCAGGAAGCTAAGAAAAGAGAGAGCTAAAGTTCCAAAAAGCACTAGTTTAGGAGAAAAAAACTCATCTAGATCAGGATGTTCAGGATGTTGGCACTAGAACTTTGAACTGACAACTAGAATAATTTTAATGTGGCTGTCATTTTATTTCATGCAAATACAGAAGCACAGCTGCCCTGGAATACTGACTCAGGAACATAAGTGGTATAGAGGAAAAATTAAGGAAGCGAGACAGTGCTGCGAGGCAGTTAAGAGAAACCTCACTGACAGGGTGTCATTGGAGCAGCGGTCTGCAGGCCGTGAGGGAATGTACCTTGCAAGTGTCTGGGGTAAGAACATTCCAGGCCGACCAGCACAAAGCTCCTGATGTGGGAACCTCTGACATGTTTGAGGGAAGGAAGTCAAAGCAGCTGGAAAGGAAGAAGTGAGGTGAGAGTAACAGGGGGCAGATCACAAGAGCAGCAGGGAACAAACACGACAAGCTCGATGGGTGACACAAAGCTGGTGCTATGAATGAGATGGAGAGCCACTGGACGTTCTGAGAAGAGTGGCAGGACCAGACATTGATTTTCAAAAGATTTTTCAGGGTGCTTTGTGAAGAAATGCAGCATAGAGGGCAAGGGCAGAAGCCAGGAGATCAGGATATGACAGTATTCCAGGTGAGAGGTGGGGGCCTGAACCGGAGCGGAGCAGACAAGGTGGTGGTAGGTGGTCAGACTGTGGACATATTTTCCAAGAAGAGCCAACAGGACTTGCTGATGAATCAGACACAGAGGGTAAGAGGGGAAATGAGGTAAGGACGGCTCCAGGGTTTTGGCCTGAGCAACTAGGAAGAGGAAGCTGCTACTTACTAAGGTGGAGAGAACCGCAGAAGGAGCCGGTGCTTTGGGGTGTCTTAAGTTTGAGATGTTTATTAAACATCCAAGTTCAGATAATACAGAGGCAGTTCATATACAAGTCTTGAGTTCAGAAGAGTGGTCAAGTTGGAGAAATAAATTTGAGAGTCATCAACATAGAAACACTACTTACTTAAAGCCACGAAACTGGAAGAGACCTGCTGGGGAATGAGTGCAGAGAGAGAAAAGAAGACACCCTAGGACTGAGCCCTAAGGCTTTCTCACATTAGAAGCAGAAGAGAAACCAAGAAACCACCAAGCAGCTGGGAAGCAGCAGCACTGTGAAAAGGCTGCAGCTAAAATACTTCAGACTAAAGGAACATCAGGTAACAAAACTGGCCAAAAGGGGGAAATGAAGAGGTCTGAGCTCCTTAAGGACGAGCCCCAAGGAACGGCACTTAGATACTGAATTAGTAATAAAGCAAGGTCAGATTTTTTAAAATAAGCATTTAGTGTACAAAATATTACAATGAGGACAGTATCCTAATAATACGGCACAATTCAAATAAGAAAAGGGAGGAAAAGGAAACAATAATTCACTCAAACAACAAGTACTGCGAAATATGCCAGGCACTAGGAATACAGTAAGAAGAGCTGTCCCATGAGCAAGAAGCACATGTTTATTACGGAAAAATGAAAAGTAATTTCACTGCAGCATGGAACATATCATGAAAGGGTTAACGCAAGGACTATAAACAGATAGTACCTGCCCTAAACTCAGCTTTGTAAAAATGAGGCAAAGGGCAGCATGATGGCCAAGGCACAGATTTTGAGGAAATAAAGGGATGCACACAAAAGTTACACGGGACCAGACTATGAAGGTCTTGTATGGCATTCTCGAAAGTTTGGCACTTTATCCTAATGGCACTGGGGAACCATTCAAGAAGTTTAATTAGGCTAGGTCCCTCAAGTGACAATGTGAACAGTGGGATGCAAGGGGCAAGACCGAGCAGAGAAGATTGACCGCTAGAGTGAGAATCTAGGCAAGACATGAAAATGAGAGGCACTAAGACAGTGTCAGCAAACATGGAGAGAAATGAATGGAACTGAGAAATCACACAGCTAAACCAAGAGGACTAGATGAAGTACTAGGGATATTAGAGAAGGAATACTGGAGAATGCCTTCCCAGTGTCTGCCCTGAGGGGTGTCATTCATTCAACTAATTCTCTCCTGATCACGAGAAAATCAAGAGATAGAAGAGGATGACACAAGCTTTAGAGATGCCTGTGCGGCATCCAAGTAGAGATCCCTTGTAGGCCATTGGCTATGGGCCTGGACTCAGGAGATCAAGTCCTGGGCTACAGATCAAAGTCACGGAAATCAACAGCAAAGACAGTAACAGAAGCCATGAGACTCCATGAGATCAATCAGAGAGAATGAAAAGTGAGCCAGGAAGGAAGGCTGGAGAACATGTTAGTACCTATCAAGATGACCAAGCACATCCAGAGAGGTAGGAGGAAAACCAGAGGTGAAGTATGTTATCGTGAAAGACATGGAAGCAATTTTTATGAGAAGGAAAGACAAACAGCATCAAATGCTGCAGAAAATATCCAAAGAAAATTCAAAAGCAATCTTTTTAATTCATTAGCAGAAATTGCTGATAATCTTGAATATGGCTGTTTTGTTCTATCAGTAGGCACAGAGACATAAACTGGAGGCAGCAATATTAAAGCAAATTCCTACTCTAGATTGATCAATTCAGTTTTACAGAAGCAAAGTTTTATTACAGATATCTGTCAAACCACTGGATATTAAAAATACTATTAGATGGCACTTTCTGATAATAAATACAAATAGAAATAAAACACATACTGCACACACGCAAAGCAAATTGCGAATTTGCCAAAGATTACAAAAGCAAATTAACTAATGCAAAATGAAGAACATACTTGCCTAAAGACAAGTTCCCATTCCTAATATGGGATGTCAAAAGTCCACACGTTCTGCAGTAGAGACAGTTTATATAATCTACCATCTCTAAATCACAAGGTCAAAATATACGTACCTAGCTAACACAGCTACTGACCTTTTATGGTTTATGAGGATTTTCACCTTAAGTCAGAGATAGCCAGTTCACTGGAATGGGTTGGCTCTGAACAAAACTAAAGAATCAACACGTATTTTCCAAAGGTGAGTGCCACTGACCCAGAGGAATCATATTTATTATATAGCAAAGCACTGCTTTTTCAGCTGTATTTCATGAAATATCTCCAGAGGCTGGAGCTGACCAATCAGACCCCACTGGTCCTGGAGGAGGTTTAGCCGGACCGTCTGAGTAACAGCAGCTGCTCACCTCTCCACGTCAGTGGTTCTCTAACCACAGCACGCATCTGAATCACTGGAGGACTCACTCGATCACATTGCTGGGCCCTCCCTACAGTTTCAGCTTCATAGGTCTGGGGTGGGACCCGAGAATCTGCAATTCTAACAAGTTTCATGTGGTGCTAATCTAGTATCTAATATTAGAATTCTGAGTAAGATGGTGCTTGAAAGAAAATAACAGTCCCACTACTAAAAATAAAACTTTATAAACCTCACGGCAGAAATTAAATAATTAACTAAATTAAATCAAGATTAAAGGTGGTAAGCACATATAATGGAAGAGTTAGAAATATCAAAACCGAACATGAAATACACTGTGTCGCTACTCACAGTCTTAGAGAAACAGACAGCTTTAGAAGCAATCAGGTAACACATTTTTTAAATCAACAAGTTAGTTAACCCACAGAATCTCAGGTTCTACAATGGGTCCCCCAAAATTTCAGGATAAGTGTGCTAATTAATAGTACATTTAATCAGGCCTCATATGCAATTTCTAGGTTGTTCCCCTAATTCCACTATAACTATTAGGGTTGTAGAGAAAGGAAAAAAACCCACAGTTGTTAAAGATCTGAAAATCTCCATATTAAACCAAAATAGAAGAAATAAATCCTAATTGGGTGGAGGCAAGGAAAGAAAGATGTACATGGCTCTCTTTGGGTCTCAAAAAAGATTAAGATTATATAGAATATCTTAAAAATCTAAAGCCATAGTGCTCACTAGTGACAATATTACAGATAATTCTCATCCTTTTATATTGTGATTAAATCATCCATCTTCTTTTCCACTCCTATGTCAGAGATGCATTTCTGCCTAACCTACAATGATTAGTTGACTGTAGATTATTAGGAACATCCTGTAAAAGCTCACAATTGAGAAACTATTTTGATAAGAAAGCATATAATCTTTGGATTGACAATTAGAAGTAGTCATACACTTACCCAGATATATACAACCAAAGCCACCTTGGCCAACGGGTAATCCTAGTTTCCATTCCTTTTTTGTGAGGTCAGTGATTATCTCCCCAGCTGCAAAGTGTTCTGCAAGACGTCTCTTTGCAGGGCCCTGTCTTACAGCTTGAGCTGCTTTTACACGAGGCATTTTCACTATAATGTAAAACAAAGTAACACTCAGAATTATAATCTTGGAAATGTGGAAAACATTTGTCACTAAGGAAAGCTTCTGTGCAACAAAGATGCTGTTCAAATTCCCACTTACACCAAAACTTAAAATAAAACTTAAAAAAAACTAAATAAAGGACAGCTGTTAATTCTGATGTATAATTGCTCAAATCTTATTCATCTCTTAACTTTGTAGAGGACAATAAATAAAATGATCTAATCAATTATTTCAAGAAATAACTCTTTAAGTTTTAAGTTTCAGTGGTATAATATCACTCATGACTAAAAGTGTTCTTTAACAACAACAAAAATTGCTGTACGAAGTTGAGGGGAAAAGGTGCATCCAATTAGAATGCACACTTTATAGTAACGCAATGAGGAGTTTATAAAGGTCCATACTGATGTGACAGGAACATAATACAGAGGTTGAAAACACAGGACAATTCACAGGAGGGTAAGGGGAAGGAGTATTTATGGGATGACAGTTGATCCTTTACACAGAGGCTCCCATCCATCCTCATGACTCTGTGAAGATTACGTTGTCATCCCCATTTTATAGATGAGGGAATTAAGGCTCAGCAAAGTTAAGCAACCTGTCCAGGGTTTTATGCCCAGTGAGTGGGAGAACGAGAGAAACCTGCACTGAGGACTACCCAGCTCCAAAGCCTCCCCAACGCGCCCCACAATTCCAGACGCCCCCACGAAGGAGGAGCAGACTTTCAAAGAGTGACAAGGAGAAACTGTGGTTGCTTAGTCGTCTGGGTTCACAGGAAAGGCAAAGCTGGTGACACCCAGCATTCTATGCTTCCCTTCTCAATTGTATTCTTGAAATACCATTTCCTGTTAAATGAAACCAGGTTCCTTAAAGAAATAACTGATTCCAGGACTAGAGCTGCAAATTTACAACATAAACTTGGAACATCTTGTCATTTCTAGACATCAAGGAAACTATCGAAAACTGCTAGAGTTACGTCAAATACGTCTAAGGAGCCAGCTTGGAAGATGTTCCCACTGACCAAAGACGGGCCAATTTGAGCCAATAAAGATGATAACCACAATGGATTAAAACACATAAAATAGACAAATCCAAGAGTTTATAACAGTAAGAAAACTAGTGGTCACCTCTAAAGGATAACAGAAAACCACTCAATTTTGAAAACTAGCAAATGAAGAAAAAGAATCAAGCATTTATCCTTTCTTTCTTACATGAATTGTATCATTGGATAACCAAATAGAAGATGAAGAGAAATTTCTCCTTCTAGAAAAATCTCAGCTAACAAATGAATAAGCATGGTTTTCGGTTAACACCATTTCCACCTCCTAATGAACTGATGGATCCAGACATTGAGCACTGACAGCTACTAACATCAAAATGTAAAAGATATCCAGACGTTATGTGCCTCCCAATAAAAGAACACACCACTGCCCATGAAGCAATCTTGCCGAAAAAAATAAAGAAAAAATAAACAGACTCTGAATCTGATCAAGCCTACCAATTCACAGGCTATGAAGAAGACAGAAGAACAAGGTAAACTATAGCACAGGAATGCAATCAGCAAAATCCTAGCTGGGGGAAACCTACAGGACATCTCATCCCATTTCTTCAACAAATAAAGGGAAAAAAAGAAGAGAAGTGAGAGACAAAAACTAGATTTAAAAAGATTTAAAATAACATATCTGAAACCAAACAAAATCAGGCAAATAAAAACTACATGTTTAGGGATGCACATCTGAGTGATAAAACCATCAAGCAAAGGAAAGGATTACCACAAAAGATAGAACTCACTATAAGGCAGCATAAGCAAGTTGTGGTTAGGATGGGGCACCTGCTGGGCAAGTTCTACTCTCAACCTAAGTGGTGGTTCCAAAAGCACCCTTATAACTCGTCAAGGCTACATTTGCTTGATAAGGTTTTCTGTATTGTAAAATATTTTATGGTTTTAAACATTAAAAAATTACTGTTCCTATAATTAACAATCACCAAGGGATCAAAACTGGAAATCTTTTCATACTCCATGAGCTTGTCCAATCATACACCCACAGAAAAAGAAAAAAAGAGACTGCTAAGCGACATCTGTACTTTATTTGCTGTGAACTGGTAGCCTTTTGTTTTTTTATTTATACACTTTTATATATTCTATATTAAAGAAATTAGCTCTTTGTATTGTAAATAATCTTCCCAATTTACATGTCTTTTGATATCATTTATTTTCAGCTTTTACATTTTGTCATCCTTAGAAAGACCTTTCTCAGTCAAATTACTTTTTTCAAATATCTCCCGTTTTCTTTTAGTTATTTTATGATTTCATATTTTGCTGGTAAAATTTTGATCTGTCTACACTTACATTGGTATATGATATGAGGTGGGAATCCAGCTTTTCCCAAATGGTTCCCCAGTTTTTTTTTCCTTTTCTGCAGTCATTCACACGCATTAGGGAGAGCCACAGTATTTAAGGAACTTAACATATCATACCAACGCAAGTCGCTAAGTACAAAAAAAGCTCAATGTTCAATAATGTCGCTCAATGTAGGTCCTAGATCACCAGCTTCTTTGCGAACAAACAACAACAAAAAAGAAAAATACATTAATTAGCATTTGAAACTAACTTTGCGCTTGCGTTAAAATTTTCCTCACACTTACATCTACTCCACGTGAATGTGAAGAAGTCACTGAAATCTACTCTGCTGCTCTGATAGAAAGAGGCCACTACAACACAAATATTTCTTTAAAATGTCGCCAGATGAAACTGCCTTCCTCCTGCGGCTTCTCACAGAGATAGATGCGGAGGCCTCCCTTCTGTCAGCCCCTAAGATCTCAGGCGGGCCTCAGGCAACCAACGACCATGTCAGCGATCAAGGGCTGGCTGCTGCTGGGTGCCAGGGAGGCCAAAGGCAGTGGATTAATAAACAAACATTGGATCAATAACCCATCTTTTAAAATGCTGACAGACACAAGAGACTTAAACAAGTGCAGCCGGTACCACACACTTGCACAGGGCAATTTAACATAACAACCATCCCTAAAAAAAATAAAACCTGATAATGCTTATGATGCTTACAGTGCGCTGCTGGATTCTATTTGCTAATATTTTATTTAGGAATAAAATTGAAATTCCTAAGTAAGATTGGTCCACAATTTTCTTTTATTCTACTATATTTACCTGTTTTGATATCAATATTATACTTACTTCATAAAAAGACTTTAGAAGCTTTTCTTCTTTTACCAACTACAAAGAGTTTAAACAGTATTTGAGTGATCTATTCCTTAAAGATTTTGAAGTCCTCAGCTGTGAAGCCTGACAAAACCAAGTGTTGATAAGGACGTGGAGAAAACGACTTCTGACACTGTACACTGTGTCAGCCACTCTGAAAATCCGTTCTGCAGTAACTGCTAACTGACCCAACAATACCTCTTCTATGTGTATACTAAGAGAAATGAAAACCTGTCCACCAAGACATGCGCAAGAATGATCACAGCAGCTTTATTCAAAATAGCCAAACACTAGAAACCCACAGGTCCATCAACAGGAAAATGGATAAAATAAAACAGATGAATCTACCAAACACTATGTTGAGAAAAAGAAGCTAGACACTAGAAAAACATACTGTACGACTCCATTTATATGAAGTGTAATAATAAACAAAACTAATCCACGATCATAGAAGTCAAATAGCGGATACCATCTGGGTGAGGAAACGACTCAGAGTTAGAAGAGGAAGGTTTCTGGAGATTTGGTAACGTCGTATATCCCAACATGGGTGATACTTAAACTGTATGTGCCCTTCACAAAAATTAATCAAGTTGTATACTAATGATTTATTTCACTTTTTTCTATTTATGTAAAATTAACAGTAAATTACATAAATCATAGGTGTTATAAGTCAGAGTCCAGTCAGGAGATAAAAATACACAAGTAACTTAAAAAGGAAAATTTAACATAAAAAATTATTAATTTGTAAAAGGTGACTGACTACTAAAAGGGGCAGAAGAGAAGTCTCAGGAGTGCAGGCAGAGCAAATACAGGGAGGAGTTACAATCCACAAGGCTAAGGGAGAGCACACAAGAAAGGAACGCTTCACCGGACGGGCTGTGGCTCCAGCCCAGTGGCTAGCAGAGTTCTCTGGGGTGCCAGTGGGCTGGAGCCGGTCCACAGCAATCTGCCCTCTGGGTTTCCGGTGGGACCAAGAAGCTGCCTACAGGGGTGCTAAAGAAAGTCAGCAAGTAAGCAGGGCTGGCACCCACCGTTAAGAGAGAGAGAGAAAAACAAACAGACTGCACAGCCCACTGTGCCTTGCAGTGTCCCTCCCTCAACTCTACTGACAAAACCTAGGACTGTGCTGGAATGGAGAAAACGTTTACAGAACCTAGCTCAAGTATCACAAACAGAGCAAAGAAAGGTGCATTTGAAGTTGAGAGGCAAAAAATTGGTAACATGCACAAGTGTACACACAGATTGACAAATTTTTACATATACGTATACACTTGAGCAACAACCAACTGGATCAAGATACAGATCACTTTCATCACACCATAAAGCCTCCTAGAGCCCTGTTCTGCCAACATCCATTCCTGTTCTTCTAAGCAAAGACTTTTTGGTTGTGCCCCTCAGGGTGTGCCACTTACTCTGGAGAACACTACTCTGCCTGCTTTGTCTGAGATCTGCGGCCCAAATCTCAGTGTCCCCTTTCAGCATGCTCCTGCACCTCTATTTGACCTTCGCGGCACTTGGCAGCCCCTCTTATTTTCTGGTTCAAGGTTACAGAACTCTCCTAGTTTCAGAGAATATGAAATCTGTGTTTCTCAATCTCCTTGTTCCTTTTCAGGTGATTTCTGAAAAGAAAGGAGAATAATTTAAAACCAAAAGTCCCTGCTCAAAATCTATATAAATAACATAACCACAATCATTTGCCTCAGTAAGCTAGTGAATTTTCTAAACAACTTAAAACACTAACTTGAATTAAACAATTGCTTTAGTATATTATAGGTTTCCTCTAATAATAAAACAAATACCTACATTAAGGCTTCTATTAAAGAATACACTGGAGGGCACAAACCTCAACCAAATTAAATCTTTCCGCATAATTTCTGCCCACTTGGAGCAAAGCAAATCCACTGTTATGATAGCCAATCCAACAGAGAGGTTTCAAAGAAAGTAAGTTTACCACTGCATAATCCATTACATAATCTAACCACTTCTTTTCCCACTGATATTAAATGAAATTCAGAAACAAGTGAAAAGCACATCAAAATGCAAATCAACATTGCCCTTTGTTGAAATCACTCACTGGTATATTTCATATTAGCATATTCACCAAAATTTAATTGTAAACAGAGTAATTATGGCACTAAAGTTATTAAATACACAAAGCAGGCTTGGAACTATACATATTCAAATAGAATTTCAGTGGCAGATCAAATTTTACATCTGAAACAATACCCTAATTAATAGTCAGCTCTGATAATGGTCCTGTTTTTCAGATAACATTCCAAAAAAACTTATGCTATGAATATTAAAATAAAGTTTTGTGAAGAGATTTTTTAAATTTCAATAGCTATATTTATCACAATATGGTACTGTATTTAGATAAGTGGCCTTTCTCAAGTCCTGGATTCAAATTTGACATAATTTTTTTTAATCTGCTGAAGAGAGAAAAAAGCTTGAATGAATCAAATAATGCCACTTATACTTAATGAGCTCTACAAATTCATCATACCCAGACTAGGAAATTACAATGCTGTATAAAGCTTGTCACACACTGGATGACTGATCATAAATTTTCCCTAAAATAGGTATGTACATAAGTTCCTTAGAGGGGGTCATATAGAGAGAGAGAGAGAGAGGGAGAGGGAGAGAGAGAGTGAGTGTGAGAGTGTGAGTGTGAGAGTGTGTGTGTGTGTGTGTGTGAAGATTCGCCCTGAGCTAACATCATTGCCAATCCTCCTCTTTTTTTGCTTGAGGAAGATTAACCCTGAGCTAACGTCTGTGCCAATCTTCCTCTACTTTGTATGTGGGATGACAAGTGGAGTAGGTCCACACCAAGGATCTGAATCCATGAACCCGGGCCACTGAAGCCAAGCGCACAGAACTTTCACCACTTGGCCACAGGGCTGGCCCCGAGGGGGAAGGAGGGGCATATATTTTTATGAAATTTCCTTTAATGTCATAAGCTTCTCTGATGTTTTTAAACTGCATAGAGACACAATGATTCAAGGGTAATTTTGAACAAGCTGGACTGCTCACCATTCCAGTAACATGGAACCAACATATTCTTATCTCCACTCTTGGCAATGTCAAGTTTTTTCTCACTCTCCCCCATCTACATTTCCTGAAATCTTTTTCATGCCGAAAGATCTCTCTCTTCCTCAGTCAGATATGACCTCTGAAGTTCCAGTGCTGTTTCACCCTCTTACTGCATTTGATAAAGGTTCCCTGTAAATTTACAAGCTCCCTGGGTACGAGAACTGTCTTACTCACAATATACTGCATTTGGGAGGAATGCAATAAACGTGTAAAATTAAACAGCAAGAAGGTTAAGTTTTTTTTTTCCTTCAAGTATGCTTGAAGTATGTTATGTTCTATGAAGTATGTTCTTCAAGTATGCTTGAAGTTTATGCTTAAAGTATGTTAAGCATAAAGACATCTAACTTTATGCTTAACATGCATCACCCAACTGCAGTGGATACGGCTACACCTTTTAAAGACCAGCAACTGAAATCTCTTACCATCCTCTACACTGACTTTGCAAACCCTGTTTACTCTCCTCAAAACTATAATTCTGCTTCCTAACTCATAATTCTCAACAGATGACCTCATCTCCTAGTTTACAGAACGAAACAGAAGCTTTAGGTAGAAATTCCCATATCTTTCCAAGACCCAAACCTACAAACCACCTGCACCTACTTCAAGCCCAATTTTGCATCCATCCTGCCTTCCATACCTCTTCTCACAATTTAGGAAAACTATTCTCCTCTATCAAACATCAGGTCCTTCTTTGCCTTGTATCCATCCCCTCGAACCTCCTCAGGATAAACTATTAATTATCCCTTCTCTCACATACTCGGCATCTCCCTCAACTAGATCCTTCCCATCAGCTTACAAATCTGTTCACAGCTCATCCATTTAAAAACCAATGTTCTTTAACCCCCTCCAGTGTCATCCTATCTTCTCCCTGTCCATGCCAAATGTCTTAATAATTGTCTGCACTTCCTAACATTTCCTTTCTCCTCACTCTCCCACAACTCACTCCACCTGTACTCTACCTTCTTGAGTCCACTCGAACTACTCTTGTTACGGTCACTAAATGCAAATGACACTGAATCATCTCGTTTGCCTGCTCACCAGCACTCAGCACAGTTGTCCATTCTTTCTTTCTGGAACCATTCTCTTCCTTTTGCTTTCACAATACAATAGTGTCCTGGTTTTCATTCTACTGTTTAGGCCACTCGCAGTCTAGATAATTTGGGAGATACAACGAGTAACAGCTCATTCTTTCAAGGAGTTTGTTCCACTTTTTGATGTACAGTTTTCCATGACTGTATCACGTTAAAAAAGCAGACCACCTTTACTTCCATAGCTTACACCAAAATATGAATTTTATTATATAAGAATAAATTATATAAAATAAAAACAAGCTGTTAAATAAAATTCAGGTCTTTGGAAATAAAATTAAGAGTTTTAAAATCAAGACATAAGCATATACTGAAAATATAACTGATTGATCTGTTTATTCCTTTAAGTTAACAGATCTTAAGAAAAGAGTTTATGGCCTCAAAAAGATATGTGCACACCCATGTTCATAGCAGCACTATTCACAGCAAAAAGGTGGAAGCAACCCAAGTGGCCATCCATGGATGAATGGATAAACAAAATGTGGTATATATATAATAATGCAATATTATTTCAGCCTTAAAAAGGAAGGAAATTCTGACACATGCTACAACATGGATGAACCTTGAGGACATTAAGTAAAATAAGCCAGTCACAAAAGACAAACATTGTAGGATCTCACCAACATGAGGTACCCACAGGAGGCAAATTCAGAGAGACAGACAGCAGAATGGGGGTCAGGGGCTGGGGGAGGGGAAGAGGGCAGTTGTTGTGCAATCTGTATAGTCCCAAATCAGAAGACTGCTTACACAACAATGTGAATGCACTTAACACTACTGAACTGCACATTAAAAAATAGTTAAGACGCTAAATTTTATGCTGTGTGCTTTCTCCTACAATTAAAAAAACAAAGTGGGGGCTGGCCCTGTCGCACAGCGGTTAAGTTCAGTGTGCCCCGCTTCGGCGGCCCAAGTTCCCAGGTTCGGATCACAGGTGCAGACCTACACCACTCATCAGCCATGCTGTGGCGGCAACCCACATATAAAGTGGAGAAAGACTAGCACTGATGTTAGCTCAGGGCTAATTTTCCTCAAGCAATAAAAGAGGAAGATTGGCAACAGATGTCATTAGCTCAGGGCAAATGTTCCTCAGGAAACAACAACAAAAAACAGTTTATAAATGCAATAGATAAAACAGACACAGAAATTAACCTAATTTCTATCAAATAATTATACTTTCTATAATTTTGAACCAAAATAATAGCAATATATTCTTGGTGATTATGGAGTCACCTCCCCTCCACCATCACCACACACACACACACACACAACTGGAAAAGCACTACAAGTGGTATTATTTCAAAGATTGTTCTCACAGATGCTAATTAGATAAGTCTACTCTTACCACAGCAATAAATAAAGGTTAACTGTGAATTTATGAAAAAGAGTAATGGTTTGTTCATTCACTCACTCAACAAATTATTGATAATCTGTCATGTGTCAAGCACTGTTCTGGACACTTGCTATACTTCAAGGAACAAACAAAGCTCCTACCCTTTGACACATTCTAGCAGAAAGTGCCAGACGATAAAAACATAATAAGCAAATGATGTAATATTGTAGAAAATGTATGTGCTATGTTTAGAAAAATCCTAAAGTAAAGCAGGTCAAGGGGGACAGAGGACTGGGAGTGCAAGGTGGCAGGGGGCAGCCTGCAGTATTAGCAGAGTGGTCACAGTCAGCCTCACTGGGAAGGTAGACCTGAGCAGACCTGAAGGAAGTGAGGAAGCTGACCACGTGAGTACCTGGAGTAGACAGTCCAGGCAGAGGCATGAGTAGTGCGAAGACCCTAAGGTAGGAGTATGCAGGGCAACAAAGAAGAGTAGGGACACCAGTGTGGCAGGTGTGCAGTGAGCAAGGGGGAAGTAGGAGGGAAACTCAGAGAGGTGGCACGGGAGCAAGGATCAAATAGAGGCCAGAAGGTCACTGTAAGGACTCGGACTTGAGCAAAAGTGCAAACATACTTCTGCAAGGTTTTAGAGCTTGTCCTATACTTGCACGTTAACTCGCAATACTTCAATCAAAATAAAAATCATTCTGAACACTTGAGTCAAGAATTTTCCCATTGAGCAATTTCTCACCATAGATTTTACATCTTTTTATATTTCTTGCTAACACGTATTATTTCATTCTCAAAATCCATTCCATCTATAGACTGAGATACATAAACTTGATACATATCCAAAATTTTAAGTGCCTTTGTCACAAAAGTCACCTCAAAGTAGGAATGGCTTTATAATGGATCTAATTCCATCCCTAGAAAGGAGAGAATATGATTAGGTCCTATTCTCCCCTTAAATAATTTGATAGTGCTACTAGAGTAAATGGTCTCCAACTTTTTGACAGGAAATATAAAAAGTTTTACCATGCTACACCCCCTTTTTAATTTAAAATAAAAATAATACTGAGTCCCATTGACTTCAATATCATTACAATGTACAGCACCTGCTTCATTAATTCATTTGTTCAACAAATATCTAGTGAGCACATACTCTATGCCAGGAAATGTTCTAGCAGACGGGAATAAAGCAGTGAACAAAACAGACAAAAACCCTCCCCTCACTGGGCTTATAGTCTATTTAGGAGAGAGAGAGAATTTTTTTTAAAATTAAAACATGTGCCATGTCCAACGGTAAAAAGTGCTGAGGAAAAGAAATAGTAAAGTGGGGACAGCAAGAGAGGGGCAGGGGAGTGAAATTTAAAAGATGATCTGGTAAAACCTCACAAAAGAAAGTGACATCTAAGCAAAGACCTGGGAAAAAAGCGAGAGAAGCTAGCCACATGGTTACCTAGAGAAAGAGCACCCACACTGAGGGAGCAGCAAGCACAAGGGCCTTACGGCAAGAGCATGCCTGGCTTATTCTAGAAGCAGCAAGCAGGGTGGTGCAGCTGGCAGACAGTTAGCCAGGGGAGAGCAATGGCTGATGTCAGAGATGTAAAAGGGGACAATGTGACGATCACCCCAACACACAGGGCCACTGCAAGGACAGTGACTTTACCTCTGGGTGAGAGGGGAAATTATGGGGAAGCTTTTGAGCAGAGGAGTGCATGCTGTGACTTACATTTTCAAAGGACCACTCTGGTGGATGCATCAAATAGACTGGAAGGGGGCAAGGCAGACACAACTACCAGTTGTTACAATGGTGTTGCTACTGGTATAACCAATGACTGCACTAATCCTCACTGACTAAGAAGAATGTCAGTTTTTTAAAAAAAAATGCACTGACTTTTAGCTACTAAACAGAGGGGTGCAGAATAATCTAAGAGGTTTTGTTGTTTTTTTTAACTTTACACAAGCTTCCCTCGCCCAAAAAACAAATCTTCAGTGCCAACTAGAAACAATTGATATTAGTGACAGATGGTCTAGGAAGCATGTTAATCATCTCTTACTCTAGATTTCATAAGCTCTATCTTTATGGGAATTTAGTTCACCAGGAAATTAAACACTTGAACTCATTTATCCCAAAGGCATTTATAAACCATCTCCAAAATATGTGCCGGAAACTGCGCTAGGGGCTGGAAACAAAAATATGAATAAAATACAACCTTTGGCCTCAAGAAGCTACACTTAGCTTCACGCAGAAACAACATCACACAGTTATGATTTAATATTATCCCATCAGCTTCAAACAAGGATCAATAAAAAGCCCTGCAGGTAAAAAATGTTTCTGAATCCTTTGATGAAACTATTTATTAAAAAAGTGAGCAGTTGTAGACATCTACAAAATCAAATTGTTACTTTCACGGTGGGAAAACAGTGCCCCTTTCAGTGACGTAAGTTTTTAAGATATTAAGAGCTATGAAACTCCTGTTTCTTCTTTTTCAATGAATGCCAGACTTCAGAGCAAAATTATAAACCCAATTACATACTACCCATCATCTGAGGCAGTAATTTTCAATTTTGGCTATATTTCATAATTACCAGTGGAACTTTGAAACAATAAAGGCCCACTCCACAAGAGCTCTAGCATCTGTATATTTTAATGCTGCACAGGCACTATGATGCACAGAATGAACCACTGATCTGGATATTCCGGTCCATCTTCTTTTCTTCATTAAGTTATTCATTTTCAATGTAATGGCTCTATTACATACAACTTTACTGTATTAGAGGATTTTAATAAAATATCCCTTCAGTTCACTTTAGAAGTTGGGTAAAAAATATAAATTAGTGAATGAATGACTCAAGAGAAGCCCAAAAAATTGCCCTTTTCTCATTCCATTGTTTCCCAGGCCAAAATCCCTCATTTGTATTTCAAACTTATTTGGGATTAAGAAGTAATTACATATTTTGGTGTAAATGGCTTCCTGCCAAAGTACAGTAAGTCAAAGAATAAAATCAAACACGAGATAATCGGTCAACAAAGAACTTCATCACCTCTTTTGCTAAATTACATCAGGAACAACGTGAAAGCAATACATCTACAGATAATTCTCCTACAAATGAGCCAGCTAATCAGAAGCTGATTAATGCATCCGATTACCGCTAAGAAATCATCTGAAAAATAAAACACAAAATCTTGAGTTTATATAACCACCTCCCATCAATACAGAGGGTCTTCATATATTTACTTCATTTTGTCTGCACAAATCCTACTGTTGCAACAGAAGTGTAAGGATATCCATGGAATAAAAACATAGTTATTACCCATACCATTTAACATAAAAACCTGTGACACAGGCTAACTGAATGCATGTGAGGGACACCCAATCAGTCCCCTGGTTTCACGCAGAGAACCACGCATATCAATAAAAGCATGAAAAACATTCAGGGCTATATGGAACCTTTAGTAACATAACAAACCAAGAGCCAAACATAACACAACAATCCATGAGAATATAGAAACCTCCAGAGATAATGATCCTATAAATTCCCAGGTTTATTCCCAAAAAACATTAAGCCAAACTCAAACTGTGATACAATCTTCAGAAGCAATTGTCACACTAGTCATGTTTTCACACTTAAGCTGGAAAGAGCTAGGTGAAGACTCTTCTAACTCTGAAAAAGAAAGCAAGTATCTACAGAGAAGAAAAATTTCTTCCTAGTCAGAATATTTTTACTTGTATTAGAAAACTGATTAAAGTTAGATTATAAAATCTTGTGGTAGAGTGAATAAAATGTTTAAAATACAGTGTCAAATGTCCTTCCTCAACTTTTACTTCCTTTAAATGATTTCTAAAAGTTCTAAAAGAGGAACACTAACTGCAGAATTAATTTTCACCTGAGAACACGCAGCATGGTACCATTCCAAACACCAGCCCAAGATCCTTCACTGCCACCACTTCCCCTCAAAGGGGACCGATTCCAGGAAGTCCCTGCTGTGCACCTCTCTCTGACTTTTGATGCAGTGATCAAAAGATCCTTCCATGGGGTCCTAACTCGTCCAGGAACCAATCATGAAGAAGACACTACAGTAACATTCACTCATCCATCCTACAGAGAGTAGAAACCAGAAACTTCCTGCTCTGCCTACACAGAGGCACCAAACCTAAGAGAGGAGCTAGCCTGAAAACGCCGACGTCAAAGGGAGGTGATGCCTGGCTCCTTGACCCATAAGCCCTACAAAAAGAAGTAGAAGGAATGCTTCTTTCTGTAAAACAAACACTGAAACTTTTCTAAAATTAGAAATTTTAACTATACTGTAATATCTTTATATAACATTTAGTATAGTACTTTGACAATTTTGTAAATGATAGACTTCCCATTAGTTCTTCTATTTGGGAGGCAAAATTAACTACCAAACTTTTTTACAAGCTTTTTCTCTAGGTGTTCTCTGAAATCTACACGGGACAGCTACTGAACATTTTTCCTTAATTATCCTTGCAGCAGGGCTCAAAGAGAGAACATTTCTATATACTGTAAACGGAAATTAAGATGACCAAATAGTCAAAGTATATCAGAAGTGTAGTACCACAGTCATTAAAAATTCTTCATTAAAACATAAAAGAACTTTTTAGAATCTCAGAGACAGGAAGATTTTTCCAAGAAAAACACAAAATGAAACAAAAAGAAAATTGATAAATTAGACAAAATAAAAATAAAAATTCTCCACAGGTTAAAAAATACCATAAACTCAAAAGACAAATGAAAAAATCTACAAAACATAACAAAAGGCTAATTTTCCTAGTATTTAAAGAATCACTTAAATTGTAAAAAAAAAAAAAAAAAAGACAAAAGCTCAACAGAAAAATGGAAAAGTGATATGGAGAGGCAAATTCACAGAAAAATACAAATAGGTTTAAAAAAACTTGTTATTAGGGGAATTTTCAAATACATACAAAGTAGAGAAGTGATATAGTGAACTCCTATGTACACATCACCCACTTTCAACAATTATTAACACACTGTCAATTTGTTTCTTCTGTATACCCAAACCACCAGCCCCTCCCAAGATTATTTTAAAGCAAACCAAAATATCATTATCATTTCATATTTAAAATATAACCACCATATATCATTGACACACCTAAGAAAATTAGTAATTCCTTAATATCATCTAATAATTGTCTCAAAAAAAAGAGTCTTCTTATAGTTGACTTTTTAGTTACTGCATCTGGCTGATGTCTCTTTAAGCTCTTTAATGGACAAGGGTCACCTCCCTCTTTTATTTGTTTCCTTCCCCTAGTCATTTGTCCTGTAAAATTTCCCACATTTTGAGTTTTGCTGATTATGTCCTAATTTTATTGTCACTTAACCTGTTTCCCTGTATTTTTTGTTGTTCTTGCTCAAACTGTCCTATCTCTGGTGTCAATGCCCTTCAGCAAAAAAACACCAGGAACATTACATACCTGCAGTTAAAGAAGCTGGGAGAACACACACCATGGGGAACGATGAGGCATCTCAGTAAGACACTTAGTAACCTCAATAAGATTCTAAAGAATCCATTAGAAGATTTGGGCTTTGGGTGGGTAATTTGGGGGAGGGTCTAAGGAAGCAGGAGTTTCTCTAAATTGGATACTCTAAGAAAGTGGGGTGATTCTATGATTGGGCATCTCAATAAATCTTATCTAATGGAGGGGAGAGTAGAACAAAGAAAAAGCTGTAATTGGTAAAGAAGCTGCAGTCACTCATTCTCGCCAAGTATTTTGTGGGTGGCACAGTGACCTTGGTTTTGTTTGTGCTAGGTCTCATTTTATCATGATCTCAGAGAAACCTCGTTTGAGATTTCTGTGAGACTGCTTACATATAACTGGAGAACACGGCCTATCTGTGAGTGCCAGGCCAGCTTCTGAGAGCCAGGCCTGCTCTTTTCTTTCCTTCCACACTAAGCAATGGAAGTCCTTCAAGTTGGCCACTGTGTCTTCCTGACATGACCCAATAGTCTTGGATATTTTCCTTGTTCTCTAGTACTAGAGGTTCCAGGTTCCTCGTGTACATTTTTCTGTCCCAAAACTAAAGTCAATCACTTCTATAAAGAGCCTGTCTCCTTTCAGTAGAAAATTACATTTGGAGACCAAAATCTGGGTGCTAGGATATTCACTATTTTGTTATTTCTAGGTTGTCATTATTTCTAGGTCTTTTGAGTGGACAGAGCTAGGAGAATTCTTTCTAAAGAGAAAATATATCATGAGTTTATACTGATATTTCCTGTTCAAATTCAGGATTATAGGATTTTTGCTTATCTTCTTTGACTTTATACTCTCTTTTCCCTTTCATCAAAAATCTTGGTTCCTAACAACATTAACCTAAATATTTAACTGATCTATATTTTTTCTCTTTATATTTTCATAAGTTTGTAAAACACTTACATTTCCAAAGCCAAAACACAAAAACATAAAACATGGGGTGGGGGGGTGGGGAGAAGAAGAATGTTGAGCTTTACAATGGAATCAAATTTAAGTTGTTATGCATTTAAAATAGACTGTTACAGATATGAGTTGTTACACATAAGCCTCATGGTAACCACAAAGCAAAAACCTATAGTAAATACACAAGAGAGAAAAAGAAAGGAATATAAGCATACCTTTAAAGAAAGTCATAAAACCACAAAGGAAGAGAGCAAGAGAAGAAGCAAGAAACAGAAGGAACTACAAAAACAGTCAGAAAACAATTAACAAAATGGCAATAAGCACATATTTATCAATAATCAGGTTAAATGTAAAGGGACTAAATTCTCCAATCAAAAGACACAGAGTGGCTGAATGGATTAAAAACATGACCCATCTATATGCTGCCTACAAGAGACTCACTTTAGAGGTAAGGACACACCCAGACTGAAAAGGGAAGGATGGAAAAAATATTCCATGCAAATGGAAACCAAAAGAAAGAAAGCTGGAGTAGCTACATTTGTATCAGACAAAATTATCTTTAAAACAAAGACATAATAAGAGACAAAGAAAGGCATTACATAATGATAAAGGAGTCAATCCAGCAAGAAGATATAACGTCTGTAAATATTTATGCACCCAACACAGGAGCACCTAAATACATAAAGCAACTATTAACATACTTAAAAGGAGAAACAGCAATACAATAACAGCAGGGGACTTTAAAGATCCCACTTAAATCACTGGATAGATCATGCAGACAGAAAATCAACAAGAAAACAATGGCCTTAAATGACACATTAGACCAGATGGACTCAGCAGACACAGAACATCCCATCTAAAAGCAACAGAAAACACAGGATCTTCAAGTGCACATGGCACATTTTCCAAGATAGATCAGATGTTAGGCCAGAAAACAAGTCTTAACAAATTTAAGAGGACTGAAATCATATCAAGTATCTTTTCTGACCACAATCGTAAGAAACCAGAAGTTAATTACATGAAGACAACTAGAAAATTCACAAGTATGTGGAGATTAAACAACAAGCTACTAAACAATCAATGAGTCAAAGAAGAAATCAAAAGAGAAATCAAAAGATATCTTGACAGAAATGGAAATGGAACATAAAATTTATGGATGCAGCAAAAGTAGTTCTAAGAGGGAAGTTCATAGCTATAAATGCCTACCACAAGAAACAAAAAAAGTCTCACATAAACAACCCAACTTTACACCTAAAGGACTAGGGAAAAAAATAACAAAGCCTAAAGTCAGTAGAAGAGAGGAAGTAACAAAGATTAGAGCAGAGATAAATGAAATAAAGACTAAACAGACAACAGAAAAAATCCATGAAAGAAGGGGTTCTTTTAAAAGATAAACAAAACTGACAAACCTTTAGCAAGACTCACCAAGACAAAAGAGGACTCAAGTAAATAAAATCAGAAAGGAATGAAAAGGGGCCGGCCCAGTGGCACAGCAGTTAAGTTCGCACGTTCCGCTACTCGGCGGCCTGGGGTTCACCGGTTCGGATCCTGGATGCGGACATGGCAACACATGGCACGCCATGCTGTGGTAGGCGTCCCACATATAAAGTAGAAGAAGATGGGCACGGATGTTAGCTCAGGGCCAGGCTTCCTAAGCAAAAAAGAGGAGGACTGGCAGAAGTTAGCTCAAGGCTAATCGTCCTCAAAAAAAAAAAAGAAATGAAAGAGGAAATGTTAGAACTGATGCCACAGGAATACAAACGATCATAAGATTACTATGAACAATTATACATCAACAAACTGGACAACCTAGAAAAAATGGATAAGTTAGTAGAAACATACAACTTACCAAGACTGAATCATGAAGAGACAGAAAATTGGAACAGACCAATTATTAGTAAGGAGACTGAATTAGTAATCAAAAACCTGCCAACAAACAAAAGTCCAAGACTAGATGGCTTCGCTGATGAATTCTACCAAACATACAAACAAGAATTAATACCAATCCTTCTCAAACTCTTCCAAAAATTAGAAGAGGGAGGGAACTCTTCCAAACTCATTTTACAAGGCTAGCATTACCCTGATACCAAAACCAGATGAGGATGCCAGAAGAAAATTACAGGCTACCATCTCTGACGAACACAGATGCAAAAATCCTCAACAAAATATTAGCAAACCAAACTCAACAATACATTAAAGGGATCATACATCGTGATCAAGTGAGACTTATTCCATGGATGCAAGAATGGTTCAACATCCACAAATCAGTCACTGTGATAGACCACATTAACACAATGAAGGATAAAAATCATAAGATCATCTCAATAAATGCAGAAAAGCATTTGACAAAACTCAACATCCATTCATAACTCTCAATAAAGCAGGTATAGAGAAAATGTACCTCATCATAATAAAGGCCATATATGACAAGTACACAGCTATCATCATACTCAATGGTGAAAAGCTGAAAGCTTTTCCTCTAAAATTAGGAACAAGCAAGGATGCCCACTCATGCCACTTTCATTCAACACAGTATTGGAAATCCTAGTCAGAGCAATTACGCAAGAAAAATGAATAAAAGGCATCCAAATTGGAAAGGAAGGAGAACTGTCACTATGTGCAGATGACATGTCATTTTTAGAAAACCCTAAAGAGTCCATCAAAAACTGTTAGAACTAATAAATCCAGTAAAGTTGCAGGAGATAAAATCAAGACACAAAAATCTGTTGCATTTTTATACACTAATAATGAACTATCAGAAAGAGAACTTAAGAAAACAATCCCATTTACAACTGCATCAAAAAGAATAAAATACCTAGGAATAAATTTAACCAAGGAGGTGAAAGACCTGTATATTGAAAACCACAAGACATTAATGAAAGTAATTGAAGAAACAAATAAATGGAAAGATATTCCAAGTTCATGGACTGGAAGAACTAATATTGTTAAAACGTCCATACTACCCAAAGCACTATACAGATTCAATTCTTATCAAAATTTTAATGGCATTTTTCACAGAAATAGAACAAACAATCCTAAAATTTACATGGAATCACAAAAGACCCCAAATCCCAAAGCAATCTTGAGAAAGAACAAAGCTGGAGGCATCATGCTCCCTGATTTTAAACTATATACAAGGTTATAGTAATTAAAACAGTATAGTCTTGGGATAAAAATAGACACATAGATCAATGCAACAGAATAGAGAGCCCAGAAATAAACACACACATATATGGTCAATTAATTTACAACAAATGAGCCAAGAATATACAATGGGGAAACGACAGCCGCTTCAAAAAAGGGTGTTGGGAAAATTGGACAGCCACATGCAAAATATGAAACTGGACCACTATCTGAATGTTAAGACCTGAAACCATAAACTCCTAGAAGAAAATACAGGTGGTAAGCTCCTTGACATAGGTCTCGGCAATGATTTTTCTAATCTGACACCAAAAACAAGAGAAACAAAAGCGAAAATAAGTGGGATACAGCAAATGAAAAAGCTCTGCACAGCAAAGAAAACCATTAACGAAACGAAAAGGCAACCTACTGAATGGGAGAAAATATCTGCAAATCATATATCTGATAAGAGGCTAATATGCAAAATATATAAAGAACTCATACAGCTCAGAAGCAAAAAACAAACAATACAATTAAAAAATGCGCAGAAGGGGGTGGCCCGGTGGCATGGTGGTTAAGTTTTGCACGCTCTGCTTCGGTGGCCTGGGGTTCGCGGGTTCAGATCCCGGGTGCGGACCTACACATCACTCATCAAGCCATGCTGTGGCAGCATCCCACATATAAAATAGAGGAAGATCGGCACACACGTTAACCCAGGGTCAATCTTCCTCATAAAAAAAAAGGGCAGAAGATCTGAATAGACGTTTCCAAAGAAGACATACAGACAGCCAACATTAAAGATGCCCTACATCATTGATCACGAGAGAAATGAAAATTAAAACTACAATGAGACATCACACCACACCTGTTAGAATGGATATTATCGAAAAGACTAGAAATAACAAGTGTTGGTGAGGATGTGGTGAAAAGGGAACCCTTGTGCACTGTTGGTGGAATTGTAAATTGGTGCAGCCACTATGGAAAACCATACGGAGGTTCCTCAAAAATTAAAAATAGAACTACCATATGATCGAGCAATTCCACCTCTGGGTATTTAACTGAAAAAAACAAAAACACTAAATCAAAAAGATATATGCAACCCCATGTTCATTGCAGCATTATTTACAATAGCCAAGATATGGAAACAACCTAAGTGTCCATCAACGGATGAATGGATAAAGAAATTGTGGTATATACATACCGTGGAATATTATTCAACCATAAAAAAGAATGAAATCTTGCCATTTGTGACAACATGGATGGACCTCAAGGGTCTTATGCTAAGTGAAGTAAGTCAGAAAAGGACAAATACCATATGATCTCTCTTATATGTGGAATCTAAAAATAAATTAATTTTTTAAAAAACAAGCTCATAGATGAAGAAAATAGATTGGTGGTTGCCAGAGGCAGGGGTTGGAGAGTTAGAAAAATGGGAGAACTGTTTTGGTGAGTTTTTTCAGTTTAAATAAATTGAATTTACAAAGTAACAATACAAGGTGTGTTCAGAAGTCTAGATTCCATTTCTCCCCCGCCTTTTGGTTCCTTCCCTCCCCATATAAGTAATTGCTTTCACTAGTTTTTACTTTATCCTTCCTTTTTTCTCTTTTTAAGTAAGAAATAAAATACTTTATCTGCATCCCCTGCTTCTCAGATAATAGGTAGATTATACAGCTTGTTCTTCACCATGATTTCTTTCACCAACACTATATCCTGGAACTCAATAGCAAATAGGCTCAGCTTCATCCAATAATAAAATTAAAATGCAAAATAAAATTATGAGACAATTTATGATTAAAATTACATTTTTCCACTATCAGAATAGCCAAGTTCAAAGAGTTAGAAAATGTACTGAGTTAGTAAAAGTATGCGAAAAAGGCACATCAATTTAGCATTATCTATCAAAATTTTAAATGTATACCCACTTTGTCTCAGCAATTCCCCTTCTAGCAATTTATCCTATAGATGTACTCACATGCTGTCAAATGTACACAGATCTTCACTGCAGCACTGTATATAATAACAAAAGACTAGAAACATCCTTAATTTACAACAAGAGAACTTATTAAATGAATGACGGCATATCCACAGAATAGAATATTATGCAATTTAAAAAATGAGGCAGATCTACATATACTGATATGGAATGGTCTCCAAGGCATAGTTAACTGAAAAATGAATGGGAGAAACCATGTACAAAACATTCCTACTTATATAAAATAAAGGGATCTATTATACATATACCACATATGCTTGAACACACATGAATAGCATTGCCAGGGAACTGGACAAGGGACCGCCCCCCACATGTGTATATGCAGCATGTTACTAGTAGCAGATGATACATTTGGGCTGGGAGGTTTACTTTTCATTCTTTATCTTTTTTATATTGTCTAAATTTATTATTGTGTGTATGTTTTAATTTTTCAATTAAAATATTTTTTAAGAATTCTTCAATAATAATGAAAGAGCTTTATTAAATAAAACACCAAGTAACTCTTTCCAATGTGATTTATCTGGAATTTGCCAGTGCTTCCTTAACATCAGGATCAGCACAAGTTAGCCCCAGCAACTGTCTCAAATTAAAAACACCACAATCAACTCTGTAGAAAACAATTCTCAATAGCTTCATTTGCAGACAAGACCATACCTTCATGTTTTGATGTAAAGACCAGGTCAGTCTTTAAAGATCAATAGAATCTCTAGTCTTCAGAGAGTGAAAGACTATGAATTGAAAGGGAATACTGACATGAGGTTCTTACATTAACGTGATCACTTATTTTTGCCCAATTAATCCCAAATAAGTAAAAATGTGAATAAACGATAAATAAATATGAATATATCTATACCAGAAAGAATCAGTTAACCATTAATTTTAACTTACAGCTCTTACATACAAATGAACTAACATGTAACAACAACTGCTACCATCACTGTTAAGCAGCCATGTGGCAGGCTCTACAGTGGATGATTTAAATGCGTTATTTCTGATTCTTACAATAACAAAAAAAAATAGGTATTATTGTACCGACTGTACAAGGAAACTGAGGATAAGAGAAGTTAAATAATTTGTCCATGGCCTCACAACCAGTAAGTTAATAGTGTCAAGATTCAAAAAATACGTATGGAAAGTGTAATTTTTGGAAAAATGCCTTTTTGATAATTAAAGAAACACTACAGGAGAGCACATACTGCAGAATCATTTGCCAAGACTAGAGCTCATTGATCATGAATAACTTCTGCTGACTCCTGGAAGTCTACCTTGTTTCTGTGATTCTTACAAGTTCAAGTAGGAAACTGAAGGAAGGGACAAGTAACATGAATAGTATACGCAAATAACCTTCAGAAATGGAACTGGTGTCCTGAGCCACGGCTACGAAGCAGAATGAGGAGCTCCTGGCAAGGGAAACAGCACACCAAGAAGACCAAAAGAACATGTTTGGGCAGGGACTTCCAACGTGGTCAAGAGAGCTGTCTTTCATCAGTAGCCTGGATGAAGATCTAGATGGCATACTCAACCTGACTGATGACAACATAAAGCTGGGAGATCATGAATCACTAGATAACAGAATCCAGATCCAAGAAGACTATCACAAGCCTAAGTGAAACTGTAAAACTAGGTAGAATGATCTAACAAACCAGAGCCAGAATGAAAAACAGAACACACTGCATTCAAATCTTTCATTTTACAGACGAAGCTGAGTGTGAAGGGTTTAATAACACGCCCAAGTTCAGAAGGTACACTAAAGGCACACTACATTAAGGCTGAGAACACACGACCCCTAGCTCCCAGGCTTGTGTCCATGTGCTACCTGCTGTTTTTGTATAGATAAGCACACAGACAAAAAAAGGAACCTTGACCCTTACCCCACAACACACAAAAATCAATTCCAGGAGACTTAGACATAAATGTGAAAGGTAAAACAATAAAGCTTCTAGAAGATAAAGTAAGAAAATGTCTTCACGACTATAGGGTAGCAAAAACTGCTTAAACAGGACACAAAAAAAAACACTAGCCATAAAGGAAAAACTGGTAAACCAGAAGTGATTAAAATTTAGAACTTCAGTTCATCAAAAGACACATTGCAAAGGGGCCAGCCCAGTTAAGTTTGTGCACTCCACTTTGGCAGCCTGGGGTTCGTGGATTTGAATCTCAAGCACAGACCTACACACCACTTGTCCAGCCATGCTGTGGCAGTGTCCCACATACAAAATAGAGGAAGACTGCCACAGATGTTAGCTCAGCAACAATCTTCTTCAAGCAAAAAGAGGAAGATTGGCAATACATGTTAGCTCAGGGTCAGTCTTCTTCATGAAAAAGAAAAAAGACACATTACAAGAGTGCAATGGCAAACCATAGGATGGGAAGAGATTTTTAGAACTCCTATGTTCAACAAAGGATTCATATCCAGAATATATAAAAACTCCAACACTTAAATAAGAAAAAAGATAACCCAATCTGTTAAAAATGAGCAAAAGACTTGAACAGGCACTTCACAACAGAGAATATACAAATGGCTAACCAGCATATGAAAAGGTGCTTAAATCACTAGTTAGCAGGGAAATGCCAATTCAAACCACACTGAGATCTTCTACACAACCACGGAATGGCCAAAAAAAAATTTTTAATGTTTGACAGTACCAAGTGGAGGTGAGGCTGCAGAGCAACTGGAACACTCACACTTTGCTAGCAGGAGTAGGAATTGGTATAACCACTTTGGAAAACCGTTTGGCAGAAACAGTCTATTAAAGCTGAAGACACACATTAACTATGAACAGCAATTCTACTCTTAGATATGTACTCAACTAAAATAAACATACAGGTGAACCAAGAGACAGGAACAAGGATGATTACAGCAGCATTATGCATAATCGCTCTGAAGCAGAAACTACTCAAGTAACCATCTACAATAGAACACATCAATTGTAGTATATAATTTGTGGTGGTTTTAAAAAACAGTCACAAATTTTTTGACCCACCTCCCAGAAAGATGTGAGGTCTAAGTTCCAGGCAGGCGTTTGTCTACTTCAATCAATAGAATAGAGTGGAAATGATATTATGTGACTTACGAGGGTAAGTCACTCTCAGGAAGCTTCCGCTGGGAAGCCAGCCAACATGCTGTGAAGAGCCAAGGCCTCGTGGAGAATCTCCCAGTGGAGAATCTGCAACCAGGGCACAGCCACTTTCATAGCAACCACTATGCTGGTGATAAGGTGATAAGGCTTATTCCCAAAACAGAAGAGAAAGCATCTGCACCGAAGAAAATATGCCACCAACATAAGCCCCTACACACGCCATGTCCAGTTTAAGCTTGGTGTCTCAGGACAAGGGCCCAGAAGGAGGATGCAGGAGCACACCCTGCCCCAAACTGGGCTTATTTTATCCAGTCCCAGAACGACTGTGCTCGCCAGGCATCTCCTAAACCTCCTCTCCTCTTCGAAGGAATCTCTGCTACTGGATACCGACATTAACCTTCCTCTGGTCATATACGATCACCAAGCCCATTACAGCCTTTTCAGCAGCAATAACTGAACACTACCTAAACCGTCCACCAGGGACTGTTGCAAAGAAGGTGCAAAAAAGCACAGAAGTTTCAGGGAGAAGTTTCCATCTCCACTGAAACCGTGTTTTAGTACACCATCTGTAGTCCCAGATGATCCTGGTCTTCAAGACATCCCAGCCAAGGCACCATCCATGTGAATGAAGGAGACTCTAAATGATTCTAGATCCCAACCAACACAGAGAAGGGAAAGCTCTCCCCACCCAATTCCTAACCCACAGAAGCCATGAGCACAATAAAATCATTGTTATTTTACTCCACTAAGTTTGGAGTGGTGTGTAATGCAGTAATCAATAACCAAAACAAACGTGGCATGCAAGAAGAGACAACCAGAATGATAGAGCTGTAAAACAAAAAAAAAACTACATGCAACAACACGGATGATTCTCAGACACAATGCTGAACAAAAGAAGCTTGGTAGAAAGGAGTACATGTGGCATAATTCCATTTACATATGAGTTCGAAACCAGGCAAAAGTAAGCTATAGTTATAGAAGTCAGAAGAGTGGTTACCTTGGGTGGGAGTAATTACTGGAAAGGGGAACAAGAGAGTGCTAGAATAGTAAATGTTTTGATCTGGGAAGTGGTTATTATAGTGTTTGCTTTGTTAAAAAAAATCATTGAGCTAGATACTGAAGATTTGTGCAGTTTTTCTAGTATGTATGTTATACTTCAAAAAAAATTTTTTTTTAATCAGTGGAACTTGGTAACCCAACAGATGATGCAAGGGTGTGGAGAAAGAAATGATGACAAGTTCTCAGGCATGACTGACTAGGCAGTGCCAGTAAGTGCACGTGGGGCAAATAAAAACAGGAGCAGAAAGCAGAGGCCCGGTCTTATTCATTTTGTATCCAAGTATCAACCATAATACTTCACACATAGCCACTCCAGCTTCCAAGATACTCCTCTCATTTTCTTCCCACCCCTTCTTGGTGTCTTTTGTTGCCTCTTTTCTCCCAGCTGCCTCTTAATGCTGGGATTACCCAGGCATCCCCAATCCTCTCTTCACGCACGCAGACACATCCCTTTCTCCTGTATTTTCAACTTCAGTTGATGGCATAATCACCTACTTATTCTTTTAACCTAGAAACTTCAGAGTCGACCAAGAATTAGGATTGCAATTAGCCAAATCTAATAAAAAGAAATCTAACAGGATAAACATAAGCTCCCATGGTTGGACCCTGAAACTAATGCATAAAACAGGGCGAAGATACGGCTTAGACAGATCTAGGGATTTTATTTAACTCTTGGTTCAGTGTATGATGTGATTATCAGAAGAATATACCTAATAATAAGAATACAGGATACAGAAGAAATTCCTATATAATGGAAGAAAAGTGCTATATCTCAAACAAGAGAAGCCACTCTACTTCTTACTATCAAACCATACCTGGAGTACTGCATTCCAGTCTAAGCACTACAGCTTAAAGATGGAACTAAATCAAAGGAAAGCCACCAGTGCGGTGAACTGACATGAAGTCATGTCTTGGAAGGAATAGTTAATGAACTGGACATGTTTCAACTCAAAAAGACTGAGAAGCGGGGCTGGCCCTGTGGAGCAGAGGTTAAGTTCACATGTTCCAGTTCCGCTTTGACGGCCCAGGGTTCACAGGTTCGGATCCCAGGTATGGACCTATGCACTGCTTGTCAAGCCATGCTGTGGCCCGTGTCCCACATATAAAGTAGAGGAAGATGGGCACAGATGTTAGCTCAGGGCCAGTCTTCCCCAGCAAAAAGAGGAGGATTGGCAGCAGTTAGCTCAGGGCTGATCTTCCTCAAAAAAAGAGACTGAGAAGACCTGATGAGCACCTGCATGTATGTGAAAGGATGTTCTGTGGAACAGGGCTTCAGCTAGTTCTACATGTCTCCACAGGACAGAATTTGGTAGAAATACAAAAGCAGACTTCTACTCAATATGAGAACTTACTAACAGTCAAAACTTTACTAAAAACAGAGAGGCTGTCTCTAGAGCAGTGTTTCTCAACTGGGGACGATTTTGTCCCCCTGGCCAGGGATGCTGCCAAACATCACACAATTAAGAGAACAACCCTCCACAACAAGGAATGACCCATCTAAAATGTCACTAGTCCCATGGTTGAAAAACCTTGTTCGAAAGGTAATGAGTTCCCTGTCATTGGAGGCATGCCATTATGGACCAGACAGCATGATCCAATACATGACTTTCAAGAATGGTGGGAAATGAGTTGAAAAAGATTTTCTGTTTGAGATAACTCTCCACAGAAAAACACCCTCAGGTACGTTAAAGTGGTGATGATGACAAACATTTATTGAACGCTTACTGTGGGCCAGACGTTATAACACGTGGTTCAGGTACACATTTCACAGTTAATCCTCACAACCACCCTAGGAAACAGGTACTATTTCACCTTAATTTGATGGTAAAATTAGGCTGCCCTAATGTCACACAGCAGTCAATACTGGAACTCAGATCTACCTGACTCCAACGATATGCATAGCTGTCCAAAGCAGAAACGTGAAATGACTTTCAAAGCTTCTGTACTCTAGAAAACAAATGAAGCAGCACATATTCTAGAAGGATCAGGACAATGTCTGAACAGGTTTATACTCATTGCAAACTTAGTTGGCTAGGAGAAAGAGGAAAGGACTGTTTGAAGTAGTCCTGTGAAGAAGGAGAGAACAATTATCCTGATTGTCCCCAAGTGCCTACTTCTGTAAGAGCCAAGAAGCTCTTATATACCCATGGAATCTCAGTCAGAAGCTGAGATTAATGATGACATCCCTTTATCCATAGGCGTGAAAGCTCAGGATGGACAGACGTTTGAACATCCCCGACTGGGAATCCTGCCCTTAACAAATACACTAGATGCAGATACATGGTTTCTTGGCTGCCTATACTCAGGCCCATCTGTCACGATGGCAGTGTGCCTGCTCACATGTTGGTCAAACTGTCACTAGGGCATAGGTGCCAAGCAATGATAGTTTTAAATGGGCAGCTTGCATAGCACTGTAAGAGCTTGCTCTTCTGCAGAAGAAAAAAAATTCTGTGATAATACCGAAGGGTTACAATCACAAGTGAAACATTCTTGGTCAATCTCAACATTACAGTAGAAAACGACCTAGACTAGTAGAAAAGAATCAGACTAAAGAAGTTCGATCAAACAGAAAAGGTCGTTTGAAGACAAATAAGCGGTTGCATTAAAGCTTTTCACACTGCCAATCTTACCCTAATACACATCGTGGTAATCTCTCATGCAGCAAAATCCTTTGCTCAACAAGTCATCACTGATTTTTCTTTAAAAATGGGATGATATGTGTCTCTACGTTCTAAATAAAAAAGCAGAAACGCATTGATATTTAGGAGTTTGTCTGACATTAAGTAAGTTATATTTGTTGGTGGTTACTTTAAAAATAACCAGAAGTCTAATCTATATCCAAGATAATCTTTTAGATGCACAAAAGAAAGCAGAAACCAAATGAGACTCTAAGAGATGAAAAGAAAAAAGTATAATTTGTTCAGAGAAAGAAATCAAGAACTAAAATGGGTGATAAGGAAACAGAAACTATTTTCAGTCACAAATTAATAAATTAGGACTCAAGGACTGTCACCTGTCACATCCCCTGTACTATAAGCAAAATGTTCCTCAACTGCACTAGGTTCCTGTTCCATCTTTAAACATCTCCTGGACCACTGGCATTAGATATCTAATGTCCTCACTGCCTGGAAATCCTTCCCTCAAACTAAAACCCTCATGCTGCAATTTGAGCCTTTTGTCCTGTTCCGTCCTCGGCAATTCTGAAGAACAGCTGGTCCTCATCGTTCTCTGCATAGGTCTTCATAAACAAGTATCAGGACATACTCATTAAATAACCCGAGTCTCCTCTTTGCCATGATAAATAAAAGTGAACCATTAACTTGTCCTCGCTGAACCAATCAACTCTTATGTTTTTATCATCTCAGTTGCTCACCTCTTAAACCCTTTAGGCCTGATAAGAAATGTCATCCACATCAACAAGGAGCCAATAGAAACTACTCTTCTTCCCACAGGTACAACATATTAAAAGTAGCACTAACACAAAAGGGTTTGCAAGTCCAGCAGAGTTATCAGTATCCGTCACCAAAGAGAGTGGCCAAGTCTGAAATCTAGTGTAATTCTTCTGGGAACGGCTAAGGACTTAATATTCTGAGGGGACACCAGTTTTTTAGCTTTATGGTAGACATCTGTAACACAAAGTGGTAAGTCAAGTCAAGGATCACGGTTCTACCCTGTTGTTCCTGCAAACTACCACGCCATACATGGCCCTAAAACAACTTCTCTTGAACACCATTTCTGCCATATCATTTTCCTGCTCAAGAACCTACAGCACCTTTCTAGAGGCCAATGAAACAGATTGCCAACTCTCCGACCTAGCCAGCAGCTTCTGCACTCTTGAACTAACTACCCTTCCTTTACTTCCCTCCTCCCCTTCACTCACATCACAACAGCCAGTTCTTACTTCCTTTCTCTAAGACCTGTCTTTGCTCAGACTATTCTCTAAAATGTTTTCCCACTTCCTCTCAAATCTATACACACTTTTTTCAAGACTAAAGTCATGTCATACCTTCCTAAGTCTGTATTAATTTTCATACTTAATCACTTACTCATTTCCTCCAATCTTCATTTTGGTGTGCAGTTTCGAGTGTATGGCCAAGTGATTTTTCATAAAGGTAAAAAAAGTGACTCAGGGGCCGGCCCGGTGGCAGAGTAGTTAAGTTTGCACACTCTGCTTCAGTGGCCTGGGGTTCATGGGTTTGGATCCTGGACACAGACCTACACACCACTCATCAAGCCATGCTGTAGCGGTATGCCACATACAAAATAGAGGAAGACTGGCAAAAGGTGTTAGCTCAGGGCCAATCTTCCTCACTGGAAAAAAAAAAGTGATTCAATGGGATCATTTTGGGTTCACTTTTGCAAAGGATATGAGGTTTAGATCTTGGTTCTTTTTTTCTTTTCCTTTTGCCTATGGATGTCCAACTGTTACAAAACCATTTGTTGAAAACAACAGTTGCACTGCTGGCATTTACTCTAGAACAATGAAAACACAGATTCACACTAAAACCTGTACACGAGTGTTCACAGCAGCTTTATTTGTAATAGTCAAAACTAGAAACAACCCACATGTCCTTCAATGGTGAATGGTTAAACAAAATGTGGTAGAGCCACACAGTGGACGAGCATAATACAATGATCAAAACTAGGAAATTGACATGGATATAGTACTAGTAACTAAACTACTTATTCGAATTTCAGTTTTTAATTCTTTTTGTTTGTGTGTGCAGAGACACTTTATCATGTCTAAAAATTCGTGTAACCACCCCAACAATCAGGACAGAGAAGTGTGCTATCGCCCCAAAGAAACTCCCTCGTGCTACGCCTTTACAGTCACATCTCACCCCACCCACAGCCCACCCTGGCCAGAACTGACCTCTTCTCCATTTCTACAATTGCATCATTACGAGAAGGCCATATAAACGGAATAACCCAATCATCCATTCTTTGTACACTGGCTTTTTTCACTCAGTGCAATACCTTAAGCTCCAGCCAAACTGCTGTATGTGTCAATAATCTGTTCCTTTTTGTCATGAGTGGTGTTCCATTATATGGCTGCACCATTTTATTTAACCATTTACCGACTGAAGGACGTGTGGGGTTGTTTCTGGTTTTTGGCTACTATAAACAAAGCTGCTATGAACACTCAAGTACAGATCTCTGCGTGAACATAAGTTTTTATTTCTCTAGGATAAATGCCCAGGAGTGCAATTGCTGGGTCGTATGTTTAAGCGTTTTGTTTAACTTTTTAAGAGACTGCCAAATCTATTTCTAGAGTGGCTGTACCATTTGACATTCCTACCAGAAACATGAGAAGTAATATAAGTTTGAAAGTCACTATTTATAAAATATTTTGAAGCCCCCCCAAAATAAGATTAAGCCTCTTAAACGTTATAATCTGACCTTAGTTTTTAGAAAATGAATTTTAAAACCTTTTTTCCTGATTCCCAAATAATACTTTTTTCTTATTACTTCTAACAAAGAATTTATAATTAGACATAATCTGTATGTTGATAGCTCTGCTGTCATATTATATAGTACACTGCAGTAAGAAGTGCAAAAAAGCAACACTGCCCCTAGAAACAGTAAAAGTTTCTGTTTCTATGTCTTGCAGACATAGTCTATGAAGACTAAAGGTTTAACAGCACTTTCTAACGCTTAGTATTGTGAAATGTGATCGCAATTCATTTATACATAGAATCACCAAACAACGGCATTTGTTCAGCTGTTACTTGGTAAAACAATTTGAGAAAAGCAATTAACCTGAAATAAAGCTGAAGTTATCTTAGCTATAAAATTTCTAACATGACGATTTTTTTTTTTTGATTGTAGATATAACTGACAATTAGATAGACAGGGTCTCTTTCAGGTTCTTGAAACAAGGAGCTGGGTCTGGAGCAGACTTATCTGCCCCACATGCAAACAGCAGCAAGACAGCCAGCCTGCCAAGAGAAAGTGAAATAAACGCACAGAATGAAACTATAAAGCCCCCAAGAGTGGGATGGTGCTGCCCTTGATCCTAATGACTTTCCAGTTCTTATCAGTTCCTTGCAGAACCAACTATAGTGTTCTGGATATTGAGCTCCATAAGACAAATGAGTCCTTCCAATAAAGTCTCCCAGTTATTTAAAAAGAATATGACAGAACATTCCCAAATCTCAAACTAGTAACCTTGCAACTTAATTATATGATTCAACCTAGTATATCTTCCCCCTTCATGTATATGGCTTTACTGATAAACATTTTAGTGTGTGTATATATTTAATATTCATCCTAAATATCTGCCAGCGTGAACAGCGTCTGTCTTCATTCTCAAATCCTAGAGTACTGGTTCCCATCCTACGGGCCAGAGACCCATAGAGAGACAGGAGTTATAGCAAAGAAACATCAAACTCCATGCACCTACATGACGACTAAATAAATAATACGATTCACGATGTATTTTTCCAAATTGACAAAGACGCTGTCTAATAAAATTCTAAATAAATTTACCGAAGAATGTTACTAAAAGAGGAGTTCTTGTCAACAGTATTTATTGGTGAGTACTAAAATCTACCTCCTATTGGGGGGAAGGGCACACCTCATACCTGTCTAGGCTCCGTAGAGAACTTTTCTCTTTTAAAGTATTGTCCATAGGGCATCCAGAACAAGAATAATAAGTAGAAGGTGCTTGAGTTTGAGTGCAGAGACTTAAGACAACATTGGGAGAGACAGAGCAGGAGTTACTGGGAAAGTGCATGAGTACTTCAAAACAGCAACCTTGGAATGTCAGGCACTTATCACTCAGGAGCCCGGGGGAGGGGGGGAATCTAAGGGTACAGCCCTCTGCATCTTTATAATGGCAAGTGGGAACATATTCACAGGAATATTGGTCAAAAGGACCAAACATATCCTAGGGTACAAACCCATCTTGGTCCACCACCTAGCCAGATGCATTGTCAGGATTCTATCACCTTTCTAAATTAATCTTACATCCTCATTAAAAATTCCATACTTTCTTCAAATGTGCAGGGCACATGAGAAGTCAATAATGACTTCTTGTGCACTGGAGGCTAGATAAAAAACATCAAAAAACAAATGACCTCTACTAATTGAAAACTTGCTTCAACAAAATGCTATAACAGCAAGAACAGACTGCACCTAGCAGTTCCTAACACAGAGCAAGCACGAGGTATCTGGTGAATAAAGGAGTCCATTTCTACTCATGCTTAAATAACTTCCGCAAGCACATATAATATCCTACCAGTCTGAAAAATATTCTCCAGTCCCATTCAGTTACCAATCCATTCTCAAACCCATCAAGACCAATATTCATGAACACCTCACCCACACACACAAAGAGGCAGCATGTAACTCCCATTAGGGTCATGCCTGGTATGTGGAGATAGCAGCAGGTGCATATTTACATAAATTCAGGAGTCATCTTTCATTTGATATAAGGGAAATTTTAATGCTTTGCTTCATTTCCAGGAAGTTTTACTTTTCAAATCAAAAATATTTTCAAAGTTTTATTTTTCAAATCAAAATTTTATTCAGAGTACATTATATCTTATGAAAGATGGCTTTAAGGAAAAAATATATAGTTGTCAAAATTAAAATCTTGTTTTTTCTTTTTAGACATCTGGGACATTCATTTATATATTTATTATTATTTCACATGAGTTCTCAAATCCAAAAAAAAAAAAAGCTGGCCTAATTAACAAATTTAATTTTAGGGTCTGTCAACATTTTGAATGCCATTACTGTTATTTTTAAAATATACACTTGCATCCTGGAATAAAACTTCGCATAAGCTTTCCATGTAACCATTTCCTGGGCACTTACTAACTTACTACATGCCAGGTTCTATGCTTGACACGTTACTCCATTATCTCATTTGTTTAACAAATATCCTCTCACAATTTTTGCAGCACTGAACATAAGAAGCCAATACACTATACACCTGATATTTGTACTAGACACTTGCGCTAACTTGACAGTAATGCTTAACACAAGTTTATTGTTATTAAATCTAAGTTGTGTTACTGTATTAACACAGAATCTGATCAGCAATGCTGAGATGCACAGAGAATACCATCTGTGGTAGTTTCAGCACAGAAAGCTATTAAGTGACTACTTAAGTTACATTCTCTTCTACACGTATAAGAATATACTCTCATCTACTCAGAAATTTAATTCCAATTACCACATGCCATTTTGAACACTATAAACACAATCTGAATAAAACAACTATACAAAGAAACTTTGCTTTCCTCTGAAATTGCCTTAAAATTACCATTTTTTAAATGGAGAATTAAAATTTAAAAATTACCATTTTTTAAATCTACCATTAAACTCTCTCCAAAAGTATCACGCTCAGCATGTCATAAAAAGTAAGGCGCCTTTATTCTGAACTCTCAAAAATAAACGCTGCCCTACATTTTTTTTCCTTTTGCAAATTTCAGACTCAACAGATGGGCAATGCCAGTGAAGGAAAAAAAAAAAACAGGAATAATTAATGAGGCTCTTCAACAGTTCCCTAAAACCAACACCCTCCCAAAGGCAAAACTCGTATCTCCAAGTTGTTGCAAGAAAGGGAGATGGGGGAGGGAAAGGAAGAGTCGATACAAAGCGAGACAAAAATCGGTGACTTCATAGGAAAGAAGTTAGAAAATTGGGCGGCCTCAATAGGAGCCTAGCTTCTGCCTCCCCTCCCTCTCCCTGTCTCTCAACCCAGAGACTCTGGTGGTGTTTGTCGAATTTCACTAAATCACCTAAGAGTTCTGAGACCAGAGCCAAAAGCTATCTCGACAGTAGGAAAGACTATCTGTTGCCCTTGAATACAGCTGCATCAGTAAAGGGTGCCGCCCTGTCAGCTGGGGAGAGAGAACGGAGGAGGGACTATCAGAGAGACACGAAAATCCCTCCCAAAACTCCCCCACGGAGCTCCACCGCCTGGCACCTTGCTCCCAAGGGCAGGCTCTCCCCGGGCCTCACTGCGGGTGGACAGGCAAGCAAGAGGCGGTCTCCTGCTGCCCGGAACTGGAAGGCTATCCCCAGGGCGGCAGGCTCCTTCTCCCCTCTCAAGTCTCAAGTCACACATCACCTGCTCTGAGATGCCCTCCCTCACCCCCATCACGCCGGCGACAATCGTCCCTCCTCGAGTTAAGGGCGCTTTTCACGATCTGCCAATTATCGTCTTCGCTTCTACTCTGTTGCCGTCCGGAGCGTGAACTCCATGACAGCGGAAGGACCTCGTCGGTCCAGGCTGGCACGGACCCCATCTCCCAGACCCGGGTGCCCGGGTGCAAGTCTGCCCGCGCCGAAACGCCGTGCAGAACGTGGAGCCAGGCCCGGGGTCGGCCTGGACCGTGCAGGCAGCCCGGGACCGCAGCGCGGCCTGAGGGACACCAGGCAGGAAGGGAAGCCCGCGCCGCGCCGCCGGAGCCCTCGGCGCCGCCCGGGGTCACCGGCGCTCGGCTTCCCCGCGCCAGCCCAGGCCCCCGCCGCCCCCTCCGCGGCCCCCGCTCGGCCCCCGCGGTCGCCCTACCCCGAGCCGCAGACCCGTCGCCTTCTGCCCACTACGAACTTCCCGCCGCTTTCGCCGACTCGCAATTCCGCAGCGGCGCCGGCCCCGTCACACCCCGCAGTATGGGGCCTTCCTATTGGCTCAGGGCGAGCGGGGGAGGCGGGGCGAGCCGGACCGTCGCGTATGGGGGCGGAGCCCGCGCTGGCGCCTGCCGCCTCCGCAGGAATGCCGGGAGCAGTGGGCAGGCGCTGCCGCTGCATGCTGGGAAATGGAGTCTTTTACAAGGAAAGTAAGAACCCGGTCTCTGCCCCCGTGGGCTTCTGAGGAATGTGGTCCACAGCCTCTGAGTCGGTCCTTGCGATCAGATGCTGTACCCATCAGTGCTCTAGGAAGCGAAATAAATGTTGCCAATGTTCACAGTGGCTTGATTTATTAAATAAGTGTGTTGACAAAAGGTTGGATGTAAAAGTCCTATGTTCTCGTTGGCTGTCTCTCCTGCCTACTTGCACTTGTGTTTTCCCACCTTGTGGTCCGCTACCCTGGAATGCAGCTTGGTTCAGTATACCATGGCCTGGCTCCGGAAGCAAACAGCCCCCAGTTCAAATCCCAGCTCTTCCACTTTGTAGCTTTGTGACGTAAGTTGGTTAACCCCTATGAGTCTCAGTTTCCTATTCCTGTCAGGATTAAATGATCTAATTTATAGACAGTGTTCTGCACATAGTAGGTGCTCAATAAATAGTAGATCGTGTTAACGTTACTCTGCCCATCCATTGCCATGTGTCTAAATCCTGTCTTTCAAAGCCTATTTCAATGTCTATGTAACCTTCTGTAGTATTTCATTGCTTTGCATTTATAAAGAGTTGTCTAAGCCTCCATCATTCCTGAGACTATAAGCTTATTGCAGACTGGGACACTGTTTTAGATCAAAATCACCAAAGCCATAGGCAGCGGGAGATTTACAATGAAGCTAATAAAGCATTAAGCTCATGGCCTCACTTGCATGGGTCACTTCCAAAGTCCTGGGGAGGGCCTTAACAATGCGTTCACATAGGGATTTGGGGGGTGGGGGGACGGGCGAACCAGTTATTTGCCAAAGTTAGATATTTTTGTATGATTTTTCTTAAGGTGGACCCCCAAAATTGTGCGAGCTTCAGTCCTCACAAAACCTAGATTCACTCTGTCCATTGGACAGTGCAGCATTGTGCCCGACGGCTTACATCTGCCCCTCCAGATACCCTCCCCTGCTCCTGATATTTCTCCAGCCTGCCCTTGATCCCAGGAGGCTGTGCTGTACAAACCACTTCAAGGTTCCTGTGCCCCTGGCTTCCGATGGCTTTGGCTGGTAGGAAATCCCACAGAGGATTGGAAGGAAGGAGAAAGGTTGCGAAGGGTAGGTATTCCTCTGGATCCTTGTTGGCAAGGTCACCTCCAGGTGGCTGGGTCTCTCGGCTGAAGGTCCCTGCTCCCTGGCCCTCCCCTCCAGTTTGCAGTGACAGCTCCCTCCCTTTGTGCCTCAGATCTGCAGGTGATAATACCATGACTGCTGCTGAGCCACAAGTTACTGCTCCACTCCTGTGGTTCCCACCCCTACACCTGTTGATAGTCTCATTGCCAGTAAACCCACCTCAGATTATCCTGCGTCAAATGCGTCATCTGCTTCCTGTTGAGACCCTGACGGAAACACATGCACAAGGTGAGCACTTGATGAGTCTTTGTTGGCAAGGAGGTCTCAAGAGTCACACATCTCCTGGGTGTGGAATTCTGCAGCAAGACTCTGTGGGCAGAATCCATTAAAAGAGACATTCCACACACACACACATGCGTGCACACACACTAAGAAGACTTGGAACAGGACTTATCTGTCACATTGAACCGTGTTCCCCTAACCTCACCGTACACATGCAGAGGAAATGTCCCTGCTTCCACACTGGGTTAACAACAAGCTGGCCTTAAAGCGCAATTAAATCAGCAGTAGTGCATTGAGTATTCCAAGGTGAGACCAGAATGTGTTCATTCTGGAGCTCATGCTTACATCACCCTCAGTCAGATGGCATACTGTTAAATGCGACTTAAATGCAGTTCCAAGGCAGTTGCCAACACCTCCAACACCACCCACACATGCTGAGATGTCCTATGAGTGCAGAGTATGCGGGAGATCAGTCCAAGCTCCGTCACAGAGACAGCGTGCCTGAAATGCTGTAGGTGGGGATACAATTCTGAGACATACGAGACCCTTGATGAATTTTGATGAGTTGATAACTCGGTATCAAGATCAAGACTACAGAAGGTTGACCAGTGAAGACTTGCTGTGGCTGGGCTTTAGAACTTAAGAATTGAACCAGGGAGGAACGGTTCATGAATATAGCCCTGCCATATATTCCAAAATATCTAGACAGTCCAAACAAATGTTCACTGAGCACTCACTGTGAGTCGGGGATTGGACTAACCTCTGGGACTCTCGGGATTCTTGTTTAAATAATGTTTAAGGAGGTCCTACTGTGTGGCAGGCTCTGTGCTTTTTCACTTACGTTATCTCAACTCTTAAAGGAAAAAAAATATCTGAAAGAGTTTAAATTATTCCAGGCCCCCTGAATCTACTCCTGAGTGTTGTTTTTACTTCCCCTTAATGTACGGCCTCAGTACCTGAGGAAACTTCTAATAAAAAAAAATCATTTCAATGCAGGGATAGAGATTTTTACAAAATGCTGTCATAGTCAGGTAATGGGATTCCTGGCTCACGGGTCATCATGGATAAAGCAGCGTGACCCTTGAGTGACCCAACAAATAAAAGTTTTCTAGCCGCCTAGCAAGGGCAGACAAGCTAGAAATCTGTGCACGGCATCTCTATTGATTTGCCACATAGTCAGATCCCGGAGTGCCCTTTTTATTTCCAGGAGCCCTTCCAACTCTGGTAACCCTAGCATCAAGACACAGAAAGGTAATAAGAGTACAGGGCACTTTGGGAAAGGGAGAGGAGTTGGTATTGGCTAGACCATGGCAGAAACTCAGTCTGTGAAGTTCAAACAAACACGATAGTCATTGGAAGCAACTGCCCTGGCCGGTTGCCCAGCAGATGCTGGTTCTACCCATGAGTCAATTCATGAGTCCTGGTCCTTGTTGTTTTCACCTGTAGAATGGGAACAATCATCCTGGGCCAACCAGTTCTCTGCCTCCCCCGGCTCATGGGAGGGAGATGACGCAATGTCTGAGAAGGGCTTTGATCTACCTGGAACAACACTGCTGGGCTGGCGTTACTCGGTGTAGGTGGCCTAACAACAACCCAAGGAAATATTCCCTTCTGGGAGGCGGGAAAGGGGAAAGGAGTGAGGACCAGAATGTGTTCAGGGGTCTTCTGAGTCCCCTGCCCCTGGTTTTGTACTGTCATCTCATCCCAGGGGCCCAGAGCCCTTATTTCCATTTTAGCAAGGACTTTTGACCATCTACCATGTGCCAGGCACAGTGTCCTGAAAGATTTCTCATCCGGTAGGAGATCCAGACATGTCCACAAATTCTTTATTCTGTGCTGGGAAAACCATCCCATGTAACCCTGAGAAGTGGGTAACATGGTCCCCAGGGTACAGATGAGGAGACAAGGCCCCAGAGAAATGAACGGATTTGCTCAGCTTTACTGCTGGTGACCAATAGAGCTGTCTGACTCCATATCCCTCCTGGTATCTATCACAGCTGCTGATATCGGAAAATGTCATGAGATAAGAGCTAACTGGTGGCACATAGACTCTGGGAAGTGAGAATGCAGGAAGAAGAGTAAGTTGTTTTGCCTGGCTTCATAGACAAGGTAACACTGACCCAGACACTCTGCTGAACTTACCTAGCGACTCCCACAGTAGTGGAGACATGGCCTTTTAGATTTAATGACCCAAAAATTGATGATTATAGTTATCCTGAGGTCAGAAGTCGATGGATAGGGTTTTAAAGGCCTAGGAAAATGTTTCCTCCTTCTTCTTTTCTTCATCCTGGTAATAGTGACATCAATAATAATGATGATGATGATGATGATAATGATGATGATGACAGCTTCCATTTATTAAGTTTTCAGCATTTTCCAGGAATTGTGCTAGTACTTTACAAACAACATTTCAGGAAATCTTCACAATAACCCTTGGTGGTTGCTATTATCCCCTCCCCCAATGCAGAGATAAGGAAACTGAAGCTCAGAGAAGGTAAGTAACTGGCTCAAGGTCACACAGCTAGTAAGTGATGCGGTTGGGCTTTAAGCCAAGGTTTCTACTAACTTGGCAGACCAAATGTCTAACCAATCTCCATGCAGTGCACCAACCATTCATCTTTTCGTGTGTTAATATCTCCTTAGCAGGTTTTCAAGATGCCGTAGTTTTTTGTCTTCCCCATGTTTTGAGAGATTAGCGGTACAGGAAAATTTAATACGTGTGCCTGCAAGAATGACTGAATTGTTTCACAGTGTGCTGGTGAAACTCTGAGCTGAGGGTGATATAAGCTGCATATGGATGGGTTGCTTTCTGCCCACTTGCTGTGAGGAGTGGCAGATATGGTCTGCAGACATTCAGCACACATTTCTACCACCTTCTACTGTCCCTTCCTACTGCAGTGACTGCAAAGCTAAACGGTGCATTTTCCAGGCTACCTACTGCTTAGGGCTCTGCATGAAAATTAGGTTCCACCAGTTAGATTCCTCAGGGAAGATTTGGAAGGCAGAAGTGAGGTGTCAACAAAGTCTTGAAGTCTTGGGATTTTTCCGCAGCATTGTTTCCAGTGCCAGGTGTCTAATTTCATGAGTGTCAGAAGACAGTTGTGTTGATGGCAGTAGCAGCTTCTTGATCTCTGGGTGGCAGGTACACCCATGAGTTTGTATAGTAAAGAATTTAACCTTGCCCCAAAAGAGCTCTGGCCTTTGCCATGAGCTTCTGGGAGGTGATTTCTAAGGTCTTGAAATGTCATGCCTAATAGGAGTGCCTTTGTCTGCCTAGGAGACTTGGACCAGCAGATGGTCTAACAATGTGATTTAGGGTGCAGGCTGGCCATACCAGATAGTCTTAAGGTGGTGGCCGACCACGCTAGAAGGACCAACAATTCAATTTATGATGAATGTTTTGGGTCACGCAGTATCAGTCAACCTCCGGGGGACTGGAGACTGAGATCAACCACATGGGCAATCAATCATACCTTTATGATGGAGCCCCAATAAAAACTCTGGACACTGAGGCTTAGGTGACTGGTTGACAATACTCCATGCATATTGTCACACACTGATACTGGGAAAGGAAAGCTGTTCTGACTCCACAGGGAAAGGACAACAGAAGCTCCATATTTGGAACCCTCCTGGCCTCTGCTTCTGCCCTTGGCAATTTTAGTCTGTATCCTTTCCCTGCAATAAACTGTACTTATGAGTACAACAGCTTTCAGTGAGCTCTGTGAATCCTTCTAGCAAATTATCAAAACTGAGGGTGGTTTGGGAAACCACTCCCAAACTTGCACTTGTTGTCAAAAGTGAAGGTGGTGGACTGTGTTCCTTCTAACTGTGCAGTTGGCTGGAACTCTCAAAGTGTTCCTAAACTCTGTAGTCCCAGTGGTGGACTCCTCATTCTTTCCTTTTTGATTGTGGCCAGACTAGTGGCTTCCTCAGCAAGGCAGTTCTGCAGTGCTCTAGCAAAAGCCTACTAGTCCAGCCCTTCAACCATTTTATAAGTTCCTAACTCCCTGTATTAGATCCATTTGTGCTTAAAATACCTAGAATGGTTATTGTCTCCTGCATTAAACTTTAATACAAGAGAGGAGCTGGCCCTGATAACTGACATCTCATATCAATTCTAACATGTGAACTTTTCACATTTTAATGTCCCTGAAATCAGGATGTGTCTTACAATCAATGCCAACTGTAATTGGAAGTAGTTCCTAAAATAATAGGGCATCTCACAATTGATGGAGTCTTAGATTGATTAAATTCTAGGACGTCCTGTGCTTGCTTTGTTAGAACTTCTCTCCAGATCATCTCTCCCCTTCATTCCACTTCCCACATTGCACACTGGATCTGCCACTCCCAAACTCCCAAGAGCATGGACATTTCCTCCTTTCTCCCACTCGATACTTTTTGCAAGTGAAGACAAATGTCCTCAGAGACGGAGAGAAGCAGTGTGGTCTTGTGATGGGAACAAGGGCTTTGTGAATGAGACAGACCTGAGTTGGAACCTTCTCCTGCCGCCTAATTGCTGTGTGACCTTGTAGAAATGATTAATCTCTCTGAGCCTCCCTCCTCGCCTGTAAATGCTAGTAGTTGTTGGGATTAAACGAGATAGTGTATGTAAAGTTCTTGGCCCCTAAGAGGCACTCAGCAAAGGTTGTTCCCTCCTCCTTCTGCTCATCCCTCTCTTATTTTCCTCCTTCAAAATGTCATGAAGTCCATCTCACACATCACTCTGTCTCCAGGACCCAGCTTCAAACAGCTGTCATGATTTATTGGCAGTGGCTCGTCATAGACTCAGGTCAAATATACATACATGTTCATACCCAGCTGCCAAGTTGCAAACTGGGAAAGGAAGGAGAGCTTTTCCAAAAACAAAAGCAAATTGTTGCTTTTATTTTTGCAACCGTCCAACTCTTGTTATGTTTTGATTTCAGGGATGCTCCAAGATTCTGGAACAAAAGGCACTATATATAAGCATTATTGTGAGACTCAAAGGGACTTTCAGCAAAACAAAATCCTTTCATCACAAGAAAATTGGAGAGACTTGTTGCCAAATATAGTCACTGCATGGAAAATGCATTTTTCCTTTTCTCCACACATCATCACCTTGCTTGAACAAAACCCATAGCACATCAATTAATCTATAGGCAAATATTTTTAAATGATTTTTAAATAATATTTTTAAATACTAATAATTGATGTATTGACACAGACAACCTGCCCAAAGTCATACAGATGAGAAGTGGTGTAGGCAGGATTTGAATTCAGCTAGATGATGTCAGTGATTATACTGTTGCTCTCTGTCAAAGGGAATATTGGGTCATACAGTGAAGAATGGCACGTGGCCTCTGATCTTCAGGAATCTGGGATCTGATCATTGATATTAGTGTCAAGCTCAGGTGCGGAAGAGATCTTAGTGGGCCAGGGTTCTTTAAGAAGACAGAGTGCAGGGGGCTATATTTTGTTAATGAATCACTTTATCCGCCTCCTCTTCCCTCCATCAATTTCTCTGTACCCTGTAGTTTCTCCCCAGATCAGACAACAAGGATATTCCAGTTCTGTGCCTCCAAGTAGGAACGCCACCAGGAAGCGAACCAGAGAACAAAGATGGCAATTCTCACCTTTTGAATTTTAAAATATGCTTTTGAAACTCATGGCAGAAGCAGTATAATTCAGAGAGGATTTGTGAGTTTCAAAAATCTCGGCTTCAGGTCACAGGTCAAGGCCTCGGGGGCCTTGGAGGAAAGGCCAGAGCACAGCAGAAGTTTCAGCAGAGCCCTGTGGAGTCCAACACTGAGAGTGGGGAAGGGGAGAAGGAAGGGGGAAGTTAAAAGGTGAGGGTGCCACGGGATCCCTGAGAAGGGCCCTGTGTGTATCTCGCCCCTTCTCCACCCCAGATAGTGGTGTTGAGAGAACCCCGGCTGGGACACATCTGATCTGTCTCAGAGGACGGGGTCTCACCGTGTCTCCCAGACTCTGGGCTGCCCCTCTGCTTCCACGGTATTACGGGCTGAATTGTGTCCCCCCAAGGTCTGTGTGTTAAAGTCCTAACCCCCAGTAGCTCAGAATGTGACTGCATTACAGAGAGGGCCTTTTAAGAGGAGATCGAGTTAAATGGGGCTGTTGGGGTAGGCCTTGGTCCAATCTGTTGGTGTCCTCTTGAGAAGAGGAGATTAGACACAGACAGACACCACCTGAAAACACAGGGAGAAGACGGGCATCTACAAGCCAAAGAAAGAGTCTCAGAAGGAACCCACCTTGCTAACGCTGATCTTGGACTTTCAGAGAAAACGAATGTCTGCTGTTGAAGCCACCCGGTCTGTGGCATTCTGTTACAGCAGGCTAAGCAAACTAACATGAACGGTGACCCAAACTGAGGGCTGCAGAGCTGGGTGGCTCTGCATGTAAGGCCATCCCCACGCCCCCAGAGTCTGCTCCTCCGGCCCTCCCGAGGCCTGGATCCCGCTCCGGCTCAGCGCTCCATCCCTATCACGCACCAACATTTTGCATCAACCTGCTGTGCACCAGCCCGGAGCACTTTTTTCTTCTGTCACTCTGTTTAGAGGGAAACTTCTATGAGGCCAAAAGTGTGAACCAAAGGAGAGATGCTGGGACTTTAAAATGTAAACTAGATGGACAGAATTCCTAGAAAATAGCAAAAGGAAATAGGAATGAACATGTGTTTCACTTCTATGACGGGAGGCCTTGGGAGGGGATTTATTTAATCCTCATTATCAGCGCTGAAAGGGAGGTCTGAGTATCATTACCTTACAGGTGACAAACAGGGTCTTTAACTGTGGTTGTGCCTAGTTAGTGACAGAATGGGGTTTTATACCGGGACTGTCTGACTCCAGAACCATGATAACTCCACACTGCCTACTAAAACTAGGTAAATGGACATTTTTTTCTGTCTTTATCTGCCTAACTGTCTCTGGCTAATACCTTGAGAGAGAATGAATTATCAGCAAGTTGATAAATTATACTCACTTCAAGCAAACAAGCCAATTGCGGGTTTGCCTCTAACAGGTGTGGCTTGATTGCAGACCATTAGTGACCATTAATAAAAGAAACCCAGGCTGCAATTCACCAGTATGTTTGAATTTCCCAGGATTTGCATTTCACACCAGGGAGCTGAGCTCAGCCAATATTTTCATAAGCTAACACCTGCGATAGAGGCATAAAGCACGATTTAACGGAGGTAACGTTTATCTTTGGGAATTTAAACATAAACCAAAGGATAATTTGTGAACTTGATCATTCTTTCCCCTGTCATGGGTCTTAGCTTAGCATAGAGAGAAGACCTCAAGTGTTTTTAAAAATCTGGTAAGCAGCTTTAAGAGGATTCGGGACATATGGCAGAGCCCTTTGATGCATTCACTAGCTAACTTGAAGTTTATGCATTTCCTCTGGAACAAGACTTTCCTGAGCACCTACTATGCCCCAGGTGCTGTGCTAGGTTCTAGGATGGGGATGAACAAGATGAGATTGCTGTCTCTAAGAGGCCACACTCTACTGGGACAGGTGGACACAAAGTGACCATTACAGGGTGGGGATGGTTGCATTATGGGAGGCGAATGCTGTTCTCACCCTCAAGTTCCCATAAGGAAAATTCCATTCCACACCCCAGGGGAAGAAGCACTGTAAGAAAGGAATTTCAGCCCTTCTCCCACTCACTCCTCCTAAATGAGAAGTGACTTGGATTGGTAAGACCGGGAGAAGCACCTCAGCATGGGGGCGCGGGGGGAGACACAGAATGAAGGGAGCCACAGGAGCAACCCCAAAACCTCCATATAAACACGCCTGAAATCCTTGGCTGATTAATGAATTGCACCCGCGTGAGCAAGACTTTAGGCAGCCCAAGCAGGACGCAGCAGTTGGGAGAGCTGAAAGAGCAGGCAGAGGAGCAGCAGCCCATGGCAGAGGAGACCACTTTTGGAATTTGGGCCCTTCTAAGTTAGAGGAGCTTGATCGACATTTCAGGCTGTCCATTGAAATCCAAAGAAAGACCATGGCTTCAGAGGAAAGGGTATGTCCAAGGACTAGGGAACTAAGAAACGGAGCCCAGCCATGTCAGTAGCTTGTCCAAGGCATGCAGCTAATGAGCGGCTGGGCTAGGATTCAAACCCAAGGGGTGTGGCTCCAGGGCCCATGCCCTCAACCACTGCATCCAACCATGTCTCCCTCAGCACCCCGCATCCTTCCTTCAAAGCACTCCTCACCAAATTCAATATCGAATGTTGCTGCACATTCAGCTGTTTGTCTCCTGCACTAGACTGAAGATCCATAAGAGCAGAGGGCTTTCGCAGTGCCTGGCACACAGTCCAATGAGAATTTACTGAGTGAATAAATGATTAGTTTGGGATGGCTGACTCACCAACGCCTATGCGTGTATAATGTATTAATATATTTTCTATTATTAAAGACATATCATTATAAATGCATTCCTGCCACATGACTTCACATCCCCCCTTATGATCCTGGAGTGAATTAAATCACCAATAATTCCTCTGCTTTGTAGCTGGGTTTGTTTGTACGTATCTGTTACTGACTATTTTTAAGCACGATCAGGAATTTCTAAGTGTAGTATGAATGACTCAGTATTTTGATTACTCAGCTCAGTAAAGAAAATATCTATGGGTAATCAGACTGAACATAAAGATGGGACACATGCTGAGAATGAATGGAGAGGAGGGGAAAGAGGGAGCGAGAAAGAGAGAGAGAAGAATTTTTTGTAGTCGGAAAGGCAGTTTGAGTCAACCCTCCAGAACTTACAAAGTTTCTGTTTTATCATAAACTTAGGTTGGCAGCTGTGTTAGTTTTCTGTGGCTGCCACCACAAATGATCACTAATGGTGACCTAAAAGAACAAAAATGTATTCCTTCACAGTTCTGAAGGCCCCAAGTCCGAAACCAAAGTGACAGCAAGGTCCCGTCACCCCAAAGGCTCTAGCAGAGAATCCTTTCTGGCCTCTGCCGGCTTCTGGTGGCTCCAGGCGTTTCTTGGCTGTGGTGGCATCACTCCAATCTCTGCATCCATCTTCACGTAGTCTTCTTCTCTGTGTGCATCCAACCTCCCTCTCCTTTCTCTTTGAAGGACACCGGTCATTGGATTTAGGGCCCACCCGAAATCCAGAATGATCTCATCTCAAAATCTTTAACTTGATTACATCTGCAAAGACTCTATTTCCAAAAAAGGTCACATTCACAGGTATGGGGCTTAGGACTTGGACATCTTTTAGAGAGACATGATTCAACCCAGCACAGCAGCCATGGCCGATGTTGCTGCTATGCTCCCTTTAATGGAATTAGAGAGGAGGCCGCGCTGACAATTTCCCGCTGACCTCAGGTGTCGCTGGGCACGTCTCCTGCTGCGATGTGTCCTCCCCAAGTTGGAGCCCGCTCTAACCCAAGCGCAACCACTGTGCAAGGCCCCCACTCCCCAGACAAGGAAACAGAGGGCTGAAAAGGTGAACTCAGCTGCTCAAGGTCACACACATGGAGTGGTCAAGGTCTGAACTCAGGTGTGTCTTCTCCAAAGCCAGGCATATGCCATCCCACCCGCCAGAAACACTCCTCTTGTTAGAGAACCACCATATCCTTAAGCTCCTTTGTTAAAACACAAACACCTCCTGAGAAAGGGAACCCTAGCCTTCATGGAAACCCAGATTGGAAGAGTGTATTAGATTGCCTTCTAGAACAGATCCCTATCTGGGATCTAGAGATCCCAGGGGTATGCATGTGGGGAAAGAGGCAATAAATAGGAGAGTAAACTTACAAATTGAGAAACTGATGCCCAGAGACGGTAAGTGACTTGACTAAGAGTATGCGGCAAATCAGTAGCATGATCAGAAATCACACCTGGGGGTCCTAACTCTGCATAAGGAAACTTGGAAGATATCGGCCAATTTGAAATCTCCTACACTGGCTGTGTCAGTGGAAGAAGTTTAAATAGCAAAGTCCTCGCCAGACTCTGCCAAGAGGCTCCCTTGGGTCAACCCTTCCCAGGAGGCCCCCCTAGCTGCATAGTTCAAGGAGGAGAGGTAAAGAGCATGGCGCTGAGGGTAGGAGACCCGAGTTTTAGTGGTAGGTCTGCTAAAAAGCGCCTCTAGCACTAAGCATTTATTATTCATAAGCTTCTAGAGCTTGGATGAGCCTCAAGGCCAGTTAGAGCTCATTCAAATCCCAAACAGATATCTGCTGTTTCCATTACCTGACATCCTTTCCTCCGCCCTCTATCAGCAGCTTCCCACTGTTCCAAGGGGGACCTGTCCTCTATCACTTTTACCTTACAGTTGCAATGGGCTGACCCCACTCCCAGCTCTGCTCTAGAGTGGTCATGTGACCCAGCCCTGGCCAATCAGTGTAGTTTGCACTGTGAAAATGGTGATTGGTTCAGGGATAGACGCGTGAACCAATCTGAGCCAATGAGGTTCACTCCAGGGGCTTTTGTTGACAATAGTGGGAGAAAGTTGCCCTCTTGCTGGCAGTTGCCAAGCACTGAGAACGTGAACCTGGAACAAAGGGAGGGCAGCATGAAGAGGGAGCCTGACTGACAGTGATGTCAAGAGGCAGAGGGAAGCCAAGTCCTGGTAACGTTGCTGGAGCATCTGGAGGCACCCTTGCCAGAACCCAGACATCGCTGAGATTTTTGGTTAATGAGCCATTATAGTTCCCCCCCACACTTTTTTTTTTTTTTTTGGTTTAAGCCACTTTGAGTTATCACTTGCAGCTAAAAGTTTTCTGATTGATATAAAAGCCCGCATGTTAAGGATGAGGAAATGGAAACTCAGAGTGGAAAAATGTCTCTTCCCAACAATCTGACAGCAGGAAGCACCTCAGAGTACATCAGGTCCAATTCTCACTATTTCCAGATAAAGAAACTGGTGTCCAGAATGAGATGTGATTTGTTATGTGTGTATAACACATGCACACATACCCTGCAGTGTGAGTTGCCTTATTACAATGCTGAGAAACTTGGTTTATCATCAAACATTTCATACATCCTATTACACGTGAGAGAATTATTATCTAGCCTGGTGCCGTGAAATGCTTTTTCCCGTAATGGAATTTTACTCTGGAAGTGTATTTTGGTATTAAAAGGTTCCACTTTATAATGTCTACGGTTCAATCTTTGATCTGAAAGGCACTTAAACGCTTTGAACAAGAAGCATAAAAAGCTTTGACTGCAGAAGCCTTGCCAGAGCTACCAATTTTGCCGTCGATCCTTTTCCCCAGAAGCCTGCTCCAGAGGCAGCCCATGACAGTAGCAAAGCCCCTGGCCGGCTTGGACCTCCAGCCAATGAGTAAGACACGTCTCAGAGAGCTGCACCTTCCATGCACCCGTTTGCAGACATCAAAACCATTCCGATGGACTGCAACGAGCTTCTCCAGGCACTTCCCTCAGCCATCCAGAAAGCCCATGGTGTTTACTTCGACGCCCCTCCTTATGCCAGTGTGTTTCCTTGGTTGGGTCACTTCATCTATAGCATAAGTTCAATCATACCTGCTCCCGGTGTTCTTGTGAGGGGTCAGTTAATTGCAGTTGCTAAGAAGCCTGATACATGCAGGTGCTCAGTGTATGCAGCTTCCATGACCCCGGTTGATGTGATTCTTCCGTAAGTGAGGGATTCAGGTCCCACAGAGAGCAGTGGTGCAGTGGGAAGAACCCCACACTTAGAGCCCAGAGACCGCTGATCTCTCGGCTCTACCCCGGGCAAGTCACTCGCTTCTCCAAGCCTTCACTTCCTTGTTGTAAAGGGGCATTTGAATACGTCACAGAACTGTCATGGCCACTTAGGTTGTGCCTGGACCAATATGGTTGCCTCCACCCCGATTCCATGTGACCTTTCAGCTCAGTCACCTGCCATGGAAAAGAGAATGTGATTGGCACCTTTGGTCACTGACTCATCCTTTGCCAATAGCTGGGGTCCAGGGACATTTGCTCCACTGGTTGTCAGGGACTAAGGGCAGGAGTATCCGCTGAAATGGGCCGTGGACGGAGCAGCGGTGAGAAGCCAGAATAATAGAACAACATTTCCCAGAACGTGTGCCATGGACCAGTGGCCCTACCAGAGATCCAGAGTGAAATAAGTTTGGGAAAGATGGCACCCTGTACTTTCTGTGAGGAGGTTTCCAAGACCCATCCTCATATTTAACTCCTACAAAGGTGTCAAAGGGAAAAGTTTTAATTTTGTTTAATCTTGGGCTTCCCAAACATATTCCATCGCAGAACATCTTCCCCCCAAGCAACGTCCAGCACCATTCTACCGCACATACAGCCGTGTAATGGAAGGCAGAGCACACTTGGGGCTCCAAGGTTCCAGAAGCTGAATGGAATTTTTTAGCTATTTTTTAGCGCTGATATTTCCGCTGATACTTCATGTGCTTCCATTCGAGTATTCCAATATATAGCCATTCCTCAGGGCACACCATCCACCTGTTCTCAAAGCATTCATTCATGCATGCATCCCACGTTCACAAAGTGTGCTTCGCTTCCCATGTCCCCTTCTAGGCAGAGAGAATGCCCTCCAAAATATGGCTCCTGGCTGCAAAGAACTCATTGTGTAAAAGGGAAGCTAGACACTTAAACAGACAAAGTGACAAGGCCCATAAGATAAATGTGCACCTCGTAGGCTGGTATGGAGTGGCGCAAATGTCAGAGAAGCATTGTTCGAAAGATGAGTTGCTGCCCAAGGAAATAGTTGGGGGAGGCGGGAATGCTGCAGGGGCAGTACCTGCAAAGACCCAGAAGGAAGACATGGGCATTTCTGGAATTACCAGGAATTAAATTAGGACGGAAAATAGGAGCTGAGAGGAGAGAAGTAGAAAGGTAAGTGGGAGCCAGGCCATGAAGAATTTACTGAGCTTGTTGTCCAAGGAGCTTAGGTATCCTTCCGAGGAACTGACGGCTGTATGTGTGTGTGTGTGTGCATGCACACGCATGGGGCAGGGGATAACATGGTTAGATTTACAGTTGAGAATGATATTTCTGAGACCCCCATGGAGGAGGACTTGGAGAGACCACCTGGAGCATTAGATAATGGCTGATAGGCAGGATGAGCTTTAGAGGTTAAAGATGACTACAAATTCGCTGTCAATCTTCTGATCGACAGGTAGAGTTGGTTTCCCATCCTCTTGAGTCAGGACTGGCCTTAGTGACTTGCCTGGCCAATAGACTATGGGAGAAGGGACACTGTGTGAATTCTAAGGCTAGGTCACAAGAACCTTTAGAGTTTCCACTTAACCTTCTTGGAATACTCACTCTAGAGGGAGGCCAGCTATCCAATTCCCCTAAGACCATCAGACTGAAGGAAGCTCAAGCTGGCCACAAGGAGAGCTGTGTATTGAGAGTGAGATGGCCAGCCAGCCCCAGCTCTTCTGGTTGTCGCAGTCCAGTCATTGACATGTGAGTACGAATGCCATCTTGGGTAATCCAGCCCCAACAAACACAATGTGAAGAATCAAGGAGCCCAGCCAGCAGCCAGGACCAAGTTCCCAGCATTGAAGCCCCAGTTGAGCTGCGCAGCCATCTCCAGTTGTTCAAGACATCCGAGCCAAGGCCAAGCCATGGTGGAGCAGAGGCCAGTTGTCCCTCGTGCAGCTCTGCCTCAATTCCTAACCCATAAAATTGTGCATGTAATTAAACAGCTATTGTCTTCTGCCACTAAGTTTTGGGGTAGTTTGTTACACGGCAGGAGATAAACAGAACACTAGACAAGCTCCAAGCATCAAATCTAGTAAAAAATATCTTATAAAAAAACATGCACACATACTCACAAACATACAGCTCTCCAGTTCCTCAGAAGGATACCTAAGCTACTTGGCATGCGCGGCTCATAAAAAAAGATAAGTGCTGAGCGCACGCCTGTGCGTACACACACACTTCTCAGACACATCTCCTGTTTCATAGTGCATTCTCACCCTGTCTCCTGCTCCAGCTTGTGTCACTTCATAGCTACAATTCTGAAGGCACAGAGATCGTGGTCCATTTGAGAAAGAGCATGGCATAAATATGGAGAACATCATTAGTAGGTGGATTTCGTTAACTAATGAGAATTTAATGCAATTCCAGGAGCCGAGCAATAACACCATGTCAGTCGGTGTTTCGTTCCTGTGGCAGAATCATCTCTGCAGCAATTTCTTCTGTTCCTGGGTCAAATCCAAGACCTGACTGCAAAGCCAGCAAAAACCTCCCTTCGAGGAAGGCATCTGGGGGACTCTCAAGCCATTCATCTCCTTCCAAGGCTCGAAGTCTACCTAGAACAGAAGTGCGGGGACAGAGAGCAGCCTAGCGAAGGGGAGGCCACTCTGCAGGAAGGAGAAAGACAGCCCTGGAGGGCCCCAGAGAGAGCATCCTTGCCAGCACACTCCCTGAGAGGCCCCGCCTGCCCTGGGGTCAGGGGACCTGAGCTCAGATCCTGACTCGGAACCTGAGAGTCCCTGAATGTGACAGCTGTTTATCTGTCTCAGCGGGCATTGTGGGGCCACAGTGAGGGGGTAAACTTGCAAACGATCTGTCAAGTCTGGGAGAAGGAGCCTGCGATCAGCTTTCTAAAAGAGTTCTTGTTAGTTGAATTGTGTCTCCCCCAAATTTATGTGTTCGAGTCCTAACTCCCAGCACCTACAAAAATGGCCTTATTTGGAAATAGGGTCATTGTAGATGCAATTTGTTATGATGTGGTCAATTGGAGTAGGGTGGGCCCCCAGTCAAATGTGACTGGTGTCCTCAGAAAAAGGGGAAATATGGACACAGACACACACACACACTCCATGTGAAGAGTGGAGTTATGCTGCCACAAGCCAGGAACCCCCAGAAGTTAGGAGAGAGGGCTAGAAGAAGCTAGGTCCTTCCCCAGCATCTTCAGAAGGAACGTAGCCCTGCCGACACCTTCCTCTCAGACTTCCAGCCTCCAGAACTGGGAGAGAATAAATTTCTATTGGTGTACACCACCCAGTCTGTGGCACTTTGTTATGGCAGCCCTGGGAAACTGTCGCAATGGCCCATTCATTTAACAAACATGAATTGATTAGGCTCCTTCTATGTCCTGGGCCTCATATAGAGAGATGAATAAGACACAGTCCTTCCTTGTACTCAAGGGCCTTCTGGAGAGAGAAACTCATGACCCAGCAACGTGCTAAGTCCAAAATAATGGCAGTGCCAAGGTGCGGAGAAGAGGCTCCGGACCCAGCCCAGGGAATCGGGGAAGGCTTCTGAGAAGTGACATCTAAGATTTGGGTAGCCCACAGGGCTGGGAAGGACAAGTTCCTCGTTTGACAAGGGTCACTGTTATGTTTCACCTGGAGGATTCTGGCACTTGACTCATGCTCTCCTATCCAAGAGTAAAACCCCAAATGGCAGGGTGTGGCCGAGACAAGAACCCTGTTTTCCACATAGGAGTTGTTGTTAGCAGAAGAGCAGCTAGGGGTGTTGGAGAAGGGCAGTGAGGTCTTCTTGTGACTTCACAATTCTGTCTGAACTCCACGCGGCAGAGAAGTCTTGTATTTCATGGACAAGATCAGAGCCTGGCAGCTAAGAGTTTCTCTGAAAGTGTTTATTGAACTGAAATGAGAGCAGAACTGAACCCCAGTCCAGCCCATTCCCGGGGCCATCAGGCTCCGAGGCAGCCTTGGAGTGTTTGCACAGCTCTGGAGACCACTGTGACTACCAGCTCCTTCACACCGGGCAGTGGACCTACTCATCAAGTCCACTCGTCTGAGGCCAATGCGACGAGTCAGCAGTGGGAGGGAGGGGTCACAGTATACAGAATGGCAGCCAGCTGGCCTTCTGACGGAAGCTGAGCCATTACCTCCCTTCTTCCAAGGACTTTGAATTGAATAGGTGAGGAATAGAGATGATGGAAGAGACAGAGGGACACCAAGAGCGTCCAAGACAGAGAGTAAGACAGAGAAAGAAAGAAAGAGAGAAAGAGAGAATTTGATCCGTCTTTGTTCCTGGTTCTGGTCCCTTCCTGAAGCTGGCAAAGTTCTCCAGTAGAGACAAAAGCTGAGGATTCCTTTTATCCCTGCCTCCAATCCCATTGGCTCCTCTAAGGAAGAATACTAAGGACGCCTACCACCAGGTGCCTCGGTGGGTTATTTCACAACGACACAATGAAAAACAAGAGAAATCTTGGCAAACTTTAAAGAAAATACAGTTAATTGCCACTGACATTCTCCCTTTAGTTACACAAGCAAGCCCTGGGTTTAATCACATGCATTATTGTAATCAGCCTGCCAATCACATTTTGAAATATTTCATTTTTGACATAATTACAGTAGAATACCCACAACCCATCAATAATATGGATAAGGCAAGATTGATATTGTGTTTCCAAATGGGACCTGACAAAGCCATCACAGCTTTTGTTCGGAGGAAAAAAGGTAGGACGGACAGCGTCTCCCTCTCACGTTATGACTGGCTTTAGCGAGACTGTCTAGCTCGTCACTCAGACGCGGCTGGAAAACCCCACCTGTCGGATCTGTAATTGGGAATTTTCAATTATTCAAGCCTCATACATGTTGTTCTTACTGAGTAACAAATTCAAAATGAATGCTCTAACCTGGGGCCTTTGTGCATAGACGGTACCGTGAAATGGAGGCCTATTGTGAATTGCTCTCTTATGTTAATTTACCTGATTTTACTCATTAGTTCCTTGCTGCATCTCAGTGTATTTGTGTACTACTCTCAAAAGGAAAACACGTGAGGGAGAAATCGTGGAATTTGGACCTCCGACTTTTCCCGGTAGTTTGGCCATGAATACCCCCCTCCCTCACCTACACGTTTTTGTCTTTTCATTTCAAGGTAGAACTTTGCCTTTATTCCCAACAGTGAATATTAGAAGCCCCAGACAAATTCTCAGATAAATTGTTCAAGAATGGCCTTTTTTTTTTTTTTTTGCACACAGGGTTCTGTTCTTTCAGGAGAAGCCCCTTTACCCACTTACTTGAAGTGCTGAAGTTGAGAGGAAAAGGAGGAACTCAGGTCCGAGGCGAGCATGTCCTAACTCAAACCTCTTTTCTAGAAGCATCCTTTATTAAAGACATAACCTTGGGCGTGTTTGACCGACAGAAGGGATGTGAAATAGCTCAAAGGCAAATCCCTAGGGGTCGAGGATGGAGGCGCAGGTGGGTCAGCAGTGTGGCTCTGAGGTGACCATACCTCAAATAACTTCATGCAGCGCGAACGCCCACCCAGGGAAGCGCATTCTTCTCAGCAAGGTCAGGGCACCTGCAAACCGCAGCTGGCGCCCACACCCTGACCTCCGACTTCTGGTCTCCAGAACTGGGAGGTAATACCTTTCTGCTGTTTAAGCAGCCCAGTTGGTGACATTTTGTTATGGCAGCCCTGCCGGATTAACACACTCAGTAAGGAAAATCACTGGATTAACCTTCATTCCCCCCTGCCCCTCCTCTCCCAGTAAGTCAAGGCCAACCTGCTTTGAGGCTGGAAGATGTTGTCTTGTATCACTTGATGCAGGCACCTGAGTGTGCCTTCTGTGGCCTCCCTCCCCGAGCTGTGACCATTTTAATGGCAACCTGGGGTCCAGTATGGTGTCTCATGTAATATGACCTGGGAAAGAGAAAGAAGAAAGAGGGAGGGGGGATCAGGAAGGGAGGGAAGAAGGTAGTTTTGTAGGTCAGAAGACACCGATGGTGTGGCTGGTCTCTCTGCTCAGGGTCTCACATGGCTGAAATGAAGATGTTGGCCTGTTGCCTTCTCATCTGGAGTTCAGGTCTTCTTCCAAGCTGTTCCTGTTATTGGCAGAACTCAGCTCCTTGTGGTTGTAAGTCTGAGAACCCCATTTTCTTGTTGGCTATGAACTCGGGTCCTGTCAGATTGTTGCAGCTGTTCTCTGGTCCTTGTCTGGGGTCCCCTCCATCATCAAATCAGCAACAGCAAATCAAATCCTTCCTCTGCTTCAGATCTCTCTGTCTGCTTCTTCTGCCACCAGCCTTAGAAAACTCTCTGCTTTTAAAGGGCTTTTAAAGACCCACCCTGATAATCTCCCTTTTGTTATATAAAGCAACATAATCATGGGAATGATATCTCACCATATTTGCAGGTTCCATCCACACTCAAGGAGCATTATACAGGACAAGAGTCATGAGAGGTCACACTTAGAATTCTATCTACCACAGACGGGAACATATATATGTGTATAAGTACACAGACAAGGTTCCGGAGGGACACATATCAAATGACAACAGTTCTTGTCTTGTGTGGAAGGAGAATATTCATTCTAGTTGATGCTAGGAATATATGTTTAAATGTATGTGCTAATAATTAAAGGGTAAAAGCTTATGAATATTGGGGCTGGCCCCGTGGCCGAGTGGTTAAGTTCGCGCGCTCCGCTGCAGGCGGCCCAGTGTTTCGTTGGTTCGAATCCTGGGCGCGGACATGGCACTGCTCATCAGACCACGCTGAGGCAGCGTCCCACATGCCACAACTAGAAGAACCCACAACGAAGAATACACAACTATGTACCGGGGGGCTTTGGGGAGAAAAAGGAAAAAATAAAATCTTTAAAAAAAAAAAAGCTTATGAATATGAACGAGATGTATAACTATAAATGTTAAGAAAAGAAAAATTAGTGGAACAAAGAAAACTCAATCTTTCCCAAAAAAGCCGGAAAGAGGAGGAAAAGAGATACCATAAAGTATGGTAACTAGAAAACATAAAATAATCTCAGTAGAAAAATAATTGTGAATGCATTAAATTCTTACATTAAAAGTCAGCAACTCAAACTGAGGTTTTTTAAAAAAAAATCCAGATATATACAATTTATACAAGCCATAACTTAAAAAAAGACACAAAAAGACTGAAAATAAATGCATGAGAAAAGATGTAGCAAATGTTAGAAAAAGAGGCAGTTTTTGTAATGTTAATATAAGGCTACATCGAATACATCGCAAAAGTAATATTTCATATTGATAAAAAGTACAGTTTAAAGAAAATGTAATAGTTATGAAATTTTTGTACCTGACATTATTAAAATTTTAGTTAAAAAGATGGAAATAAAGCAGGAAATTTACTCATATGAAATCATAGTATAAGTCTTTCACAAACTTTACTCAAAAATGAATGGATCAAATAGAGAAAGAAAGAAACATACGGAAGACTTAGACAGCATAATTAACAAGCTTGATGTAATAGAAAATGTAATCTTGAATCCAGTAATCATAAAATTTATATTCTTATATTGGAATACTCATAAAATCTGGCCATATAGTAAACCAAATAGAAAGTCTTTTTTTAAAAAGAGAAACAAAAAAGGAGAAATGATGCGAACACATTTCTGACCATAATTCAATAAAATTGGGAATTAACAACAACAATGAAGACAGCCAAATAAAGTCTATGTGCCTCAAAATGTTAAAATGTCATTCTTAACAACTTCTGGGTTAAAGAGAAAAGCAAACTGAAATTAAAAACTATTTAGAAATGAACGCTAATGAGAGTACTACATATAAAAACTTATGGATTGCAGCCAAATTAATACTCAGAGGAAAACCTATAGCCTTTAATCTTCTATTTGAAATTAAGAAAGATTGAAAATAAATGAGCTAAGCATTTAACTCAGGAAACTGAAGAGGTGGGCAGAACAATGAAATAAACCTGAAGATGGTAGAAGGAAGAAATTAATAAACATAAAAGCAGAAATTGATTCAATAGAAAATCAGAAAACAGAGAACCAGTAAAAACAAAAGCTCACACTTTAAGAGACAAATAAAGTAGACATACTGTCAGCAAGTATGCTTCATCAAGGATTCACTGAAAATTTCTGCAATACTCGTTATGTGCCGGGCGCTGTTCTAGGCACTGGGAAAATAAAGTGCACAAAACAGAAAGATCCCTGCCCTCGCAGAGATTACCCTCTGGTGGAGGTGCGGAGATAATAAGTAAACACACAAGTAAAATCCAAATATGTCTGGTGATGATGAGTGTTACAGAGAGGAGTAAAGCATAGAAGAGAGGTACTGAGTCCCAGGTTGGGGTTGGTTTGCAATTATAAATAGGATGGTGGAGGCGGACCTCACTGAGAAGGCACGTTTGGGAAAAGACCAAGAGGAGGCCATGGAATAAAGTCATGCAGCCAGCTGGAGAAGAGCATTCTGGGCACTGAGAACAGGAAGAGCTAATACCCTGAGGGCGGAGTATGCCTGATGTGTTTGCAAAAGAGGCAAGAAAGATACTGATGAGAGAGAGAGGGAGGAAGGAGAGGGCAAGTTATTGAATATATGGCTTATATCAATGAGATGTGCGGTCAGTGGTTGTAGTAAGAACTTAAAATAAATGGCTTAAACAAAAGAGCAGTCAGTTTTGCACTTGGCATGGAAGCTGGCCTGGTGCTAAGGACTCAGGCTCCTTCTGCTTCATTGATCTGCCGTCCTAGCTCATTGCCAGCTGCCTCACCTCTAGGGCCTCCTTCTAGGCAGCACACTGAGGGAGGAAGCGGAACACTTCCACATTGAAAGGCACGTGCCAGAAGTTTCACCCAAACGTCACTTCCTTTACAACCTGAATTCTGAAATCTTCCACAATCCGAACTTTGGAACATGGGCACGTCTAGCCACAAGAGAAGCTGGGAAAAGTTGTCTCATTCCAGGCATTTATACCAAGCTACAAATTGAGAGTTCTCTCATCTTAGAAAAAGGAGAAAACAGATATCGTGGACAATTGGCATTCTCTGCTACAGTAGCTGAAGATCTATCTCTAAAAAATCACCATGCCAGATGGTTTTCAGAAAAAATGCTCTCAAGACTTAAAAAAATAGGTAGTTTCATGATATATCAACTATTATAGAGCATAGAAAAGAACAGAAAGTTTCCTAGTTTATCTTTTCAGGTGGGCATGGCCCTGAAACTGAAAACAGGAATAGTGCACACATAAAAACTATAGGTCAATATCATTTATAAATATAAGAGCAAATCCTAAATAAAACATGGTCAACAGTCTGTTTAGGGAATAATGCAACTTCGTTGAGAAGAGTCGAATCCCAAAAATGCAAAATGGTGCAGCATTAGGAAGTCCACTTCATTAACAGATTAAAGGAGAAAATCACATGGTCATCACAAAAGATGTTGAAAAATAATCTGGTGAAATTAAGCATCTAATCCTTGATTTAAAAATAAAACCAATTGCTTGTTAGCTAGAAATAGAAGGAGATTTATTTAAGTTGATAAAGAATATTATGGCAGAGATTGTTCTAGTTCATCCATTCTCTCTTTCCCTCTTTTTGTAATTGTACCTTACCCCAAATTTTAGCTGGCAATACGGCCCCTGAGCCAGAGACTACATTTCCCAGCATTCCTTGCAGTTGAGTGTGATCAGGTGATTAAGTTCAAGCCAATGGGATATGAATAGAAATGATACCTACAATTGCCAGGTGGTTGTTCTAAAGAGAAAGCTGTTTTCCTTAGACTTTCCTTTCCTTCTTCTAGCTGGCTGGAAAATGGCAATGATTGGAGCAAGTTTGGAAGCTACCTGAGAGAATGGCAGAACCAGCCCCAGGCTACTTACGCTCAACTATCACTGTGAACTCTTATGTAAGTGAGAAATTAGCTTCTATCTTATTTAAGCTGTAGCTTTTTGGAGTCTCTTTGTTGTGCCATTTAGCCTATGCTCTAACTGGTACACTAATACAGTAGTTACCAGAAATCACCACAAACATAATTTCCAGTGATGAATCATAGAAGTGTTCTCATTAAAGTCAGGAACAAGGAAATGATAACTGCTATGTTCTTTATCATTCATCATTTTTGCTGGATGTCCTAGCCAAAGCAATTGGGTGAGAATAAAATAAGAAAGATTAAGATGTCCGTTATGTGCAGGCGCTATTATTATCTGCTTTCTTACTAAAAAAGTACTAGAAATAATAATAGATGTCAATAAGTGACTGGCGCACGTGTACATATATATATACACATATATACGTATATACACATATGTATATATGCACATGCATATATATACACACACAGAGACTCAATTTCCTATACTTAACAATGACCTATTATAAAATACAATAGGAAAAACTTCTATTCACCAAAAGTCAGACAATGGCCAAGAAACAAACTTTACAAGAAATGTGCATATCCTATTTGAAAAAAAAAACTTTAAAAAAGTCAATGGCATACTGTTTTGAGATGGTAAACTTCTATAAAGATGTCAATACTCCCTAAGTTAACCTTTAAATGTTATGTATTCCCAATAAAAATTTTATGGCATTTGGCAAGCTGATTTCCAAGTCCATCTGTAAAAGAAAATACAAAAGAGAGTCCTAGAAAACGAAAGATTTCAAACATCTTAAAACGTTAAAGCAGCTAAATCAATATAGGATCAACACAGAAATAAACCAATAGATCAATGAAATGAGAGAGTGTGAAGAAAAGAACCGTTGTATCAATGACTAATTAGTTTGTGGGAAAGATGGCATTTGAAATCAATAGAAAGCATGGGCTATTCAATAAACGACTTTGGGATAATTGACTGTCCATTTAGAAATAATTTTAGAACCCTGCCTCACACCGTACACAATAACGGATTTAACATAGATCGAGGGGCTAAGGGTGAAATTCTAGACTATAAAAGCATAGGAATAAAACATCGGAGAACAGTTTTTAGAATGACGAATGGGTGAAACCTGCATAAGCAAGGTACAAAACCTAGAAGCAACAAGAGTGGATCTCAAACCCAAATCCCTCAGGGGTCTGGCAGATTACAGAACGTTATAAATCTGTTGGGGGTGAAGTTGATCAGGATGGTGGAGACTAGCTGAATAAAAGGAGTACGTGATCCCAGCCTAAAGACATCTACAATTTTACAGTTAAAGCACGGTGCAGACTAATCAGAAAATTCTTGGGGGCCAAATTCAATCCACTTGTTGTCAATTTGCAATCCCTCAATTATCTCACAAGAGGAAAGATGAACAAATTCGGTATCAAAAAAGAATCTTAAAATTATGTAAGATGAAAAAGCACTATCATCAATTTAGAATACAAGGAATATACTGAAGAAAAGATTTCCAATATTATAATCGACAGTGAATTAATACATGACCTGTGGTGCCGGTTTTGGGTTGAATTGTGTCTCTTAGAAACGATAGATTGAAGTCCTAAACCCCAGTACTTCAAAATGTGCCCTTAAGATGAGGTCATATGGGTGGGCCCTAATCCAATGTGACTGGTATCCTTATGAGAAGAGGAGAAGAGGCACAGAGATCTAGAGACACACGGAGGGAAGGAGGTGTCAGCAGAGACACACACAGAAGGCCATGCGATGACGGAAGCAGAGACTGGAGGGATGTGCCTACATGTCAAGTAATGCCGAGGACGTCCAGCACCACCAGAAGCTGAGAGGGAGAGAGGCATGGAGCAAATTCTCCCCCATAGCCTTCAGAGAGAGTATGGCCCTGCTGACACCTTGATTTCAGACTTCTGGCTTCTAGAACTGTGAAAGAATAAATATCTATTGCTTTAAGTCCCCCTGTTTGTGGTGCCGTCCTAGGAAACCAATGCAATGCCTTCTGTGATGTGGCCCCTTCCTTCTCTCCCTCTGTTCTAGCCACACTGGTCTCCCAGCTGTTCCCAGAACATTTCTAGCATGCTTCCACCTCAGAGGCTTAGCATTTGCTGTTCCCTATGTCTAAAATGTTCTTCCTCCAGATCTCTGTTTAAATATTAGTTTACTGATGAGGCCTTTCCTGACTACTCTTTTTTAAAGAATAGCAACCCCACTCCATCCCGCACCCTGGCACTGGCACTCCCTGTCCTTCTTCCTTGCTTTATTTTTCTCTAGGACGGCATTCACAGCTCTCTGACAAACTGCAGCTTTTGCTATTCATCAGCTCGCTGTCTGTCTCCCCCTTCCCCCAGTACAAAGGAATCTCCTTGAGGGCAAGGACTTTGTGTCTTCTATTTACAGCTCCCCATCCAATGATGGAAACAGTCCCTGACCCGTCATAGCTGCTCAAGCAGTGTTTGTCAACTAAATGAATATATAAAATAATTACGACAAAATAAAGAAGATAACCCAACAGAGAATGGACAAAGTATACAGGCAATTCCCTGAAGAAATATAAATGGTCAGTAAATATATGAAAGATGTACAACACAACTAGTATATAATTAGTGAAAATTCAAACAATGAAAGATTATTTTTCACCTGAAAGCTAAAAAAAAAAATTCTTAAAGATTGATAATATTTCATGTTGGTGAAGGTGAGAGAAAAAGCGCTCTTTTCTCCCGTTGGTTGGAGCGTTAGTGGTAACGTGATAGAGTATCTAGGACGTGTCTAGCAAAATTCTTATGTACATAGCCTTGAAATAAGCACTTCCACTGCTAGGACTCCATCCTAGAGAAATGCGTACACGTATGCACAGGAACATATGTAATAAGCATGTCCATAGCAGCACTGGAAACAGCTTAAGTGTGTGTCAACATGGGAGGGTAAATTATCATAGCTCTGTACTATTGGAATAGTATGTAGAAGTTAAAAAGAATGAGATTAACTGGAATTGCTAACAGAGCAGATTTTCAAGACACATGCAAAAACCAGGTCACAGAATCATACATTAATATGATCCCATTTATGTTTTTAGAAATCCTAAATATTTTCACGTGTATGTGTATGTGTTTATAAATAATAGTAAAAAAGACCAGAAAGATATGTGGGAAGTCGGACAGATGGTTATCTGGGAAGGGCAGTGGTATTGGGAGGGGACAGATGGGGATCTGGACATTTTACTTACTAGTTCGGAGGCTCTGGGCAAATGCTTGACTTGCACGTGATTACACAGCTGATCCATGGGGGAGCTGGGACAGGAATTCAGGTCCCTGGATTCTTAGTCCAGGGAGTTTTCCCTGTTCCACAATGCCTCCCCAGAATAGCAACTTGAGCGTTGGTGTTAATGAGAAAACTCATTCCACACCATTGCCCCAAACCCTACAGTAGGATAGGTAAGAAGCACCAGGATGCCAAATAGGATCAGTGTCATATTTTCTGCACACCAAATGAATTCCCTGAAATAACTACTGGGCGTCTTCACTGCTGTCCATGCAACGTTCGTAAAGCTGACATTCTAGACACGCTCCTTTGTCTAAGCACTCCTGCCGCTGTAGGCCGTGTTGTAGTGGACAGGACTTGGACTTTGGAGCCAGAAAGACATCCATTTAAGTTTCTGTTCCACCACTTATTAAGTCTTTTTGAGCCTCCGCTCCTTGTTTGCAAAATGGGGATGATAGTTCCTCATGAGATTATCGTGAAAATTATATGAGAAAAAGACTGCGAAATGCCCAGCACCATGCCTGGAATATAGAAACCTTCAGTTAGTTTTGTTCCTTCCCTTCTTTCTCAAACAGCTGTAATTGGGAACCTCACACATCTATCTACTACAAGAGAAAGAAGATTTCTTTTCCAAGGCACTAGAAGTAAAATAAAGTTTTATTGCATTTCTGTGCTGAGGCAAAGCCCTAAAGGAATAAAATGGAATCAAGCGTTCTCTGGTTGGAAGAAACCTAACAGATTAGTTTGTTCAACAACCTATCTAGGTCCTAAAGTCTCTGTACAACCTGTGCTTGAATGTTTTCAATGCCAGAGAAAGCGTTATCCTCCAGGAGGATCTGTTCTTTCAGTCCATCCACCAACCCATCCAACCATCCATCCACCCAGCCACCCAGCCACCCATCCATGCATCCATGCATTCATCCATCCATCCATCCATCCACCTACCCACCCATCCATCCACCCATCCACCCATCCATCCATTCACCCACCCATCCACCCAGCTGCTCATCCATCCACCCACTCACCCATGCATCCATGAATCCTCCCATCTACCCAGCCACTCATCCATCCATCCAAACATTGATCCATCCATCCACCCACCCATCCACCCAGCCACTCATCCATCCATCCATCAACCCATCCATCCATAGCACTATTCCAAAAGCACTTATTGAACACATATTATGCACCAGGCATGGTGGTAAACACTGGGGCTTTGGAATTGAACATATCACAGGGGAGCTGTCAAGGAACTCAGAGTCTAGTGTGTGTAAACAAATAACAAGAACACACTGTGACAAGTGCTATAATAGAGTCCCCTTTAAATTGCTGTGGGAGAATGGAAGTAATAACTTCTGAGGGTGTCTGAGAAAGTTTCCAGGAGGGATGGCATTTTAGCCAGGAGCTGAAGAATGTCTAAGAGATATTCTCCAAGCATGGAAGAGAGGAAAGGCATTACAGACAGAGGGAATAGAAAGCTGAATACAGAAATGTACACACACGACATATTCAGAAAACTGCAAACAGTAGGGCAGGGTGGGGGTACATGGAGGAGGGGGGCAGGAGGAGGAGCATCAGGCAGTGGGCCCAGAAAGGTGACAAGAAGCAAAACTCTGAAAGACTTTGCAATCCCTGCTTGAGTCAAAATTTCAGGAGTAGAAAAGCATTCTCTAGAAATCTCCTTAAGAAAATATGCAAAGAATCCCCACGATGTTCTTACATTAATCTGTGCTGTCAGCTTGGGCTTAGATGCAGCTTTGCAGAATATATTTTTTAAAGTTTCATTATGCCACTGTACATCAAAATAGGCCAATATAAATTATAATACGGTCATGCCAATAGGACTTTCAAACACAATATTTTAAGTTTATATTGCATTCCAAGACCCATAAAAATTATTCCGAATGGCTGTTTGCTTTTTGAAGCCAAATGAAAAGGTATTTGCAATTTGATTATTAACAAATCAAATCACTGATATGATATTGGATTCGGTACATCTCAAACTGACTGAGAGCGAAAAATCCTCAGTGGTCAATTATGTAGCATGGCTGGTTTATAGTTTCCTGTGTGTCATTAAGAATAAGCACCACAGCCAACTCCGATTTTATTTTGATTTATTTTAACCATTTCCCTGCTCTGAGGATTTCTCTCTAGGCCTCTACCAGGCATGGGGGCTTTTCTCCATCTGAGGCTGGTGTGGGCATGACCAGGTGGATAGTTGACCACGTGAATAGAGCAGTGGGTGGATGGCTGGGTGAATGAATGAATGAATGAAGGCATCATCGCATGAACACCAAGGCTCAAAGAATGAATGATACCATTTTAATGCACTGGATTTAAGAATTTTAAGAATTTCAAGAACTGAATTGCCTTCATAGTAGAAAGAGCGCTGGTTTTCTTCTAGCATTGGCTCTTTTTTTATTTTTTACATTGCCTTGTGTTTCTGCTCTGTGTCCTTGACTAATGGGAAAGTCTCTTTTCTTTAGATATGTTCAGGGCCTTTTAAGGGTAATGGCTAGAGAGAAAAAAATGTGTGTATATGCCCTCAAGTAAAATGTATCATTCCAGTTTGGGGCCTCATGGGCAGTGTCTCTGATCCCTCCGCAGGTTCAGGGGACAACCTCCTCCTTCCAGCCAATGGCCCTCTCCTCCCCCTCACTTCAAGCTGAGCAGGAGATATTAGGGAATCCTTAGATGACCCAGACTCTGCTGATGCACACAAATGTATGACCCAGGAAACGCAGGATACAAGTCTCCCGCGGGGCAGGGTGTCTGGGGACACCTCCTTCTGCCTACTGATCTGGAAACCTTGCAGAGGTTTCCTCATTAGGGTCAGGACTGGGTTTGGGGGAGCACATCTTGTCCTGCTTTGTCCAGCTTTTAACCAGTCTCCAGGTTGCTAACAGTGCTAACGGTCCCCTCTTCCAAGTAGGTGCTGGGGACAACTTCCCCAGGCCTCCTGCCACGCCATTCTCAAATCTGAGCCTCACAATGAGTTGGGCAGGACAAGAATTATTTCCTGAATTTTCCTGCAATAAGAGGAAACAAAGACTTAGGAAAGTTATGAATCATACACAAGGTCACAGGAAGGGACTTCTATTTATGCGTATCGAGGGTCCATTTTCCCCTCTTTGGTAATAGCCCCTTAAACATCCTGTTAGGAAGTGTCATCCCCCAGGGTCAAGGCAGGGCTGATACCCAGGCCCACTTCTAGAGGTGGAGAATGTTCATGTTCCTTCCACATCCCTCCCCTCCAGCCACATCAGGAAAGGTTCAAGGACGATCATGTTAGTAGGCCAATGGGATATATTTCCAGGAACACATCCCTAGTTTTGTTGTAACTCCTGAGAAAGAGCAGGTCTGTCCACTGGTAGTGCTAGAAGCAGAGGTGAAACAAGTCTGGACATTCTGGGAAATATCAGTGGAGAGAAGTGGTTTAGGAAAAAAAACCAGCACAGAAGGATGCAAGACATGAGAAAGAAAGAAAAGCAAGACCCAGGGATATTATTTAAGCCCCTGGATCCAGCCACACTTGAAACTAGCTTGGACTTTTGCGTTATATATGTATTCTGGTTGTTTACTGCTGCATAACAAACCATCTCAAGATTTAGTGGCTTAAAACAGTTATTTATTATTATCTTCATGGTTCTGTGGGTTGATGGACTCAGCTAGGTGGTTCTCACATGGGATCTTTCATGTTGTTGTAGTCAGACGTCAAGCAAGCTGGATGTGCAAGATGGCATCTTCACTAACATGTCTATTGGATTGGCCTGGCTGGACCAGCTGGGGGCTGGCCAGGCGTCTCTCCCTACACAGCCTCTCCACATGGCTAGCTTGGACTTCGTCATAGCATGGAGATCTCAGGATAGCTGGACTTCTCACACAGTGTTTGCCTTTCCTTAGAGTGAGCGTTCCAAGAGAAGAAGGTGGAAGATGCAACACCTCTTCCGCCTCAGACGTCAGGCAGCATCATTTCTGCCACTTCTATTGGCTACAAGCGAGTTTCGGGGTTCGGTCAGATTCAAGGGGAGGAGCCTATGCAAGGCAAGAATACCCGGAGGCGTGATTCGCTGGAAGGCCATCTTTGGAGACGAGCTGCCGCCATCAGCCAGAGTTAAAAGTGCTCATGTTAGGTTGTCATCACTCTCAACCAAAAGCAAGTCTGAGCAGAGCCTGGATTGGGGTGCAGGGCTGCTCTGCCCTCTCCCGCGGAATCCTACCTGTCAAGCCCCAATCAAACACGCTTTGTGGTGCGCCCCTTCTGCCACCTTCCACTCTCCCAATTTCTCCTCCCGGATCAGAAGTAATCGCGTCTTCCTTGATCCACTGCCCTGTTGGAAGTCAGCTGGAAGGACTGGACAGAGCCTGAGACGCCACTGAGGCTTAACACCGTACTTTAGCACCTGGGGAAACTGAGGCCCAGGGAGGCCACGAGAAGCCCCAAAATCCCTCCACAAGTTAGGGGACTAATTAGGATGCCTTGAGTGCCCAATCACATTCCTGCTGGATAATGGACATTATGGACACATCTTATTCTCTCCACTGGGCCGCAGGCTCCTGAGAAGCCGGAGCTGCGCCTGCTCCACCTCCATAGCCCCCGGGACTCCTTGAAGGGGTAGTGGACAGGGAAGACCGTCCGTGCTTAAGAAAGCATTGTTTACAATTTACTGAAGCAAATTCCACACTGGGAATTTCCCAGGCCTGTTCCGCCCTAAGCTGCTCTCTGCTCCCTGTGGTGCCACCCCTCTGCCCCTACAAGAAAGGAAGGAGAAGAAGGACAGAAGGCAGCGTGATGAAGTAAAAAGACGGCGCACGGGGTTCGCATCCCAGGCCTGGGCTCTGACACGGGCTCTGCCGGTTGCCAGCCGAACCTCCATTTCCTCATCTGTAAAATGAAACCTAAGAACCACACCCTCTCCCAATCGTGTGGCTGTTGGATGCAATAATGTATGCAAAAGGGCTTTGAAAACCCTAATAAGCTACACAAAGCAAGGGGTTGGCATCATTATGAGATTGGGATGCACAGATCTAGCGTGCTGAAGGGGCGGGGGAGGGGAGGGCGCGGAGCCGCACAGGGTCCTTTCCTCGGAAGAGCTGCCACCCTCCCCCTCCCCTGCCCCCACAGCCCTCCCCAGGCCCGAAGGATGAGCACTGCCACCCAAAGCTGCCTGTCACAGCCCTGAGCTAAGGGAGAAACTGAGCCCCTTTGGATTTTCTCCCTGTGCCTCAGATTCCCCACCCATTATTAGCCCCGAGTGGGGAAAGAGACATGACTAATTGTGCCCACAGTTGCCTCCTGGCATGGACAATTAGCCACCTGCATCTAATTCGGAGGGACCCAGAGGCTAATTGCATCTGCCAGACCCCATGGGCTGTGTGTATGTGTGTGTGTGTGTGTGTGTGCATATGTGTGTCTCCTCCAGCTACCAGTGGGCAGCAAAGCAGAGGCTGCTAAAATAAGTGGGTATTATTGCATCTAACATCCGCTGAGAGCCTGCTGGCCCCTGAACACAAAAGGACCAGATCAGGACATTGTCCTTCCCCGAGGAGGAGGGACGAAGGAGACTTCTACTGGCAAATTTGTAAAGCACAGTCCTGTAGCTGATGAGCACTCTGAGTCATTCTCGGGGTGACAGAGAGGTTCACTTGGGGGCTGCCGCTGTGATCAGAACCACCCTGCCTCAGGGTTCCAGAAAGATGCCACCCCAGACCCCCCTCTACCCCTGCACCAGGAGAATTGACAGCCTGTTCTGATACCTCTGCCATTACCCAGCCCTACATCCACACATCCACACTCTACTGGGTTGAACTGTGCCCCTCAGGAAAGAGACGTCCGAGCCTTAACCCCCAGCACCTGTGAATGTTACTGTATGTGGAGGTAGGGTCTTTGCAGATGCAATTAAGTTAAGGATCTCAAGATAAGATCATCCTGGATTTAGGAATGATGTCCTTATAACAGAAAGGAGAGGGAGATTTGACACAGAGACACAGGCAGACACAGGGAGAAGGCCACGTGAAGATGGAGGCAGAGACTGGAGTGATGCACCTACAAGCCAAGGCACACCGAGGGTTGCCGGCCAACACCAGAAGCTGGGAGAGCGGCATGGACTCTCACTTGGATCGTGCAGAAGAACCAAGCCTGCCGACACCAAAGAGAGTGCCTGGGCCTATGTTGAGCAGGAGAACATAAGCCTCTGTGAAGAACATTCTAATTTATTTTTAAAAAGAAAAAATGTTATGACAGTAAAACAAAACATCCGTGTTGGGGATTTGGCTTGTAGCTGGGGTGACCATATGTCCTGGTTTTCCTGGGATGATCCTGGTTTATCCCAATCATTCCAGAGTAATTATTGATAGCCCCCCCCCCCCCCGTTCCCCCAGAAGCATCCTGTTTGGATGATAAATTATATGGTCACCTATCCTACCCATGGACCAGGAGTTTTCTACTCCCTTCATAACAAGCATTCAGAACCTTACCCCACTTCTAACCATGCCCCCAACCCCATGGACAGATTAGGTTATTGTTCAGAAAATTAACTCCCACCACCATGGAGAAGCCAAGCCCAGCCAAGCCCTGTCTAGATCAGCTGGACATCAGCCAATCTGCAGAGATGTGAGTGAGAAGAAAACGCATGTTGTTGTTTGTCTCTGCAGTTTCGTGATTGTTTGTTACACAGCAAAAGCTGACACACCCAAACCACCATTTGATCCCATTATGTTTATGCTCATTCTCAGTTCCCTGGATCCCAACTCCAGCCTCCTGACCCCAACTTCAGTTAGAACCTCGAGCATCCCCACAGACCTGGAGCCTTAGCTGACCTCTCCAACCTGCCATAGGGGAGTCCTCTCCATGTCAGGCTCCAGCTCTAGAAGGATCCAGAAAATTACAGCACTCCCCTTATTGTGTTGTAGTTAGCCAATTACATGTCTGAGAATCTTCTAGATCAGCACTGTCCGATAGAAACAGAATGTGAGCCACATATGTAATCTAAAAAAGTTTCCAGTAGCCACATTAAAAAAAGTAAAAAGAAGCAGGTGAAATTAATTCTACAAATAAATTTTATTTAACCCAATAAATCCAAAATATTGTTATTGCAACATGTAACCAATATTAATTATTTAAATTATACTATTATATATTTCTAATATATGATAGATATTATTTACAAGATATTTTGCATTCCTTTTCATGCTAAGTCTTTAAAACTTGGTGTGTATTTCACACGTGCAGCACATCACACTTCATATTGGCCACATTTCAAGTGCTCAACAGCTGCATGTGGCTCATGGCTCCCATATTGGACAGCACAGATCTAGAACACAGAAGGTTGAACTCAATGCCGCCAATGCTTAGCATGGTAGCTGGCACATAGGAGGGACTCAGTGAATAATTATTGAATGACTAAAGGAATGATAAACACACAGTCATTGATTTCAAGCTGGTGTTGGTGGGTAGAACCATTACCCATGGTAAAAACACCTAGGGCTTATATAGATCAAGGTTGCATATAAAGAGTGGAGGTGTTTTGAAGGAACAAGCTGGCTGCTCCTGTATCTTGCACATAGTAATCTTGCGCAAAGGACTTGTATAAACCAGAATGCAACCTCAGGCAGTATTTCCCCAACTTGCTTGACCATGAAATGTTACTTAAGTTGTACTGTTTTGTCGAGGTGCCAATAGAGGCTCATGCAATATCATTTAAGTTAAACTAGACAACAAAATAATGGTCTCACAGTTGAATTAATTGCAGTAAGAAATGATCAAAATTTGATCCATATGCTTAATATAAAGTAAACATTGAATAATTGCACCAATAAATGTTAAAATTATGAGATAAAATGCATAACAAAGACGGCAATTGTCAAATCCAGTAGAAAGAACACAGCTTGGCAGTGGCCAGACAAATATACAATCCACTGCCAACATCACCCTCCCGCCACCATCTGTCCCATGACTTCCTGACACTGTCAGGTACGGGAGGCCTGTTCCCTAAGGTAGGGGATCACTTAGAAATCAAAGCTACTCCAGCCAAAGGCTGACTGTGTGCCAGACACTCTTCTGATCTCTAAGGCACATATGACAATTAGTGCCATTTTACAGATGAAGAAACTGAGTCACAAAGAGATGGAGTAATTTCCGAGGTCAGGTTGTGCCTGGGGACTCTGATTCCAGAGCCTGCACTCCTAACTCACGTCATTCAGCCTCTCATTGCATCATTAGAACAGCTCTATCAGTGAGCTTAGCATTTTTCTATATACTTGCAAAGGAATTGAAGATAAAAAATACCACCAGATGTGACTTTTTCCCCTCCTTTGGAACATCTCACGGAACCTCTGGATGCCACGGAACAGAGTTTGGGAAATAGTATTCAGGAGACATATGCAAACTCCATTTAATAAATAGCTACTAGAAGCTATTTTAAGCCATTTAGGGATTGACTTCATCATGAGCTTTCTCCCCACCTCCATTTCCGAAAAAGCAGCTGACAGTAAAAGCAGAATACAATTAGATCAAGCAACCGAGTACAAGATTCCAGGTAATGCTACAAAAATTAAGCCCAAAACTTCCCTCCGACCTCCCCAACACCTGGAGTCCAGAGGGAGGGATGGCAGGCCGTGGGGTTCTTATCGTCCAGAGTAGGAGCCAGCCGGCATGTCAGGAGAACCAATCTTTCTTGGCCCAGCGCCCTAGGATGCATTTGTCTGGGGACATTTGCATAAGTGGCATTGAGCAGTGTAATGAATTACGTCCCCAATAGTCATTTTATAACAAATGCAGTGATGTTCCTCATGTGGTTCTTCTTATATCATTGGGTAACCTTTGCTGAGGGCAAAATATTAAAGTGTTGTTGCACAAAGGCAATTCTAAGGGGAAATTTAAGTAACTCTAGTGCCTTAATTCTAGACAAAGAGCACACAGGAATAATTCTGGAATTTTAGTTAAGCTGCTTTCAGATCGGTCCCCTCATCCTCATCCCTATCGCCGTGGCCCCGGACCAGCTCCTCCTCGTCTCTCCTAGCCTTTCACAGGAGTCTCCTCAAGGGTCCCCCAGCTTCTGACCCTGTCCACCTCCAGCTCCTCCTCCAAATTGTCACCCCAGCGATTGTCCTAAAACCTAGATCTAAGTATATCTTGTCATGCTCAAAACCCTGCCACTGTCCCTCTAGGACGCTGGAGCACCCATTGTCTGTTTTGTTTCTCGCTAACCCCCCAGGGTCTGGCACATGATAGGTGTTCAAGAAATGTTTACTGCTACATAAAGGAGTCATTCAAAAATAAAAAATAAAAACCAAGTGCAAGGCCTCAAGTCAGTGCTGCCAACTTGTTGGTCCCCAAACTCAACGTCCACTTGCCTTTCTTTCTCTGTGCCTTCTCTCTTCCTGGTTGAGCCCCATCTGCGAACATCTTGCCCAAAGGCCACCTCCTCTATGTCAGTGTCCTCCTTGCCACCTGTGGGAACGAACTCCTCCTTCTCCGTGTCTCCACAGTGTCCAGCACAGGCTGCTGCTTACGGTGAGCAGTAGGTACAAAGAAGTGAGTTCCCATGTCAGGCGGCCCAGCTTTGAGGGGCTCAGGGAAGTCATTGAAGCAGTCTGAGCCCAGTTTCCACATCTGCAAAATGGCCACGGTGCAGGTAGCTGCATCACGAGGTAGCAACGAGGAGCAAACAGGATAGTTTTCTAGGTTACAAAGAGCCGTCTGAATACCAGCACATCCCGTCTGTTCCCTCTGGCCTGCAGGCTGCTCCAGGGCACATATCCCAGACTCAGGTCTGCATCCCGGAGGGCCTACCCAGGTCCTTGCTCAGAAGAATTGAACACCAGCAGATAAGACACAGGTGCTTTATGGCTGGCATCCTAGGTCTCGAGCCCAAATTTTCTGGGCAATATTCATAACTATCCAGAATAACTCCCAACACTTCAAATTTCTTTGATTTTATGATTCTAAGCATAGAAATAACCTTTTGATTTTAAATAGGAATTGGGGAGCGAAAGACCAGGGATGAAAGTCTTTCAAGATTGCCAGGCACAACTGTGGAGTTCAGGCAGGGCACAAGACGCCGAGGGGGAGAGCTGCCTGGCAAATCTCTGAGTGAAGCCAGAGCTCCGAGAGCGCGGGCTGTGCATGTGCTCAACTGGAAGCCGGCAGAGCCCGGGCGGGGAAAATGATTAGCAATAAATGGAGAGCACCTCAGGGGACCCTCCTACAGACAGTCTGTCACCCAGTGTTTTTACCATTCCATTTCAAAGTTTAATTAGATAATCACTTTCCAATGCTTAGATGCAATTAACCCTTCGGAGCAGTGCTGGTACGCAGTCGGCTTTCACAGGCCACAGAAGCTGAAATGCCCACGACGGTCTTCAGCATCGCAGATCGGAGAAAAACATTTCTCAAAGAGAAAAATAACTGACAAATATTTGTGGGTTTTCAAAAAAAAGCTTCTTTCCTAAATGTCAGGAGAAAACAATTTCTCATCCAAGAGTTCAGCCTTCACCACCAGGGCTCCTTCCTTGCTCAAGTCCATAAACACAAAGAACCCTCTTGGCTGGAGCCGGGCTCAGCTTTCCTGTTGAGGAAGATGAAAGAAATTGCAGCCTTAGGGGAAGGTCAGGGTCTGCTTAGCAGCAAATGCACACCCTTTCCCTCACTTGCCGGTTGCTGCGCTGGTCCCATTTCCCTTAGCTCAGTGGGAGAAGAGAGATCCCCCTTGGTCCTCTTTCATCCACATGACGCCCAAACCTGAGACAGCAGAGAACCAAAGAGAATTCGAGATGTCCCTGGACTTTCAAAAGCAATTTGCTTATTTGCACAGTTTGTCAAAGCAGCCTTATATTTTACTTAATTCTTACAATATCCCCTGAGGTGGACAGGAAAAGGATTATTATGCCCATGTGACACACCAAGATGCTGACTCAGAAAGGGGACATACTCAATGTCACACAGCTAGTAAGAGCCAGTCAGACAAACCTGGGGCCCCAGAGATGGGCTCCCAGTCCCAAGTTCTTCCCACTGAGCGTTTTTGTTTATTTATTCAACAAGTACTTATCAAGCACCTACTATGTGCCAGCCCCGGGGGAACCAGCACCTAGTAGGACGCAGGAACTACCTACCCTCACAGAACTCTAAGTCTAATGGAGGAGGCAGACAGAAAGATGCAGTGTGAGAGTCCAATGAGAGATGTAAGCCCTGGAGGCCACAGGATCCCAGAGGATGGGCCCAATCTGACCCTGGGCAGCCAGGGGGAAGTTACTCAGCAGAGCCAGGACTAGGGTGAGACAAGCAAGGTGCTTAGTGAGCAAAATTTAAGGAGGTACTTGCTCATAGCGGCACTGATACACAAGGGTGTGCTGGTAAATATTTAACGACTGGCTTTCTGGGAAAACAGACCGATTTGCAGGGTTTGCCCATTGCCATGGTGTAAAGACATCCACAACAATGGATTTCAAAGTACCCATGTGAAGTCGCTACAGAGTGAGGAAGAGAGACGTCAGCTAGCACAGCTGTTCCGGGCCAGGGCAAGCCGGCGCCAGCACGCCGCTGACGTGACAGCTAGCCTGAGACCTGAAGAGCTGATAACATTTGGACATAAAGGGTGGATTTGAGTTTGAGTGAGACCAGAGGCAGAACTGAAGACAGGTTTTTATGGAGCTGCACCATCCAATACTGCCGTCACTAGCCATATGTGGCTATTTCATTTAAATTTAAATTAATTAAAATTAAATTAAACTAAAAATTCAGTTGCTCAGCGGCACTAGACATGTTTTAAGTGCTCGATAGTCACATGTGGCTGGTGGCTACCACATCAGACAGCACAGATTAGAGAACGTTTCCATCATCACAGAATGTTCTATTGGACAGTGCTGTAAGGTAGGAGGGTGAGAGAGCAGGAATTTCTGTCAAGTGGAGATTTTCTGGCTGAAATGGGAGATGAAAGTTCATCTAAAATAAACTTCCTCAACTTCCCATTTTTACCAAGAATCAGCCCTGAGTGAAGGATGGGTTGAATGAAAGAAAGAAAAGTCAAGGTGTCAGGGGCCTTGTCTGCGGCAGTCTCCTGCTGGCTGAGTCTGCTCCCTGTCTTTGAGGAATGTACAGCCGTGGCACAGAGCAGGTGCTCCATGCACGCACCGAGCATTTTGGACCATCTCCAGGACAGTGTTCCACTGCACACCCTTTGGGAATCGCCTGTCCAGATACACTGCTGATTGTGGTCCCTGAAGCCCAGAGCTGCTGTTACTGCAGAGGGAACGCTCAGGTGCAGCCAACAGAGGGTCTGGTTTGGGTTGAAACCCCAATTGGGAAGTAGCTGTCTCTCCAAAGAGAGCATCCTATGCATCTTCATTGTGCATCAGCATAAAGGAGGATGGTGATGGCCACAGAGGATGCAAGCTGCAGACACAGAGAGGGTGGGTCGGTGGCTGAAGAAGCCATCCCCACATTTAACAGCTAAGGTGGCAGCAAGCATTCCCCGGAGCCCAGCCCTGCCCCAGGTCAGGGAGTGAAGGCAGGAATCGGACCCAGCTCCATTCTTCTGCAAAACCCACGCTCTCTCCCTCACCCCTACATCCTCTCAGAGACCAGGCTCTCTATCGCTCCTCTCTATTTCACAGCCTCAGTTCATCCGAGGACCTGGTTTCCTTCCCATCAACCATATTCAGCTTTCTTCTCGGAGCCCTTGTCACTTTCACAACCACTTTTAAAAAAGAAAAAGAAAGGCAACTGTTTTATTCTATTCTAAAAGGAAACTCACGCTCCTTCCAGAAAACTAGAAGGCAAAAGAGAATTAGGATAAGGAAAAAAAATCACCCCTCGCTCTACCGTACAGAGTTCTGTGCTGTGAACCTGTTTCCTGTGTGTGACTTTTACTTTGTTGAGCATCATTGTGTCACGTGGCAGTTTCAGCTTTGAATGTGCTTCTGTCTCAACATTTGCTCACCCGCGTCTCCCAGGTCATCGTCTTCTCACAAACATGATTTTCCAGGCCAGCATCAATTTTAGGTGGTGGACAGACCATAGTTTACTAAACAGTCCACTCGTGTTGGACATTCAGATTATTTCCAGTTTTTCTTTCATAAATGGCAGCTGGATTTACATCTCCAGGCATAAAGCTCTTTCCACATTTCAGATGATTTCTTTGGGCTAGATTCCCAGGAGTGGAATTACTGGATCAAAAGGTATGAGCATTTCAGGGCTGGCCCCGTGGCTGAGCGGTTAAGTTCGCGCGCTCCGCTGCAGGCGGCCCAGTGTTTCGTTGGTTCGAATCCTGGGCGTGGACATGACACTGCTCATCAAACCACGCTGAGGCAGCGTCCCACATGCCACAACTAGAAGGACCCACAACGAAGAATATACAACTATGTACCGGGGGGCTTTGGGGAGAAAAAGGACAAAAATAAAATCTTTTAAAAAAAAAAAAAAAAGGTATGAGCATTTTAAAGGTTCTTGATACAGATTGCCAAATTTCTTTCCAAAGGGGTCGTATCAATTTATATTCCCCAAAGCTCTGTCTGCTTTTCTCCTTCTCTCCTCTCTCACCAGCCTGGAGTTTTATTACACTAATCTCTGTTCACTTCGTAGGTGACAGTACCAACATAGTGTTTTGATCTGAACTCCTTTCATTATTTTGGTGGTTGATCCTTTTCTCAAATCCCAACAACCATGGAACAGTCTCCTGGGGACTGAAACTGGACACATCTTTAAGCAAGGTGAGCCTGGTTCAGGGACTGCCACATCTCCAGGCAGGAGCTACAGTTTTCTCGGAAAGTCCAAACTTTGAGAACGGGCTGAGGATTCTCCCCCTGCCAGCTGGCTTTTGGGATCTCCTCGCCAGCCCCCCCACCACCTTCCAACCGGCACCAAAAGCCACTCCTAGAATGAAGACAGTGAATTCCCCAAGAATTCCGATACACCGCGTTTTTAAAGCAAAAACCAAACCAAAACAGCCAGGCCCGGCTGGGCTGCAGAGGGAACCCGTGACCCCCCGGACCAGCAGCTCATCTTCCAAGGTTTGGACCACAGCTCATTCGAATGCGGTGGATGAAGAAGGCGGCGGCTGGCGTTAGAGATTATGAGACTGGAGGCCCCTGATGTATTTGTGAAATTCCCTGGGGAGCAGGAGACAGAAGGGGTGGAGGAGGAAGAAGAGAAATGGGGTAGAGAAAATATAAAGAGAAATATAACATTAGAGGCTGAGAAACACAAACTGAGAGAGAGCAAAGAACCAGTGAGGCAGAAAGGCAGGAAAAGGAAAAAGGGAAGCAAAGAAAGAGAAACAGTGAGAAAACTGCAGGGGAAAAAGAAAAAGACCAGAGAGACTGCAAGACCGATATTGGGAGAGAAGGGATGAAATGAAACAGGGAGGAAAAAGAGAAACAGGGAGATGCAGTCGGAGAGCCGGGGCGCGGAACGAGAGAGCCCCAAGTGATGGCGCACAAGCGAGAAGGCAGACGGGCAGGGGTGCACTGAGGAGCGGAGCCGACTGGGAGAAGAGGGTCGCGCTGAGCCGGCCATTCTCCGGGAAATCCGACCCCGCGGCGCGCTGCGACCTCCGAACGCAGGCGGCAGGCTGGGACGAAAGCGGGCGGCTGGCCCGGCCTGGGGCCTACTCGCCGTGCGTCCAGGGAATGTCAAACGTGGGGCACCACGAGCCAGCGGCCCCAGACAGAGAAGGGGCTCCCTAAAGTTTGCAATAGAATCGCCCAGCCCCCGCCCCCGGCGCAGAGGGGACTCATGCACACGAAGGCGCCTGTGCACCCCCTCGCCCCGCACCGTCTTGCACGCCCCGCATCCTCTCCCGGGAGGAGATGCAGGCGGCGGCGCCAGGCGGGTCAGCCCGTGGCGATCCCAGATGTGGACGCTAGAGAGCGCGCCAGGGTCGCTGCGCCGCAACAGCTCCGTCAGGAGCGGCCCGGGAGAAACGCAGAACGCTGGGGGTCTGCAGGGTGCTGGGGTGCCCGCGTGGCAGTGGGGTGCGTAGGGGGCGCTGGCCGGGATGGCTGATGCCATAGAAACGGATGTTGCGCAGTTTATTTATTTGGGGGAGACGTTGCACCAGAATTGAATCTTTGCAAGGCTGAGACAAGCTCGTGTGAAACTAAATGAGAGGCGAAACGCAGAAACTAAATGCAGGCGAAAGAGAGGACAGGGCGTGAGATGCCGCTTACCCCAGAGCCCCCGCAACTCCAACCGTCGGCTCCAAACTGCACCCCGAAACTGCTTAGGAGGAGAAATAGTCGGATCCCACCAGCACTCACCACTCCACATAAGACACACACACACTCTTTCAGAGTCTGGGGAGGGAGGGGGGCTTGGGGAATGAACTTTAAAAGGCTTTTAAGGCAAAAAAAGAAAACAGGGTTTGCACGAGGCTGAGGTACTTGAAATGATTTTTGTGTTGCAAATTGCTATGCTTTTACTGAGGCGCTGATGAAAATAAATGAAGCTCCTCTCTCTCTCTTTTTGCTAATAAATGAAATGAAAAAAGCACCATTATTACGCCACCTGCTTCTAATTCCTAATTGTGGTAACTTAATTCTCAGATTGTTGTTAGCTGCTTAATATTGCAGGCGCACAAGCGCGGGCGCGCACACACACACACACACACACACACACACACACACGAAGTACGGAAGGCCGTTTGGATCTTTTTTGGCAGATAAGGTAGAAGGTGTGCAGAGTTAGGTTTTTATTTAGTTTGGTGACAGTTCCTATAGTGAAGTGTGTGTATTGGAAGGGAGAAACCTTTATTCCTGAAGACAGCATCCCAAGGAGAGCTCAGAAGGCAAAAAAGGGCTTCTGAGATGCTCAAAACCTAAATAGTCCATGAAAAGTGACCATTGATGAGGTCTTATTTTTTCCACACAGAAGTAGAATGGTGCATATTTCCTATAAAAAGAGAAAGCATGAATGTTTATAAGCTGATTTCTGAGTGCCTTCTGTGACCCTCAGAATTACACAGTTCCCAGCCTGGGCATTGTAGCCAGTTCACTGGGATGAAAAACCTTTCTATCCCTGAAGTCGGGGTGGGGGGACCTGATTTAAAATTTCTTCCTGGCAGATAGAAATTCCCAGATACAAATCACAATTTTGCCCATGTTAAGAGCTGTATTTAGCATATTATCTGATTTTCCGTTAAAATTAGGCTTTTTTGTTTGCTTCTAAATGGCCATTCTTATTGTTGGAAAGTTCTGGAGTATTGGATATATTGGGAAGGTATTCAAAGGCCCCAGAGAAGTACAAATTTAGAAAAGAAAAAAACATATTTCTTTGGTACAATTATGAAAAGATAGAATATTTCCTTGCTCCTCAACACGTTTTTCTTCTCTAGTTCTATGCAAACAGCTAAATAAATACATAAGAAGAAGAAGAATTTAATCAACAGTTATTTGTCAGTGTTGGTCCATCAGTCAGGAAGGTAGAATCGCCTTTTGTGAAACTGAATGAAATCAACTTAATGCTTATTTCCGTGGCTTCGAGGTCTTTGAGTTTCTCGCCCCCAGATGCCGTGTGTTTCTCATGACAGTGAATGGAGAGTAGGGTGAAAAATGCGGGCTGAATTGCATCCAAGCCAGTTTGGGGCCTGGTGAGGAAAGCAGTCAGGCCCCCATCCCAGTTCAAACTACCCTCCAAGTGTTGCAGAGACTGTGAAATCCTAGCAAGCAGAACTGTGTCCAGCTCTCCCCAGAAGGGCAACCTGTATCAGCAGACAGCCGGATGCAGCTCTGTCCGAAACGCAAAGTTCACAAAGGAGAGGATGCAGAACAGCTAGCCCGAGTCAGCCCTGAATCGAGAAAAACCCAAAGAAAACACTTGTGAATGAAACTCAGCAAGCTCTCCATGGAGCCGGACCAGCAGGTGCTGTTTAAATAACCAAAATAAGGTTGCAGGCAACAGATCCGACGTTTGCTGGGTTCTTTCCTACGTTGCGTGACATTAGAAAGCGAGAGTGTAAAGATACAAGCCCACATATGCAGGCAGAGCTCACTGATGGTGAGGAGATGTATCGAATGAACCCCCAATCAGGAAAATATGCACAAGGTTTGCTCTTTAAATCCTCCAAAAGAACAGAAAGTGGAAAATATGTGTGTCTGGGTTGTAGTGAGGAAGGATAGATGAAACATTGAATGTTAATGTGTATCCTGATCAACCTAGAGTATCTTATTTACATCTTAAGCTATTTGTTGTTGATTCTCCAAGCAACTGTTTTGTACTGGAATTCTCAAAGCTGAACCAGAAGCATTTAAATGACCCTGTGCATTTGTTGTGCGTCTTTTAGAAGGCGCGGGTGTGCACACACACACACAGACACGCAGACACAGCCGGTCCCACATCTATGCACACAGGCAGAATGTACCCCCCTTCTCTGTACAAATCTCTGCCATCTCTATATTCCCAAACACAGGCGAATCTATGTATTTATTTCTCTCTTGAACTCAACTATGAAACACAAGTCAACATTCTTAAATGTCATCTTTTAATACCTCATATAAAAGGCAAACTTTTCCTAACATGCTTTCCTCCGATCCTATTTAATGAACTCTCTCCAATGCTACACGCACGCAGTTTCATCTGTAGAGCTAAGACATAATACAAAAAAAAATTTTTTTTTGGTATTAAAAAATGAAAGGAAAAAAGCAGGGGAAATATTTTGAAAGTCAATTAAAATTTTGTGTACGTTTTCATTTTTTAATGATAAATTAAGTTACTAATTTTGTCCGTGCTCTTTGTAGACACTGCAGGTTTAATTGCTAATTGTTAACTGCGAATGAATACATTTGCATATTAATTAGCTCCCAATTTACATTTTTAATTTGCTTCCTTCAAAAGGTGCAAGATAAAAGGTCGTGTTATTTTAAATAATTTATGCTTTATTGCATGAAATACGCTAATATGAAATGTGCCTACTAATTTTAACCCCTTTTCTAAGAAGGAAAATGAATACCATTAAAAGGAGGAAGGCAGAGCTGGTGGTGTTTTGAAAAACAACATTATGCCATGTTGTTCCTCAGCAGCAGAACCTGCTTTTTCCTGGAGCCTCCTTGGGCTGAAAAATGAATGTATTCTTTCCTTTACCATCAGTTTAAAAAGTGATAATATATTTGAAGAACAAAACAGCTGCACTGGCGGGTGTGGGGGAGGTCAGTGCTGGATCCAGGGAAGGGCTCACAAAATAGGTCTCCTTTTCTAGTAAATGCTGCCAGTGAAGCCCGGGTGCAGTGGAGAAGCAGCCAGCAGAAGCCCCCGCCCCACAAAGTCTTGCCACTCACGTCTGTCTCGGCTTTGGAATCCAAGCTGCTCGCGCTGGCTTGTGGAAAAACCTTGAACTTGTTTTAAGAGGAGAGACTTAGTTCTTTTCCAGTAGCCGACCCAAGAGGTTCTCGAATGGCAAATTTTCACTCCTCACCCCTTGTCAGTCAGCTGCACTGTAGGAAAAGAAAACCCGATTGTTAAAGGCAGTAATATTAACACATCATGGCTTAGACCGGGAAAATAATGTTCTGTTCAGAACGGGGTGTATGGATTGGTATATTTTGACCATTATTGACAGAAATGTCTTTTATTTTATTCCTCTTTTCTCTTGTAGGATGTTGTTTTGAATCACACCCACTAAAACAGTGCTAATATTCCATAGAGTTTTTGTAATAATCTTCTGAATAAGCTTTCATTAAAAATTTTTTTTAAACAGGGCTTGGGAGCTAGCAAATATGATTCTAGAAAAATGTATTAACAATTTGGAGGAAATTGAAACCTGTCACTTTACTCTCCAGATTGCCACTGAGGCTCAGCTCTTTTCGTTCTGTTTTATTTTTGCAGATGGAACCCAAGCCACAGTCTTGGGGAGGCCTCGTGGGCGAGGACTGCTTAAGGTTGCACTCGCCAGGGTTAACTTCTGTAGGTCTATGGGCGGGCAGGATGCACCGAGAAAGGAGGAAGGAGGGAGGTGGGTGTGGAGAGAGCTCTGCAGGGCAGGACTCTGCACAACCCAGGAGGTAGGTGCCCTGCACAGATCCGAGCTCCCACCATGACACTCCTTTGTTCTGGACATCAAAACGCACCCTCCCGGACCATGGGGAACCAGCCTCGGGTAGAAATTCTCTAGTATCAACCTGGCTCGGTCCAAGTGTTAAGCAATGGAACGGAGTTGGCTGCTCATGAAAGGGTCGATCTTTCCAGGCAGTGACAGCTGCAGTGACAGGAGCACTGGTAGGCTCACCCTGGAGGACACACTGGCAGTTAGGGATAGCCCCCCAGAGGAACCAGGGGCATGAGCACCTCCCTCCAAGTTATTAGAATTTTCAGGCAGAGGGACTTCCTTTGCTCACGTCGACATCCGCAGAATGAAAACATGACAAGATGCAAACCTTGAGTGTTTGTCCATCTAAGGGCAGATGACTAAAAAGAAAGGAGGTGAAGTTTAGCAATTGTGTGTTATTCCAACCTCAGCCAGACACCAAAGAGGTATGAAAAGTGCAGAAACCACCATAAAACAATTAGCTTACGGCCATCTCTGCCTGCTGGTGGAAGGGCGAACTCAGGAATGTGCAGGGCAGCTGCCTTTTGTGCAACGGGGGTGGATAAATGGGTAAATATGCACTGAGACGTGCAGGTTTTATCGGCGAAGATCTTGGCTTTTTATCCCGCCGTGCGCGGACGCTGCTGTAAATCCGCGTGCACAGGCATCGTGATTGAAGACAGACTTTCCCGCATCATCTCTGCACACGAGATTTCTGCCTCCGTTGTGGAGGCCCCCCATATTTCATAGGCGACAGCCCTCCCGTAAATCAGGGGTTAATTGTGATTCTTTCAGACCCGTGGAAATAGGAAGCTGAGACTTCTGAAGGCTCGCTTGCAGTGGAGAAGTGTGCAGAGGGAGGGGCCAACTTTATGAAATCAAGTTACTGCTTTTCTGAGCCATTTGTTGTGTGAGTGTGTGTTTGTGTGTGTGTGTGTGTGTGTGTTTAAAAAATACATTAGGTACAATGTGGGAAAGTCTTGGCGCACTTTAATTAATAAAGCCACTTAGGACGAGTGCAAATCATGCGCTTGGAGATTTGCACAGCCCGGCGTCTCTCTGACATCCAGCCTGGTTTGTTTAGTGTAATAGTCAAAACATTTTTTCTTCTCTCGGGTCATGTTGATCTGTAGTATAATTTGAATTCTCAAGCTGTTATCCATACATCATTCCCAATAGCATCCAAATGAAAGGAAACAATTTCATATTCTATAATTAAGCAGTACCGAACATGCAACAGGCAGGAGGCGTTATGGGGAGGACAAGCGTGGCGGGCGAGCAGAGGACAGACGTTTGAGCTTCCAGCTTGCCCGGCCTGGCCCCAAGCAGGCAACTCAACGGCCTCACCTAAAAGACACTTCACATAAGTATTCTCCATATTCAGACACATAGATAGCCCTGCTCCCGCCACCTCCCCTCCTTAAACGAAATCTTTCTGGAAAATTCCAGCATGTCTGACAGATTTATTCCAATGGGTATTCTCCACTCCCCATCTAAAAAGAAACCACTTCTGGATGCACAGAGCAGTTCTATATACTTCGTGTTCCTTTCTTTTAATTTTTTTCCCCCTAACAGGAGAGGGTTTGAAGAATTGCTTCTACCATGGATACCAGAGAGGGGAATTTTAAGTAGGCAGAATGTAATCACCCAAATTGGAATTCAGCCAGGACACTGCCAGGGCAATTACTCCTCCTCTCATGCTAAATACCAGGGGAGCGTAAACGACCCGGTATGCAGACCTGAGGTTCTGCACCCCTATTCGAGGGGGGGCGCCCCAGGGCTTGTGTCGGACAGACAGACAGTCCCTTCCCAGCATCTTTAGCTCATCCTTGTCTCCGACTTGCACCAGGTTTCTATAATTCAGAGGGTTTAAAGCTGAGGTCGGAAATGAATTTTTAAAATAACAGCTCCCACTGACGCCTACCCAGAGTCTCCCGTCTCCGGGTCCCTCCCCACCGTCCATAGACTAGGTTCCATTCCTGTCCTCAACTCCCAGCTCTCAGTGCCTCCGGGGAGTCTGCTCCCCTCATCTCCACTTCCTTAGCCCGAAACTGAGCACCAAAGAGGTTGTGACCTGCTCAAGGTCACAGACTCAGGCTCCAGCATCATCTGACCCCAGACCCCAGACCCCACCTCTGCCTCTTCTTTGATGGGAACGCCTGAATTAGGATCCCGGCACGACATGACTCTCCCTATGCTTCCTTGTGGAGCAGGTTTCTGTTTGAAGGCAGGGTTTCATCTTTTAGACAGGTTTTTCAATATTATAAGTAGAACAATAATGAGCATCCTTGGTATATCCTTCTTTGCACAGTTCTTTGATCATAATCAGAGAATTTACTTAGGAATTAAAATAATTTCCTAGCGGTGGAATTGGTGGTTCCAAGGAAACGCATATTTTTAAAAACAATATAGGTTCTCACATTACCCCCCAAAAAGATGCGCATGCTCGGCAGCAGCCTGTGAGCCTGATCCCTACGGTGCGGGTGTTGTAAACTTTATTGTCTACACGTTCAGACTCCATGTTGATTATAGACCAGATGCTCCCCACATTCTCTGGGCCGCCTTCCCCAAGGATCCCAGCCCTGTAAACTCTCGCAGTGACCCGGACACTCACTCGGCCCCTGACTTTCACAATTGTGCATCATTCGTGGTTTCATACGGATCTGTTGGTGCCTTCTACTGGGAAGTGAGCTCGCTGAGGCCAGGAATCGTGTTTTAGTCGTCTCCACAACCCCAGCGCCCAGCATGAGCCTCACACATAGACATGGCTTCGCGGAGGCTGGTGTTGGTAAGTTCGTAAAGCTCACAGTTACTCCGATGGAAAAGACGCTCGTGCTGGATGGAAGGCAGGGTGGAGAGCGGCAAAGAGCGCAGTGTTTGGAGTCAGTCCACTGACTCCAGTGTCTACCCCACCACGAGCTGCACGTGTGGCCTTGAGCAAAATTACTTAGACTCACACTAAAATGCAGCCAACAGCGTCTACCTGGTAGAGCTGCTGCCAGGACTTAGCGAACGGTGGTAAATCGTGACTATGGGTTTAGTCTCCTGGCTCCTATTCCTGGTAGTCCAGCGGCTCTAAGCCGTGATGTCAGTTTATTAACAAAGTTTTCACTAGCAGCAGCCCGGTGAGAAAAATAAGGCAAATGTGACAAGTTTTTCTTAAAGCGAAATCAGTTCAATTCAAAGAACTGTGCTTTACTCTGACATGATGTTATTTCTACTTTTTTGCTGCTAAAACCTCCTTTTGTGTATGAAATGATGCTGACAGTACCTGCAAAGTTGTTTTATTCTTTCTACATTTTTGCATTGAGAAAATTAAAAATTTAGGAACTTTCTCTGAGTCCCCTTAACCCCAAGGTTGTTTTGTATTTTTCTGGCTCGTAAACATAAAGGTCTTAGAACAACTGGCGAGGCGACGGCTTCTGTCAGATTTCGGATCAAACACCCAACCCCACACCCGTATCAAGGAGAAGAGGAAGAATTGGGAGGCAAAAAGGCACTTGTCTCCCATGAAACTGATCACCCCTATTTCTGAGTAATAGAAAGAATAAAGTGAGTCTCTCTCTCTTTTTTTTCTTTAGAACAAAAATATGAGAATTTTTCAGTCTGCTTGTTGGTCCCTTTGAAGCGATGACTTGGAGGGCTCACCCTGCCCTCCCCACGCCACATTCAGAATTGCTTCCCATTTTGCACTCCTCCTGGCTTCATCATCCCCCATCCTTCTTCCCTCAAAATGGTTTCTCCAGCTTTTCGTCATCCCTCTCACAAACTGTTCTAGTGCCCTGTGGCTCCTGACTGTTTCTAAAAATCAAATCTGCCCGTAAAGAATGGAGATTTGCCAAGGTCCAGGAGAGTCAAACAAGAAACTGAAGCTGATGAAATGCCAACCAAGCTACGTTTCATTGCCTGGTGAGCCTATGCTTTTTAATGCATGGCCTTGATATCTGAGTGTTATTTCTGCTTGTCTAAGAGACTCCAGGCCCAGCCCCGCTTGGCCTCATGCCTCGGGCCATGATGCGTAACATGAAGGCTAGATGAAGAAGCAAGAGCACACGCGTCCATAGCTTGAAGGAGGCCAGTTATTAAGACCTTCTTGGAGAAGAATGTGGGAAACACACTGCCCCCAAAGACGGTCTCATTCTGTGGCAGGGCTTGAGGAGCAGCCCCAAGGCCGTGACCTCCAAGGCTTTCAGAGCCAAAAGCCCCAGAGCACTCTGGCTATGAGGTGTTTAATCTGCTCGGAGGACATGGAGAAGGTGGAGTAAAGATGAGGGGGTGACACTCGTGTGGAAGGCAGCTACATGGAGGGTCTTCTAGTAAGGTGAATGGTGGATCCCAAAAAGCTGTTTACATCCTCACCCCTGGTACCTATGAGTGTGGCCTTACTGGGAAAAAGGGTCTTTGCAGATGTAGTTAAGTGAAGGGTCTCAAGATGAGATCATCCTGGATTGTCCAAGTGGGTCCTAAAACCAACAAATCCAATGACAATTCCTTATGGAGACATACAGAGGACAGACACACACACACACAGAGGAGAGGCCGTGTGAAAACAGAGTGATGCTGCCACAAGCCGAGGATGCCTGGAATGCAAGGAGCCTCTGGAAGCTGGAAGAGGCAGGAAGGACCCTCCCTTCAGAGGGAGCATAGCCGTGCTGACACCTTGATTTCAGACTTCTGGCCTCCAGAACGGTGAGAGAACATGTTTCTGTCTACCAAGTCATGGCAGCCCCAGGAAACTCACACTGGCGGCTCTGGGAAGAAGAGGGACTTTGTCATTTTAGATCAGGGCAGTGTCTGCTGGTGCCTGGGAGGGCTAGTCCGAGACAGGAATGCATAGAGAGTGATGCGGCTACCGGCAGCCCCCCAACACTGAGGACATGCCACTGGTAAGCCCCCTGATGTGAAAAGCTGTGATAGAATGTTTCAGGGATCTTGAAGGGGCTCTGGGTCAAGAGCAGAGAAGCAGGAAAGAGAGATGACGTAAACATGAGAGATGGAACACGTGCACACAGACATATGAGCAGAGCTCATTACAACATTGCTTATCATGGCAGAAAACTGGAAACATGCTAAGTGCCCAACAACAGGGGATTGAAGAAATATTATACAACCATTGAAGTGATTATGTAGGTTCCTGGTAGTTGCTGTGGACCGGGCTCAACGATACATAGTTAAATGAAACAGTCAGTTACAAGCAATCTATAACGTGTGATCCCGTGCCTGTTATATGTAAGTATATTTTCTACTTAGAAAAAGTCTAGAAGAAAAGCTCACTAACTGTGGTTATCAGTAGATGGGGAATTATGAGTGATATTTGCTTTTATTATTTTTGTTCTTTTCCCACCTTTTCTAAGATGGAATATCTGCTTGCATAATATTTTTAAGGTTTTGTTTTTACAAGATCCTTTGGTGGAACTGAAATATAATTTTTTTTTTTGAGGAAGATTAGCCCTGAGCTACCATCCACTGCCAATCCTCCTCTTTTTTTGCTGAGGAAGATTGGCCCTGAGCTAACATCTGTGCCCATCGTCCTCTATTTTATATGTGGGACACCTGCCACAGCATGGCTTGATAAGCAATGAGTAGGTCCATGCCCAGGATCCGAACCAGCTAACCCCAGGCCGCCAAAGCAGAGCATGTGAACTTAACCACTATGCCACCAGGCCAACCCCAAAATATAATTTTTTAAAGTGAAGTCAAATCATCAAAATCATCAGCAAAGTTATCTGCCTGCCTGCCTAAAAAACCCTCCAATACCCCTGGTGGGAATGTGAATTAGTTCAGACCTTTCAGAGAACAATCAGGCAGTGACTATGAAAATTTAAACTGCACAAACCCTTATCCAGCAACTTCACTCCCAGGCTTCTATGTTAGAGACATTCTCAAACATGCATGTAAATAACGTGTATAAGGTATTTGTTGAAACATTGCTTTGAACAGCAAAAAAAGGAAAGTGAGCTAAATGTTCATAGCAGGAGAGAGGTAAAATAAATGATGTTTATTGGCGTTGCAGAATACTACGTAAGCATTAAAAAGAAGGAAGCAGATGGAGCCATGAAGTCAGTCCAGCGGCACAGCGGTTAAGTTTACACGTCCTGCTTCAGTGGCCGGGAGTTCACCAGTATGAATCCCGGCCACGGACCTATGCACTGCTTATCAAGCCATGCTGTGGCAGGTGTCCCAAATATAAAATAGAATAAGATGGGCACAGATGTTAGCTCAGGGCCAGTCTTCCTCAGCAAAAAGAGAAGGATTGGCAGCGGATGTTAGCTCAGGGCTAGTCTTAAAAAAGTTAAAAAAAAAGAAGGTGGCAGAGTTGTATGTACTGACATGGAAAGATTCCTGAAATGTAGTTAAGGAAGAAAAAAAGTCAATTTGCAAAACAATTTGTCCAGTATGATGTTGCTTATAAAAAAACACCAACCAACTTTTGTACAAATACATGTATGTATAGAAATGCCTAAAAAGGGATGAGAGGGTGTGTCAAACCTCCCTCTGCCTCCCTCTTATAAGGATGCTAGTGATTATATTTAGGGCCCACCGGGTCACCCAGGGTCATCCAGGACCACATCACAAGGTCCTTAATCACAGCGGCATCTTCCTTCAGGTGTCACGCTGTGTGTAGCTGCGGGCAGGAAGGCGGCATGGGGAGGTGAGTGACGGTGGAAGGGGGCCTTGCCTCTTGCTAATTGCGTGTTGTTTGAATGATACACTTTAAGAAGACGGTCACGTGGAGTTTATTAAAATACATCAGCTGGACGAATAAAGAAGCCGGAAGCTTTGGCATACTTCAGCTGGCAGAGGGCTGTGTGCAGGCGACCTGCCCCTTCCCGCCCGTGTGATCACTTGGGCACCCCCCCGCCACGGTCCCCGGTCTCCTCGTCCGTCGCACCAGGGGGCTTGGACGCAGCAGTGTCCTTTAGCTCAAAGAGTCCCTGATTCTCCGTTTGCAGTGACCAAGGGGAAGAATAATTTCCCTTCCGTAGGGTGGACCTGCAAGGCCACGGCATTGGGGCCCAACAAGCTGCTTTGTTTGCAAAATGAAAAAATAAAATAAAATCCTCTCCTCACTTGGCCTGCAGAGCCCACCCAATACCCCAAGCCCCCACAGGCCTCTTCTGCAGGAAGAATGCTGTGTGCCCCCAGCAGACTTTAAAATAGTGGATGGGACACAAGACTTTCCGAGACTTTGAGAGGGATGGTGGTACCCCGCTCTGTAATAAGCAGAAGGTGTTTAATAAACATGATATGCAGCAGTTGCTAAGAGAATCTGATTTATGTACACAAGCAATGCAGAGCAACTGCGCATCGGGGTTGCGTCCTTTTCTTTGACTGTGAATCCTGATATTCTGATGGAAGCAATTGGGCTGAACTTTATTTATAATCAGGTTACAGCGTGGATAGCTGTATTCTAAGTGCTTCTCAAATTACACAGCAAATCTTGTTGTCTCCTTAGGCAAATAAGAGGCCACATCATATGCCTTAATTGTAATACAGGTCACTGTCAAGGGTAAAATATTTTCCAAACCCTTCTGATTAGTGAAATCGTATATGACTTAAGCAATGGCTGGGGCCACAGGCACAGCACCTGAGGACAGCTCAGAAAGCAGCCAATAAATAAATCGACATTAGGGAAAATCTCATTACAGGGAAAAATTTAATTTTGTTACATTTGTGTTGAAGAGTTCACCAAGAAGCACGGTTCTCTTGGTCTAAGGATCTTTCTGAGCCCAAAATGAGTCCTAAGTAAATTCTGGAAAGTGTGAGGCCCGGAAGAAGGCTTGTGTCGTTGGCTGAGGGGGAAGTGAGAGCCTCTGGGAAAGCCCAGCTTCCCACAGACACAATAGGACACAGGACCAGACTGCGGCTCTCCCCCTCGGCTGCGGCTGCCCGCCGGGGGAGCCTCCTGGAGCGATTCCCGCATTGTAAGTCTGCAGCCCTCCCCAAAGGAGCGTCCATGGGAAGGATCCCTGAGGCGCCAACGTCACCTTTCTGAAACACTCTTGCAATTCATAATTCATACGCAAGGGATCTGAATCCGAGGAGCCTGCTTTTTCTGGTGCCCTTTTTAAATCTCTTTGCAACCCGCCTTCCTCATTCTGCAGAAATCAGCCATCAGTGACTTCAGGTCAACAGTTCTTGTCTGAGGCTTGTGTGGGAACTGAGGACAAGCTGGAGCCTTCCAGACATCAGGCACATCCTTGGAAGTTCCTAGAATTCTCAACAAAATAAAATGCATGTATATATACAGATATATATATATATATATCTGTATATGTATATAGATCCTTTTCCTCTGTGCTTTTGTTTATCTTCAAGTGTCCATTTCTCGTCTCCTCCACCTCATCTCCTCTGTTTCTTCGCCCCATTCTAGAAATGGGAAACAGACCCTTTTCCCACACGGATTTCCGTCGGCCTCAGCATGGCTGTGTCCATGCCCTGGTTAGTGTCTGCGTGTAGATGCACGGGAGAGAGAGACGTGTCCCAGTCAGCGGGAAGGGTCCTCCAGGAGCAATAAGCCCAGTCTTTCTTTCAACTTATTCAGCAGATATTTATCAAGCAGCTAGTATGTGCCAGCATTGTGCTAGGCGCTGGGGGTACAAGAGTGACCAACAGAAGGGATACAATTAATTTGTAGGTTCACGAGGTGAGACAAACAGAAACAAAATAAACAAGAAAGTAAATAGGAATTGGGCCGGTCGCTGTGAAGTAGGCAGTGTTCAGGGAAAGAGCAGAGGACCGCCAGCAGTCTGGGAAGGTGGCTCGGTGACCTGGATGTCGAGGACCTTGCGGCGCAGAGATGGGGTAAGGGCGCTCCGGTGAAGCACAGTGAGGATGGGAAACAGGTGACACCGCACAGTGCCTCCCGTTGTCCCGGGCTTTGCGGTTTACAGAGCGCTGGGTGTTGCACGGTCTCCCTGCAGCCTTTCTAAACCTGCGACTCAGGGCAGCAAAGCAGACAAGTGTGTTGTGTTTACAGATGAGGAAAACGAGGCTGAGTGGGGTACGGGAACTGCCGGAGACAACTCGATGAAATAGCAGCAGCTCCACCCAAGTCGCCTGGCTCCACACTGCTATTCTGCCCCTATGACAGATGCTGAAGCCTCGAGAAGGGTGCTGTCTCATCCATGAGATGACCACGACCAGGTGCTACCAGAGCAGGGTACGCTGTAAGTGTACCCTTGTGCAGTGAACAGCCTGCGCCACTGCACATGGCAGCCCGGGACAGGAGGATCCCTTTTGACATCTGAACCATGTTGCCTTTAGTTCTCGTCTCCTTTCACCATGTGACCCTGTCTGCCTTTTCTGCTTGCTTCCCATCCCATCTTGCACTCTGCTCCATGCAGCTGGGCTCCTCCATGCAATTGGATCTCTGAAAAAAGCCTTTCTTTCTCTTGCCTCTTCTGACTTCTGACTTCCTGTCAGCTTTTTAGTTTTCTTGATCCTGACCCAAGACATCTATCCCTTCCTCTGCAAAGGCTCCCTGACTCTCCTCCGCCAAGTTGCAAAAGCCCTTTCTCAGAACTTCCCAAAGCTTCTGTGACTCCCTTCTGTTCCCATCTCCACTCAGCCATCACGGTGATCTTTAAAAGGTGTAAATGACATCATATCACTCCCTACCTAAAAGCCATCCCACATCTTCCCACGTTCTTAGGATACAGGTCAAATCGTCGCAGTGGCCTCCAAGAACTTGCTTCACGTGGCCTCAACTTGTTTCACATCCTCACCTGACAGTCTCCCCTGTTCTAGGCTTTGTCTAGTTTCTTGAATTCACAATTTCTTCCCACCCCAGGGCCTTTGCACATGCTGTTCCCTCTGCCTGAAATGCAGAGGGAAGGTTCCTGACCTCCTCATTGAAATGTGGTCTTCTTGTTTTGCTCTCTCATCGTAATAGCTAACACTTAGTAAGTAATGTACATTCCAGACACTGTTCTAAAATATTTTTGTATATTTACTCATTTAATCCCCACACCGACCCCATGAGAGAGATACTATTCATATTGCCAGACTGGGAAGCCCAGAGAGGGTAAACACTTTGCCCAGAGACACAGCTAATTAGAGCTGGATTGTAATCTGGGTGGGTGTGATTTCGGACCCCAGGCAGCCTGCTTTCCTGACATTATGGGGAAGTTTTCTATTTACAATAGATGGTGCACAGCCTTGCCTTATTTTTGTAGGTCTGGCACGGAAAAAAATTACCTGGAACATACTAGGAATTCAATAAATGTTGACTGTGCAGGTCCATGAGCCACAAGCAGCGAGGGAACAGCACAGAGCCATTCGCGGCGCGTCTCTTCTACCGCACACAGGAGCTGGGCCGGGAGTGGTGGTTGCATGAGTTTCCCGTGGCTGCTGTAACAAATTACCACAAAATCCATGGCTTAAAACAACCTACATTTGTTCTCTTACCGTTCAACATCGGAGTGGGCGAGCAGAAGTCCAGCCGTCAGCTGGCCTGCGCTCCCTCCAGGGAAATCCACTTCCCGGCTCTCCCCGCTTCTGCAGCTGCTTCCTTCTATCCCTCGGCTCAGGGCCCCTTCCTCCGGCTTCAGGGCCAGCGCTAGAGCACCTTGCTTTGGTCATCACTAAACACACCCACAGGTGCTGGAATCAGGGCCTGGGTACCTCTAGAGCCATTATTCAGCCCACCACAGTAATAACAGACGACAACAAAGAGCTGACCGTCATCGCGCGCTGACGGTCGTCTCAGGAGCCCACCGCTCTTGGAGCTTCCCGGGAGCACCTCACCTGACCCGCAGCAGTGCTGCGAGATGGACACTGTCAGCTCCGGCCCTGTTTCTCGAAGGAAAAACCAGGGCTTCGTAAGCGGCAGAGCCAGGACTGGAACTCACGGTGTCGGGGCCCAGAGTCTGTGCCACTAACCACACAGCCCTCTAAGCACAGTGTCACCCCAAGAGAACAGGTGACAGATCGGGGAAGCCTCACGCCGAGCGTGGCCAGGCAGCTTCACAGAAAATCTCACAGCACAACCAGCAGTCTCGGCATCGGTGGTGACCCCTCCCCACTGGCGGTGACCCTGGGCACCGTGGGCCAGGCAGGCGGCAGACCCAGCTGGCCCTGCCACACGTGGTCTTCACTGAGCGCCTGTGGCTTTACGGCCTGATGCCCAGCAGCCTCCGTGACTGTCAGCCACTCAGACTCCGGAGCACGGTGCCTCGTTAATGTATTATTTACTTTATTATCTTATTGTGGAAGTTGGTGTTTATAATTCGCTCCTTTATATAATGGCCTTCTAATGCACACACTGCTAAATAATTTAACGATATCTTGCCACCACCCCTCAGGAGCCCAATTCCTTCATTCTGCTAACTAGGTCAACGGTTTAAGTCCAATCCGACATGTTCCTTTTCTGTGGAGTGTCCCCATGGAGTGGGTGTCGCCAAGAGGCATGCTGGGACCAGCGGTGACTAAGGTCACCAGGACCTGGAACGTGGGGGTGCTGCCCATCCCCTCCACCGTGAAGGTGGAGAATATGTTTGGCAGGCGGGATAAGGGCCCCCAAAGACGCCCACATCCCAATCCCTGAGCCCTGTGGATATGTTTCCTTACGTGGCAAAAGGGGCTTTGCAGTGTGACCAAGTTAAGGACTTTGAGATGGGGAGATGATCCTGGATTGTTCGGGTGAACCCTAAAGGTAATCACGAGCATCCTCACAGAGGAAGGCAGAAAGGTCAGAGGAGAAGGTGATGCGACAGAGCAGACAGAGCTCGGAAATGGTACATGTCTGGCTTTGAAGACGAAAGGAGGGGCCACAAGCCAAGGAATTCAGGCGGCCTCTAGAAGCTGGCAAAGGCAGGAAGGGATTTTCCCCAGAGCCTCCACGAGGAACGTGCCCTGCTGACACCTTGACATCCACCCCACACCCAGTTCCTGCCTTCCAGAACTGCAGGAGAATACATTTGTGTTGTTTACAACCAGTAAATTTGTAGTGACTTGTTATAGCCGCCAAAGAGAACTAATACACCGTGTCATATGCTTCTGCCTAACGCAGAGCTTGGCCCATAGCAGGAAAGGCTACTGAAGCAATGAGATGGTTCAGGTGTGGGTGATGCGGACAGAGGGTTGGTGGGAAGGCTACACAGTGACCTGTGAGTATGGACCCAGCATCCAATCTTATTGGGACCAGCCTGGCAACATCCAGGCCAGAGGCCCAAGTCTTGGCCAAATGGGATTGGGGTCGGGAGGTAAATGGAACCCACAGAAAATCCAGATCTCTGCTATGGCCAACGGGCTGCACTTCCTCTCCTGTCAAGCTTGTGGCTGGTGAAATGTACAACCATTTGCTTGTAGTCGCACACAGTTTATAGACATCGAAGTCCCATCCCAGCCAGACTGTGTGAGGTAGGCAGACAGGTTTTATAATCCCCCTGACAGATTAGAAAAGCAAGGCTGGGAGAGATGAGAGGACTTGTCCGAGACAGTTCAGCTAGCCAGGCCTCCTGGCCGCCCAGGCCCCTTGCGACACAGAGCTGGGATATGCCGTGTTCCAGATGCATGTTGCCTCCTCTTGTTAGGGTACGAATCCACCCTATCAGACAGCAGGAAAGAAGCAGTCAAAGCCGAGGGTCCAAACAGGTCCCTGATTTGATAACCGGCTCCTGAATAATTGATTGCTCTGCCATACGAGGTTGGAGGGCAAATGCGTTTTCCTTTCCCAGCCATCATCTGGTCTCTGGTCAGCTGGTCAGTCACCAGCCATGACTGAGTCCCTGCCCCGAGCACCCAGTGCTCCACCCAGAAGAAAACTAAACATGCGGAGGTCAAGTTCCTGGCTCTGAGACCCGGAGTCTGCAGGGTGAGCTGGCCAAGGGCAGGAAAGCCCGAATCCAGGAGCAGAGGCCGTGAGAACTTCGGCTCAATTTCTCCCATCATCCCTTGGTTCATGGCTTCTTTGGGGGGACAGACAGAAGGAGAAAACATTAAAGCAGACATGACCCATAAAGAAATGAGGCAGGGCCACCCCTCCCCCGCCCCATCATGGCGACACAGCTGATCAGGGAAGAGCCTCCTATTTATGAAGGGAATCTTCCTGTGAAAGTCATGCTTCTAAATGCAAAACACACGGCGCATCTCTGATTGCACAGTAGGAGCCTGTGCTTCGGGGACAGGGCAGGGGCCTCTCCTCTGCCAGGGTGTTGCTGAGGTGGCATGTGGTTGTTGTGTTGTAAAGGGTAGACTGTGGGTTTATGTCTATCCCTTCCTTCACCCGTTCATCCCACGAATGTACATTGAGAACCCAGTCATGTTCTCGTGCGTGAGAACCAGGCACAGCTGAGACCATACCCCTGGCCACCAAGAAGCTCATGTGCAAGGGGAAACCAACATCAGCAGGCAGCCGCTGGATGGGTGCTCAACGCCGGGGTCCAGGGGAGCTCAAAGGGCGGGAGTGGGTGAGCACGAAGAAGACTGACCCAGCCGGAGAGGCTTCCTGGAAATGTGACCTCTGGTCCCAGTCCTGAAAGACAAGTAGGAGCTCACCAGGCCAAGAGGGTGGGAAGGTGGCTTCCACTAATGAGAAATCCAAAAGTGAGGGAGCAAATAAAGCGTACTCAATTGCCCAGAAGGAATCCTTTCTGGCTGAGTAAATGGATGACTTGCAACTTTGCAAATCAGGCGAGGCCCTGAGGATGCCACGTGGTTTGAGCAAACCGGAGAGTCCTGGATCTTTCAACAGAGCTAGTCTTTACTGGGCCCATGCTTGCGACAAGCCTTGACAGGACTTTGGGAACTTGGCAGTGGCCCAGGCACCATCACCCCTGACAGGAGTGGTTAAACGATGGGGGAGCAGACCCCCAAGTAGACGGGCCCCCCGTCACTCTAGTAGTCATGTGGACACCTGCTGCTGGCCTGCCCAGTATCCCTTCTCCTGGGAGGAGAGCTGAGCCCAAGCCTGGGTCTCATTTGACAAGAGGAAGAGCTCCAGGTGACCATCACGGTGATGGCGGCAGGACCCAGCCTCACAGACCCCAAGGAGACGGGGACTCTGCATGCAAGTTGGGGATACTTGATCATCTGCCATGTTTCCTCAAGAGATCCCCCCATGGGACCACGCCCTGTTCAAGCCTCACAGATTTCTCTTTTTGATAATAAAACGATAATAATAATTACTACCACCTCTATCATGGAAGCTAGTACCGTGACTAAATGCTCACTTTGTGGCAGGCATTTCACTCACAGGGCAGGCACTCTGCCAAGCACTTCATCTCAGCGAATTCTTCCCCAGCCCTGGGCAGCGAGTAGCATCATCGCCATTTTATAGAAGAGGCGATGGGGTTTCAGAGAAAAGTCGACTCCTGCGTTATAAGTTCATGTCGCCCCTCCCCCTGGAAGACACTGGCCCCACCCCACTCCCGCCCCCAGGCCCCACTGCGGAGGCGTTCGGTGCTCCTTTTTCCAACAGAGAGGCTGTGTCTCGCACTAAGCACTCCACGTCTGTGATCACAGGAAGGTGCAGCTTCTGCTGCCGTCACAGGCAGCCTGGAAATCTCAGCCGCTCCGTGCAGCACGTTTATTTCCCGCTCGGGCTACAAGTCCTCCTGCAGGGCACTCTGCTTCACACAGCCACCCGGGACACAGGCTGATGCAGCTCCACCATCTTGTAGCCACACTGGGGCCTCTCAGTCACGGCAGCAACAATAGAATGTGCTGGAGGGTCTCTCCTCCAGCAATTAAACGCTTCAGACCGGAAGTGATGTATGTCACTTCCTCTCACAGCCTGTTGGCCAGAACGAGTCATGTGGCCTCTCTGGCCACAGGGGGCAGGAAGTGGGGTTCTCCCATGTGCCCAGAGGGAAAAGGGAACCGGATGTGGGGGAGCCCTGGCACGTCCGCTGAAGTTGTCACTCTCATGAAGAGCAATGAGTTCAGAGATGTGAGATCATGGACAAGCCTCTGTCCTTGGGAAGGTGACTCTCAGGAAAGGCATGCGAAGAAGTCTGATTTTTTTCCTTGCGGGCCGGAAAGAGTAAATTTCAGTGGGAGAAAGAGCAGAATAAGAGGCCTGGGAAGGAGGGCCAAGCTGGGCTCCAGGAGACCCGAGCTTTGGTCCTGCTCCTGCTGTGAGCTCTGTGGGACCTTGGGCGAGTCATTGATGCTTCCCGAGCTCACTGTCCTCACCTCACAGCAAGGTCCCGGCTGGAAGGGAGGAGGCCTGGCTGCTCTGATGTCTGTGGTTCTAGAATGGACCATGCCCTCTGACCTCAGGCCCAACCCCCAACCCTTGGACACAGAGGAGGTTTTCCACCCAAAGGAGCCTGATAGGAAGAGCACAGTGTGGGCAATGGCCATGACCCCCCCACAGGCCAGCTCAGCCAGCACTCAGGGAGGCAACAGGGGGCCTCGCCACCCCCGCTCTGGGCATCCAGACAAGAGTGGCTCCAGTGACAGGAAAGCCATTTCTCACGAAGCTCCATGTCCCCACAGGTGCATGTCAACTTTCCCTGGGTGGCCTTCAGGAATATTGAGAGATGAGTTATATATGGGGACTCCCAGAACTTTAACTCTTAAAAAATAAATACCCAGGGGCCAGCCCAGTGGCATAGTGGTTAAGTTCATGTGCTCCACTTGGGTGGCCTGGGGTTTGCCAGTTTGGATCCTGGGCGCAGACCTACACACCGCTCATCAAGCCATGCTGTGGTGGCATCCTACATAGAAGAACTAGAAGGAGTTACAACTAGAATATACAACTATGTACTGGGGCTTTGGGGAGAAACTTTTAAAAAAGAGGAAGATTGTAACAGATGTTAGCTCAGGGCCAATCTTCCTCACCAAAAATAAATAAATAAATAAAAATAAATGCCCAATAGACTGCCTCCAGGGTGTTCCAAGTGCAGCCATGCCCTGACAGGAGTCACAGGGTTCTGGAGAATGGAGACAGTGCCCCTTTCTGCTCCTCCCTGTCTCCTTCGAAGCCGTCAGCCTTGCCCTGGCCATAGTCCCCACCCACACCATGTCTGCATCCTGGCTCCCTTTATAAGACTCAACAGCCAGTGAGAAGTTTCCAGAAGGCCAGTAAGAACCAAGTCATGCTGCAGGAGGTACATCTTCTGCATTCCGGCGTTCCCTCAGTCCCCAGACTGGGATTCTGCAGATGTGCAGGAGGATGTAACTTGCTTTGCTGTCTGTAACTGCTTTCGTCTTGCTCTCCAGCCCCCAATCCTGTGATGGCAGAAACTCTGAATTTTCCCAGTCAGGCTACTCTGTCACTTCCCAGTGAAATCTCAGTCTCTTTCAGGGCTTCTTGCCCATTCTCAAGGATCCTCCCCTCCTCCCTCCCAAGATGGAGTCTGGGTCAAGGGGTGTGCGTGGTGCTGGGGGCCACACAACCCCGAGTGAGGCTCCCACTGACCTCCAGTTAGGGCATCACTCACACCATGGACCACGAGTGACAACAGCCCTGATCCCTTCAGTGCCCCCCAAGGAGTAGTGTGGCTGTCGGCTCTCTGGGCATCTTGCTGTGGTGTCACCTGGCCTTTGGAGCATTGTGCGTCATGCACTGTCTCTGGTCCCAAGGTCCCACACCGTGCGGCCACCTCATCTCAACCCAGGTCACCTCTGGTCCAGTAGGCTCCAGCTTCTCTGTGACTCCCAGGGCCCACAGACTCTCAGTTGCTTTCTCTGTACGTCGCTGGAGAGGGTGGGCCCCTGGACCTGCTTTGGGCTCCCCCCACCAGAACTCCTCCGTCAGCCATTTCTGCTCCACCATTCTTATTCAGACAGAGCCTGGAAACACATGGAATGAGCGCCTTGTCCGGGGATCTGGCCCTGGGCAGTGAGGGGTGAGGACACCGGCCCTGGCCCTCTGCTTTCTCTTCCTCTCCACCAGGGCCCTCCTCCCCACCCCGCGAGTCCTCCCTTCCATGTGGCAGAATCTGCCCCCTTCGTACCCTGTGGCTCACTCTGCAGCCCGTCCCCGAGCTCTGGTTCTCGAGATGTAAAAACCCGGCTCCGGAGGCATTCTGAGAAAATGGCTTTTCTCTTTAGAAAGCCTGGCCTTTCAAGAACATTGCCTCACCCCGGGTTTTCATTTTTAAAGGCCAAGGGAGACTCAAAGTAGAGCACAACTTCTTTGTTCTGTGCACTCAGCCCTCCGTTCCCTGGAGTGAAGGTCTCATGGCCTCATCTTCAAGTTCAGGGGTCCCCTGAGGGAGTCGGGCAGGGGGGCGGGGTGGAGAATCTGAATTTCCAAGAAGAGAAAATACAAGTGATATTTCAAGTAGTGTTTCACTTTCCTTCCTTTCCCCCTTCCCTCCCTCCCTCTTTCCTTTCTTCCCTTCCTTGAGTGGACATTGGTTTACTTCCAACTCTGGCCGGTTGTTGTCATGCAGTGTTGTGGGGATGTAATGACATGTAAGACAGCCCTCGCCTTCAAGAGCTAGGCGTCCAGAGGGAGTAGGGTGACCAGCCGTCCTGGTCACCTGGGGCTGAGGGGTTTCCTGGGACACGAGGCTTTCGGTGCTAAACCAGGAAAGTCCCAGGTAGACGGGAACGAGTTGGTCACTCTGAGAGAGACTGATGATGTTATATAAGAGGGCCGAGAGAGATCTGTACGACCTCAGAAGGAATCAATTAATTACACTGGGGGAAATCAAGTCGTGCTTCATGAAGGAGGCGACACCTTAGCTACAACAGTGACAGCCCAAGCCTGTGTGTGTGCTTTGTAAGTGTTGTCCCAATTAATACTCACAACACGCCTGTTATTGTTGCTGTTTTACAGATGAGGAAACAGGCTCAGAGGCATTAAGGGACTTGCCCAATGGCACAAAGCCAGCCTGTGGGTGAGCTGGGATCTAGTCCAGAACCAGAGCTGTGGTCTTCACCTCCTCCCCCTGCAGGGTCTTAGGGGACGAGCAGGATTGTGACTGGAGGAAATGGTGGGCAGGTGGTCCAGGCATGGACAGTGGGATAAGAGCTGGGCTTCTGGAAGAACAGAAGGGAGCCTGGTCCAGCTGCATGAAATTCAGAGTCCCTGGGTGAGGGGCTGTGAGGGCAGCCGGCCGAGAGCAGGATGCCAGCATCTCGGGCCTGAGTGTAAAGAGCATCGCGTGCCACGCTAAGGAGTTTGGACTCGAAGGAGAGTCAGCAGATGTTTCTGAGCAGGGTGAGGATGGTAACATGATCCCCTGAAAAACAGAAAAGACTGTCAATGGGAGGAAAGGGGGCACTGAGGAAGAAGGGGGTCTCAGGGTCCCTGCCGTCAGAGCTCGCAGGCCCAGAGAGGAGTCAGAGCCCCCAGCAAACTATTGAAGTCCCAGAGTGCTGGAACTCTCATTTGCGGAGTCTTCTCCTGTGCCTCCCCGTGTGCCGGAGGCTCGGAGCATTTGTTACCCAGCCTGGGAGGTGCCAGAGCAGGTTCAAGCCCAGGGCCACCTGGCAACTTGGATTCAAAGCCTGTGTTCAAGGATGCAAAGAACCATGGGGACAAGGAAGAGCGTATTAGTTTCCTGTTGCTGCTGTAACAAATTGCCACAAATTCAGAGGCTTAAACACAGACTCATTCTCTTCCAGTTCTGGAGGTCAGAGGTCTGAAATGGGTTGGCAGGGCTGGCTCCTTCGGGAGGCTCTAGAAAAGAATCCACTTCCTGGCCCCTTCTAGCTCTCAGAGGCTGCCCACATTCCTTGGCTCATGGCCCCTTCCTCAGGTCACTCTGACTTCTGCTTCCTTTGTCACCTCTCCTTTCTTGTAAGGACACTGGTGATAACATTCGGCCCATCCAGATAATCCAGGACAATCCCCCATCTCAAGATCCTTAGCTCAATTGCGTCTGCAAAGTCCCTGTTGCCATGGAAAGGAACATAGTCACAATTTGGGAGACTAGGACGTGGACCTCTTTGGCAGGATTAGGGGGTGGGGTGTTCTGTCTTCAGTGATGCCACAGTGTGGAACTTCGGCTGGGGATATCTGCGGGGGCTCAGAGCCTGCTATCTGTCAGTGAGCAAACACTCTGAGCATTGCATGAGTATTTATTTGGGCTCCTGGAACAGAGACACAAAATAACAGATCCTTATCAAGCATTGTAATTCCCTCTCAGGTAAACAGTTGGGGCATAAACAGTCCAGGGCTGGACGGCAGCCTCGCAGTGTCATGGGCTAGGCCCACTCTACCTTGTTATTGCGCCCCCTTAGGGCGTTGCCCTTGATTGCATGGCCCAAGGGGGCTCCCAAACGTGCCCAAATTCCAGCCAGCAGGAAGGGGCAAAAGGGAGAGGGACGGTGTGCGTTTACTCTTTAAGGGCATGGCCCGGAAGGGAAACCCGTCCATTCCCTCACATTCCCATTCGCCGGAGCACAGTCACGTGGCCACACCCCACTGCAAAGAAGGCGGAACAGTGCAGTTCTCATTCCAAGCGGCCAGGGGCACAGCTGAAAGTTCTCTGATCATGGAAAACAGGGGCAAGAGGTATTGGGGTGCCTCAGCCAGTGTCTGCCACCAGCACCTGCTAAGTACACAGAACACAGCCGGAGCGTCCAGTAGGGGAGTCCCTGACCTCGACGAGCCCTCAGGCTGTCAGGGGAGACAGACAAGTAAAGCAATAATTATAGTTTGCTCTGCTGGATGCCTGTGCGTGTGCTGTGAGAACCCCAAGGCTGGGTGTCTTAGTCAGCTCCAGCTGCCACAGCAAAATACCATGGATCGCGCCGCTTAAACGACTGACGTTTATTCCTTCACAGTTGTGGAGGCTGGAATGCAAGGTCAGGGTGCAGGCTGGTCGGGCTCTGGTGAGAACTCCTTTCCTGGCTTGTGAAAGGCCACCCTCTCACCGTGTCCTCAGGTGGCAGGGGAGAGAGAGAGCACCCTGGTATCTCTTCTCATAAGGGCACTAATCCCATCACGACGGCCCCACTCCCATGACTTCTGAACCTAATTATCTCCCAAAGGCCCCACTCCCAAATACTGTCACATTGGGCTTCAACATACTAACTTTGGGGGCACACAATTCAGTCCATAGCCCTGGGCAACTGGCTAGGCCTGATGGAGGACAAGACAAAGGATCAGAGGATGTGTCCTAGGGAAGGTGGCATCTCAGCAGAGTCTCCAGTAGTCACTGTCCCTCCCTTGTCCTCTCTATATCTCCTAGGTCTGTAACCCAACACCGTGACGATCTCCCCACCCCATTCTCTCTCTCTCTCTCTCCCCAGAGCACTCTGGCCCATGGCCACCCTCAAGGACTTTGTCCTGGGCCCAAAGTAGTTCTGCTCTGTGAGAGTATGTATGTGTGTGCGTGTGTGCACATCCACTCATTATGTGGCTGCTTTTTGTCACAGTCATTCTTGGAACCCACTCCACCTCTGAACAAACAAGTCACAGCCCCTTAATGGGTCCAAAGAGACTGGTTTTAAAGCAAGATGGCAGCTTTACCAAAGCCATTGTATGAGCAAAACTTGCCTTCTTCAACGACCTCCCCCGTGGAGGTCCCCAAAGTGGGGAGAGGCATGTTTGCTACTCTGAAAATGGGATGCTTCTGCTTAAATTAACCAAGTACATGGCGCCCACACTCATGCACGCACCCGCACGCACACATACTCAGGCCCAGGCAGACAGTTTTTCAGAAATGAGGATGCAGATGAGAGACTCAAGGACAGGACTTACTTGCCCTCTGTCAGTTTACAAGAGAATTTATTCCACATATTCATCCATGAATATTTAGCAAGGCAACAATAACATCCAATGACACCCATGAGATACACAGCTCGGAGAGCCCTCTCGCAGGAACATACACAATGCTGGATGTCAACGTCTTAACTGGACTGAATGTGTGAAATGCAAGCATTAGCTTACAATGATCCTCTCCTCTCCTCTCTCTCGCTCTTTATTTGTGTGCCCAGCCTTTCCTCCCATTTTGGATGCAAACCTCCAAGCAAATTGTTCACAATAACAGAGTAGAGCCAATGGGGTCTGAGGTCAGCCACCAAATATTTAAGAAGCTCTCATGGCAAAAACGAATTTGCAGACATTCCATTCTTTCTTTTTCTCAGGAAAACACACACCCATAAATACACACACACACACACACACACACACACACATTAGGCAAGGGCCGTTCTAAGATTAGCTAACCAGGTTTAACATTCCATAAAGCTACAAACTTTTGATAAGCTGCAGCCGCTGAATAATGGCCCCCAAAGATACCTGAGTCCTAATCCTTGGAACCTGGGAATGTCACCTGACGGGGCAAAGGGACTTTGCCAATGTGATCAAGTTAAGGATCTTGAGATGGAATACGGTCCTGGGTTATCCAGGTGGGCCCTACGTGTAATCCTAGGAGTCCCTCTCAGAGGAGGCAGAGGGAGACCCCACTACAGGGGACAGAGAAGCCCGTGGGATGCCGCGAGCATGGCGGAAGGAGCCGTGAGCGAGGGATTTGAGGCAGCCACCAGAAACAGAGAAAGACAAGGAGAGGGATTTTCCCCTAGAGCCTCGGAAGGAACCGGCCCGTCAGCACCTCAGTTTTAGCCCAGTGATACTAATTTGAGCCTTGTGGCCTCTGGAACTGTGAGAGAATAAATTTGTGTGGCTTTCAGTCACCAAGTTTGTGATAATTTGTTACAGCAGCAAGAGGAAACTGACACCGCCACCAGCGCTCCAAGAGCAGAGCTTCATCCCAAACCCAGCGGTCCAAGCATCTCTGGAGGGACCCCCCCACCCACCAAGTGGTTCCGTCTACTGGCTCCATTGTCAGCACGGGGCCACTGGAAACGATGCTGCTACCTGGGGTTTTGTGTATGTTTTTAAAAGTCCTCTGTTTTTCTAAGATCTAAAGATCATAGTAAAATCTAAAGAAAAGACGGAAGAATATAAAAGGAAAAAACACATAAAACTAACAATCACCCAGAATCCCATCCTTCAGAGGTAACCTTCTTAATAGCAATGATCACCATTTGTAATTATATGTTTATTTTCATGACTATTTTCTTAACGTTGCCTCTTCTTTCACCCCTCCCCCAGACAGCAGGGCCACGAAGGCAGGAACCCACCCTATTTTGCATGCCAGTGACTAGCTCGGTGCCCAATAGATAGTGGGTGATCAATAAATGCAATGCGTTATTGTTGAATGAATGACTTCTACTAACATTTGGGTACATTTCCTTCCAGTCTTTTTTCTGTGTATATTGCATATTTTTTACATGTTCAAGACCATTCTATATCCATCCATTTTTGGCCTTCCTTCTTCACTTCATGTTTTCTCCTGAACATGTTCCAAGGTCATTAAATAGTCTTCAATCTTTATTTTAATGGCAGCCTAATAGTGCACTCTAGCCTAACAGGCCTTCTTTGTTAGCTTACTTCCTTTTTTTTTCTTTTTTTTCCTGTTATAAATAATGCGGTAATGAACATCTTGGTACATAAATCTTTATCCACATTTCTGATTATTTTCTTCTGGTAAATTCCTAGGAAGGGCATCACAGAACACAGAGCATCATCATTGTTAAGACCAGCTTTAGCCATCAGTCCACGCGTTTAAATACTTTAGAGCAACTCTATCATCAAGAGGGAAACCTGAGGGAGCGAGGACAGCAGTGCGCACAATTGCACGGGGAAGCTGGTCCACTTAGCGTTCATTTAAGCAGAGGATTTTTGTGTGGTGTCAGGAGACCCGGCTCTGGTGTGAGATTGGCCGCGTTCTAGCCGTGTCTCCTTTCCTCTGGGAAACGGGATGTCCTCATCTTTAAAACAGGGAGCCTGGGTGATGACTTTAAGCTTTCTTCTACAAGAAACTTCTAGCAACTCCTCTTGGAGACCATTGCCAAAGGGCAAAAGCCAGTGAAAATTAGGGGCAATGCGTGCCAGAGGATTGAGTGCTGATTGAAAAAGTCAACTGACCAGATTTGTAAATTAAACCGTGATAGCATTTTGCCACTCTCCAGTCTGCAAAGACATGGCATTTTTTGTATCTGTATGTTTGTTGAAAAATGATTCAAATAATTCAAATAACTTGAAAAACCTGCTCCTCAATTAACAGGCTAAAAGAAGTAGTTGGCCTGACTTACCTGATGCAACGAATTCCATTTATGCAGAGTCAGAAGGAACAAAAGGCGGTCTGTAGACAATGCCCTTGGCAGGATTGAAGCTCTCTTATTGATACGACTATACTCCAATGCCTTGCAAAGTGTTATCCGTGTCTGACGTATGTGACAACTCCATTAGCCAGTGCTCCTCCAATCTAGGTCATCCTTCTAAGCAAGACACCTAAATCTTTCTAGAAACCTCTGGCTCCACACTTCTCTTAGAAATTTGACACTTACTCATTCTTTTATTCTGTCAGTCAGTCACTCAACAAACATTTGCCGGAAAGCCGCCCCAGTCTCTTCGTGGGGTCCTAGGGAGATGCAGTGGGATAAGCCGTGATCTCCTTGGTGTAATGGGAAGACCACAGAAATCCCAGCTCTGCCTCAAAGTGGCTGCCTGATCTGAGAAAATGTACCTCTCCTTCCAGCCTCCCTTAGAGGGAGACGTTAATACTTCACCTGGGCCTGTCATAAGGCGTGAGGCCAGGCATGTAGCACGTGTGGGCCGGAACCTGGGATGAGGGGACAATAAATGTCGGTCCCTCCACTCTGGCCTAGAAACACTCGCAGCTTGATGAGCAAGACAGAAGTATAGGTTATTTCAGCCCAACAGAGGTTTTTACCGAGCTGCGTGTGAGAGTAGAGAAACCAACTGCTCTGCTTTTCCTGGACGCATAAAGGGAGTGTCCGAAGTGTGTGGGTGGCAAGGTGGAGGGTTTGCGAGCCCCTGAAATCACCCCTTGGAGCCAAATGTTTGGGCTCGGTCTGCGAGCATCCCGGCTGACGGATGTTTATTTAGACCCACACGCCAGCAGCCTGCAACGCGCCCAGAAGAGGGAAGGGGGCCAGCAGCATTGATGGGTTTTCTGTGCAAGAAAGAACCGCGGCTGTGAAATGTGAAGTGAAAGAAGCCTCGTTTTCAGATCAGGCTATGGAAAGAGATGAGACGTGTTTCTCCCCAAAGCGAGAGCGTTGGGCCAAGTCGGGCTGCATTTGGAAGACAATCTCATCTGGCGGGCCTGGGCTCCGGGGCGGGCAGCCGGGGTTTGTGTCCCAACTCTGCCACTTACTAAGTGCGTGAGGCCCGGTAGGCTCCATTTCCTAGAAAGTTCCATCCTCTTCCAGATGGGAGTGGATATGGGGCTGACTTCAGAGGGCTACTGTGAGCAGTGACCGGGGTGATGCTGGGAGAGCCCCTCCCACAGTGCCCCGCCCCCAGCGAGGGCCCCGTAAATATTAGTGGTGTCATGTTAGGTAGGATGCTGGCTAATATGCTTCTAACAAAATGTTCCTTTGAACCCAAAAAGGGTTAAGGGGAAACTTCTAAAAGGAGAGAGAAGGGACCGGCATGCACTTTCACCCTGGTATGGGCCAGCCAGTGTTCACAGCTGGCACTCCTGACTGGCTGAGAACCCACTATTCCCATTGTTATATTTATTCTTATCCATAGGTGGGAGGGTGTCTTAGGATTCAGATGCAACAAAGATTTTCTAAGCAATTCCTGTATTCCAGGCACTGCTCGCCAGACGTCATCCTCCTCTCGTTTAATCTCAGTTCACTCACCCCCTTAGTAACAGCACAGGTAATGTTAGTGTCTCAGAAGGCACAGAGAGGCCAGGAGAATTGCTGAGGACACACAGCTTGGAGATGGCAGAGGAGGAATTTTAACCTGGATCTGAGTGACCAGCGGCCTTTCATTACTTCACACCTGGAAGGATGTGTCTGCTGGCAGAGGTGGGGATACCCTGGGAGACCCGCAGAGGGAGCACAAACTCCCTCCCAGCTCAGACCTCCCAGCTAGCGGCAGAAGGACGTCTGTCCTGCAGCAGGAGACCGACTGCGTCCCGTCTTGAGCTCCTGGGGCTCACTTGGAGGAGGGGTACATTTCTTATTCTGTCAGTCGCATCCCCAGATACGCACCATAATTTCCGTATCACGCGAACCCAAAGGCTTCAGGAGGGAGCAGAAGGAGGGTTCATCAGCAGGCTAGGACATCAGGGGACAAAACTAAGCCGTCTGGCCTGTCCCGGTGCCTCCCTCTGCCCTGCAGTGACAGGAGCTGGCACGGCACATGCCTATTTCAGGGAGCCAGGACTTGCTCATGAGAGGCACCGACCTCTGTCCTCATCAATTCAAGCTCCTCGAGAAAGGACACCGTCTCTGAGCCACCATTGGCCCTGGGGTTAGGCCCTGGGGGAGACACTCAGCCCCTGGACATCAGGACATCCACATGGATGGCTCATGGGCGTTTCCGCTCAGGCCCATTCAGGCCCCGGGGCTTGTTCCGGCTGTGCCTTCTGCATGATTGTCCCCCTCCCCTCAGACTCGTTGACTTTCACCCATAGCCCCCCAGATGAAGGACCCTTTATGTCTTCTCCGAGGGACAGCCCCACTGCCCCTTCCCCGGCTGCAGTGGGGAGCAGATCTCGAAACTCCTGGAGGGTGTTCATCGTTACAGCTCCAGGTCTGGGTCAACAACACCCAGAAGAGCTGAACACAGGCTTGTTGAATAAATTCCGTAATTAAGTTTGAATTCTTCATCTTCTTCATATGCCCTTGTGCCCCCATGTCACCCCATTTGGGGAATTAAATAATTAGACTTTATAAAATAACTAGACGTTATAGTTAGAAAGAGCTCTCCCAATATGGTCTTATTCTTTTTAATAACCCTACGAGGTAGCTGTTCTTAAGGCTCCGTGTCAGTACTCTTCTCCCTTCAATGCTGAAACTTCGGCCCAAAGAGGTTAATGATTCAGCCAAGGCCACCCAGCTAGGTGGTGGCAAGGCTGGGACCCAGCCTGAGCTCTGGGCTCCACATGCACCAAGGACAGGCAAACGTCCCCAGCCCCTGAAGCCAGTCTCGCCTGAGACACGAGCCCCACGTGGAGGCCAAGCGGGGACCTGGCAGCCCCTCACCTGGGCCAGGTGGGGTGTGGCCAAGGCCTCAAGGCCCTCCTGCTGGGCAGCTCGTCCTGCCTGCCCACGGGTGGCCTCAGCCAGCTGCCCTCCGCCGTCTGCCGGTTCCAAGCTTTTCGGCAAACTGGCACCTAATCCGCCACCATCTGTGAGCAAAGCGAGTCTTGGCTACATCTTGGTGCTTCTTCAGATCAACTTGCAAGTTTTCAAAGTGACGCGAGTTCTTGGTGCTTGCAAAAATGTCAGCTTCCGTCACATCTTATTAAAACTGAAAATACGAAAAGGTTTCGGATAAACTGAGACGAGCACGGTTTTCCTCTTCTCTTCAGTGAGATCGCTTTCTCTTCTTTCTTTCTTTTTTTTTTTCAAAACTGAAAAGAGTTTGGCTGTTTTTTGCTGATCATCATAGTGATAATCGTTGTCTCTGGGCCTGTTGCCTGCCGTGGGGGCCACCAGTCCACGCTACAGCTGAGTGTCCACACTGTGTGAGCAGCGCTTCAGATCACCTTCTCATCAAGACTTATTCGTGTGGGGCCCCTTGACCAGGTAACACTTGTGGAGAAAATACTCACAGCAGATAACGGCCCTGTACCAGGGCCGCTGGCCTGGGTGCGTACTCTTATTTAATCCTAGAAGTAGAGTCTCCTTTTACCTCTGTATAGATGAGGACGCAGACATGGAGGTGTCCGCTAGCTGCATCGTTAGAGAGCGGCAGAGCAGGAACTGTAATCCACGCAGGTGGCTCGAGGTGCTTCTGTCAGCTCAGGACACGGCCTCCATGCTCCCAGCCGGCTCCTCACGGGTGCCGTGGGGCCAGGACCATGCTGGGGAGTCTGCGGGCTGGGGGAAGGGGCGTGGCCTCCATCCTGAGAGCAGTGGGAAGCTGAGGGAGGATTCTGAGCAGGGGTCTGGCAGGGCCAGAACTGCATCGTAAAGATTATGGTGGCTACATGGTGGATTCGCTCACCCGCCCGATAAGTGGCTACTGCTGCACAGCTCAGTGCTAGATGCTAGGGGAAATATGAGATGGCTAAAACTCAAACCCAATCCCAGAGGAAGAAGCCTGTGCTTAACTGTGGAGCTGCCAGAATGAAGGAGACGTCTTCCCGGCGCGCCAGGCTTGGCCCCTAACTCCTGACTCAGGCCCCACCCGAGGGTCGGGCCGCCTGGTCACTCCACCCGCAGGGATCTCACTGCATGGCTGCCTGGCAAGCAGACCCTTCCTCCGCCTCCCAGCTTAGTTCACGCGGCTCCAGAAGCCCTTGGGACATCACTCCCGTGGCCTGGTCAGAAGAAGCCATGCCCCTCCACACGTGGTGGCCCTTCCCGGGGACTTGGGACTGCCCACCACTCTTCTGTGGATAGGTCAGTCCCCCCGACCGGAAGAGAGGGGCGCTCCGCTATGGCAGGGGCCCTCCTCACACGTCCCCACGTCCCAGCATCTTCCGCAGCCCCGCACGCAGCAGGCATTCCCTGAGTGTGGGGACCTCCCGCCCAGGTGACGGAACCCAAGGGCTCCTCAAAGACAGGTGGCAGGACAAGCCAGCGCCGAGCTACTGTTACTGTTGCTGCTGCTGTTACTGCTGTCACTGCTGCTACTGCTGCTGCTGCTGCTACTACTACCACTAACGTTCCCACCACAATTACCACTCACGCTACCACTACTGCTACTGCTGCTACTGTTACTGTTGCTACTACTGTGTTCCTGCTATCACTGCTGCCGCCACCATTACTGCCACTGCGTTACTATCACTGCGGCCGCTGTTGACTGCTGCTGCTATTGCTATCACTGTGGCTGCCACTCCTATTACTACTGTGGCCACTCCTGCTGCTACCAACACTGCTATTCCTGCTGTGGCCTCTGCTGCTACTGCGACTACTCCCAGTGCTGCTACTACTGCTGCTACTCCAACTACTGCTACTACTCCAACTACTGCTACTTCTCCAACTACTGCTGCTACTCCAACTACTGCTGCTTCTCCAACTACTGCTGCTTCTCCAACTACTGCTGCTTCTCCAACTACTGCTGCTACTCCAACTACTGCTGCTTCTCCAACTACTGCTGCTTCTCCAACTACTGCTGCTACTCCAACTACTGCTGCTACTCCAACTACTGCTGCTTCTCCAACTACTGCTGCTTCTCCAACTACTGCTGCTTCTCCAACTACTGCTGCTACTCCAACTACTGCTGCTTCTCCAACTACTGCTGCTTCTCCAACTACTGCTGCTACTCCAACTACTGCTGCTACTCCAACTACTGCTGCTTCTCCAACTACGGCTGCTTCTCCAACTACGGCTGCTTCTCCAACTACTGCTGCTTCTCCAACTACTGCTGCTACTCCAACTACTGCTGCTACTCCAACTACTGCTGCTACTACTACCACCACCACGGCCACGGCTGCTGTGATTGTTACCACCACCGCTACTGCCACAACTGTGGTTATTGCTCTCACTGCTGCTACTACCACTGCCGTTACTACCACTACTGCTAGTAGAAGAAGAACAAAGAATATGTATGAAACCACACAAGATGATGCGCAAACTGTAAACCCAAGGAAAGTATGCCTTCTGACTGATCATCAGTTTCGCTTTAAAGCATTAAAGTGAAATGCTTCACTCAACACTTCCCTTGAACGCTTCATGCCTTGAAATACTCTGTAATGGCAATTAATTTGGGGGGACATATTTCAAATAGTCCTCTGTGCTGCTAGTGAGATTAGCTGAAAAACTGGCTCAATCCTACCTCATGACGTTGGGCTACTTCAGGATGGCAAAAGACAGTAACTATCTAAAGCCTTAAAGATGCCCTTGAGGGGCTGGCCCAGTGGCATAGTGGTTAAGTTCTCACACTCCACTTCAGTGGCCTGGGGTTCAAGGGTTCAGATCCCCGGTGTGGACCTAGCACGACTCATCAAGCCATGCTGTGGCGGTCTCCCACATAAAGTAGAGGAAGATGGGCACAGATGTTACCTCAGGGTCAATCTTCCTCACCAAAAAAATAAAATAAAAAAGAGCCCTTGACTCAGTCATCCCGGCTCCTGGCACTAATTCATGAATTGAGTGGGTGGGAGGAAGGATATATTATCTGAAGCTTGGTCAGCATCAATGAGAAAGGAGGGGAAAAAACCCAAATGTTTGATTCTGGGGGGATGATGACCTCAACTGGCATATTTCCACTGGCTGGAATATTACACAGCTTTGAACAATGATGGTGATAAAGAGTTTGTATCAACAGGAAAGATGTTTACAATACATTGTTAAGAGGAAAAGATTAAGACATGAAATAGTATGTAGACTGTGTTTAGAGTATCGTAAAATATGTATGCTCATAGAGAAGTATTAGACTAAGACTTGGAAAAATAATTATAATTATCAGAAGATTTGGATATCAGACCTGAGGGATTTCTTTTTTTTTTTCAGGAAGATTAGCCCTGAGCTAACTGCTGCCAATCCTCCTCTTTTTGCTGAGGAAGACTAGCCCTGAGCTAACATCTGTGCCCATCTTCCTCTGCCTTATATGTGGGATGCCTACCACAGCATGGCTTGCCAAGTGCTGCCATGTCTGCACCCAGGATCCGAACCCGCGAACCCCGGGCCGCCGAAGCGGAACATGTGAACTTAACAGCTGCGCCACTGCCAGCCCCTTGAGGAATTTTTTTTCACAACCTTCTTTAATATTGCTGTCGTATTGTTATTTCAATACAAATGAAAAGAAAAAGAAATGTCCCAGCAATCTATTGATAGATTTTTTCCCTTTGAATATAACATAGATACGTCTATTTAAAAGATTTCTCTTTCAAAATCTCATTTAGCACCACAACAAAGTGGCCAACTTTGAGTTCATCTCAAATGAGTTCCTGCTAATAAATTTATCCCCATTCACATGAGTATAATTTGTGCACTTTAGGAGATTTGGTGATTATACAGGAATTCCAAGTTTTTAATAATTTCCTGTAGGGTTTTTGAAACAGACAATGCAATTTTCCTATTTCCCAAACAAGCTGAATGATGGAAAACATCCAAAATAGCTATGCCTGAGTCTCTCTTTCTTCCCTCTAATTTCACATATGTTTTTGTTGTTGTCCCTACACTTGTGCGAGTAGGAATTCTCCTTTTGAAGCTGAGTCCTTGCAGACAAGAAATTATAGTCATCTTATCCCTAATGCACCACTAGATAAGAAAAGGACTTATTATCCTTCAAGAATCCGTGCACAAAGCCTTCCTCCCAGCAGGCAGGCTCAATCTCCGTGTGGCAGGTAAGCATAACATCTGACCCCGCGATTTCAGAGCTGTGGGAAGCAGGTCTTTGTGTCAGCACAGACACTGACAACTGTTCTGATTCGTACTCAGCAGAGACCTGGGAGAGATAGGGCTGGAAAGAAGCTTTCAGATCATCTCACTCAGGCACGTCCTTTCACAGACGGGAAACTGAGGCCCACCAGGAGGCCGTGATTTGCCCAAGGCCACGCTGCCACTTAGTGGCTGGGCAGGACCGGCAACTGCTCCTAAGCCAAGGTCTTTTCTGTCCCCTTTAAGATGATCACAGCTTCTCAATGGAAGATGAGGCCAAGTCTTCTGACAAAGGAGTCTCCCTAGTTTGTGAGTTTCTTTATAAAATAGCCAGAGGCCTAACAACAAAGCCGTCCCACATGAAGAACTTTGGGGAGCACTGGCAGAGATGTCTGTTTCAGATTGTCTTTAGAGAGAAAATTAAAGCTCATTTAGTTAAGCATTTAAGCCTTATGATAAAACAGAATGACATAAACAAAAACAAAATTCATCCCTTCCGCCATCCACCCCCAAAAAAGTCTCTTATATTGGTCCATATCCTGTACTTCCAGAAGCAGATTTAAAACAGTTCACAAAGAAAGACCTAGTCTCCAAGCTGTATACCAGAAATCGTAATTTAAAATTAGCCCAAGGTTAACTGAAAGCCACATCACTCACCCCTTCTCTCCTTCCAGTTCTGGAACAGGAGAGACCAGGAACAGGCTCATATGTGACACACAGACAAAAGCTTGCGCGTAGCCACCCGATGGGGACTGTGGCTGGGACCCTGGCTGCTCTCTGGTGAACGGTTCTACCCAGAGAGGGACTGTGGTTTGTGAGCCGCTGCGGGGCCGAGGAGTAGCAATTCTGTCCTGTTAACCTCACCCGGGGGAGACCCCGCCCAGGACCTGCTGGCTCTCCTGAATCCCCTTTTCCCTGGGGGAGGAAGGTGGATGCTTTCAAAGAAGGGGCACCCCCCCAAGTCCTCCTCCTGAGGGCTGGCGTGTTGGAGGAGGCCCCCCAGCTCTTCCCTGGCAAGGCAGAAGGATGACGCCACTTCCTGTCTTAGGGGCCCACCTGGGAACCTGGAGGCCCACATGTAAGAGAGAGGAGAATGCATTGAATCAGTTAATCCACGATTTAACTGTTTGAGGTCCTGGAAAATCTGAGGTGTGGGAGACCCAAGTCTATACGTGGCCATTGCCCCGATGCCCAGCCCATGCCCCACACCCTCATACCCAGCATTTTGAGTTCCCACTGAAGATAACCATCGCTGGGGACCACGCACCGCCCTCAGTGGCCTGTGCTGTCTGGTTGCTGCAATGAGACCACAATAAGCTGTGACAGGGATGGTCACCCCCAACTTACAGAAGAGGAGAGTGCAGCTCAGAGAGCCCAGGCACCCTGCCCAGGATCTCGCAGCAGGTTGCTTGCAAGGGTAATATTTCTTGAAGGGCTGGAAGTGAGATTTGAATGTCACTTTCTGACACCCGTGAGCTCTCCAGACTCTGCCTCTTTATGAGCCTTGACTTCTTGACCAGGAACATAAATGAGAACTCAGACCATCCAGAGACCAGGGAGGGCCAACAGCCCAGGCTCACAGGGCAAGTCGAGGGGGAAGGAAACGACCCTCAGAGACAGTGTCTGCACCAGGTCTGCCACGAGGCTCAAGGTGAGGAGAGATCCCGAGTCACTAACCGTCACTCTCCACCCTCCTGGCAGAATTTGCAAACAGGTGGCAGGCTGTGGGTTGAATTTGGGGATGTGGGTTGAATGCCTCTCTCCTCATCTTAGTTTGGGTTCCCCTAAAGCAGAGCCTGAGACAAGGATTTCGGTGCAAATAACTTATTCTAGAGGTGATCCCAGGAAGCACTTGAGGGAATGGAGAAATGAGGCCAGGATGGGAGGAGAGCCTGCAAAGTATGGTTCGTGGAGACCCACAGAGAGCCTGTGTAGATCACGACCCAGCACGAGCTCCCCGAGAACCAAAGGAGCCGGGACCTTTGTCCACCCCCTGCCCTTCCTCACTGGCTGAGGGCTGCTCCTGCGGCATTAGCTCCCTGATCTCCCCACTGCCCTGTGGGCCAGAGAATGGCCTCCGGGGGAGAGAGACCCAGTGAGCCTTCAGCACGGGAGTGGACGTGAGTCTCCTCTACCTGCCTACACCATCCCAACCCACAACCCAAGCCTAGGAGCTCTGCCTGCTCCAATGAAGACGTCCTACCCTGTTCTCCAGGGCACCATTCCAGGAGTGAAGAGAGGGTCCCAGGAGGTCTGCCTGCTCCTGGAAAGACCCTCATTCTCCCCACCACCACCACCACTCAGCCTCCACATCACCACTTGCCTTGAGGTCTTGGGGACAAATAATGCTGTGCCTCTTCCTCAGGTCGCATCAGCCACCACAAGGCATCCAGGGTTCCCACATCACCTCTCGTCCTCGTGTGGTCCAGGGCAGCAACCCCTAGGGTCTCTTCCTCCACTATGCTCCCCGTCTCCCTTCCCAGGCTCTATCTACCCCCCGCACACTCTGTCCCCCATCCCTGCTTTGTCTTCACAGCATGCACCCCCATGTGACATACAACATATTTTACCTATGTGTCTCCGCCATGGAGAGCGTAAGCCCCAGGAGGGCGGACACTTTTGTCTGTTTACTCACGGCCGTACCCCTGGCATCTGGGACAGTGCTGGGCATGGAGTTAGCCGTCAGTAAGGATTTAATTCACAGTGAAAGACTGAAGGGCCAGATCAGGGACCAAAGCTACTTTCCTAAAGGTCAAGAGAGAGCCAGGAATATAGAAACATCACAATGGACACAGAATTTGTGATCAGACGTCATCAGATGTGTACGTTTACCAAACTAACACTTATAACACACACACAAAAATGCGACACAATTCACTGTGCTAGTCTCGAGATAATTCGTTTATTTTAATGAATTCTTACTGCACCCCAGGACCGGGGCTTCTGGGGGACACACAGGTGAGCCTTCTTGTTTCCACCCTCGGTGCATCCATCTGACTGAGTCCATAATCTCATTTGGAGGATCCACCCAACATCCAAATTGGGGGCCTGACGTTAATATGAGCACCCCACTTCCTCCCTCTGTAGGCCCTGTTTTCGAGAACGCCCCCTGAGGCTCCTCACCAAGCCACCACCCCAACCTGGCTACTGGCCACTGTGCCCATAGCCCCCGTTAGCCATCCATCCCACATGGAAGGGAAGCCTCAGTCCTCCCCGCCCCCTGCCTCAGCACCCCCTCCATCCCGCTTCCCTCCTGCTTGACTTTCCCTCGCTAGCTCTTAGTACCATCTCCCACACTCTGTATGGAGTTTTCTCAGTTGCTTATTTCTGTCTCCCTCTGACAAGCTGTGAGCTGCATGGGGGAGGGATTTCTGCCCACTTTCCCTCTGCTGATCCCCAAGCATTAGCACTGTGCCTGGCACATAGTAGGCACAGTAAATTGCCCTCTCCTTTGAGGCACCAACCAACCTACCAGGCAGCAGGGGTGGTCCGCCCTGCTGGGCCATTTCTCAGCAGGCCCCAGGGACTGGCTCCCAGGCACCTCCCCTCTGCTCAGCCAGCCCTCTCTCTCCTGAGGCTGACGGAAGCCACAAGTGTCTCCACAGACACGCACCGCCCTCAAAACCAGCACTCACAGGCAGACCCCGTTAATAGGGCGCCCCAGCCAACAACCTACGGCATGAATACATTACGTGAATGTCTAGGGTGAGGTTTTCCGGCTTTTTAAACAGGCCCCTCATTAACACCCTGCCAGATCTCCTGCTGAAATAGCACCAGGCTCACCAGGGGAAGGCAGGGGCTCATCAGGGAGCGGAAAGAGACGAGTGTTTGGAAAGATCTGGGCTGAAAACTAACCTCTATTGTATCCTCGTAAAGGACCTTGACCCCACTAAGCTACCCAGACACACCTCAGTTTCCTTGCCATTTCCGTATTCCAGGAAATATGAAATGGATATAGCGTGCAGTGCTCTGCAAAGGGGCCCATCTACCTGAGTGATCTGGAAGGGATTGACCACCTGGGGCCACCTCTCTGATGATAATGATGATGATGGTGATGATGAAAAGTTTTGTGTTTTCTTTTTTAAGATTGGCACCTGAGCTAACATCTGTTGTCAATCTTTTCTTTTTTTTTTTTCTCCTCAAAGCCCCCCACTACGTAGCTGTATATTCTAGCTGTAGGTCCTTCTAGTTGTGCTGTGTAGGACGCCGCCTCAGTGTGGCTTGATGAGCGGTGCTAGGTACCCCCCCAGGATCCGAACCAGCAAAACCCTGGGCTGCCAAAGCAGAGTGCATGAACTTAACCACCCGGCCGTGGGACCAGCCCATGAAAAGTTTTAATGAGCATTTATTTATTCTGTGCCACTCTGCAGGGTGTTTTCACAAAACTTGTCTCATTTAAACCTCACTGTAATTCAGGAAATAGACAGTATTGCCCCATTTCACAGATGAAGAGCTGGGTCCTCAGACAGGTCGAGAGACCCAGCTAGTGAGTGGTCTTGGAGAAGTCAAGCGGGGGAGCTGGGCGGGAGTCTTTGGAGGGACCCGTATCAGAGCCCAGAACCTTCTGCTGTTTGTTCTCAGGCTCTAAGAGGATAAAGCCCTCTCTTGAGAAAGGTCAGGGCTTGATCCTTCTGTGGCACAGCATGACCCCAAGGCCACATGGCCTCAGGCCTACACCCAGACACACAAGACACCTTCCCAGCCTTGCCCAATCCCTGGTCCCCAAACCCAAGTGGTCTTGGAGCACTCTGTGAGACCCACTGGCTGAGATGGGGGCAGCCTGAGGGACAGGCCAGAAGAGGCCAGGTCAACACAAGGGGGCCTCAGACTGGATGAAGAAGAGCGTCTCAGGTCTGACTGCTGTACTCCGAACAAAGGGTCAGGCTCTGGCCCTTGATGGTCTCTTGACACTTTGATTCAGATGATAACAGGCCCAAATATTTCCCAAGTGGGTTGTGTAGAAAACCAGCCACACCAGACGCTCTTTGGTGGTTGGGGGGCAGAGGCATCTTGACCAGACTCATTCACACACTGACAGATGCAGGTGACCTCTTGCAGGAGCCAAGCGCAGCCCAATGTTGTTGACTAAGGGACACTTTCCATCACCTTCCTCCCATTCAGAAATGCTGGCTTACACCTGTTTCCCACCTCAAAGCTGGAAGGAAATCTTGTTGCCCTTGCTAAGTCCATTGGGATTCTAGTCTACACTATGGTTTTCACAGAGGAGGGAGAGGAAGAGAGACCCGTGTTTGCTGAAGCCTCACCACTCTCGGGTGCCTCTACACGTCGTGTCATTGAATCCTTAGAACAGTCACGTAAAAGTGCGCATTAGCAGTTTCCGCTGCACAGCATCTATTCCCCAATCTTCTGGAAATGGTATCCTAATTTTTTAGGCACCCACCCCTCTTTAACCCATTTTTTTTTATTAACAGCTTTATTGAAACGTGATCACATCCCATACCACTCACCCATTTAAACTGTACAATTCAACAGTTTTCAGTGTATTCACAGACGTGTGCAGTCATCAGCACAGCCAATTTTGAACATTTTCATCACCTCAAAAATAAACCCTGTACCCTTTGGCTGTCAACACCCCATTCCCTCATCCCCCCAGCCCTAAGCAACCACTAATTTACTTTCTATCTCTGTAGATTTGCCTATTCTGCACATTTTATATACGTGGAATCATGTAACGTGTGGTTTTATGGAGCTGGCCTTTTTCACTTGGCATAACATTTTCAAGACTGATCCACATTGTGTCATGTATTAGTGCTTCCTTCTTTTTTATGGCTGAATAATATTCCATTGTATGGCTAGACCACATTTTGTTTATCCATTCTTTCATTGATGGACGTTTGGGTTGTTTCACCTTTTGGCTATTATGAATAATGCTGCTACGAACATTTGTGTATAGGTTTTTCTGTGGGCATGTTTTAATCTCTCTTGGGTGTATACCTAGGAGTGGAATTGCTGGATCATATTGTAACTCTATGTTTCGCCATTTGAGAAAGTGCCAGAGTGTTGTCCAAAGTTGTTACACCATTTTACATTCCCACCAGCTATGAATGAGGGCTGTGATCTTTCCCCATCATCACCAGCACTTGTCATTGTCTGGCCATCTCTAACACATAATCCACATGGGGCCCCAGAGCTGCACAGAGACCTTACTGTGGCCACCTCTCTCCTGCCTGTGCCCATATGCCATTTAGGTACTTTGCACCATGGAAAATGGTGGAATTTATGCTGATGAGCAGTCTGATGGAACAACCACTCTATTGTTTATTCTTTTTAGGTTGTGTAAGGGTTATCGGGAGAAATTCTAAGATGGGAAGTATTAGTATGGAGAAGACAGAGCCCCGTGCTGAATTTGATCTCCTGCTTCCCCTACAGGCTTGGTGACATACTGACAGCTCTGAGCCACAGCCTCCTCACCTATGATGTGAGAGAACATTCTCATGGTGCTATCGTGGGGAGAGCCTGACAGATGATGGGAGCGTCAGTGATTTGAACTGACCTCAAACAAGCCCCCACCCAACATGTGGGTCTTTCTAACCATGTTGCTGGGCACTTCCAGTCCTGCCTTCTGGAACCCAACACACTGTGTTTTATCTCCTTTTGAGCTGCATCAACTCTGTTTCTGCCTGCTTTCTCCAGATGGGTGGACTCGGTTATAACAACCACTATATTCCCAAATGCTTGTTATCCACCAAGCTCTGCGCTGGAGTTTCACATAGGCGATCTCTAACCCTCACAGCAGCCTTGAGGGAATGGGGTTAGCATCCTAGGCTACAGAGGCAGAGGTGAAGCTCAGAAAGTTGAAGGCTTGCACAGTCTCACAGCCAAGAAGGGGCAAAAACAGAACAGGAAACCAGGTCTGGCAGCGTCCCGCAGCTGTCCTCACGGCCACACGCAACGTGCCTCCTCTCCCCTTCTCTCCTCACTTCTTCTCCACCGCTCCTCTTCCTGGGTAGGCAAACGATGGTCCAAAGACTAATCAAGTCCATCCCAGGAGCCCCACACAGAAGAGGAGATGGCGTTACCAAGTAACCAGGCAGGAAGCGCCTCTTTCTTCCCGGTCCCCAGCAAGCCGCCATTTCCACCACCCCTCCGAGCCCACCTGGCCCAGCTGTTAACAATATCAGGGTATCATGACAACGAGAGGCTGTCAGTTTCCAGCTGCAATGGACTCCTTTTCGGCTCTGCACTGAGAGTCCATTAAGGATGGCCTCTCCTCCAAAGTGTAGCGTCCCCGGGTTAAACTCTTTATAAGCAGATGTTTATTTTTAGCGAGCCACCATATGCACTATTATTGAATGCTTAAGCATTTCCTCAAGACAGGGGTCACCAAAGCCTTCCACTGTGGAAAAATCTCCACATAATACAGCCTGCTGAACAACGCCGCCGAGGGAAAAAGAAAGAGAGAGAGAAAAGAAGTCTTTTATATAAAGAAGGAGGAATTTGATGGGGCAAAGGGGGCTCTGTAAGCATTCCTGTTGAAAGAGGCAGACATGTATGTTTCCATTCAAAGTGGAAATGGATTCAATAAAGTTTATTTTTCCAGGTATCTTGAAAGACAATGACAACACCCGTGCAGGTGTGGAGGACGGGCTGTGAAGAGAGGAGACGTCTACGGGCCTTGAACACGCAGTCTCGTATAAGGCCGGAGGTTAATGTAAGCTCCCGGTGCCCCTTCCGATATTTTGTTTCTATCTCACTCGTCGAGCCAGGGGAAGATGACAGACCTTGGCTTCAGACAACTTGCGGGAGCTGGAAGGGAGCTGTGGGGTTTCTTCCTGGTCTAGAGAGGATGCTAAGGGCAATGATGGCTTTTGGTCCCCATGCGATGGTGTGAGCCCAGGTTTGATAACAACAACAGCGATTTAAGGACAGTGACAGAACCAACGTTCCCCAAGCACTGCCAGTTCCTGTGGAAAGCTGTGGAAAGGATTCTGTCTTAGCACAGCCAGCCCTCACAGCGACAAAGGACTTGGGTATTACTACTCCACATTTAGAGCGGAAACCAACTCAGAGAAGTTGGGAACTTGCCTCTAAGAGAGACTGCTGCATATTCATCAAAACTCGCTTCCTTTTCCTCAGGGACGTGCAGGTGGACTAGCTGTTCCAGTTCCGTGTGGCCAAGGGAATGTGGGCAGAGGGGAGGGGCCCACTTCCTGGCCTGGCCCACAGCATCCTCCCAAGCGCTCCGGCAGGCTCTCTCACCGTCCACTGGCTGGACGGGGAGAACATTCCAAGGATGTAGAAACGCAAGATGGAAGGGGTCCAGGGACTGCAGGGCAGGCGGTTCGGTCAGGAACACCTGCATTCAACCTGGTGTGAGGGAGGAACGGACGCTTGGGGTTGAACCACTGAACTCTGGGTTCGGCCACCATGGTAGAGGCAACCTACGATTCCACTGTCACATGACCCTAAGAAAACGTGGAGAATTGTGGTCATGCTCCCTTTCTCACCCCAATAGCCCTTTGCTCACACTGTGATGAGCAATCGATCAGGGTTTAACCACTCCCTGCTCTGTGCCAAGTTCTGCTCGCCACAGGGGTCACAGACTTGTAGCATGGTCCCTGTGCCCCCTTCAGCCCTTAGCCCACTCCATTATGGTCTTGCCCTTGGCCAACATTTTGGAGGATACCTATGAGCTAAGAAGCATGGTGCCAAGCACAGGGGACACAGAAATGCAAAATGGGAGCCCAACTCCCACGGGGCTTATGAAGCAGTGGGAACATAACGGGGTGTGTCCCGGGGCCACTGAGGGTGAAGTCCTTAGCTGCCTATGGGAAGTTAGAGAAAGAGTGTCACGGAAGGTGATGATTGAACTGGGGCTTGAAAGGAATGAGAGAGAGCCAGGTGGTCAGGCAGGGTGAGAGTCCAGGAAGAGAAGCCAGCATGAGCGAAGACACGGCATCATGAGAAAGGAAGGCAGGATGGAGGGAACCCGAGGTCTTTGGTGTGGCTGGAGCCTGAAGTGCAAGGCAAGAGTCCCCACGTCACCAGCATCTCCCTGGTTTGGGCTCTCATCACCACGGCGATGGCCTCCTGCCTCCAGCCAGGCCCTCACACCCATCCTCACACTGCTGCTCTAAGCGCTCTCTAAACTCTCAGTCTGACCAGGCCACCGTCCTGCTTAACTCCACTTTTGACAGCCCGCTTCAGTCACCTCCTCAGCTCCCCTGTGTCACTATCCCCTGTCCCACGTCTATGCCCTGGCCCTATGAAGCCCCAAGCCTCCCATCCGTAGTGCCCATGGGCACCCAAACTCCACCATTTTGTAAATAAGGAGAGAGTTCATGTCCCCTCTTCAGTAGGGTCCACAGAGGAAACGGGGTTTGACCAAGATCGCTTACCAAGCTCACAGGGACAGGCCCCCAGGGATCCCCACTCAAATCCAGTATGAATTACAGGGGCGGTATGATAACATGCAATGATGGATCCTGTATTTATCCAGTGCTTTGAGCTTTAAAGCAATTTCCTATGTGTTGTCTTGTTTGAGCCTCACGCAAGCGTGTGGAGGGAGGCAGGCAAGGAGATTTTAGCCCTGTTTTTCGGGTGATGAAAAATCCTGGCAGAGCTGGAAGAGTCTGGGTTTTGGAGGCAGGCAGATCAGGTTTTAATCCCACCTCTGCCATGTAAGTCTGTTCAGGTTACTTCACCTTGCCAAATCTGGCAAGTGGAGATCATAGTTCATATTTTCCACAATTGCTGAGAAGGAAAAATGAGAATGTGCATATAACGGACCAGCGTAAGTAGACAGTCCGTGGTGGATGCTCAACAGATGTTGTTTCCTGTGGGGATGGAATGACTGGCCCCACTTCTTTACCACTCTCTGCATTCACACCTTTGCCACAGTCTTGTCACGGACAGAGTGCATCCCCCACCCGTTGACTTTGAGCTTGGCCGTGTGACTCCTTTTGGCCAGTGGCATATGGGCAGGACGGACTTGACCAGCTCCCACGCTAAGCCTTACGAGATCTTCTGCCACTGCCATAAGAAGCTCTTCCCCTGGGGAGCTGCTGTCCCTTCTGCCAGGGACCTCAGAATTAACACGTGGAGCAGGGCCATCCCACCCAACGCTGCCAGACCCAGGGTGAAGCAGAGTTGCCCCACTGAGCCCACTCAACCTGCAGATTTGTGAGACTAAGTAATGTGCAAAACCACTGAGTTTAGGGGTGGTTCTTTATACAGCATTTCGTACCAATGGCTAACCAATATATGTCCCCCCATCGGGCTCCCTAGGTCCCCACCTGCTAATCTACAATCCAGGACTAGTCCCTTCCTTCTCTCTTGAAAAGGATTCCAGCCTGCTTCCCTCCCCGACCCCCCATCAAACTGTATCTCGCTTCCCCAGTCTGTAAGTTCTGCTCCCAACATGCATCAGCCAGACGCTGGCGGAGGCCCCTCTCTTCAAGCAGCACATTAACAGAAATGCTTTCACAGGCAAGAGAAAGCAACAAGGCAAAGGTCTGCTTCTCAGCCTCGAAAAGGATCTTTTGTTGGCAATAATGCCTTCAGCAACAGTGCTCAAATTCCTAGAACAACAATTCGGCGTAAGTGAGGGACAGAGGTGTACGTTTCCCCAAAGCTGCCCACTTCAGTTTCCTCTTTGTCAAAAAAAAAATTAAAAGCGCTTCATGTGTACATTTAAGTGCATCATTACCTTCTGAGTGCTTTATCGTCCTTGCCGAATGTTCTCACAATCACGGGAAGACCTTGACTTGGAGTGCGTGACACCACCTCCTGCTTTGGGGCTACTTGGACTGGCGCGTTGCAGACATTGTTCTGTCGGGGTTACTGAGGCCGCATGCGAAGGAATTGAAGAGGAAGCTCTCCAAGTAAATAGATACACTTTCTCTTTCCATTCAAGGCTTTGAGCCATTCCTTAACCTCCAAGGAGGCTGGATAAATCGTCTTTGCTTGGGAGATCTGAAAGGCTCAAAAGAAAGGATTTTCCTGGGGACCTCCATTTATCTCAATAGACAGAGAGGGAGATACAAAGAGAAGGGGGCCGGTGCTGAGCAAACCTGAGATGGTTCAGGGGTCTGCTCGGTGTGCTATGTGGACACTGGATGGCGAGTGCAAAGGTTATCTGCATGTAACTGAGTTTCTCTAATCCCCAAGGCACTTAAGTCTCACAAAGTTACCACGTAGCTCCTGGTTGAGACAAAATGGAAGGTGCCTCACAGCCCTGCTTGTGGTTCTCGAACACGGTCTCACTCGGCGCTCCCCCACCCCTGGGGATGGAGGAAGTCTGTCCTGTCCTGCCCACCGCTCAGCCCTCTCCCGCAGCAAACCATACAGAGGTGTCTCATCCTTTATCGTTCGCAAAGCAGCGCCCCATCCGTTCCTCATTTAACCTCAGCGCAAGGGGAAGAGGGCAGCAGAGCAAACGGGGAAACTGAGGCCCAAAAGATCTACCAGCTAAAGGTACATAGAGCTTGTATACACCGAGCCAGGCCTCACCCTGGACACTGTCTGCTACAAACTGGGAAACTCAAGAAATGGATTTGTCTGCTCTTTGAACAACGTGGGGAATGCTCCCAGAAACCACTCATTCGTTCACCAAATGTTGACTGAGTGCCTACTATGTGTCAGAGAATACTTCTCTGAGTGCTAATGAGTAGTTATTCCAAGGCTTGCCAAATTACAGGTCTGAAAATCAGAAATGAAGAAATTGTCAACGTGATTGTGTGAGCTTGTGTCATATCGCAGCCATGTGAGAGAGACATTCTAGAAAGTCCCAAAATGCCTGGAGGAGGGAGGAGCAAAGGTGGGTCTCATATCTTGAGCCTCTCAAGGGCAGGGGCCAGGCCTGCTTGTGTCCAGACGCCCACTGCCCAGCACACACTTGCCCAGAAGAGGCCTCGGATGGTGCTGGGAATCGTCCAGACTCTTTCTGCGCCGGTTGGCCCCTGGCCCGCCTCTACCCGCTGTGCCTCCCAGACAGCTCCTGACAGCCCTTTCCCCTCCTTCCTGGGTTGCTGCCTCTAGTCTCTCCTCCACGCTCCTGCCTGCCTGAAGGGCCAGACCACACATCACATCGCCCGTGTCAACCTTCCTATGGCTTCCAGGGCCCCTCAGGACAAAGTCAACACTGTCAAACAAGGCCTCGGCAGCCAGCCCTGGTGAGGCCCTGTCTGCCTCTCCAGCCTCATCTCTCACCACCACGTGCCTATCACAACTTCACACACGCATACACACCCCCATCTCTCACACACACGCCCATCGCATACACACATAAGGATACACACCTCACACCAATCCCGCACATACACTCCTATCACACACACACACCCCTGCTGTTTCTTACTTCCACGCTCTTACGTAAGTTGTTCATTCGCCTTTCCCAGGACACCCTCCCTGACCTACTCCCCACCTGAGCTCCTCCTCCGGGTACCCAAAATGTTAGGCGCTGCACTGAGCATCTTACACGCATCATCCTCTGATTCTCACTGTAGTCCTGTGAGTGGAGCCTCTGACTGTCCCCCATTGTGCAGATAGGGAAACTGAGACCCTGTGGAGTTATGCAATGTGAGCAAGGTCACGGCTACCAAGTGGGGTGCCAGCCATCCACATGGGCCTGTGTAGCTCCCAAGCTGAGCTGCAGGAAGGTGTAGTTCACCCCATTTCACAGATGCCCAGTCGGTGGCTGGAGGAGTTGAGATTCTTGCCTGAGGTTGCCCAGACAGGGAGCTGTGGAGCCCGGCCGGCTGCCTGCCTCCTCCCTTGTTTACAGCGGTCCGTGCCATGTCCACTCCTCTCCTAGACTGGGGGCTGCTGGAGGACAGGGGCGGCATCTCTCTTGCTTCTTCATCCCGAGCAGGTACGCCAGCAAGTGGGACTTGAATAAACCACCGAGCCAGTCATCTGACAAGAGACGGTCACCGTGTCGTGGTTGGTGGGTTGCATCCTATGAGTCTGAGGGACAAAGGAAGAAAGATCACAAGGCCCCTGCCCTCAGCCTTCATCCTCCAGGAAAAGCGTGCAACTTAAAAGGCCCAAGTTCACGTGCTGGCTCTGCCCTGGTGAGATGTGCAAACGCCACAGAGAAACCCTCTCTGCTTCCTCACCCCTGAGGAAGGGCGACGACTTGACCCACCCAGGACTCTGTCTGCCCTTGGCCTGGAGCCTCACCTCCCCTGTGACGACCTGGAAGGTTCCGCAAGGATGAGACCAAGGACTTGTAGCCTAAAGGCAAGGACGGTCTGCTTGGAGCAGTGGCCCGTCCCAGTCGTGTCTGCATCAGAGAGAGAGAGAGCTCCTTTCAGGACAGGTAACAGGAGGTGCTGTGACGGGAGGCTGCTGCAGTGGTCTGTGCACAGGACAGTACAGCCCTGTAGGGCACAGCCTGGGGCCCCCTCGGGTGGAGACTCAACAGCCCTGCTAACTGGTGAGCCACAGAGCCTGCAGGAGAGAAGATTCCACATTGTCCCCCAGGTTTCTGCCCGTGTGGATGACGATACAACTCACTGTGCTGACAGGACGAGGGAAGAGTGTGAGGATAAAAGGATGAGCTCTGTTTGGTGCCACATTGGCATGGCATTCCAGAACCACCCAGACCTCAGGGAGAGCAAGCTCAGTGCCGTGCTGCGTGCAAGAGCCAGACACGCTGGCTGAGGAGCCCATGGGAGGCAGGAAGGCAGACAGACCGGCTTTGATCAAGGCATTAGGGAAACAGAGGCAGTGCTCAGAGAAGGTGCCCAGCCCCTGCCTGTGCTGGGAAGTCGGTAGGCACACAGGCGAGGTAAGGACAGCTTCCACTGAATCCACGTGGGGTGACACCGATGCAGACTTTCAGGACCAAATAGCTTCTTTGTGCTCCAACGCGCTATTTACAAAGCTGTCCTCAAGATTCAAGGAGAAAGAAACTTGGTTGTTTTTAAGAATGGGAAACCAAACGCAATTAAAAAAAGGGGTGGGGAAACCCATCAAATGTCATTAGACCTCGTCAGAAGCATTTCTCACACTGACAAAAGAGAAATAACAAAGAGTATGTTCTCGTTATTTTTCCAGAGGGACAGCCTATATGCCCGTGGAGAAGGAAGTCATAAAAGATACCAGGGAAACGCAATAACTGGATATTTCAGTACATGGGAGCCTTATTCTTTGGGGGCAGGGAAAACCACAGTGGAACACTTTAGACAGCCTACTTAATTTTGAAAGAAAAGGAAAATTATTTGCGATTTCAATGGCAGCCGGATCACAGGCCTCCACCACCGCCTCAGCAAGGAAATCAGTTGCCATGACAACTTCAGGTTGCATCATTAAGAATTTTTAAAATGTTGAGAGTTGGGGGGCAGGGCTTCAAACGTTGGAGGAAGAGAAAGAGAGGGAGAGAGAGAGGTGATCTTGAGAAGTGAAAGAAGTAATCCAGGGATGAGCAGAAGTCTTGGCGAGAGGGAGGGAATTCAGTAGTGGGGCCGTCCTTCCCTCCAAGTGCATGTTTTCGTCGTCTTTCTAGAATCGGGAAAGGAAACGGCATCTCATCCCCACCTGGGTTCCTCTTTGTTTCATGTCCTAATTTGATCCTTTTTTCTCTTGTCCATTCAAAGCAAAAAAATTAGAAAGAGGAAGTGGGTTACCAGAAGCAGGCTTCGTTTGTTTTGTTTTGCAGTATTGAATGAATCGTTGTATTTGAGGTTCTTTTCCTGATGTTCTTAAGTGATTTGGTCCTGAACTCGCCCATCTGACAAAATATAAAAGTAAAACTGTGGACTCCATATTCAACTTAAAGTTTTCCTCCAGCTCTTCACTTGTATGGAAAACAATAAGGGCTGTGATCAGATAGAATTACATTTATATCCAAAGAGGTATCTTTATTCAAAGAATCGTGGATAAGAGACAATACAATTCCTCCATCACTATAATACTATTTTTTCTTAAGAAATTTAGGTTTTATTTTCCTTTTACCTGTATCTGCACGTGGAAGGAGGAGAAGGCAATTCAGATGATCATCCAGGTCATCAGTTACCTGAGAAAGATCTGGAAATAGTTCACTTGCAGCTTTGAAATACCTTGATGGTTAACTGTGTGGGTCGTCAATTCCAGTTTGCCCCATTCCCTGTATCGCCCCCAGCAGTTCACTTTTCTTTATGATGCAGGTCCCCATTTAACTCCTCCCCCGCCCGTTACAGGGTCTCCATCCTTTGAAAGAGGGCTCACCCCAAACACCGCGATTCCCCAGGGCGAGGATTCTCACTCATCTTGCGGAAAGGCAGGCGTGCCAGTGAACACGGCTGTGTAGTGTGAGGGCAAAAGGACTTGGAGATAGAATACAGGGAAGATGAAGGGAGGTGAGAGGCAGGAAACCCCTGTGTGGGCGATAAAGGGTTAAATGGATATCAGGCATCCTTCTAAGGGAGACTGGCCCCAGGCCCAAGGCCCCAGGCACCAGGAGCCTTCCTTGCACAGGATTCTGTTGGTCACACTGATGAGAGTCCTCAGGACCTGGCCCCTGCCTGGTTCTTGGGACTTCTGAGGCCACTCTCTTGGCTCTGGGTTAACTAAAGACAGGCAAGAAGCAAACAGCCCGATCCTACGGTATCCACTCGGCCCAAAGCGGGGTCAACCCTACGGAGGCATCAAGCCCAAGATGGCAGCCTCCTTACTCAAAGGGGTGACAGAATGGTGAGCCAGAGGGTCGGAGTCCTGGACGGCGCTGTGCAGGCCTCCCATCCCTCCACATCGGCTGCTCCCCACATCACTGACCCATGAGGCTGGCCTTGCTCTGCCCTCCAACTCTCCTGCATTGCCACCAACCCCAAGGGTCCTACTCGTTTCTCTCAGGGACCACTCTCCTCCTAGGATGAGAAGGCCTCCTGTGCAGGCACCTCCTTTTTTCCCTCTTGTGCAAGAGGCCATGTGGTAATAGGGCCCTGGCCTGTATCCTTGGGTAAACCCAATTCCCAAATACTCATACATTGTTCTTTCTTTCCTGCAGCCACCCCACCATCCACCCACCAGTCAACAAACGCTTACGCAACACCTTTGTTAGACATTTGCCTGAGCCACGGGGTCAACGAGCTACAGCCCATGGACCCAATCCAGCTTGATGCCTGTTTTTGTAAATAAAGTTTTATTAGAACAGGCATGCCCATTTGTCTACACACTGGCCACAGCTGCTTTTGCAATACAGTGGCAGAGTCAATAGTTGCAACAGAGATCATACGGTCCATACAGCCTAAAATATTGACTATTTGGCCCTTTCCAGAAAAAGGTTTACCGACTCTTGGGCCGGACACTTGGCAGGGTGGGGAGGGCCCAGAAAGCAGAGATAGGAGGGTCAAGCTGAGGTCCTGCCCACCCAAGGAGCTCACAGCCGAGTGGGGGAAACAAGTCATGTGCACTCTTCTTCTATTACAGGGCAGCTGTCCTGAGAGAGGTTCAGAGGAAGTGCTAAGGGACACAGAGGCAAGATGTCCCTGCCCCCAGGAGGACTCAGGAAGGTGCCTGAAGGCTGGACCTTGCAAGCTGGGTTGGCTTGGCCACGTTCATGTGAATAGGTGCGGGAAGAGCATCCACAGGGTGGGGGCTACTGGGCAAAGGCACCAGCACGGGACCCAGAGCTGTGCATCCAGGAAGCAGGAGCTGCGGTGGTTAGGTGTGAAGGCAAGATGCGTGATGGGGGACACGGCCAGAAAGACAGGTGTAGACAGAGTCCTGGAGGATCTCAATGCCAGGATAAGGAGTCTGGAGTTTATTCTCTAGACACAGAAAGTTTTTAAAAGTTTTGAGCTGGGGAATGAATGGGGAAGCTGAGCTTTGGGACCATTAAAAAGGCAGCCAGGCATAGTGTAGATCAGAGATTGATATTTCCAAGAGAAATTAAGCCTTAAGATTTATTCTCCCTAACCTAGTCAAATGAAGTAATGTATAAGAAGGATTTCGTAAGCTATAAAATGTATGGGATTATTGTGATTATTTATTATAACAATAATGCAAACCCAGGTAAGATTTAGACCTTTCTGCTCAGATTCATTTCCATGTTTCAATCACTTTAACAATTTCCCCATCCTGGGTTGGAGTCTGACTTCCCCAGACTGTAATTGTAGCCCACACGATATTGGGCGTGACGTGATTAAGTAATCCATGAGCTTTCATATCCAGAGGAGTTATTTTTGGTGGGACACAGAACATGTCATGGCATCATAGTGTCACACAACAGACGGTCCAGCTCTACCCGGGACAGAACACTTCCCGCCAATGGAGCCTGGACACACCCTTCCCATGGCCTTGGCCCAGGAGAGCGCTGACTGCTGTAGTAAGATCATCAAAGGTCTAAGTCAGGGAGCTAAAGAGCCAGAGCATCACACAGCTCCAGCCAGCACGAGGAGGAGATGAACAGATGACCGCTGCGTGTGGGGGACCTCATCGTCTCAGGAGGGAACAAGGGGCCATTCAGAATGAACCCACTGAAATCAGGAACCACCATTTCATGGAACTGGTAAAAAGACGTGATTAGAATTTTGCCTTAAAAAGTAAAAGTAAAAATCATGAAGTCAACTTTATTTTTCCTTATAGTTAATAAAATTTAGATTCTAATGGCAGTTATGCATGAATTCTTAGGATAAGTAAGCAATAAGTCGGTAAGGGGGCATGATTTTTCCAACAAAATTGTAAGACAACAGGTTACAACCTCCTTCACTGCAGGTTTGACTTCCTGGTGTCATAATAAAGAAGTCTATTTAAAAAAATGTCAAGGGTTTCATCAGTCTTTCCAAGGGCCTTTTTTAATCTGTTGATATGAAATCATCCTAAACATCTGTCACCTCTCAGCTATGATGATAATCCAGCGCTGACTCTTCTAGGACCACCAGATCTTCTTTGCGGGTGGCTTTTGCAAATACTTGAGGCAGTTCTCTAGTATCACCTGCAGTGACTTCAAGAAATCCCACACCTTTGGCAAGATTTACAATTTCACTTTGCAATTGGTTTGCCATTGTGTTCATCCCAAAATCGACAGACGAGATGTTGACTTGGTGGGCGGAAGAGAAGTCAGTGCTGACACAGGATGGTCACCACCCTGGGGGTGGAGGCCAGAAAGCCTGGCACCTCTACAAACTCAGCCGGGCTGCCGAGTTGTCCACCTGCCCTTGTCCACAGCCCTGGGCAGCTCCTGTGCGTCCCCAGGGCTGGTCGCAATCAGAACCTTCTCTACACTCTTCAGACACCTGGCCTCCATTGCTGGCGCTCTGGGGATGACTCACCCGCCACTCTGCAGGGAAATGGAGACCCTGAGGGGGACACCCTCCACCTCTGAGCCCCATACCTGCAGGCTCGGGTGTGTCAGCAATAGCTTCCACCTCTTTTCTTTTAGCCCACAGAGGGACGACTCCTTCTGCATGAGCTTAATCTCTCCATGCCTTCTGCGTTCAACCCCTTCCCACTGGTGCCTGAAAGCGACCTGTCATTTGTTCACAAACCTTCCGTCGCTTCCTGTCCTTGCCACGGCTTCCTTGTGAGTGGAGCCACCTCTCCACCCCACTGGCTGTGGGCTTGACCACATGACTAACGGTAAGCAAGGACGATGTGACGGTTCCCAATGAGAGCTCTAAGGGACATTGCGTATCCTGACAGCCTTGTGCTGCCACCATTTGCAAAAAAAAAAGCAATGCCCCAGGTGGTCCTTGCATCCTCAGCCTGGGTCCTGGGGTGAGAGACCCATGGAGCAGGTCTGGATAGAAGCCCAGTCAAGCCCAGTTGAGCCACAGACCCATAAGAGAGAAGGAATATTTATTTAGGAAACCACTGTCATTTGGGGGTTGTTTGCTGCATCATTATTGCTACAAATCTAACACACCCCTTTCTTCCCTGCAACCTGTGAGCGTAGATTAACATCTATAGCTTTTGTCTTAACAAAATTCTACAGTGTACAAGTCGGGGGTGTAGTCACTTCTGCCAGAGAGCAGGAAGGGAGAGCAAGGGTAATTTGCTCTTGGGGGAGGGAGGGAGTTTGTGTTTTAGTCTCTGCATGAAGGGACAGTCTCCCATGGTAGTGGGGAGTGTGACTTCTGGAGCCAGTTAGCCCGGATGGGGATCCCAGCTCTATTATCTTGGGCAACTTACTCAACCTTTCTGTCGAGCTGCGAAGCCGAAATGAATCTGTCAATGAAACTGAAATGCTGATACTAACAGCACCTCCTTGGCAAGCTCATGGGAAAAACGAACCGAGTTAATATATGGCACTCAGAGTCGTGCCTGGCACAGCGGACGTATTCAATCAAGGTGATCATTTTTATTCGGTGACTCTCTTCTCCCACTGGCTGTGAGCTCAAGGCTGTATGACAGCCAGCTCTGTTGTCCCGGAACCGACACACAGTCTGCTGCATAGTAGGTGCTTTCTGGATGGCTCTGGAAATCCCTGCAGCCCACTCCCCATTTTCCAGGCCCCCCTGAGCCCAATAGAAGCAACAGAGCCTGTGCTTCTCGGAGAGGCCTCCATGGACTCGCGACACACACACTCCACTGCTCAGTCTTCTGGAATTTGCTCCCCGACATCGTCCCGTCTCTGCCACCTCCTCAGCAGGTAAACCTATCCCAGATGTCAGCTCTGCATCCCTCGGGCCCTCAGAGCCGGTGGGGGAGGGCGTGTGAAACCATTCCCAGTCCCCATCACCATTTGGATGCCAGGAGGGCTGCAAAAGGCCATCCTGGCTGGACAGCCTCTCCCAGACGTTCCTGAAGGGAGCAGGAACCTTTGGTGAGTGGCTGGCTGTGTATGCCTCAGCTGGTTATGACAAAATAGAATAGTATTTCTTACACACCTGAGCTAATGGCCTGAGCTCCATGCCACTTACACAATTATAGCAAACGTGGCCACCCCTTCCTGGGATACATTTAGGCCCTAAACCGGAGGCATTATTCTGCTTGTCTCCGAGTGCCGGTTTCCAGGAGCCCACAGCCCGACGCAAACCCTTCCTGTTCGCTCAGAGTGGGAAGGCGTGTGTCAATTCTCAATATTTCCAGCTCAGGACCCTAGTTTTCAGGTCCCCGTGGGTTTGCCTCACCGTGTGTAACTCATTCCAGAGCACTGTGCCATCTCAGCTGCCCAGAGAATCCGTGGTCCCTGCCTGGGCTTCTGGGCGGCCTGGACAGTCAGCCATTATGGCAAAATGGCCTTCCTTCCCTGCTCCCCACCTGGATCGTTTCCACAGCTGCAGGGGTCCAAGTCCGGGCTCAGCTCGTTCTTTCTGGGCCTCTTCTCCCAGCCAGGGCCCATGTCAAGTCTAAGGATGTCCTGCCAGGGGCCGGTGCCTGCGTCTCACATAGGGTCAGCCCCCCTTTATTCCTCTCCCAGGAAACCCCCTTTCCCCTCCTCCGGCCAGATTGTCCCAATTCTGACAGGACGTCGTCTCTCCAGGAGCTGCATATCCCCTTGTGGGAAGAAGGGATTTGCTACCTGAAAACGCCATCAAGGAAATACAGCCACCCTTGCACGCTTTCAAAAAGTGTCAGCCACGTGGCAGAAATATGTGAAAATTATGATCAGACATGAGTTTCTACTTCTGTGAAATTAAGATCAGGGAGAAGGGTGTCCACAAGGGAAATGGACGAAGAAATGATCAATATAGACACCATCATGGCACTGTTTCTCTTTCTCTTACAGCATCGGTGACATCCTTGGAGACCTCCAAAAAACAAAATATACAAGGTGTGACTTTCAACCAGGACTTCTCAGCCTCAGTGCTGCTAACATTTTGGGCCAGACCGTGCTGTCCTGTGCAGTGCAGGGCGCTGATCAGCATCCCTGGCTTCTGCCCAGCAAACGCCGTCAGTCCCCTCCCCCAAACTGGGACAGTCAAAATTGATTCAGACGTTGGCAAATGTCTCCTGGGGGGCAAAATCGACCCATTTGAGAACCACTCTCTAAAGGAATGAGATGAACTATTGTTGAAGAAACGCATATGAACTCTGCCCAATGCACGATGTGAGTCACAGAGGCAAGCCACAGATGTAATTGCAAATTTTCTAGCAGTGACATTTTAAAAAGTCAAAAGAAACAGGTGAAATTAATTTTAATCATATATTTTATTAAACACAATAGATCCAAAATATTATAGTTTCAATATGAAATCAATGTTAAAATTACTATGTGATGGGGGCCAGCTGGGTGGCGCAGTGGATAAGTTCATGCACTCCATTTTGGTGGCCTGGGGTTCACAGGTTTGGATCCTGAGCACGGACTTAGCACCACTCATCAAGCCATGCTGTGGCAGTGTCCTACATAAAATAGAGGAAGATTGGCACTGATGTTAGCTCAGCTGCAATCCTCCTTAAACAAAAAAAAGGAAGATTGGCAACAGATGTTAGCTCAGGGCCAGTCTTCCTCATACACACGCACAAAAATTACTAATGCGATATTTCATATTCTTTTTTTTGTACTATATCTTGGAAATCCAGTGTGTATTTTACACTTCCAGCACAACTCACTTTGGACTAGCCACGTTTCAAGTGCTGTAGCCACACAGTGCAGGTTGGGGAGCGTGCATGGCTTTACAATGAAACCATAGACTTTAGAATCAAGCAAGCAGTCAGCCTCAACTTCCAGCTCGCTAGCTAGGTGACTCTGAGCAGGTGATTCTCTCCGAGCCTCGGTTTGCCTCTCTGTAAAATGGGGCAATGAGGCCTCTTTGGTTGTTAGTCCCTGCCTCTGAGGAGCAGTTCCTTTCGAGCAGCGGGTGGCCATGCCCCAAGGTGGCCATCACGGAGTGTCCGTAGTGATCCCACCGACCTGCTTTGCCCTCTGCCCTTGGAAACAGCACATCCCTGAGGGTCTCAGCCCCACCAAGTCTCCTCTCCCAGGCGGCAGGTTCACCCATGGCACGCGTTCCCCCTGTATTTGTTAATAAAAGTGCCTTCTCTAGAACGCAACCAAAAGCGGGGAGTGGGGAGTAACAACATGTGGTTGGCGTCTCAGATATTAATAGCACTGAGTGTCACACGCTATGACAGTGATGAAAGTGGGTATGGACATGGGGCCCCCTCTCTTCTGGGAGGCGACGCTCCTCCTGGCAAATGGAAAATAAACACAGCCCTGGTGGAGCAGGAATGCCAATAACTGTGAAATTTTGATTAAATAATAGATATGTGTTCAGAAGCACTTCTTTATAGTATGTGATTAAGAAAGATAACTAGACATTCTTACAGCCCTAATGATAATAATTAGCCCAACACATAAAGTGCAGAATATGACACCAGAAAGGCCATTATTAACCTTTCCCAGGGTTATTTTTTGGGGTGCATTTTTGACACCGTGGACACTGGCATTCAGAAACTAAATAAAACCCTAGCTGAGGCTGTTACGGGCAACTATTGCCTGGATCTGTCATGGGATCAGGACGGGGGGTGAGAAGAAGAGAGGGAGAAAGAGACCGTGTGCAGGGGGCATAAAAAGTCTTTTATACAAACCAGATGCTTGTTTAATATCAAACATCTGGCTAGTCTTATAAAGATTTGTATTAACATTTCTGCAACTGTCAGTAATTCAGAAAACTGACAGAGCTTCCCTGGTTAAATTTTTGCTATAAATAACAACCTTAGACCCAGGCTTTTTTTTTTTCTGCTTGCATGCAATTTTTGGTTCCTGACATATGATGCCCAACTGTTCCGCACTTCCTGTCCTGCCCTGAGGAGGTGGGGGGCGGAGTGGGGGCATCTGCTCTGGAATCTCACTTCTTGGCACCTCCCCAAGACCTGCCCCAAAGCTCCCCACTCCAGCCTCTGGGATGACGGGCCTCAATGCCACTCAGCTTTCTTGTATTCAGTACCAATGTATCCGTTGGCTTTTACTGCATAACAACTCATCCAGCACTGGGTGGCTTCAAATAGTGACCATTTATTTTCCGTATGATTCCATGGGCGGGCAATTTAGACTGGGCTCCGTGGGATGGTTCTTCAGGTCTCTGCTGGGCTCACGCGTGCATGTGTAGTCAGCTTCCGGGTGGCGGGGGCTGGCTGGTCTAGGATGGTCTCCAACGGATGGCTCATGTCTGCTTCCTGTGCTTGCCCATCTTCCTTCAGGCCAGCCTGGGAGCACTCGCATGGCAGAGGCAGGGATCCAAGAGAGCCAGTGGCAGCATGCAAGGTCTCTTGAGGCCGAGGTTCAGAAGTGGCAGGCCATCTTTTCTGCTCCATTCTGTTGCTCAAAGCAAGTCACAAAACCAGATTCATGAGGTCAAGAAATGGACTCCACTCAATGAAGAGGTCAAAGTCAGGTTGCAAGGTTGTAGGATGGAGAACAATCATGGCCATTTTTGTGAACAAGATTCCGCCCCAGGTACAGCCTCTCGGCCATTATCCAATGACCCCCCACAACGGGCAAGGAAGGTACTATCCTCACCACTGTATGGGGAAGGAACCTCAGGGGGCTGAGGGATAAGCCAAGGTTGCACGGCTCCTAAGAGATGCCACGAATCAAAAGCAAAGGCAACAAGATGCCTGGAGAAGGTAAACAGCAGTAAACCTTTGCAGGTGGGCAGTGAAGAAGCCATGGAAGACGGAGTCCGTCACCAGCTGGAGCCGCTGCCCGCCCGCAGCCAGGGCGGACTTTCTGGCTGAAACAGTAGGCAGCCTCAGACCAGCGTGATTTGAGCAGCATCACGAGGAGCCATTATTATTTCACTGGTTTGTTTTTCCACCATCTCATTCAATAAAGGAATGAGGTAGCTTACAAAAATATGTGCCAATGTTAAAGGACAAAAATAAAGAAGAGAGAGCTTCAGGGTACCATCTTTGAAGGCCCAAGTTGAAGTGTACAGGTGTTGGGAGGAATGAGGACCTGCTGATGTCTCAGCGGATCTCAATTCAGCACAGTGATTCTCAGCCAGGGACCGAGCAGTCCCCAACAGCGGGCATTCAGAGATGGTACGAGGTCATTTTTGGTGGTTGCAATGAAGGAGGCGAGAGAAAGCTACTGGCATTTAGCAGGTGGGCTTTGGGTGCTAAACATGATGCATCCCACATGACAAAGAATCATTCGAATGAGAACATCAATAGCAGCCTCGTTGACCCGGGGCTGGCCTGCAAGGGTCCCTAAGGAAATGAGACACAAGGCCAGCAAGCTTTGACGGAACAACAGTGCATAATATTTTCATGACTGCATGGTGTGCAAAGTTACACGTGCACTTTGTCCTTTAATCCTCACAATAACCTCGTGAGATGCAGCAGATCTGATCACATCTCTCCATTCCACTGACAAGGAAACTGAGACTGAGGGTTTTCAGTGACTGGCTCCAACATGTCAGTTCAAGTCCTTCAAGAAGCAGATGCCAGGAAGGATGAAGGCGAGAGGGAGCGGGAGGAGAGAGAGAGTCTTCAGACTGAGGTGTGCGTCTGACACCTGGGAGAGGAAACGAGGAAGGGAGGAGGATGGGAGGAAGAGCCGCAGCCCCCGGGAGCCCTAGAGCAAAGACTGCCTGTCGGAGGAGCCCTGGGTGGTAGGGTAGGACGGCCCAGCTCCACCACCCCACCAAGCTCAGGCACCAGCTGGGAACGGCTGGAGGAGGGCATGGCCTGAGGGTGAACACTGCTGAGGACCTGAATGGGCTGTAGCCAGAGACTGTTTGCCAATGACCCCGCCCCCAGCAGGTTCTCTGGAAGGGAGCCCTGGGCCGGACAGCTCCAGGGCCACCACACCACAACAAAGAAGTGGTGGAGTCAAGACTCAAATGCAGATGAGGAAGAACAAAGGGAAAGACGTGGAGCGTGAGGGACCTGAGCAAGTCACGGGCGCAGCCCAGGTGCGGCCTGCAGAAATCCTTGATCTGGCAGAACAAGAAGCCAGACAGGTTGGAGAAATCACAAAGCAGCTGCCAGGCCCCGGACTCTGCTTGGACCCATCTCAAAAAACCAAGCAAAGCTGAACCATGCTGGAAAGTCTGGGCAAGTCGTGGGACTCTGTGTTCACATGGTAGCCTGATGAGAAGGTCTAATTAGCCAAAGTTTTTGCACACGCAAAAGCCACGGTGCCTCATTTAAGGAGGAGACAGGAAACAAACAAAAGAAAGGTTTGGGGGCCGAGAGTGTCTGCCTCCCGGGGTGGCATTTTCTGGTGGCTGTTGATGTGAAGGGCCTCCTGCTGGCGTCACCCGGCTGAGTGCCACATCACGTGGGCCCCCTGGCATTGGAGATGCTATAATGGGGCCCTGGCATCACAGGGGCAGGAAGTCAGTGATGCAGAACCTCTGAGTCACCCCCGAGCCAGAGACACGATGAGATCAAGGAAGCTTTAAGGGACCTTCAGCATCACCTAGTGCAGCCCCTCCACCTCTTTACAGATGAGGAAACTGAGGCCCAGAGAGGGCCTCGGACCTTCCTCTAGACGTGGTTTCTCAACCTGGCCACTACTGACGTTTGGGGTCTGGATAAGTCTTTCACAGGAGAGGATGGGGGAAGGTCTGTCCTGTGAGTTGTAGGAGGTTTAGCAACATCCCTGGCCTCTATCCACTAGATGCCAGGAGCGTGTCCCCACTCATGACAACCAGAAATACCTCCAGACATTGCCAATTGTCCCCTGCAAACAAAATCACCCCGTTTGAGAACCACTGCTCTAGGTCAAACATCCAATTAGTAGCAGAGAGGGACCTCCAACCAGGTCTCCTGCCTTACACGCCACAGCCTATCATCTCCAACATGACAACAATCCGGGATGGGACAGGGCCAGGGTCTGCCTTTTGACATCGGGGATTTGAGAAGGACAGGAGGGACAACTTTGAACTTCCCTGAAGTGCCCCAGCCCCAGCAGAGAGGCAGATGGAAAGCTAACATTGGACCACGGTATAATCAGAGAGAACCTCCCTTTTTCATTTTTTAGTAGATTCTTTTCATTAGAATCACATCCACGGCACCAAGGAAATTGGAAACAGAGAATGAAACAGATGGCATGGCTCCACCATCTTCTTTCAACGCATCTCCACGTCTCTTCGATTTCCCGGAGCACTGGGAATCTTGGTTTAAAGAAGCTGGGGAAACTTCCCTGTGGATGTGGGCTTCCTCCCTCCACGTTCGTTGGGCTGCTGGAAGGTGCTGGCTGGCCTATAAGCATACAGACATTTTGGACAGGATACTTCTGGGCTTGACTACTCTGGCCTGCAGGGGCTCCCCTGTGCTGAGATCAACTGGCAATGCCTCCCATTTGCACAGATTCCCCTTCAAAGGGAATTTTTTCCTTTCTGTTATCGCAAAACCTGTACAGTTGACTTGAGAGGTGTTATGTTCCCCCATTCTTTAGGTGAAAAATGGAAGCCTGGGACTTGGAGGTGAGAACTCAGGTCTTCTGGCTGCTAGGTGGCCGTCACCTGCCATGTGCCCTTTCTGAGTCTCAGTTTACCTGTCAATAAAGTGGGGAGGATGCGGATGTGATGCTGCTCCGTGGAGCTGTGAATCAGTTTATGAGATACTCTGCATGCAATGCAAAGAAGACCTTCAGTGTCTGCCTGACACGATCATTTATTCAGTAAGAATTTACCGAGTGAATGAATGATCGCCACGCCTATAAATTATGCAACCACCGTTCAGTTCTACAAAGCCCACAAAGGGAGGTGGGTACGGGTGCAGGCTGCAGAGGCAGCTGGGTGCAGACCAGCTCAGGCAAAGAAGGGAACAGTTGTTGATTCTCTGCTTACGCAGCCAACACCTCTAGTGCATTTAAAATAGACCTGGATTTACCAATATTCTCCAGGCACGCAGCTTGCCTTCTCTTGCACAAAATGAGTTGAAATGGCACTACCTTGTCAAAGATGGGACCCGGGGCTTGCTGTGCTCCATGTTGGATCACTCAGACACAGAGTCTCTCCCCTGCCTGTGTCGGGGAGGGCTCCATCATGCCCTGACTTGAGCCGCTGTCAGTCACAGCACACAGCCTGCACTCAACAGCCTCCATGGGTGACGGGAGGGAGGACCATTCCTGCAAGAGATGCCTCTGATCCAAGGGCACCTTACTGCTACCCACTAACACTGCACGAGATTGTCCCGACTCTGTGCTGGGCAAACCCTCTGGCTCTTAATCACAGAGATCTCAATCCACTAAATGAGGACCTGATGCTAGACTAGGCAGGGTACTGGCAGGAACCGCATTGTCACCTGCTGTTGAAATGTTGCTGAAGCTTGGGAGGGAAGAGGGGTCCCCATGAGCTCAAGGAGTACACTGGAAAGAGCCCTGAGCCTTTTGGAAGTCCTAGGCTCCTATCTCAGCCTCCTGGTTGTGGGATTTCAGGCAAGTCACTTTCAAGTCTGCTCTGTATGGTTGTGCAGGTAGTTTACTGAACAAGGCAGTGATCCGAGGTGGAAATCTAGTCTTCTCTCTGCTTGCCAAGCCATGCACCCTGGAACAGCGCTGTGTCAGCCCAGAGGAGGAGACACATTCTCCTTATTCTCACAAAGACACTACACAGGCCAGCAGCAGCCTTGGTCCAGTGTCTTTTGGAATCTCCGTTTCTCCCTTTATTGACCAGCAGAAGGTCTATGGCATGTCCTTGTAAGGATTATAGAGCCTCTCCTTCCCGTTTGCTATTCTTTCTTTTCCTTTCCATCTCCTTCAAAAAAGAAAGAAAGAAAGAAAAAAGCCTTCAGGTTTATCACTCTGAGCTTCCAGAAAGGAAGATGGAGAGTGTGGGCGGAGCCTAGAGATACAGGATGAACACCTGCACGACTTGCGGGATTTCCGGACGTGAGGGAGGAGGACAAGGAAGCCTAAGGGGACTCTGAGGGTCAGGCGTGGGCTCCTGGGTGGGTGGAGGGGGTGGGGAGCAGGAGGCAGAGTTTGGGAGTGGGGGGTGGGGCGGAACGAGCTCCTCCTGGACAGGCGGTTATGGACGTTCCAGGAGAAAGGCCCGCACGGGTTTGAAACTCAGGAGAGGCGCCTGAAGGAGAGGCACGGACTGGAGAATCCTGGGGCGCATCACAGCGAGCCCATCAGACCTGCGCGCGTGGCTCCGACTGCTGTCAAAGAAGGACGCAGTTTGAAAGCGGGGACGGGCGGCATCCCGGACCGCATCCCGGAAGCCACCTCGCTCCAGCGCTTTAGACGGCTGCCGTTCCAGGTGGGACGTCCCGCCCTGAGTGTGCAGCGAAGGGGCTCCGGACCTCTCCAGATGCAGAAAATGACCACAGAGCCTGGGCGGGGTCAGGTCTGTCTCCCCAGGCAGCCAGGCTGAGATCCCAGGGATTTGGGTCAAGCTCTGAAAAACGTTCCTGTCTGGGACACCTTCTCTGACCTGGGCCTATTTTTAGAAATTCTTTTTAATGAACAGCATGCAAAACTATGGATTCAGCAGACTCTATTCCCCCGGGGCTCCCTCTGCGATGCATTTTAAATGGAGTCGCTGGTGGAAAGCCGCTATGTACTCTCACAAGTGCCATTCGAAACCGTCGCATGCTGGGCTTTCGGGTACCACTAGCTGTTCCTTTACAATAATCATCATAACAACAGCCTCTTGCATGCCGAGAGCACTTTACAGTTTGCAGAATGCATTCGCTCCATTGACTCACCTGATCATCACACAGCACAGCACGGCAGGATTGTCAGCCCATCGTACAGATGGGGAAACAGAGGCCAAGTGAGACAGACCCAAGACCACATAGATGGGGCCACTCACAGAAGTGAAGGCAAAGCTGGACTAGACACACACGGATGGAGCCAGGGCAGCTCTGGGCATGTAGATCGCTAGGACTAGACAGCATCCCTCAGGAGGCCATTTCTGGGATGAACCAGGCCCCGCCTTTTTTATACTTGTCTGTCTTGCTCAGAATCTCAGGAGAGAATGTGATTGGTTGAACTTGGGTCATGTGCCCATTCCTCTCTAGGGAGTGAAGGACCGTGGGACGGACAGCTCCTCCCAGAAGGCACACAAAGGAGAAGAGGTGACACCCCAGAAGGCAGTGGGGTGCATTAGTAGAAGAAGGAGGAACAGACCCAGAAGCAGAGGAAGCATCCGATGCTCGCTCCATTCTTTAAATCAATGAATGGATGGAATCCTGTGTCTTCCTTTCCTCCACTTCTATTCTCTTTCTAGCACTATTTTCACTTCATCTCTGAAGGCTCTGTGAGGAGTGCCCCCTAACAGTTTGGCTGCATGTGCCTTTGAACCAGTCCCTGCCCTTGTCTACGGCCCCATTTCCTCATCCATACCTCATCTACACCTGCATCTGCAAATGCAAGGCAGCCGGGAGCCCTGGAGACCCAAGGCAGGGATCCAAGTTCAAGAGGCTAAGAACAAATAGACTTTGGCGATCTTGCCAGTGTGCCTCCCGCCAGCCATCTTTTCCATCCGAAATGACAGGAAGTCCAGGACTTGATTCCCCAGTGACATCATGGAAACTGGCTGGCCTGGCTAAAGAATATTCTCCCCCCGGCTTTTCTACTACAAGTAAAAATTTGCAAAAGTCCATAATCCTTCAGACCTCTCTGCAGCGTGGCTGCCTCTGGCCTCCCCCTGCCCTGTATGCGGCCTCTGCTCTTCCCTTCTGTTTGCACCCGACACATTCCCATTCATCTTTCCAGCTCAAGAACCAATGCCAGCCCTGCCCTGACCCTCCTGCCCCACCTGGAATGGAATCGCCTTCCTCCGAGCTCCCTCTGGCTTGGCCTCTCATTACAGTCTTCTTCCTGTTGGGTCAGTTACTCACGCTTCTTACCAGCCTGTGAGCATTTCACAGGCAGGGTGTGCGTGTGTTCTCAGTGCCCAGCATGATGCCCAGCTCAAGGCAGGCCCTGAGTGATGGCTTGTGGGCTAACGGTGAACGATTGGATGGATGGATGGATGGAATGTTTTCTGAAAGGCATGTGGATAATTGGCGACAGACCTGGCTTTGGAGCCCAGTCTTCCCATTCTGAAACAGGGCCGTCCCAAATGAATTCTTTCCTTTTCCGCCAATCCATAGTTGCAGCGACAGTGCTTTTGCTCGTTTTGATTGAATCCTTATTCTGCTGGACCTGCATTTCCTAGGGCTGCTGCTTCATCAGTTCAACTACTCAACAAACGTGCGGTGCGCCAGGCATTGTACGGAAAGCAAGCCGTCTAATAGTCATGCTCTGCTCATGCCCCAACGGTTTCTGTTTGTCCCCCCAGCAGGAGGCCCAGCCACGCTCTGAGAGAGAAGGAGGGTGAAGCCGATGGAGACAGTTTGGACGAGCCTCTTGGGAAATGGGAGGATGCTGTCCAGGACTCTTAGGGGGTTCCTGAGCAGCACGGGGGACCGACGAATCTGTAAGGCAGCAGCTGAAAGGAGGAAGTAGATTCCTGGGAAGGTCAACCCAGAGTGGATCCGCCAAATGGAACCGTGGTCTCGTGGGTGACATGAAGCACAGATGAACCCAACAGGAAGATGCTACCATCACAGGCCTTCTGGTTTTAAGTGGGTAGCAATCCCAAGCTTTAGGTTTTGTCAGACCATCAGCAGTAGCCATCAAGGACATAACTTTTAAAACATTTGTGACGGAACAGAAAGGGTCTGAAGCAGGGAGAAGATATCCCACAAACGCCCCTTCATTTCCCTTGGGGAAGACCTATTTGCTGTAACTTGTCCTTGGAGCGGGGATGGGTTGTGGGCTGGAGGGGAGGTTCTTGTATATTCAATGAAAAATTTCTTCTCTCTTGGCTGTGTCAAAACAGATGTCAAATATGTCCAAATGTCCCTTTGTCTGTGTTTATGGGTGTTTTCGAAGAAGAGGAGGCAAGGATGCTTGTCTTCCTAACTTTCAGCAAAACCGTAAAAGGCCGTGGATATTCACTCTCATATGACTTTATGCCTTTATCACATTCCTTACATTTTTGAAACAATGGCATTTTTTCGTGGTGAATTGTGACTTGTCACCATCCCGTGTAATTTCTGCAGACCTCAGTTTCCTTTTCTGTACAATGAGAAGCTCAGAATGAACATCCAAGGGCCCTGATCCCTAACACACCACGAGGCTTTGACACCGATGCGGAAGACACATCCTCCCAGGTGTATAATGCACACAAATCAAACCAACATATAAATCATCCCAGCCTGTTAGGTCTCATACACAGTTTCTGTTAATAAAATATGCAAATATTTTGCAGTAAATTGATTTCCCAGTTTCCTTCTCTTATCTCCATATTTATTATTCATGATTCTTCCACTCCTTACTTGAAACGTAAGCGGGGAGTAAGTCTACAGCGCTGAGCTCACTGCTTTCTTACGGTTATTATTAGCACAATGTTATACTCCGGGGAATAAAAGAGACTTGCCAATATTACTTCCAATCTCAACCCCCGCTGAGAACAAAATGCAAGAAGGTCTTCATTGATCTAAGCCCATGCACCGTGCACCTAACTTTCTGGCAAACTTCAATAGGAGTGTGAGTTTGTTGAGGAAAATGAGGATCTTTTAAGCCGTGACTGCACGGATGTGGTTGCTTCATTTGTTCAAAGTGGCTACACTGTATCTCAGTCAAGAATTTGGTGAAATAGAAAAATCTGGAAACTTTATTTGTTGACTAGAGAGGTTTTTTTAAAAAAAAAAGAGTATTGGAAGGATATTCGTTGTGCGTCACATACAAAACCTGGACCCAAAATGTGTAGTCCCAGAAGACCGTTCCACGGAAAGCAGTGGTCAAACAAAATTTCAACCACTAGTCACCCCGCTTGAAGAACATAATCCTTACCATTCGGAGCAAAACCGATTACCCATCCTCTCCTTTCTGCTGACACTGCAGCTCCTGGAGCCTTTGCCTGTCCCACCCCAGCCGACGTTTCTCTCTCCCGTGCCCTTCCATCTCAGCCATCTTGTTCTGGGTCACCGCTCCACCACCGTGCCCTCAGCCCCCACAACTCACAGGGTGGACAACCGTCACCCATCACTGCTCTTCTTGAGGGTTTTGGCCGTGGTGGGTTGGGTATGTTCTGACTTGCCCCCTCCAGAGTGAGTGCAAGGGATTTTGGTGCTGAACGGAGGAAAGATACGACCACAAGGTGGCAGCAGCGTGCAAAGAGCTTATCTGGGAGTCACTTTGACAGGTTTGCATGCAGAAGTCCCTCACAGCACTACCGTGTCCAGAGACGAGGGCAGAGCAGGGAAGCCACCACTCAGAAGGGGAGGAAGGCGGAGGAACTTGTTGGGGAGAGAGAGATTGAAGAGGGTCTCACATGCCTAGGTGATGTTGCTCAGCAGCCCAGAGGGGAGCTGCTGGGTCAGAGAGCTTCGAAGGGCAGGCTCAGCACGGGGTCCTCATTGCCACAGGGTTTCTCTCATCTCTGGCTAGCAGATGTTGGGCATGGATTCTCAGGGTATGTAAAGCAGGCAGCTGTAATTGGATAAACATCTCCTTGTTTGGGCCGTGCTGGAAACAACTCAATGTGTACATTTTGAGCTTGGGTCCTGGCCTGCAGCCTCATTCACGTCTGGCAGTTGGTGCTGGCTGTTGGCTGGGGTGTCTCAGTTCTCCTCCATGTGGAGTCTCATCCTTCATCAGGCTAGACCAGGCTTCTTTCTAAGTTAACAGAAATATTCCAAAAGGGCAAGCTCAAGTGTGCAAGTGCTTATTGCCTCTGCTTACATCATACTTGTTGACGTTTCCTTGGCCAACATGTCATACAGCCTAGACCAGAAGGCGTGGACCCCAAGGTGTGACTCGTCAGGGACCTTTATTGTAACAATCTATCACAACCCAGAAGCCGCAGCCACAAGGAAGGTTTTTCGTATGGTGCCCACTTTCCTGTCTTTTGGAAGAAACCACTTTCAGCCTGGACTCCAATCAGGAAGTTACTTTTTCTGATAAACAGAGTTCTCCCAAAATCAGATCCTGAAGAAAGGACTCTAGTGAAGATAGTTTACTTGGGAAGCAATCCAGGGAAACACAAGTGAAGGAGTGGGGAAAGTGAGGCAGAGAAGGGAGGAAAGCAGTAAGGTGCTGGGGAGTGGGTTACCACTGTGGGAAGTGGGAGCTTAATCCTTCTGGGGACCCTTTGAGAAACCACATGGGCAGGCCCGAGAATTTACCATCAGAGGATGGGGAAGCTGGAGCATTTACCTGCCACTGGTGGAGCAGGTTTAGCAACTTCTGAGATGATGGGGAAAGTCAGAAAGCAGAGAACAAGACAGGCTCAGGTGCCTGAGGTGGGAAGCTGTCAATGTGCTGGAAACAGTCCACTCCAGCTGCAGGTAAGCCAGTGGGCTGAGGGGACGTAGGCCAGGGTGGCAATGGCATCTGACACAGAGAGAGAAAAGGAAAATCCCTCCATCACCAAAATGCAAGTGCAATGCAGCCAACACATACAGACACGACCTAGAGCCCAAGAGCAGAGGGAGAGAGGACCAAGCTGCAGAACATCCACATCTTGTAATGTGTGGCCATCATCAAGGGTTCTCCTGAGCAGAGTGGAGGAGACAAACCATCCCCAGGATGACCAGTAAGAGAGAATTCATACTAATTGTAAACTTTGAGTTATCTCATATATACAGACATAGACATATTTTGCAAATAGGAATAAAGGTCTAACTCCAAAAAGTGGTCTCCTTCCTAGTAATCTCATTGTGGAACAAACCCTGCTTGGGATCCAGAAAGCTCTCACCTATTTCAAGAAAGGAATGGGAAGTCAATAGCACAAGTTCTACGTCATAGTTCATTGGGGATCGTTATGTTTAAGTCAGCTGCGGAGTCAACTGTAGGTACCCTATTTCATTGATTCTAAAATGCTCGTTTTTTTCATAATTAATTTTTCCAAAACTGGGCTGCATCCTACAATCATAACTGGCAGAATTGTTTTCTTCCTTGGTGGTACATAAAATAACTGTGTGCCTTATATTTGATGGTGTCTTAGATACAATGAACAGTGTGGTTCTCATTTCAGAACATGAGTTCAACCAGGTTGGAACAACCCTTTCCTTGACCAAAGTCCTAAACTAAAGACCGCCTCCAAACCACAGTTGTGAGAGACACCCAAACCCCCTCCCTTTTCCAATCAGGATTCTGAGCCCCAAGGAGACGCCCGGAGCAGGTCTGCAGCCCTCCTTACAGAACAGTGCTTTTAAGGTGTCTACTGCTGCTTGGGTTACACAAGGCTGTATTTTATTATTCAAGACATCAACTTTTGAAAGAACTTTCACATCTATCAGAAAGAGCAAATGCTAAGAAATCGAAAAAGAAGGCAGGAACAATGACAGAACTCAGAGCAAGGGAATTAGACTAAGACTGGATTCAGCGGCAACCAACGTGGAAGAATCCGGGTTAAATAACTAGAGGTTCATTTATCTCGTGCATGGAAGAAGACTGGAGGGATGTGATGCTGGACTGGTACAGTAGCTCCATGGTCACCTGGGGTCCAGGCTCCTTCTATTTTTCTTACCCAACCTCCAAGCACATTGTTTCCATCTTCAGGGTTACCTCAGGGTCCAAAGTGGGTGCTGGAGCATCAACCATCTCATCTGCAAGGCAGGCTGGAGGAGAGAAGCAAGGCAGAAGGGCAAAGAGAGCTCCCTCCCCACCTCCTCTTAAGAACACTCCACAGAAGCTCCGCCCAGCCACTTCTGCATGCTTCATCTCATTGGCCAAACTCAGTCACACGTCTACTCTAGCTGCAAGGGAGGCAGGGAAGTGAAATCTTTCAGATGGGCACCATGTTGCCTCCAAGATGTAGAGGTCATCTTAGTAAGGAAGAAGGGGCGAGTGGGTCTGGGGTGGGCAGCTGGCAATCCCTGTTGCAGGAAGATTTCCACAGGCTAAATGAGGAAGTGGGGTAGCGAGTTACAGCCTCACGGAAGATGGCAGGGAACTGAAGGAGGAAACTGAGTAAAGGACCTTTCGCCATGAGGCTCATCACAGCTGTGTTTAGGAGCACTGAACCAGGAGGCCTAGAGGCCAGGATTCCAGCCTGACTCTGACACAAACTCGGCCCGTGGGAGCCCTGCAAGCTGCCCGGTGCCTGTTGCTGATCACATCAGTCCATCAAAGGCTGCAGAGAGAGACCATTGTCCATCTCCACAACAGAAGAAGGTCCCAAGTGGGGAAGGACAAAGCTGTCAAACACACTTTCTCCTTTCATTTCAGAAGCGGACCTGGGCTCCCGCCTTTGTCACCAGTCCCCTTGCTCCCATTAGCACACTTGGGGCCCTGGGGGACAAACGGGCCTGGTTATTAATGTACTTTCCAGGCGGGAGGTCCCGAGTGGGCCTTTTTCATGGTCACTGGTGGTCTCCGCATCCCACCCGCTCCCTGGGAATCCAGGCCACAAGGAAATGCTCATAAAAGAGGAAAATTACCCAGAAAGCGTCTCCCAAAGAAAAGTCGGCTCTAAAAAAGTTTGTGCACGTTGCAAAGCATTATCTTTACGTCCTCCAGCTAGGCTAAAAGCCTATCCCGTTCCTCCCTGAGATTTCTAGTGAATTAATAATGCCACTGATGAATATTCAAAAGTAGGCAGCTATTGTGCCTCCAAGCACATAATTAATTATTCATTACACATTTTTATTCACTGAATTAAAAAACACAGGGTGCTCTGGGAAATGAAGTGTACTTCACTGCAGGGGCATGAAATTCCACGCTGCCCCTTTAAGGACTATTATTCTCGATTTGTGGTTACCAAGCAACATAAATGCTGGGCAATTAGATCATGGGTTGTCCCTGAAGACTGATGGGATAATAAGCAGTAGTTAAGTATTAAGTTGACCCAGTGAAGGTCCCATCTGAATAAACCTGGGTAGGACCACAGCTGGCGTCTTTTAAATGAAACTTTTACATTAATACCGTACAAGAGGTGATTCTGTTCCGGGAGCACGCCTCGGCAGAACTCACTCATTTGCAAACCCCGCACAGGTTCACTGTCGTCCGTCTGCCACCACCGCACTGGCGAAGTTGTACAGGGAGAGAGCTGTCCACTCCCGAACTGGCAGTGGCTCAGCTCCCAGGGCAGCTGGGCTGAGACATCAGAATCCGACCTCAGCCTCCCCCAGAAAGAAGATGCACTAGTGGGGACTTCCAGGCGGATTGCAGGTGGACGAGTGAAAGCTGGGTTTCTCCTCTAGACGGGCTGAAGTTGGAGCCCAGCCCGTCCCAGCAGGAAGGCCCAGATGAGGAGAGCCCAGCCTGCTCCCTTGCTCACGGCTGCTCCCTCCCTCCTGGATTCCAGCCCCAGACGGACCTTCCTGCCCTTGACTCCAGTGCAGAGACCTAACTGGTCCAGGGCTGGCACTCCAGGTCTATGTGGCTGCCTCTCTCCTAGGCACCACGGCCCCCAGGGATCAAATTCAGGTCCTGGTATGTCTAGATCCTCAGAGTCCAGCATGTAGCAGGCTATTAACAAATGATTATTGAACAAATATTAAGGATTTAGGATACTTTCTTTATTAGTCATCCCATTTGGTTGTAAAGCACAGCTCAGACTAATGATCGCAGTTAGCTTTTCTTTACATACTCCAGTTTTGCAAATCTATTGGCACTCTTCTTAAATGCCCCTGAGTGCTGCCAGCAGGGATGCCATACCCAGTTGTATAGGGCGTACACTGCACAAAAGGTGCATGGCCAAAAGGGTGAGTGGAGCCTGAAATCCAGCCTACGGTCCCATTGCCAAGTCATGTGCCCATCCAGGGGGGCCACTTTTTCCAGTTCTCACAGAGGCACTGAATGGGCTGACAGTCTCCCCATCTATCCGTAGAATATGGACGGCAGGAAGGGAGAGCTGGCTCTGAGGTCCTGATAAGGAAGAAGAAACAACCAATCCGGGCAGGCAGAGGCCAGGGCCCAGGAGCTCGTAGGATCACCAGCGTGGTTCAGGAGAGAAGACCCTAGGGCAGACCCTGCTTTCTGTGCTCACACAGCCCCCAGTGTGTGGCTGGATACAGCTTGAGGACAAGGCAGATAGGTCATCCTCACTGTCGATTTAGGGACATGGAAAGAAAGCACAGGGCGCCAGCCGTGAGAATGAGCGAGAGAGAAACCAGGACATTTTTATCAGTGTACATCTCAAAGCGCCCCTGTGAGGAGGGTACTTTTCCCCATTTGCAGACGGGAAGATGGAGGCTCAGAGAGTTTAAACAACCTGCCCGTCCTCACAGAGTCAGAGAGGAGCCAGGGTTTCCACTCCAGAGCCCATGCTCTTAACCAGGCTGATAGTCAAATTAGTTTACCAGCAGCAGGGGGTCAGGAGAGAGACCAGCCTGAGGGATAGGGCAGGGTCCTGGGGCCCCTGCTGGCCAGAATGAACCTCTCAGCTGCTGGACTACTGAGTGGTCAGGGCAGTGGAAGGGGGCCGACAAGGGATGGGGCAGCAGCTCTTCGCCATTGGAATGCAAACATTTCAGCATTCTGACAATATGCAACCGTGCAGGTGCCACCTGCCGAGTGTCAGCCTGCTCAGAGCCACTGCGTCTCACCGCCCCAAGGGTTGCCTCGAGTCTGAAGAGATGCACAGGGAGTTAGCCCGAAGCAGAGTCCTGAGCTGAGATCAGAGTCGCACCCAGAGAGGGCAAATGGGGCACCAGGAGATGACAAGGCTGGGGGACTTCCGGCAGCCGGCTTTTCAGGAACTGGGCTGGGGCCTTCCTGCTGGGGCAGAGAACTTAAACTCACTGCTTGGCAGTGTAAGCGCAGAAAACAAGGCTGACAATGGAGATTCCAGGTCCCAGAGCTGGCGGACCCACCAACAGAGCAGCCTTGGACGCATCTCCCATCTCCCCACTGGTAAAATAAAGGCTTTGGGCTGGAAAACCTCCTAGGAGCCTTCCAACAATAGCATTTTATGATTCCATGTTTCTAACAAATGCAAACACTATTGAAGGAAAAGGAAAAATTAAAACATCTGCACTTTTTGCCATTGGGGTTTTGTGTTGTTGGTTTTTTTTTTAAGCTCAAAATGTCCTGTGATCCCCACTGGTGACAGGAGATGATGGTTTTATTGTAGTTGTAGATCATTAATTTTGTAGACAAAAATGTGAAAACACAGCTTATCTCTGTCTGCAGATACTTTGCGATGCCAGAGCATAAAACAGTTCTCAGCTGAAGATAAAGAACTGCTGTCTAGAGTTTTGTGATATGAAGCAGAGAAGACAATTCCCCCCCAACTAAATGGGCTCCATGTTAGACATAAGACGTGGCTGCTCTAGGTAAGGACTGAAGTTCATCCAGCAGGATCAGGTGACAGGGGCCGGAGAAGCTGTGGGAAGGGCCAGGAGAAGACCTCATTCTGCCACACTTTCACTCCAACCCACCCCTCTACCCTGACCCTGCGCAGACTGTCTCAGAGCTACTACTAGGGTACTGACTATCACCAAGCCTTCCTTTCAATGTGCTTTTCTTGAGCGCAAAGACTTTATCTTAGTTTTTTTGTAGTTGTTGTTCTCTGAGCTCCTAGCACAGTGCCTGAGACAGAAGGAACACTTGATAAAGGTTTGGTAAATGAAAGGATGGAGAGTTGGATGGATGGATGGATGGATGGGTGGATGGACAGACAGACAGATGAGTAACCCAGAGATTCCCAGTGACTCCTCTCTCCATTCTCAAGGGGACAGAATTTGCAAATTTAAGAATTTACCGCAAGGGTCTTTCTTGTAAATGTCCTCCAGAGCGTCCCATGACTGCATCTCTAACTCTGAGCCCTTAAAAGTCAATGCTGGCAGGACATTCTGGTATAGCAGAGCGAGAAGCAATGATAAAACCAGACAAAATTGTCAAAAACAACCATTTCAAAGATCTATAAGTCAACCAAAGCTACACACCAAATTGAGAAGTGGTCATTCATGAAAAACTACTGAACTTCAGATAAGAACAGTGGAAGTATAGAGCATTCTTGTGTGGGGCTGCTCCCACCCCTCATTGCAGATCCTTCTGTCAAGGTGGGGCAAGGTGTGAAAACCAGTAGCTTTGATGACAGACAGGGATGACTTGATTTGAAGTGGAGCACTGAAAAACCCCACACCCAGTGGCATTGTCAGTAAGTAGCAATTTCAGTGGCAAATGAACAGGGAAGACCAGCAATCCAACTAGACTGAAGTTGCAGTTCTCACTGGGGGCAAGTACAGACCAGCAGACTAGCCAGAAATTTAACAGGGAGATGTGGGAAATGAGACAACATTAGGAAGCCTTGATAAGCTCTTGACACATCCATGTAGGAGAGACTGGAGAAGGCACAAGCTGTATAGATACCCCAGGCTGACTATAAGCCTTCACACATGTGCTGAGGAGATGGAAACAGTGAGGCACTCCTTTACCTATATGCACTGATCCATCAGCAGAGGGTTGAAACCTTACCTGCTCAAGGTGTTTGAGCACAACATCTGACCAATCATTGGCTAACTGGTAGACTACCAGATGCAGGCGTAAGTTCTAGGCATCTGGGCGTTAAAAAAAGAGGAAGAGAATTTTTTAAAACTAAGCAGAGACACCTGTAGTTGCACCCTGAGGTAAAATAGATTCCACAGGTTTAGTTTAGGCAAGTTATTAAACAATAATCAAACAACCACAACCATGACCCTTGGAGGCAGAGGAGGATCAGAACCCCAGTGTTGCTACAATATATAATCATAAAATATGCAATTTTAAACAAGAAATTGTGAAATCTGCAAAGAAATGGCAAAGTATGAGCCGTACTAAGAAAAGAAAAAAAAAGAGTCAGTAGAAACTTTGTCTAAGGGGGCTCAGATGCTGGAATTAGCAGACAAAAACATCAAAGGAGCTATTTCAGATATGCTCAAAAAACTAAAGGAAATCATCTTTTAAAAATTAAAAGAAAGTATGACGACAATGACTCAACAAATAGGGAATATCAACAAAGATAGAAATTATTTTAAAAGGACCAAAGGAAACTCTGGAATTGAAAGGTGTATCTGAAATTAAAAATTCACATGAGAGACTCAACACCAGATTTGAGATGGACATAAGAAATAATCTACAACTTTGAAGATAGATCAGTGGAAACTATCTAATCTGAAGAGAAGAGCGGGAAAAAGAATAATGAGCAGTGCCCTGGAGACATGGGGAACATATCAATATATGTATAATGGGAATCCTAGAAGGAGAAGAGAGAGAGAGAGAAGGAAACGGGAATAAAGAAAATGGCCAAAAGTTCCCAAATTTGGTGAAAAACATGACATATTATAGAAGCCCAATGAACCACAAGTTCACTGAAACACAAAGAAATCCACCCTAGACATATCTAGTCAAATCATTGATAGACAGAGAGAAAATCTTGAAAGCAGCAAGAGAAAAGTGAATGATCACGTACAGGGGAAACAATATAACTAATGGCTGGCTTCTCATCAGAAACAACAGGGGCCAGAAGGCAGTGGAGTGACATAATCCAAATTGCAAAGGAAACAACTGTCAACTAAGACTTCTATATCCACTAAAACTATCCTCCCACGAATAAAAGTAAAACGGAGATTTTCTCAAACAAACAATGACTGAGATAATTTGTTGCTAGCACATCTGCCTTATGAGAAACACTAAAGGAAGTCCATTATGCTGGAAGGAAATAACGTCAGACAGTAACTTGAATCCATGCAAAGAAATGAAGAGCACTAAGAAAGGTAAATATGTGGATAATATAAAAGATGTACTTTTTTCTTATCCTTTCCTAACTTCTTTAGAAGACATAAAATTTCAGAAAATAGTAATTATAACATTGTATCTTTGAGCTTATAACCCACACATATATGTAGTATATATGACAATAACAGCACAAAGGAGGGGGAGGAAATGGAACTGTAATGGAGCAAAGATTCTATATTTTTAGGTGTATTAAGTTAGTATTAATCTAAAGCAGATTGTGATATGTTAAGAAGCATATTGTAACCCCCAGAGCAACTGAAAAATAAATAAACAGCAATACAAAAGAATTAGTATGCTAAAATTCTATTTAATGCAAAAGAAAGTAGAAAAAAGGAAACAGAGGACAAGAACAGGCATGGGACATATAGAAAACAAATAGCAAAATGAAAGACTAAATCCAGTCACATCAATAATTACACTAAATGTGAATGAACAAAACACTCTGATAAAAAGGCAGAAATTTCAGACTGGGTTAAATGAAAAAAACAAGATTCAACAATATGCTATATACAAGAAACATATTTTAGATCAAAGAGGTTGAACAAATAGGAGATTTCAACAAATAGATTGAAAGCAAAAGGATAGAAAAAGATATACCATGCAAGCAGTAAACATAATAGAGCTGGGATAGCTATATAAATATCAGATGAAATACACTTTATGACAAGAAATATAACAAGAGACAAAAGGGAACATTTTTAATGATTAAAAAAATCAAATTAGTAAAATATAATAGTTATAAATATATACACATCTAACAGGAGAGCCCCACATGTATGAAACAACAATTAACAAAATCAAAAGGACATTCATTGAAGCATTATTCATAACAGCCAAGAGGTGGAAGCAACACAAATGTCCATCAACAAATGAATGGATAAACGAAATGTGGTGCATCCATACAATGGAATATTATTCAGCCTTAAAAAGGAAAGAAATTCTGACACATGCTACAACTTGAATGAACTTTGTGGACATTATGCTAAATGAAGTAAGGCAATCACAAAAAGACAACTCCAATACGATTTCACTTACATAAAGTATCTAAAGCAGTCAAATTCATAGAAATGGAAAGGAATATGGTGGTTTCCAGGAGCTGGGGGAGGGGGAAATGGGGAAATATTGTTTAATGGATATGGAGTTTCAGTTTTGCAAGATGAAAAAGTTCTAAATATCTATCACACAACAATGTGAATAAACAACTGAACTGTACTCTTAAAAATGGTTAAGATGGTAAATTTTATTATTTTTTACCACAATTAAAAATATTTCTTAGTTGAAAGAATAGACAATTCGCTAACAACAGTTGCAGACTTCATACCCTACTCTCCATAACTGAAAAAGAACTAGATAAATCAGCATGAATGGAGAAGGCAAGACTATCACCAACATCTAGGAATCCTCACCCAGTGACAGCAGAATAGACATTATTTTCAAGAACAGTGTTATCAAGGATAGATTATACTCTATAATATCCTATGTTCAAGCACAATGTTATCAAGGATAGATTATATTCTAGGTGATAAACCAAGTCTCCATAAATTTAAAAGGATTAAAATCATACAAGGTATGCTCTCTGATTGCAATGGAATTAAATTGAAATCACGACAGAAAGAAACTTAGGAAATCCCCAAATATTTGGAAATTAGACAGTACACCTCTAAATAACCCATAGGTCAAAGAATAAGACCACAGGGGAAATTAGAAAATATTTTAACTGGATGAAAATAAAACATATCAAAGTTTATGGGATGCAACTGAAGCAGTGCTTAGAGAGAAATATACAGCTTTAAACATTTATATTTTAAAAAGAATAAAGGTCTCAAATTAATAATTTAAGCTTCTACCTTGAGAAACTAAAAAACAAAGAGCAAACTAAACCCAAAGCAAGCAGAAGGAAGTAAGTAATAAAGACGAGAGCAGATTCCAGTGAAATATAAAACATAAAAATAATAGAGGAAATTGGTGAAACCAGAAGTTCATTCTTTCAAAAGATCAGCAAAGTTGACAAACCTTTAGCTAGACTGATCAGGGAAAAAAAAGAGAGAAAAACAAATCACCAAGATCTGGAATGAAAAAGGGAACACCACTACCAACCAGAAGTTGAAAAGGATTATAAGAAACATTATGAACAACTTTATGCCAATAAATTAGACAACTTAGGTGAAATGGACAAATTTCCAGAGAGGCACAAATTACCAAAACTGACTCAAAAAGATATAGAAAATCTGAACAGACCTATAATTAGTTTTTTAAAATTTAGTTAGTAATTTTTAAATATTCCCACAAAGAAAAACCTAGGCTTCAGTGATGAGTTCTATCAAATATTTAAAAAAGAAATAATACCAACCCTTTACAAACTCTTTCAGAAAACTCATTCAATTAGGGAGTATTACCTTGATACCAAAGTCAGACAAGACATCCCGAGAAAACTATGGATCAACATACCTCATGAACATAGACGTGAAAACTTTAACAAAAGATTAGCAAACCAAATTAAGCATATATAAAAGAGGCTTATTCACCATTACCTAGTAGAATTCATCCCAGAAATACAAGGTTGGTTTAACATCTGAAAATCAATTCGTATAATACACTACGTTAATAGAATAAAGGACAAAAATTGCACGATCATTTCAAGA